>NC_091791.1:1240000-1856250 GCF_041296235.1 Equus asinus | reverse complement strand
TCCCGGTATTCCTGTGGCCGGAAGGCAGGGGTGCAGAAGGAAGCAGTAAGAGTGGGAGGGCCACCTCTCACTCTCACACTCAAGGATCCACTTGCAGAAGGACCTGCTCTCAGTGCCCCCAACTCTGGGATCTGCTGGTTTACCATCTTGGTATCTGGCGAAGGAATGCATTCCACGAGGGAACATCTTACCCTGCACACAGGTTTTCATAAAACATTTACCCTTCCCGTGGGCCACATTATTCACTCATTTAACTCCTCCAGAAACTCGGAGAGGTGGGTATTGGCATTCTTCCTACTTCGCAGACGGACACCCAGACCAGAGCAGCGAGAGGTGGTGGAGCTGGGATCCTGACGCCAGCAGGCCCCGGAGGCCACGGCTTAACCACGGATTTGTGCATCTGAATCGGGAGCAACGAGATGATTTGCTCCACGCGAGGCTCCACAGCGCATTTCCTCTCCTCCGGGCGGTGGAAGGCAGCATTTGGAGATGGGAAGCCGAGAGTTAACGGTTAAAACACACGTGCGAGCCTCCTGCGCTGCTTCATGGCTGCTAATATCCAACATGAAGCGTGGGTGAGTAATTCTTGCGTGAACGTCCCTCGGAAACCCGTGGCGCTGGGTGCTGGTCAGTGCGGGGTGGACAGAGGCTGGCCTTTCTCTCTTCCCCTCCCTCCGCACTCTCTCCACAGCAGCCGGGGTTATTTTTAGCAACGTCGTTTCCTGATTTTACTAGACCGCAAACCTGCTCCTTAAAAGAATAAGATGAGCAAAAAGGAAAAAGAGGTGGGGTTGGGGGTGTCGCGGAGCCGCGCGGCCCGGGAGCGCGGAGTGTCGGGGGAGGGCCCTGGGTTTGGGGCGCCCGCCCGCGGTGACGCGCGCCCCCCGCCCGCCGCAGCGCCACTGCAATGGCCGAGCGGGGCCGTCGGACGCCGCCGCCCGGAGCCCGTGCGCCCGCGGGAAGCCTCGGTGAGCAACCGCCGGACCCGCGCGCCGCCCCAGCCGGGCCGGGCCTCTGCGCTCCGCCCGCGCCCGGCACCGTGCGTCCCCGGGCCGGGGCGTCCTGCGTGGCGCGGTGGCGGGATGGCCTGGAGGTGGCAGGAGGCGGCCCAGAGGTGGCTGGAGATGGGCCAGAGGAGGCTCAGAGGTGGCCCAAGGATGGTCTGGGGGTGGTCCAGAGGCGGCCCGGAGGTGGCAGGGCGGCGGGGTGACGTCCCGCAGGCCGGGTCCTGCGGCCGGGGCGCCCCTGCCCGTGGCGGGGATCCTCTCTGCCTCTCCAGGCGACCCCCGCGTGCCATCGGCACCTCTCTCGGTCGCGCTCATTTCCCGGGACTGCCGGGGAGCCAGCGGCAGGCGCCCAGGCCGCGGCGCTCGCGGGGACGCCGGTCCTGGGTGGGGCGCAGGTGCTCGCGCCCCTAGGGCTGCGAAGCTGGGGCGTTTCCGCGTCGCCGACTGAGCCGCCCCCAGGAAGGCGCGGCCCCGGTGAGGGTTTTCTTGTGAGTGCGCGCGTGTGTGTGTGTTTTGGTGTGTAATTTTTAAATTTCACGTGTGCCCGTTTCTGGGGGTGGTGGCGTAGCTGTCGGATGCTCGCAGTACGGGAAGCCCCAGACTGAAGGGTTTGGCTGGGGGTCAGGAGTCAGAGAGGAGGCGCCGGCCTCCGCAGTTTTCCTGGAAGACACCTTCTGCCTGTTCCCTCGACCTTGCCTCTTGGGAGAAGCAGTGGGGATTTTTAGCAATTCCTTCCTGCCCTGCATCTTGGGTTTTGATCCAATATTCTCTTCCTGCGGTGATGGAATGCGTCAATGCCTGTCTCGGTTGCATGCTGTCTGCAGACAGAAGGAGCAGGGGTGATGACTGGCAGATCTAGGCTCTGACCTGCTGGCGAACCGCAGGAAATCGGAACGTCCTTCCTGCCTTGGCGCCCCAGGGAGCAGGGGGCCGTTGGGTGCTGGCAGGACCAGCTGAGAGCCTGTGGACAGCTCCCTGGGCCGAGCAGTGTGCCTGCCAGGGCTCAGGATTACAAGCGGGAGGACAGGACCGCCCAGCCCCTTGAAAGAATAAGATGAGCAAAAAGGAACAAGAGGTGGGGTTGAGGGTGTCGCGGAGCCCACGGCCCGGGAGGGCGGAGTGTGGGGGAAAGTGTCAGAAAGGCAGTGGCCTTTCTGAAAGCTGATTTGTGCCCATGAATTAAGACTCGCTTTGGCAACTCCCTGAGAGGTGTTTCCCCCCACGATAATGGCAAGTAGATTCCTGCTTACCTCCTCGTAAACTTCAGTCCCAAGGAGTGAAGTTGCCCTCTTAGGATGGTTTCCAGGATACGCAACAGAATGTTGTGCTTTCAGGAGGAAGAGCCCTGGCTCCGGCAGTCCAGCTTTGGCTTCAGGGCCCGCGGACCCACAGCGCACATGCCCCACCCACCTGGGCTGGGGGCTGCTCTGCAGCTGTAAAACCAGTGGCACCAACTGGCCTGCGGTGGCTGGGGTCCTCGTGGCCAGCTGGGAAGGGAGTAAACAGCCCTGCATCTTACTCCTTCCCTGGGCGCGTCCGCTTTCTCCTAAAAAGAGTATAGTTGGAAAGCAGGAACTTTTGTAATAATGTGTTTCAGTGGGGGGCTAACAGAAGATATGTCAATTTTAAATAGGATTTTCAAGCAAACCAATGCAGCCCTGTATAAGCTTATTGCTTCAGAACTTTATTTGTACTGAAAATATTTACACAGACATGGCTGTGGCGTTTATTATCAATACTGACGACACCTGCTGGGAACCAGGATCAGAAAGGGAGAGAGGAAGTGGTCGGGCGGTGGGTTCAGTTCAGACGCCCAGCCACAAGCATGTTTCTGCGACCGTCCTCTCTTATGTGCCTGGTGCCCCTGGAGCCAGCACGCAGGGTCTGCCCTTCCGGGTGGCCGTTGGTGGCATCATGACCAACAAGTGCTGGGGCTGGGGTTTCAGTACCACAAGTTTGCTTTTGTGATACTTGCAAGATCTCAGAGATTGTGAACAACGGCATAACAATAAAAATCTTTCATTATAAAAAGGAAAAAGATGAGAAAACGCAATGGTAAAAGAAGTCACCAGTTACAGAGCACCTGCTCTGTGCCAGGCCCTGTTCTGAGCTCTCTACTTGTGTTAAGGTACGCAGGTGTCGCCCTGAGAGGAGGGCTGGGCTGCAGGAGGCCCAGGAGAGGCCTGGGGACGCCCGGGAGGAACCTCAAGGCAGGCAGAGGTCTTGCCACCTCCAGGAACCAGGCTGGGGCCACATCCTCAAGGAGCTTGCAAGGGAGGAAATGACAGTATCACAGAGAATCATCTAGAAGTGAGGAGCCTGAGACTTGGAGAATGGAAAAGCCTTGTCCCAAGTTGCAAAATCAGCATTTGAATCTGTGTCTCTCAGTCATAGTCCAGGGACTCAAGGCACCTCCACTGGGGCCTGGGTCTCTCACCGGGCCTGTGCCCTCAGCTCTGCCCACCCACCCTTAGGTCTGAGCACCCCATCCTCCCAGCAGAGCGGCCTCCGCCCACCTCCACACCCACCGTGGTCCTGGATGAGGCCCAGCGCCGGCACACTTTCTCCCGGTGGTCCGTCTGCTGTGAGCTGAACTGTGTGTCGCCAGTGATGATGCTGTGCCATGGTCCAGTGCAAAGTTGTGAGGCCTTGTCCTCTGCACCCTGCCATGACTGCCGACTAAAGCCACGTGCCTGTGGCTGACCTCAGAGAGAGGGCCGAGCCAGCCCAGCTGATCTGCCCCAGAAGAGGCCTCTCCGGCCAGCATCGCATCTGTGCACTTGAGTGGGCTACTGCGGGACCCCCACCCTCTCCCTGGCACTGGGCTGTCAGACCGGCAAGGTTCCCTACAGCAGCATCCCGCAAAGATCCTGCACAGGGCCCTTCCTTCTGGCCTCCTCCCTTGGCCTCCAGCCCGCGCCATGGGCGAACAAGAACGAGGAGGGTGCCGGGGTCCTCTGTGCGAGCCTGACCTGACCATGTGTGCGTCCCCTGCTCCCTGAGTCTTTGCCATCACACCCCAAGAGCACTCGGGCCCCTTCCTGTCACCTTTTGCTTTCTTTCCCTGATTATGAAGGAAATTCTAAAATTACAGAAAAGTGCAATTGAGACAATCAATACCACCCATAGTTAATGTCTGTGCAGGTACCCCTGTACATCGTTAGGTGCTGTTTTGGACTGTGTCCCCCCCAGATTCATATGTTGGAGCCCTAACCCCCAGCGTGATGGTGTTTGGGAGGTGATTAGGGTCCGATGAGGTCATGAGGTGGGGACCATGATGGGAGTAGTGCCCTCGTAAGAAGGGACACCAGAGAGCTCGCTCTGTCTGTCTCTCTGCTGTGTGAGCACTCAGCCCGCAGGCAGCCGTCTGCAAGCCAGGAAGAGGGCTCTCTCTCACCAGAACCCCGCCAGGCAGCACCTGAGCTGACTTCCAGCCTCCGGAACCAGGAGAAATACATTCCTGTTGTAAAGCCCGGTCTGTGGCATTGGGTTCTGGTAGCCTGAGGTGACAAGGACGGGTGTCCTTCCTCTCCCTCCATATCTGTACATCTGCCTGCCGCCTACTGACCTCCTGACCGTTGATGGGTTGGAAAATATCCCCCCACCAAAATTTGTATCACACTGTAGTCATGTCATGTGTCACGTTCATGACCATTTTAAAAAATCAGTGAAAAGATGATTTGTAGTGTCTGTGTAATATTCCATTGTTTCCTTAATCAGTTCCCTGTAATTAGACCTTTGGGTTGAATGTAATCCTTTACCGTCATGGACAACTCTGACAGTCTTTCTTACCCGCTATTCAGGGCTTTACTGTGGGTCAGACAAAATAGCGTGGGTATGATCCAGGGGACGGAGAGGTTCGTTGGGATCGAGGTGATGCTGGAGATGGATGTGGGGCTGTCAGTGGGAAGACAAGGGAAGGATGACCTGTGAGGAGGCAGGAAGGACAGGGCGTGCCCCGCTCACTGGGGAGGCTGCAGGCGGGTTCCACACGTGGGCTAGGGGGTTGCCTGACATGGAGGGCTCGTCTGGGAGCTGCTGTCCAGTTCAGGAACGGGTGGTCAGGGACCTAGAGCACACCTTGCGTCAGGCGTGCCCCAGCCCGGGTCAGGTGTCTCCTCCGGGGTATTGAGAGTTGGGGAGACTCAGTTGGGGTGAAGCCCGTGCTGGCGTGCAGTTCCAGCAAAGACCCGTAGCACCCACTCCATCTCCACGTGCCTCATGGACAAAGTTCTGCGGCCCGCAGCTTATGTTTAGGAAGAGGTGGAAATACGACAGGAGCTCAGTGTAAGGGGGCTACCTGGGTGGGGCAGCAGGGGAAAGGAGCATGGGTGAGCCGCTGACACTGTCCGTCAGCTGTCTAACTGTCCCTCCTCACAGAGCTCGCAAGCTTGACCTTGCACTCAGGGGCAGAATCTGCCTTGCTGTGTGAGCACGCTGCTTTTGAGGTCAAGGTCGGATCTGGTTATACTGAGGCTTAGACCTCTTTTCGGGGTCCTGGTGCGTGTATCTGGCCCTCTTCACTCCCCTTTGTGGTGAGGCTGCGCTGTGTCTCAGGTGTCCCCTCCCTCCACATTCTGGCGGGGGACCTGACACAGGCCCTCATGAACCATGACTGCAAACCGGCAAACAGCGCGGGGAGAGGCTGCCTTGCTGGGCGTTCCGCCACTGGGCTTAACGTCCCTTCAACGACCAGATGGTTGAGCGCCAAGTCTGTCTTCTTCCCTCTGGCTTGATGGCTCCTCGCAGCTGTAGTTCTCTCTGATCGTTGTGACGTTGGAAATAATTAACAAAACCAGGGCTGAAGAGCTGCCCGGATCAGCGTCCCTTGGCTGGTCCCGTGAACGGCAGCCGCTCCTCGTCCGAAAGCTTTATGCTGCTCGTTTCTCAGTGTGGCTGTGTTTTGCCCCTCTGCTGATCAAAGCGTCTGGTCTTTTGGTATTTTTCTTCGGCATTTGTATTATATCATACAAATCCTTTGTATTGTATCTTTTGTATCCTAACAGGAGATTTTGTCGGCTTGCGGTTTCTAATCCAAGCTTTTCCAGGTTGGGGTCTTTGTGCAAAATTGCAGAGATAATCAGGTCATCCCAGGAGGAGAACAAGGCTGGGTTTTGTTGCCCCCAAAGCTGTTCTTTACAGGAGAATCCCGCAGGCACGCGGTCTGCGGGAGGTCTGGGGGCTTCACTGCAAACTCTGAGGAGGGACCCGAGGCAAGCTTGATCTGAAATGTCTTTAACTGGACCTGAGGGTCGCTAAGAAGGCTCAGAGGGACCCAGGTGTCTGACTGTAATCAGCAGAGACTCCAGGGAGAAGGAGAATGCTGCGGAGACCCCGTGCACACCGGCCCCAGCTTCAGAGTGAAGCTTTAATGATCTCCGGGCTGGTTTCCTTCCACATCTGAATTAAGATCCTAGAAGGAGAATAAGTTCTGGAAGTAAGCCATGAGGTAAAATCAAGGTGATTTTTTTTCTTTTTGAGAGACGAGATGCCAGGTCTTCCCTGTATCCTGTCCTGCCCACGTTTCAGCTCAGCACGGCCCCATGTCTGTTGGAAGAGGGCAGAGAATGGCGTTGGCCTCTTGCTTCTTCAGGGCCGCCTCAGTAAACTGAGTCACCCATTACCGGTTTGACAGTGGCCTGCCTGGGGACACAGGGGTAGGTGCTGGTGGGATGGAAGCTGCATCCTCGATGCTGTTCCTCAGGGACCAGCCCAGTGCCAGGGTGGCCAATGGGACCCTCTGTGGCTGTTTGTGCCATACCCTCTTGGTCCTGCCTGGTGGCCCGCCACCACCATACTTTCACTCTTGTAGCAAACACTTACCTGTTACCTCTGCTGGGCCAGGCTCTGTGGACCTCCTGGGGCGGGTGAGCAAAGACGAGCACGGTCCTGGCCCTCTGGGAGTGGTCAGTGGCCAGACGGACACACCTGAAACCATGGTGCAAGCACAGGTACAGTTTGTGCCGTGGCAGATGCCACCGAGGAGTTTTCCCAGTTCCTTGAGAGTCGGGGCGAGGCCACTAGCCTGGTGGGGGAGGTCAGAGAAGACCCCCTGGGGAAGCAGACGTGGAGGGGGGTGGAGGGGGCGAGGCTTTCAGAGAGGAGCACGGCCTGCACAGAGGTGGGCACAGGAGGAGCAGTGAACCCGGGGCCTGGAGGGAGCCAGCACAGGAGGCTGGGGATGCGGCCAGCCAGCTGGAGCAGCCTGGGGACGCTGTTGACACCTCAGGCTGGGCTACTGGAGCGGGCTGTGTCCTGAGAGCCCTGGGACACCATGCGCAGGCGCAGAGATCAGCTTCATGTCAGCCTGTCTGTTTTCAATGTAAAGTACATGCAAAAACAGAATTTACACCTTATCCATTTTAAGTGCACAGTTGGAAGGCAGTAAGCACATTCCCATTGTTGTGCAAACGCCGTCCATCTCCAGAACTCTTCATCTTGCAAAACTGAAACTCTGTGACCATTAAATACGAGCTCCCCATTCCCCTCCCCCAGCCTCTGGTCCCCATCGTCTACTTTTTGCCTATGAATTTGACTCCTCTAGGGACCTCATATGAGCGGAATTCTACGGCATTTGTCCTTTTGTGGCTGCCTTATTTCACTTAGCATGACGTCTTCCAGATCCATCCATGTTGCAACCTGTGTCAGAATTTCCTTCCCTTTTTGGGGATGAGTGATATCCCATTGTATGGATGGACCACATTTTGCTTATGCTTTCCTCTCTTGATGGACACCTGGGTTGCTTCCACATTTTAGCTACTGTAATGATGCCCTATGAACTCGGGTGTCCAAACATCTCTTTGAGCCCTTGCTTTTAATTCTTTAGGATGTGTACCCCAAAGTGGACTTGCTGGATCTTATGGCAGTTCCATTTTTATTTTTTTGAGGAACTGCCGTACTGTTTTCCACAGGGGCGGCACCATTTTACATTCCCACCAGCACTGCACAAGGGTTCTACCTTCTCCACATCCTCGCCAATGCTTTTTGTTTTCTTGTTTTTCTGATGCAGCCAGGCTGATGGGTGTGAGGTGGTGTTTCACTGGGGTTTCGATTCGCGTTGCCTGATGATCAGTGAGACCGAGCACCTTTTCGTGTGCTGATGGGCCATCATGCATCCACTTCTCCTCCTTCCTGCCATCTTTTGGGGCATCTGTCTGCATATTAATTTCAAAATAACAATACCAACGTGTTATAACAATGTGGTTAGTGAAAAAGTTTAAAATATCTTTGCATGTTTTTCCTTTAAGATATAAATCACTAGGTTCATTTGTTTCTTTTTACTTGTACTTTTTAGGAATTGCTTTGTGTTTCTTTTGTGTGGATTTAATTTTGTTTTAGTTCCATATTAAAACATGTATAGAGTTACAAATCAGAGGACATTCAGAGAAAGCCAGCTTCATCTTTATCTTTTTAACCTTCTTCTCTCTCCTCTATTGGTAACATTTTTTTAAAAAGTAGTTTGGGTGTTTTTTTTGAGGAAGATTAGCCCTGAGCTAACATCTGCCATCAATCCTCCTCTTTTTGCTGAGGAAGACTGGCCCTGAGCTAACATCTATTGCCCCTCTTCCTCTATTTTATGTGTGGGACACCTGCCTCAGCATGGCTTGATAAGCAGTGTGTAGGTCCACACCTGGGATCTGAACCGGCAAACCCCAGGCCGCCAAAGTGGAACATGTGAACTTAACCACTGCACCACCAGGCTGGCCTCCTAAAAGTAGTTTTTGACTTATATTTCCATTTAACAATAATGTAAGCAAATGCATATGTATTTCCACTTCCCCTCTCCTGTCTTAGGTAAAACGTAGCCTATTATAACCCTGAAAAACTACTTATTTTCTTCACTTAGTACCATATCTTGGCCATCCCTCCATATCACAATGTGAAATCTTCCTCATTCCTTTTCCACAGCTGCATAGTACTCCCTCGTGTGGCTTATCTTAGCCTCGTCAGCTGGTTCTCTGTTGATGAATGTTTCAGTTGTTTCCGGTGTTTTGCTATTAGAAATAGTTCTACCATGAATGACCTTGTGCATACATAGTTTTTAATGTATTTTCCAGTATATCTTTGACTAGATTCTTAGAAGTACGATTTCTAGACCAAAAGGAAAGTGACTATGTAAATTTGCAGTATTTTGCCAGAATCCCTTCCACCGAAGTTGTACTGTCGTGTCTTATTCTCCCAGCAACATGCGAGCATGTGTGTTTGTCACAGTCTCGCCAGCAGACAATGTTGTGGAAGTTTTGAATGTCTGCCAGGTAGGGGAGAAATGGTAATTTCAGTGTAGTTTCAATTTGCATTTTTCTTAATGTGAGTGAAGTTGAGCGTCTTTTCATGGATTTAAAGGCTGGTTGCATTTCATTTTATTGAACAATGTATTCCTAACTCTTGCCCATTTTTTCCATTTTGCTCTGGGGTTGTTTGGCTTTTTCTTCTCAACTTTTGGAAGTTCCTTCTAGGTTAGCCCTTACTATGGTAGAAGTTGCGCACGTTTCTGCCAAGTTCTTTTTCTTATTTTTCCATCTGAGAGACCTCCTCATTTTGTCTCTGTTTCTTTTACGTCTCCTCTGTGTGTTCTCTCTTTTTTGTGCTTAGTTCCAGGTGATTTCTTCTGAATTATCTTCCAGTTCATCAGTTCTCTCTTCTGCTGTTCAATCTGCCACCAGAGGTGTCCATCGTGTGTTCAATTTCAGTTATTATATTTGTTGTTTCTAAAAGTGCTCTCTTTCGATTCTGGCTTGGCATATCACTTCTTATAGTTTTCCACTCCATGAAGTTATTTTCAAGCTTGTAATTTATTTCTTTAAAAAAATAGAAGGAGAGTGTGCCTGTGTGGGGCAGGGGATATGGGAACTCTCTGTGCTTTCTTCTCGGTTGTGCTGTGAACCCCAAACTGCTCTAAAAAATAGTCTATTTAAAAAATAGGAAGAATGGTTGTTTTGTTATCCATATTTGTTAATTCTAGTGTCTGAGTCTGAGTGGGTCCTTTTCTATTTTTCACGCGTGATGCTCGCTCATCGCTTTGTTTCCTGGCTTCCCTGGCCATCATCACCCGCACGTTCGTCCTTGTCCTTGAGCATCTGTCTGTGGGGTTTCTCTGAGACCTTGGATGCACACGCCCTTCCCAGAGAGGGTCGCATTTCCTCCTGCCAGGCCGCTGGGGGCACCTAGTTGAGAACTGCTTCAGACTCAGCCCTCAGCCTGGAGTCCGCAGCTGTGTGAGGCCCAGTCTGTTGTCAGCTCCTCAGGGCTGGGTTCTCCCTGCTGCCTCCCAAGGAAGCCTTCTCCACAGTCCCGTGGATTCGGAGGGTGCAGTGTGGGCTGGTACAGTTCTGCTGTAGCCTCTGACCGTTTAGCCCTTTGGTCCTAGCTTAACATGTGGAGGGTGCCTGACAACCCCCACAGGAGCAAAGGCTGGGGTTTTTCTCCTGCCTCCCTCACCCCCATGAGGCGAAGGAACAGAAGCCCAAGCGTGGAGCATTGGCCGTCCCTTAGGCGAAAGCTGCTGTGGTCCTTCAGTCTTCTGCTCTCTCTCCGTCCAGGTGGTCCCCTGGAATTTGGCCTCTCAGCATTTTGTTGCCTTGGGTGGGAGGTGAGTTAGTTCTGACCTAACCTAGCCCACCATTACCTGGGAAGGACTTCTGGAATTCTTTGTTCCCACGAGTATTGAAGAGGGCTTGGAGATGTTGGTTTCTGTCCTGGGTGGAGCAATAAGAACAAAGACTGGCCGCTTGAAGTAGGACTGTGGGCTAAGGCCACACTGTTGTGGTTTCAAGTTCCTTTTTGGAATGACCAAGGGTGGACCAGGGAACTTAATTCTGTGGACTTGGAAGAGGCCGTGGAGTGAGGCATCCGTGTCATAAAATGACGTCTAATCCCAGTGCCTAGTGCCAGTGTCAACTATGGCTTGGAGAAACCAGCAGATGGGGACAGTTCAGTTAATATAAGGGACGTGCCTTGGAGAGGCCTGGACTCTTTTCTCTTTCTCCCAATCACTTCTGTTGACCAGGAATTTCAGAAATAGGGGTGTGTGTGTGAAGTCACCATGTAGCTTCCTCTGTGGACAATCTCAGGGAAGAACTTCTGGGTTCATGTTTCTCGTGCCACCTGCAGGGGTGCAGACCAGCACTGGAGGCCCTGCCAGAGGTCAGGGGAGTTGGCAGACGTGGGAGCAGATGAGTCATCGGGCTGACTGGGGCAGGTGGGCTGTGGTGCAGGTGGCGTGGGCATGAGTCTAGACCAGAGCCACTTCCAGCCAGCCTGCCAAGTGGACCCATCCCTGCAGGGCTGACGCCGAAAGCTAGGTCATGAGTCAGGGAGAGGCAGGGTTGGTTGGTAGCATAGACTAAGGTGGGGTCATTACTGGGTTCCAGACTAAGGGGTGGTCAGTGAGCTGAAGTCAGGAATAGCGCTGGGAGAGAGGCAGCACCATGGATAGCACCCAGCAGGCCATGCCAGCGGGAAAAGGGGAGCTGCCCTCTCATTTGCAGTGGCAGCTCCAGCTCGAGGAGCCGGGCCTGGCCCTGGTCCTTTCTGCTGGCCTCTGAGGGGCTGGGCAGGGAGAGCAGCCTGCGCTCCCATGTGTGCTTGAGGAAGGCGGGCTGGGCCTTCTGCGTGTATTGAGGGCGTCGGCTGCTTTGGGGGCTCATTGGAGCAGATTTCTTAGGACTGCTGGGGTCTACTTTGTTCATTTTATTTCTCCAGGAGCCAGAACAGTGAAAGCTGAGCTCTTAACTGGGAGGTTGACAGCAAACTCTTTCTTCAGTGGGAGTGGTTCATCAATGACAAAAATGTCCCCTACAATGTCGTGTGGAGTAGACACGGGTGTTCCACCGAGGCCCCTGGCGCATATAGGTAACTTGTCTTGAGAACAACTGCTCAGAGCAATTGGTTGGAGCAATGGCGTGAGTAAATTAAAATTCAGTGTCCTTTTTTGGTCAACATTTGGGAGGAAATCAAAGCAAGGCAGGCTTTGCCAAAAAGCCTATAGGCCGTGCTGAAATCAGACGAGGAGGGAAGACTGAAGGAGAGCCGAGGATCAGCACGGCGCCGTCAGCAGCATGTGGGGCCTGCAGGGCTGCGCCGCAGCCAGCCCTCCTTAGAGCCGCGTGAATCACCCCGCGCCACCGTTAATTAATGCCGGCTCTCGCTTCATGGTCTTTTATTTTCCATCTTAAAATTCTCTCTGAACTTGGGAACTTGGTGAGCAGGAGACTAATAAGCTGCTCCCTCTATCTTCTCTCCCACTAGGGTCTGCAACCCACTGTGGTCCCACTGTGTCCCTGAGGACCCAGAAATTGGCCTTCTCCTCTTGGGGGTCCGGGCCCTCCTACCCCTTCTCCCCACAAGTCTTGGTCAAATATCCTCTGGTGGGATTGCTCCTGCCTCTTTTCAGCTCTCCCCAGCATACACACGTAATTCAAGCCTGCATTTCCTGTTTAGTGCCATCAACGTCGGTTCCCTGGGGACAGGCAATACCCTTGTCTGTCTGTCCTGGTCAGTGTCGCTCACTTCCTTGTGGTCAGTCAGTGCCTGTCTTTCCAAAAGTCTGGCTCTAGAGTCAGACAGTCTGAGTCCAGCCTGGCCTCGTTCCTGGGGGGTGGTGGGACTCTGGACTTCCCTTCCCGCCTCTCCAGCCCAGGCTCCTCCTCTGAGAGATAGGGGTGAGGCTTGGATGAGAGAAGAGGGGCCCTGCCCAGCGGGAGCCTGGCCAGTTCCTGCTGCCCAGTGCCGTCCACATCTCATCCTTGAATCACAACTGTGGACTTTTCCTCTTCCCCTTTTCCGTGTGCAGAGAAACCCTTTGAAACTCCAATGCCTGGTACCTTACCATCCCTGGGAGGGGCCCCAAGAGTAGACCTCACAATCAGTAAGGGGGCCTGTCCGCAGGGGTCGATGGTTCTTTGGGAGATGCTGGGGAGGTGTGGATCTTCCTGACCCTGGTGCCATCCACTGGGTTCAAGTGAATTCCTAGCGCTTCTCCCGGGCTCTGCTCACGCCCATGTGCACAGAAACCTGCCGGGCCATGCACCACCAGCACTCTCTTTCCCCAGAATAAGGGAGAGCGATTGTATAAAAAACCTTGAAAGAACAAAGGGACTCTTCTTTTAAAAGCGGCAGATAAAGCCAAAAATGAAATTCTGCTGACTGCTATTCGCTGTGCTCGGCTCTGGTCTCGCTCTGCCTCCCCCTGCCAGTACGTGGTTCCCGGAGGACTGCCCTTGTGGTCAGTGCACAGCGGATCGGAGCCCGCTCGAGCTCTCCCCGAGGCTGGGCACCGCCACTTGCCAACACGAGAGCAGATGTTTTAGACCACTTCCCTGAAGTTGCTGACTCTCTGGGGCTTTGCCGTGGCAGGCGGCAGTTCCTGTGGCTGGACACTCTCTGACTTGGGGAAATATGCCTCCTTGCCTAAGTCACACAGCGTGTGCCTGCCCTGCGCCTCATCTCCCTCGGGCCCACGGCCTCCCTGGGCAGGTGAGCTCCCCAGCCAGTGTGCGGTCAGGGCCTGTGCTGGGGGCCTGACCCCCGAGGGCATGAGGGCCTCGCACAGCAGGTGGATGCATGCTCCAGGCTCTCCGGAGACAGGGAGGAGAGACTTGGTTGAGCCTGGAAGGACGTGAAGGAGGGGCTGGTGAAGAGGAGAGGGGGTCCCGCAGGCAGGGACATTGTCTAGTGACCTATTTTCACACCACCTTCGGGGACATTTCCTCTGGTTTTCCACTGACTTTGCGTGAAGGCACTCAGGCTTCGTCTGTGCAGCCTGCAGACCAAAGGGTTTCTCAGAAGGAGACTTTTCAATGGCTGCTCGTGTTCCTTGGCAGGATGGGAGGCTCAGCTGGTCAGCACATGGTTAGTTTTCTGCAGCATTCTTTTGGCATCTACAGAGAGGGTCTTTCATGCCTTATTCTGTCCTGTATTTTCTTGGTCTGCTTCAGGTCTCCTTGGGGATTCTTGATGTCAGATAAACAGATGTGGGTGCCCCTCGTCTGCAGTGGGTCCTGTCGAATTCAGGGTATAACTTGGTACATGCTGTAGCAGGAAGTTGAAGCCTTGGTGCAAGCCGGGTGCAGGGCTGTGCTGACACTGCCTTTGGCAGGCGCCTGAGGATGTAGGGTTTCTGCCCCGCCTCTGGTACACAAGTGTGTCCCAGGGCATTCACAGCACCTGCCACACGTCCACTCAGCCTGTTGCCTTCAAGACAGTGGACTGGGGCCGGCCCCGTGGCCGAGTGGCTGGGTTTGCGTGCTCTGCTTTGCCGGCCCAGGGTTTCGCCGGTTCAAATCCTGGGCGCAGACATGGTACTGCTCATTAAGCCATGCCAAGGCAGCGTCCCACATGCCACCACTAGAAGGACGCACAACTACAATATACACAGCTATGTACTGGGGGGCTTTGGGGAGAAAAAGGAAAAATAAAATCTTTAAAAAAAAAAACAGTGGACAGTGTGCCGGACTGAGGCGGCCAGATGACCCTGCTGTCTGCACTGTGATGGGAGGGTTAGCATGGCCTCGGGCAAGGCCATGAAGGGCCACTGCTGTCCCCTGCACAGAAGAGCAAACTGCATCGACCCTACTTGCTGTTGGGGTTTGGGAAGATCGCCAGAGCTAGGTCAACAGCCGTGTGCCAGCCGTGCCGGGCTTGGCTGACATGTTCAGTAGGGACTGTGCCAGCTCAGGAGCTGCCATGGGAGAGCCCGCCTGGCGAAGTCTGTGGGCTCACGACCCTCTGCTGTGACCGGCGGGTTCTTTCTTGGGGCCTGTGGAGGTGAATTGAGTGGGTTTATGATGGGCCCACCCACCGCGTCCTTTGAGACCTGATGGGGCCAGTTTCTCTTCTGCTGTCTGGGGGCGTGGGGAGTCCTTCAGGGGTTCTGTCGGCCTTCCCACATAGTGGCTCTTACTCCTCAGACCGGGAACCCGCTGTAGAGGTTTGCCGGCTGCCGGGGACGCCCCTCACAGCTCTGCACTCAGGGAGCAGGACTTCATCCATCCCCCCGGACAGGGTGCGGCCTCTACGCTCAGGGGACCCCAGATGGCGTTTTGCGTCCTTTGCTATCAGTGTTGCCTTAGACCGTGTATCCAACAGCCTCCAAAGACACGAGCACCTCCGTTTCCCAGGCACAGTCTGGTGAATGGCTGCGCCCTAGGGGAGCAGGTGGGGACGATTATTCCCTGGTGCAATTCCTCAAGGGCTCGGCTCTCCCTCACGGTGCTCTGGGTCTGTGATGCGGCTCAGAGCCTGTGGCTGGTGAAGGGGGGGGGTCCTCATCATGCTCTCAGGCTTCTGAGTACCAGCTCTCCATCGTTTCTCGCTCACACACCTTGGCCACACTCTTGTCATTGACCCCCCGTCTCTCCCCCAGAAGCACAGTGTCAGTAGCCTGGGCACCTCTGCCTCTGCCATCCTGGTGTCCTGTCATCACCATTGATCCTGGGAGCCCAGCCCATGGCAGTGACTCCTGCTGCTGCCCATGGACCTCTGCCTCTGCCTCTGGACCTCCCCAGCACCTTGTGTGGTTGTGGGTCCTGCAGGGAATGAGGTAGGGTGGAGGCCTGGACCCCCATAAAGTCCATTCTGACCTGCCTGCCTCCTGGAGACCCACATCTCTGCCTCATTCATTGTAGGCCACTGTTACGTCCAGTTGTCGAGAAGCCATCCCCACGGCTCCAGATGTCCTTTCTTGTCAGGACCTTAAACTGCTTAAAAGTCATGCAAGAGCATTTTCTTTCTTTTTTTGAATGCTTTTTTGTTTTTTGGTGAGGAAGATTGGCCCTGAGCTAACATCTGTTGCCAGTCTTCCTCCTTTTTTTTTATCCCCAAAGCCCCAGCACATAGTTGTATATCCTAGTTGTAGGTCATTCTGGTTCTTCTATGTGGGATGCTGCCACAGTGTGGCTTGATGAGTGGTACATGGGTCCGTGCCCAGGATCCAAACCGGTGAACCCTGGGCCACCAAAGTGGAGTGCATGAACTTAACCACTCAGACATGGGGCCGGCCCCAGGAAAGCATTTTCAAGTCAATAAAATTCCCCTCTCGCCTTATCCTCTACACTCCTGAGTCCAGACCTGTGTGGTTCCACCAACTCCAGCTGGCACACACCCGCCTGGTGTTGGAAGTCTGTGGGGGTCCGTGGAACTCCTCCTGGAGCGTGGGCTACACTGTTCCTCTCGAGCTCACTGTCGTTGTCGGTCTGGAGGTGATGAGGGAGGGGGATGGTCTTGAGAAACAGAAGCCTGATTGCGTGGGCGACTGCCTTACCGAAATGTTTTCCGTTTCTTCACTTGAGAACGGCTGCTCTCCTCTGGCACTGGGGAGGAAGCTGCTTCCCCAGCCCAGAATGTCCCCCCAGATGTCCCATCCAGGTCTCAGGGTCCCGTCCTTCCTACCAGGGCCCTGACTGTGACACCCAAGACCAATCAAGGCCACACAATCTGTCCCCTTTGTACCTCTTCTGCCTTCACAGTTAGTTCCTGGGCCCGATGCTTGCTGGCTGTAGGAGACAGGGGCTCTTTATCCACTGCCGTGGAGGCCTTCACACTGTGACAGGCCATCTTAGGTTGAAAGTTGGGTGACCTGAGCTGTCAGTTTCCCTGTGCAAGGCCGTCGAAGCTGTGAACCCAAGCCATCAACTGCACAGTCCTTACAGCTGCCCCGACCCCTAGATGTGAAATGACCCTGCTGTTCCACCTCCCACGTACCCCTCATCCCCATCCACCACCAGGGAGGCCTCTGCACTCCAGGGCCCCCTTCCACCAGCAGTGGGGCCCTTACCTTGCCCAATGATGAAGGATCTACTTCTAGAATCCCTCTGTGGGTTCCAGAATCCCCCCCCCCCCGATTTCCAGAATCCCCCCTGAGTTCCAGAATGCCCCCGAGTTCCAGAATCCCTCCCGAGTTCCAGAATCCCTCCATGGGCTCCAGAATCGCCCCCCTGAGGCTGCTGTCTACAGCCACCAGTACTCTCAGCCCTAGGTCCCCCCAGAGCCCCTCCGTCCCCAGGGCAGACGTGAGACAGCCCTACTGTAGGGCGTGCATTTTAGGAAGGGATCCCAGGGGACAGAAATGGGGATGGGGAAGAGTGAGCCGGCGGCGGGGGGTGGGGGCAGGAGGGAAGGCCACCACACAGGGCTGTGTTGGCAGCTGGTCATTGGTCGGTGCACTTCTGGGTGGGACCACTGGAGCCATGCTGGAGGAAGGACAGACAGAAGGATGCGTTGCAGGACACTCGTGGCATCTGAGATGCTGCCTCGCTGGGTAGCGTCAGTACCGTGAGACCAGGCGCGGGGCTGGTTGGGAAGGGCCCCAGGCTCCCAGCTCAGGCCCAGTGACGGGCGGTCACTCATCCGAACAGTCGAGAGTGTGTGTCTCGCTCAGCCTTTCGTTGCCTCCGTGCTGTCACCCCTTCCTCTTCCTCATGCAGCCACGTGTCAACCCCTGGGATGGGCACCCGTGGCTGGAACAAGGGCAGCTGTGTGCTGTGTTTCTAACCCCATGAAAGGGGCGTTATCTTCAGTCCTAGCCTGGGACAACTGCCCACCTCACTCTCCGTGGCATGAATACGGCGTATTCTTTGTGTGGCTTTGGATTAAACACACATTGTAATTAGTGCTGAACACAATGGCGCTGTGTTCACACCGCACACGTGTGTGCAATGCAGGGAGCGGCTCGAGTGTCATCCCAGCAAGAGGACCACAGCTGGCCACTCCCCGGGCCAGGTGGGAGTTCTGCAGATGCTTCACCTGCACGTCTAAGCCCCCACCACCCCACCCTCTCCTCACAGTTATTGATCAAGGACCCGACCACGTGTCTGGGGCTGATCGGCCGTGGTGGTGAGTGTTTCATCCTCTGGTGATGATGTGCTTCGGACCCTTGTGACAGCAACAGACAGGTGGGTGCAGGCCGAGGTTGGGGCCCTAGGGCCTGATTTGGTGCCGCAGACGGGGAAGGATGTGAGGCGTGAGGCTGCTCCCGTCTGGGGAAGTATTTGTGTAGCATCTGTGGGTGGAACGCAAAATGGGGCTGAGGAGCTGGTTTCTGAAGCTGAGGTTAATGGGGGCTCTAGAACTAGTCGACGCGCAGGTGTGTTGCCCCTACTGAGCGGGCACAGGTGTGAGCGGCCCAGAGGGAGGAGAGCTCCGCTTTCCCAGGGGAGCTCCCAGCACACACTCAGCTGGTGAAACGCAGAGATGCACGATGCGCCCAGTGAAGCTGGCAAAGGCGCTTCTTAGCATTCTCCTCGTGTGTTCCTCATGTCGTCCTGGCTTTTCCACGGATGCGTGTGTAGAAAGACAGTAACGCCCCTTACGTGATGCAGCGGGCGGGGCACACACCAGGTTGTTGGAGAAGCACGTTCCATCTCGATGGAAGGCACCACTGAAAAGAGAGGTTTGGCTTGGGATTCCAAAGCCCCTTCATTACCTTTGGCGAATCCTCAGACGAGCCCACAGTTCTAGCTCCAGACGGGAGTGGAGCCCCTGCTGCTCCATGTTCACAGGGTGGCCTCTCTGTTCCAGGTGTTCGTTCACCGTCCCCAGGCTCTTTACGCTCTAGTGGGACAGAGGTGTCATGCGACAGGCTCACGCAGCGTGGGATAAGCTCACTGTCCAAACTTCTGGATGCCGGTTCTTTCCATCTGATTTGGAACAGCTGTCCACGCGGCCGACAGCAGGGCCTGTTCTGTCCCATGTGCGTTCTGGCTGCAGCAGTCTGCGATGGAATGGTTTCTGGTTTTTGCTAAACTCACCTGCAGGTGGGAGGAGAAGCCTTTCTTCCCCTAATGAGCTTTCCCTGGAAGGCCTCTGGGGCTGCCGGTGCCTGTGGGACAGTGGTCAGCGTCCCAGGAGTGACCAGTGTAGGTCATCGTGATGAACCGTCTGTGCCGGTGTTGACTCTGCCCACCAGGGGACATTTGTCCCTCGGCCGCAGGAGTGTGCACTTGAATGTTTCAGTACGAGCCAGGATTTGCCAAAAGTCTCGTTTCTTCTTGGAGGAAGCCTGTTTTACCGAAGACAAGAGTGTGGAATGATCGACTTGTCCGGGTCAGGAGGGACATTGCAAACACCGCCATTCATATATTTCTCAGGAAAGATGGTGTTTACGTGGTAACTGTGGCCACATGCAGAAGACCAAGCTGCCCTTCTGGGAAGGAGGGCCAGCGGGCCGCGGCCCTGCTGCTCCCGTCACTCTCAGTGACTCTGCGCTGCCTCCTCCTCGGTGCCTGGAGGACAGCCCCTCAGGATGTGAGGACCACACTGAAGCTGCCTCCCCTTCAGAGACTGCAAGGGTGACCTCAGAACGGACATGGCGGCAGCGCCTTTGCTGAGGCAGGTGGACAGGCGGAGCTGAGCCCCTGAGCAGGGGCCCTGCGGCCAAGGCACCTGGGGCCCACCGCTGCCGATCTGCTCTTGCAGGCTGCGCTGACTCACGGGAGCTCAGATTGCCAGAAGAAAGCTGACTTTACCTTGGAGACCCAGAGGGGAATTGGGAAGTGACTTTTTTTTAAAAGCTCTTTGTGTCAGAGTAGAGCTGCTGTTTAGAAGTAAATGGAATTGCTGTCAAGATGGCCAGTGAAGACAGGCTGAGCAAGCTTCTACTTCACACACTCGAGAATGCAGGGTGGAGCCATCTCCAATTCTCTCCAGCTCATTTCACAGGGGACAGGGCGGGAGTGGGAGGGAAAGAAAGAAAGGGAGCGAGAGAAATTGATCTGGGTTTTAGAAAAGAAATCTAGAAATCTCACCGGAGCCTCGAGCTGCAGCTGCCTCTGGGGGTGGGGGTGGCGGGCTGGCTGCTGTCGCAGGGCCAGAGGCCTGTACTGTCCCGTCCACGTGGGGTGGGAAGAGGAGATAAAACTTTGCTGAAGGGAACTGGGCACAGTGCTCGGAACTGGAAGGGCTGCCCCTCCTGAGGTGGACTGGAAACACCCACCAGCCCCGAGAGGTGACTGGGAACCTTGTCTTGTCTCTGCTCACTCTGGGCGGGGAAAGCATTTAGGGAGACCTTGAAGAGCCAAGCTGTGCCTTTCCCAACTTTGAGGCTTCAAATGATGCAATCTGAGCTCCCAACCAGGACGGATGTCAAGGTGGGTCCAAGCAGGTCACCCGGGGCGGGGGGGGTTCGGAGTTGGGGGGAGGGCAGAAGCAGACACAGACCAGGCCTTGAAGGACAGGGGGACAGCACTACGATTGTTCCAACAGATCCAGAAAAAGCGTTTGATAAATTACAACACCCATTCACAATTTTAAAAAAATATGCACTTAGCAAATTTGGAATACAGATAAATTCTTTAACGTGGTAAAAGGAATCTGTCAAAATCCTGCAGCAAATGTCATACTTAATGGTGGACCGTTAGAAGCATTTCTCTTCAAGAAAGAAGTGAGAGAGATGCTAATCATCACTACCTCTCCTCAGCAGTGTACCAGAAGTCCTACCAGCACGAGGGCACAGGAGAGAGAAGGTGCTAGTACGACGACTGGGAAGGAAGAAACAGAACTGCCTTCTCTAGAGAAGGTGGAAATGAACTATTAGAACTGGTGAGATTTCAGCAGGTCGCTGGCACAAGGTCAATATAAAAGAATCAGCAGTGTCCCGTACGCCCCCTTTCTGCTGGTTATGGTGTGGGAATGCAGCAGCACACACAGAAATGCCACTCGTGATTGTGGCACAGAGTTAGGCAGCTAAGAGTCAATATGTCAAAAGTTGTGCACAACGTTTGGAGAAAATGATACTTCATTGAAAGACACAAAAAAGAGTCCTAAATAAACGGAAAATCATACTGTGTCCACGTACAAGAAGGCTGAGGGTCAGAGCTGTCAGTTCTCTCCCAGCTAATCTGTAAGTTCAGCGTAACTCGAATCAAGATCCAAACAGGGTTTTCATTGAATTGGACAAGTTGACATAGAAGAATAAATAGTTGAAAAGGCCACCTTTGAAAACCACCAAGGTGGAGGAGATGAACCCTACCAGATAGCAAGACATCCTACAAAATTAAGTAACGAAACAGTGTGATGTTGCTGCAGACACTGACAGAGACCGGCCTCGAGTCCCGAGGGAACGGGAGGGGAGTATGACCAAGCTGGCACCAGGAGGTCGCTGGGAGAGACGGCCTCCTAGCTGCGGAGGGGTTTTGCACATGAGAAGACCTGTGTTGAAGGGAAAACTGCGAAACCTTTAGAAGTAAAGCTTGGAGGATGTCTTAATGTGTCAGGAAAGGATTTCTTAAGCCAGAAACAAAAACATCACAAAACAGAGGAAAAGATGGATAAATATTAAATTTAAAGTTTCTGCAGGATAGAAGACAACATAAAAATGGAAAGACTGGCCAAGACGTCCCCAACAGCGGATTAATATCCAGCGTATATAACGGCCTCTTTCAAAGCAATGAAGCACGGCTGACCCAACAGAGACAGAGGGTGAAGGACGGACAGCTGGTCGTAGGCACGGAAGCCTGCGTGTGGATGTCCAGTTTTCCCAGCACCGTTTGTGGAAAACACCGTCCTTTCTCTATTGAATGGTCTTGGCACTCTTGTCAAACATCATTTGACCAGACATGCGAAGGTTTATTTCTGGGTTTCCTACTCTGCTCTTTTGGTCTATATATCTATCTTTAATGCACGTGTGCTTATTTTTAAAAATAAAAATGTGATCATACTGTACACACTTTTTTCTAGCGGCTTTAGGAAAAAACCTAACAGCATGTTGTTTGCATCTCTCCGTGTCCGTGAGTGCAGACTTTGGCCATTTTTAACTGGTGCCACGGTCTGCGGGTCTATGTGCGTTCCATCGTTTATGTAAATGATCTCTCTGTTGTTGGACATTTAGGAAGCTTCCAATTGTTCACTGTTATATTATGGGCAACGTTGCCATAATCATCCTTAAATGAGTTATATTTAAAGTTCTCAGAGCAGCGCCTGGCACAGGCTAAGTGCCATAAAAGGATTTTTAAATAAAATCTGTACACAAACACCATGATTATATCATTTCCTTGGGATGAATTCCTAGGAGTCACATTGCTGGGTTAAAGGGTGGCAGGTTCAACAGGTCACCCTCTGCCGTCTCCCTCTGACCTCATGAGTAGCTGCCCTCTGAGGTGGGGCACTGGGGCCCAAACAGACCCCACAGAGTGGCCCCCTTCTCGCTTCAGGGCCCCGTCACGTGCCCTTGGCACAGGGCCGTGGTTTGGAGCTTGGTGTCCAGGGTCATGCCCCCACCCCAGTTTGCATCCTGGCTCAGCACCTGCAGGCTGTGCAATAGTGGGCAGGCTGCCCAGCCTCCTGGTGCCTCAGTTTCCTCACCTGTGAAAAAGAGAAGGTGATAACAAGTCACCAGTGGGGTCATCATGACTATTGAGTGACTTAGAATACATTAAGAGCTTAGAAGAATGTCAACTGTTAGAGAGCTTTTACTGTCATCACTAATATTTTGCCAAAGGCACAGTGATGGCCTTAGTCACAAAGACCTGGTAATCGTTCCATCTCATTAGAGTTAACCAGATCTAGGCGAGCAGCAAGTGTAACCAAAAGCTGGGGTTTCCCTTGTACTATTATTATCGTATTATGCTTTATTATCATCGGTATTTACTCTGTGGGTTCCTGTCGAAAAGACGGCCTCTGGGTCTAGTGTTGGAGTGAAGTTTGGACATTTGGGCGGGAGGGAGGGAGGGAGGGGCGGGGTGCAGGCAGAGCTGGTGGCGCCCTCGCTGACAACTATTGCGGCACTAACTGGGGAGAACCAGGGCCGGCGCCATGTCCCTCGTCCAGTCTCGGTTCTAGACTCAAATGCAGCCGTGGCTTCTGTCCTGGGCAGGACAGTGAAGTGCAGGGCTGTGTCATCACCATCTTAATTGTTTCCGTGATGAAATCAGAGCAGCTGGCTTCGGGTGCCTTCCGCTTGGAAACCTTGAGGGATCCTGCATTTGCTGAAGAGCCGACACAACCGCCCTTTGCTGCTCCGGAGGTTGATCACAGCGTCGGGACAGGGCGGGCTCATGCGCTCGACAATCGCACAGCAAGTGGCGCTGGCTTATTGGTCCGATTCATTTCCACGTTTTCACTCTTAATTAATGGATATTAATCCCTTCTATCACCCCACCATTTAAAATAAAACACACCCGTTGGAGTGGAAGTTCATTCACGTCGTTGACCTCATAGCTGCGTAAAATCCAGAGGGGATTCTCTAAGGGAAAGAGCGCCGGAGTGCTCTCCTGAGGCAGCTGGATGCCGAGGGGGGCACGGGGCAGGATTATCCTCCATGGCTGTGCTCCTCGCTTGTCTTTCCTGTGAGGATGTGGCCAGACCAACCCCGAGTCCAGGATCCCTCCTTGTGTGAATAGAAGGAGCTGTCAGGATCCCATCTACGTGGCTGTGCCTGTACCAGCAGGCAGAGCAGACAGCTTCCTCCCCTGCCCCCAGCAATCGTCTATGCGGTCTCTGAATGGAGCACGACGCTGGGTGCATCTGAGATCGCCTGTCTGGGTGTAGCATTTACAAGCTCGCTCGCTGGCTCGGGAGAGGTTAGTGATCCGGCTACTGGCATCTGCTTAGAAACGGCCGGGAGATGGTCCCTCCCCCTGGATGTAGTCAGCGTGGTAAATTCCATCTGAAAAATAAAGCTGAGCGCTTTGCTGAGTCATAGAACCCTTGGAGCTGGTTGCCTCGGCTGGACGGAGTCTCAGACGAGCTGGGAAAGATGCACCTGGTCGGGGAAGAAGATACATGGGTGAGAAGGGCACGACCAGAGGGGTCGAGGGCGTAAGTGTTTCTTTTGAGCGCTGCAGAGGCTTTGCTGTTTTCCAGTTGGGCCGAGGTCTTTCTGCACAGGTTTGTTCAATTTGAATTCACTTCTATATTTAGTGTATGTACATATGTAGCCGGAAAGTTAACAGCGTGGGGCAATATATCCTCTTAAGTGTGCAAAGAATATCACAGAGGAAGATGCTCACTCTGTCCTTTTTCTCTTCAAGCTCCTGCGTGCATTTGGGGAGGGCTGGGCCTGCTTCCCTCAGGGCACCAGGTTTCCCCTCTCAAACACGCCTGTTGTTTGATCCATATTCGAGCTGGAGCTTCTTCACACGCAGCCGTGGGGGGATGTGGGTTGTGACCTCACTCCGTGCTGGGTGGGGTGAGCACCCCATGGACACAGCAGCAGAGCACTTCTCTGCACGGCGAGAGGCCCCACCTTGCCTGGTTGGGCTGATGGGTGGGACTCCTTCCGGCCTTCTTTTCCTTTTAATAACAGGGCATGTTTGCGTCAGGCGCTCATACTCCCCTGCCCCTTGGTTGGATGGTGTCTTCTCTTTAAAACTTAATCAAGAATCACAATTTGTCCATTGACATCACTTCTGATGCAAAGAACTCAAGTGCTTTTGGGTAACAACAGCTTAGTAACTGATTTCCAACACTGTTCTTCAAAAGAAGTGGTGGTTATTACATTGTGCCTCAGTTTCTCCCGTTGTACAGAGAAAATCGGTGGTTGATGGGGCCTGGCAGGCTTGTGGTGGAAAGAATATCACAGGTGATTTGGAACTCAGTTAACTATTGTGCTGCTCGTTGAGATGTAAATGAGATTAGCCACGAGACTGTGCAAGTTGGCTGGAGACCAACACCTGCCGTGGCCTCTGATGCTGCTGTGGGTCCCCAAGTGTGGGACAACCAGTAACAACACACAGAGGATTGTTTTTCGTTCAAAACCAAGATAGAGTTGGAGGTTTGAGACTCTTCTCAGTAGATCTAGGCCTTTGGACAGCTGGGGAGCGGAATGCTCCCTGGGTCCCTGACGGGAGCAGAGCAGCAGGAGGCGCCCAGGCCGTGGCATGCCCTCGGTGATGGGCAGCGCTGCCAGCGGGCAGCCCGCCTCTGCTGGAGGCTCTCCGGGGACTCCAGCAGGGAGGTCAGTGTGGATCTTGAAGACGACAGTACGTTCCTTCTTAGGGCTGAGGATGTGGTGGAGGAATATGTGGGCATGCGCGTCTCTATCGAAGTTTTCTTTTCCTCGATTCTGTGATACTCTGGGGGACACCTGTTAGATTCAAGCGACGCACCAGCACAGAAGGCATGTCAGTTCCTGTTACTACTCAGACAGCCCTTGGAAGACCCACCCCTTTAAGACCCTATCCGATGATATCTAGACCCTGGCTGGTATTCCCCTGGCCAGGGAGCTGGAAGGAAAGGGTTATTCCTCAGCCCCCATTTTTGGAACTAGCTGCTCTAAGATAACTGTGAGTCTTGGAGGGCCCGTCTTGACCATGGGCTTCTGTGAACTGGGAATTCCACACGGGACAGACACCGCATCTCTTTATGCTTCCTGCCTCCTCCCTTTCCAGACGCACAAGCCTGATGTGGAATGGGTGGTGATGTTAATTTTCCATTCAGGCCCCGAAATAGCCCTCTTTAGTACAGGGGTTGAAAAAGCCCAGGGCGTGTGGACCACAGAGATAATATATCTTTTTTTTTTTTTAAAGATTTTATTTTTTCCTTTTTCTCCCCAAAGCCCCCCAGTACATAGCTGTATATTCTTCGTTGTGGGTCCTTCCAGTTGTGGCATGTGGGACGCCGCCCCAGCGTGGTTTGATGAGCAGTGCCATGTCCGCGCCCAGGACATGAACCAACGAAACACTGGGCCACCTGCAGCGGAGAGCGCGCACTTAACCGCTCGGCCACGGGGCCAGCCCCCACAGAGATAATATATCTTTTTGAAAATGTCATCCCCCCACCCAGCCTTCCTCCACGAACCCCATGGGCGTGTACCTCCCATCTCAAAAACACAGAGCTGTTGATCGAGCACCCCAGGTGAGTTTTGACCAGCATGAGACGTGCTTTAGGGCCCCAGGCTGGAGATGCTTGGGTCCCGCATCCGGAGGGCCAGGTGCTGGCTGGGACTGCCTTCCGCAGAGGAGGCCTATCCACCAGCCGAGGACTGTGCTGCAGGGCGGGGCTGTGTTTGTTCCCTCCCACGTCCTTCCTGAAGGCCCTCGGGGGCTGAGTGAGTGCTTGCCAGCACTTTATGGCATCTTGGGAAGTTCCATCAGGACACACTTGCATTCGTCACTTTACAGGCAGGCACCGCTGACAAACAATGTTGTAGGAAACCACATCAGTGACAGAGGATGGGGCTCAAGAAGAGCCTGGCCTCCAAGTGAAGCCAGACCCAAGCCTCGAGAAGGGAATGAATTCTGTGCTGGGTGGTTCTGTCCCGCTCAGGATGAAGGATTTGACTCCAGAGGAAGGTCGTGAATGTTTCAGATCCACAGACCTTGTAGACTCAGTTAACCTCTGTGTTCACAAGCCGATAACTTTGAGGTTAGGGCGTTTAGCTGGACCAATCAAATCTTTAATCCCGGGTGAGGAGGAACTCTCCCCCAAGTGACATTTTCTGTGCACTATGAACTTATGAAAACTCTCTTTGAGCTGCTGCTTTTTCTAGAAATCTGCCTTGGTTGGTGGTTGGTTGACCCAGCATTGCTTTGACTCTGAACAGCCACCTGGGTCCTCCTGCCTGTGGAGGCTCGGTGTGAATGCCCTGTCGGTGGTGGCCGGCTCAGGGGAGGCAGCCCGGGAGGCGAGGCTGATGGTGTGGAGGCGAGGTTGATGGTGTGGAGGCCTCGGGGAGGCAAGGCTGATGGTGTGGAGGCAAGGTTGATGGTGTGGAGGCAAGGTTGATGGTGTGGAGGCCTCGGGGAGGTGAGGCTGATGGTGGGGAGGCGAGGCTGATGGTGGGGAGGCGAGGTTGATGGTGTGGAGGCCTCGGGGAGGCAAGGCTGATGGTGTGGAGGTGAGGCTGATGGTGTGGAGGCCTCGGGAAGGTGAGGCTGATGGTGTGGAGGCCTCGGCTGTTTTTCCCCTAAGGGGATGGTGTGTGTTACACCCTCGAGAACACTTTCTCCCAAGTCCACGCTGTCTGCTGTGTAATGTTAAGCTGAGATCCAGCATTCTCTTGATGATAGGGGTGGGAGAGTCAGAACAGGAAGGACGTGGGAATCCATCCCATCTATACTTAGGTCCCCCTGGGCAAACCTTTCAGTGGGCTCCTGCGTTTTGTTGGAAATGAACTCTAATGAGGAAGCGTCAACATTTAGACTATTCTTAAAGCTCAAAGGGATGTTAGAGAGGTTTTCCATGTTTGAATTGGATGTTCACCTCTGCGTGCAGGCCACACGTTTGTGTGGTCGGCTCCTGGTGTGGCCAGCTGGCACATCCGTTTCAGAGTTTTATTAAAAAGCAAAATTGGCTTGTAGCGTGGGCTCTGATCTCAGGGTGGGGAGAAGACAAAGCCCAAGGCCAGAAGGACCTTCCGGTGGCGTTTGGCAAAGAGAATTAGAGTGGTGGTGGCACTTGGTTGGAGAGGTCAGTAGCCGGCTGCGTTATCGAGCCCATCGCTACTGTTTATCTGTCCGGCAAGTGATCACTGTGCACTCAGTGTGGCATCCATGGGATGCAGCCCCACAGGGATGCAGCGGGGCGCAGTCCCAGCTGGTGTAGAGTCTGACCCAACTGGAGAGCTCTGCAGCCTGCCTGGAGCCCTGGTGAGGGACCGGGGTGGCGAGTAGCCAATGGCTCCTGATGAGGGGCCGTGGCAGTATTCATCCGCTGTTCATTAGTGGGGTCCCAGAATCACCTGTCTAAACCTGTTATTATCCCTTTAGAAGTACTTCTTAATTACTCTACTGCTTCTTAAATTCTTCAAATCATTAATGACCATTTGTAATCTTTGCTCCATGAAAGGGATCTGGCTTGCTCCTGGAAGACCTTTTCGTTTACTTCCATTCATTTATTTACTATTATTTTTCTGTAAGTCCAAAGCAGAGAGGAACCCAGCTTCTGAAACTGGCCTCACCACCTACTTTTTCACATTTTCAGGGATGTTTGTTTCATTTAAGAAGCGCTCAGTCTTCCTGGCTTTTAAAAGAGCCCAAAGCCCCATGCAGATGTCCTCATCATGGGGGTGTCGTGGCACCAGCTTGGGGCAGTTGCAGTGTTTGCTGGAACAAACTCGGAGAAGAATGGAGAGACGGTTTCTTCCCTAACTGACAGGCGATGGCTCAGAAACACGGTCGCTAGATTCACACCCTCCGTCGACACACGAGCAACATGGTTTCCTCCCAACCTGTGGATACCCCACTTGGGGATCTTTTCTGGGTGCTGGTGGTCTTCAGAGTTCTAAAAAAGCCATCAGAGTGTTTTCTGTATGAAATAGGTTTTTTTGTTTCATAAAACAAATACATTCTCATTATGGAAACTTAAAAAAGTCTAGAAAAGGAAAAAAAGATAAAAACAATCACATTCTTCCAATACCCACAGATGAATTATTAAAATTTTAGAATATCTTCCTTTTCCTTTCTTTGCTTTTTTTTACGTTGTTATGATCATTCTATCAATTATAGTTTTGTTTTCTGTCTTTCCCCTTATATGAGATACTCATTTTCCTTTTTAGAATAAATTCTTCTTGAGCATCACTTTAAAGTTTGCGTGATATTTCATTGTGCAGAAACTTACTTTATTCGTAAGTATTTAGGTTGTTTCCAAGTTGTCGCTATTATGAATAATATTGCATGGAACATCTCCGAGCATAACGTTTTCTCTGTATTTGGAATGCCCTCTTTGGAATAGAATCCTAGATGAAATTCCTAGGTTAAGTTTGGAGCACTTTGAAGATTTGAATCTATCTTATCATATTGTTTTCCAAAAGAACAAGACCACTTAACCGCTCTCATCAGTGATCCCCCAAACAACCAATACACTATGGTATTTATGGCTTTGAAACTTGTCTTTTTAATGGTAAAATATGATGTTTGGCATATGTACACGCTCACAAAACCATCTTGACGCTCCAGGTAGTGAATGTGACCATCACCTCTAAAGTGTTTTCGTGCCTCTTTCGTTCCTTCCTTCCTGCTCCTCCCTGACAACTTCACCGTATCCCCAGGCAACAACTGATCTGCTTCTGTCACTAGAGATGAGTTTTATTTTCTAGAATTGCAGTATAAATGCAATCATGTAGTATTTTTGGTTTTTTAGATCTAGCTTCTTTCATTCATCATAATTATTTTGAGATGTATTGTTGCATGTATCAGTAGTTTATTTATGTATTTTTTTTTGCTGGGCCATGTTCCTCTGTACGGAGTTACCCTAGTTTATCCATTCCCTGGTGGACTGATGTTTGGATGGTTTCCAGTTTTTTGCTGTTACAAATAAAGCTGCTGTGAACATGCATGTGCAAGTCTTTCATTTCCCTTGGGTAAATACCGGCCTGGATCATATGGTAGGTGTGCATTTAACTTTTTAAGAAAACAAAGCACTTTCCTGAGTGGTTGAACCATTTTCCATCCCCCCCAGCCACCTGTGAGAGTCCTGTTTCTCCCACATCCTTGCCGACGCTTGGTGTGGTCAGTCTTTCTCACGTTAGCCATTGTCATAGGTGTGTAGTGGTGTCTCCTCCTGGTTTTAATCTGCATTTCCCCAATGATTAATGATGTTACATTCTTTCATAGCTTATTTGCTATCTGTACATTTGCTTTGGTGACAGGTCTTTCAAATCTTTTGCTCATTTTTTGATTGGGTTGTCTTTTTATTACTGAATTTTGAGAGTTTTAAAAAATATATATTCTGAATACAAGTCCTTTATCAAATGTGTATTTTGTAAGTATAGTCTCCCAATCTGGGGCTTGTCTTTTCATTTTCTTAATAGTATCTTTTAAAGACAAGAAATTTTAAATTTATATGAAGTCCAATTTGTCAATATTTTCTTGTATAGTTTTTGCTTTTTTTCCCCTCTCTAAGAAATGTTTTCCTGATCCAAGATCATGAAGATTTTATCTATGTTTTCATGTAGAAGTTCTATAGCTTTATATTTCACATTAGTTCATGATCCATTTCCACTTGATTTCTAAATATCATGTGAGGTATAGGTTGAGCTGTGGGTTTTTGGCTTTTTTGTTTGTTTTGGCATATAGACGTGTGATTGTTCCAGCACCATTTGTTCAAACGACTATCTTTTCTCTATTGAATTTTCTTGATCCTTTGTCAAAAATCAATTGATCAGGTAATATGTGGCTCTATTTTTCTCTTCTTCTCCACTGATCTGTGTGCCTTTCTATCAGTACCACACTGTCTTGATTACTGTAGCTTTATTGTAAGCTGGAAATCAGGTAGTGATTTGCAACTCCAAATGTGTTATTTTCCAAAACGGCTTAATTTAGATCACCTGCTTTTTCCATATCGATTTTAGAAACAGCTTGTCGGTTTCTGTAAAGAAAGTCTATTGGGATTTTGGTTGGGATTGTATTTATATTTCAATTTGGGAAAAACTAACATTATAATATTGAGTTTTGTCATCCATGAACATGGCATATTTCTACATTTATTTAGGTATTTAATTTTCTCTCAAGAATGCTTTGTGGGTTTAAGTGTATAAATATTGTAAATATTTTGTTAGATTTATTTCTATGTTTTTCATATTATTTTGGCACTATTGCAAGTGGTATTTTTTTGGAATAAAATCATTTGTTCGTATATAGAAATGTAATTGATAAATTTAATTGATTTTCTCTTTTGACCTTTTATCTTCTTAACTTGCTAAACTCTCTTATGTGTTCTAGGTAGATTCTTTGGGATTTTCTATGTAGACGATCATGTCATATGTGAATAAAGATGATTTATTTCTTTATTTCCATTTGGTATGCTTCCAAGTTTCTGCTCTTGTTCAACTTTGAGTAGACATGGTGGCAGTAGGTGCCCCCCCATCTTGGGGGGAAAGTAATAATCTTTCCCTACTAAGTGTGTTGTTAGCTGTAGGTTTTTGTTTCATTGCACAGCATGTAGTCTGTCTTGTGAATGTTTTATGTGCCCTTGAAAACACTATCTGTTCTGCCGTCGTCAGGTGATGTCCCCTACAAACGTCAACTGGGTCAAGTTGGTTGACAGTATTGTTGAAATCTTCTATAGCTTTAATTTTTTGTGCACACATTTCATCTCTTACTGAGAGATGAGTGTGGAAGTCTCCGATTATAGTTGTCAATATTCCTATTTCTTCTTGCGTTTCTGTTGGTCTTTGTTTTATGTATTTTTGAAGCTCTGTTGTTTGTTGCATGCACATTTAGGATTGCTATGTCTTCTTGATTCATCGTCTCCTTTATCATTATATAATATCCCTCTTAATCCCTGGTAATACTCCTTGCTCTGAAGTCTACATGGTCTGATATTAGTACAGTCACTTCGGCTTTCTTTTGACTAGAGTTTTCATGATCTAACTTTTTCCATTCTTTTAACTGATCTATGCTTTTATATTTAAAGTGAGTTTCTTGTAGATTGTATAAAGTTGGTGCTTGCTTTTTAGAAAAATCTTATGTGAAAATGTCTACCTTTTAATTGTGTTATTTAGCCCATTCACATTTACCATTTAGTGATATGGTTGGATTTACATCTAGCTTTCTGCTCTTTATTTTCTATTTGTGTTATCTCTTCTTCCTCTTTTCTTGCCTTCTTTGGGATTGGGTATTTTTTATGATCCTATTTTACCTCCATTACTGGCTCATTCATTACACTTCTCTTTTAATTTAATCTTTGGTGTTTACTTTAGAGGTTTCAATATCATCTTTAGCTCACAGTCCTTCTTGGTATTATGCCAATTCACCTATAATTAGTGACTTTCATTTTCTTTCTAATGTTTTTGCTATTTTCAGATATTTTACTTACATATATATTACACTCCACAATGCAACTGTTAATGGTTTTGCTTTGAATAATCTGTTATCTTTTAAAGGGATTAAAAATAAGAAAAGAGTCTTTTATGTATACACTCTCATTTTTTGAGCATCCATCATTTCTTTGTGTGTATCAATTTCCCATTTGATAACATCTTTTCTGCCTGAAGAACTTCCTTTAACATTTTTTTTAGTGCAGATCTGCTGGCAATAAATCCTTTCAACTTTTGCTTGCCTGAAAAAGTCTTTTTCTCCTTCATTTTTTTGGTAACAGCTTTAATAATATATAACTCACCCACTTAAAGTGCAAATTCACGGAGTTTTAATATATTCACAGAGTTGTGCAAATATCACCACAAATTTAGAACATTCCATCACCCCAAAAAGAAACCCTATACCTTTAGCATCACTTCCCACTTGCCCTTGTCCCCAGCCCCTGGCAATCGTTAATCTACTTTCTGTCTTTATGGACTTGCCTATTATGGACATTTCAAATAAATGGAGTCATACAATATATGACCTTCTGCATCCGGCTTCTTTCACTAAGCATCACGTGTCCAAGGTTCGTCCACGTTGTAGCAGGTGTCAGTACTTCATTCCTTTTTATTACTGAATGATGTTCCATTGTATGGCTAGACCATGTTTTATTTATCCATTTATCAGCTGATGGACATTTGGGTTGTTTCCACTTTTTGGTTATTATGAATAATGCTGCTGTGAACCTTGTGTGGACATACATTTTTCAGTTCTCTTGGATGTAACCTGGGCGTGGAATTGCTGGGTCGGTTGGTGACTCTACGTTAAACTGTGTGAGAACCGCGAGACTGTTTTCTGAAGCAGCGGCACCGTTTCACAGCCCACCAACAGTACACAAGGCTTCCAATTTATCCACATCTTCGCTTGTTATTATTTTTAATTTTTATTTAAGAAAATTTGTAGTAGCCATCCTAATGGGTGTGAGGTGCTCAAGTCCTTCATTTTTGAAAGATATTTTTGCTGAGTGTAGAATTCTGGTTTGACAGCGTTTCTGGTTTTTTTTGCCAGCACTTTAAAGATGGCCTTCCCTCGTCTTCCAGCTGTCCTGATTCTTAGCTTTGTTCCTCTGAATTCTTGCTTCCTTTCAAGGTTTTTTCTTTAGTTCTGGTTTTCATCAGTTTGACTATGATATGTCTAGATATTTTTCCCCCTGTGAGCTCCTTGAATCTGTGGTTTGTTGTGTTTCATTAGTTTTGAACGATTCTATGTCGTTTTATTTCTTTACACATTTCTCTTCTCTGTTCGCTCTCTCTGTTTCCTCTGAGACTCCACCTGCACGTGCGTCAGGCTGCTCGACATTGCGGACACTTGTAGAGAGTCTGTTTGTGTGTGTGCTTCACGTTGGCTACTTTCTACTGACTCGCTTCTGTTCAGTGAGTCTTTGCTCGCTCTCCTTTCCTCTGAGGAGCCACACGAACTCTTTGCCTCTCATAGCTGTTTGTTACTTCTAATGGTTCCATTTGAGCCTTTCCATTTCTCTGCTATAATTCTCCCTCTTTTCATCCATGATGTCTGCTTTTCCACTAGATCCTGAAACATATTCATCAGAGTTACTTAAACACTTGCAACAACTTAGCATCTGAACCCAGTTCTCCTGATTGCTTTCTTTGTTGACAATGGCTGGTTTTCCTTGCCTCATAATTTTTTATAGACTATCAGATTGTCTATAGAAGAACAATAGGAGTTGAGGAAAATCATATTTTTGCACAGAAATGGGTGCATCTCTTCTTGTGTTCATGTGTGGGCTGAGTCGATGCAGGCTGTGGTTGAACTGGCTTAGGGGTTTGTTGTTTCTGTCACTACCCCCAGTCCAACACAGGGTTCACATTCCTCCTGTGGGGCTGCCCTCATGCTGTGCTTGGTGTGGTACCTGGGCGTCTGAGGGCTTGTTCTGTGTCCCCACTCCACCCTTAGATGTGAGCACTCCTGCACAGCTGCGCCACAGGAGGTTCTCTTACTGTTCACCCGGCGCGGGACTGCTGTTGCTGCTGCCCACTGTGAGGCTCGTTTCGGGGAGAGGGGTCTCGATTCTTCTGGTCCAGCCTTGGACTAGTCAGGACATTTGAGCCTGAACTGGGGGTGGCCTCCGAGTGCCCCGCCCTGCCCCATTGTAGCTGAGCTCTGCTCTGTGTGATGCGGCGTCCTGGTCCCTGGGGTCTCCCCCTTCTTCCCCAGGGCAGGTGTTTGGGGCTTTGACTCCTACCCTAAGGCCAGGGCCATTTCTAGTTCTGAAGCAGGAAGGAAGGAGGGGCTACCAACATCTCTTTCCCAGTGATCCTGTGGACCAGAGGGCGTGCTGCCCTCCTCTCAGTGCCTTAAGGCTTTTTGCTTTGTTTGCATGAAGGGGCTGGGAGTTGGAGAGTGTCTTGTACCTGTCCCAGAGGCAGCGATGGCCTCTTGCATGTCTGCACCACGGGGGAGCCCCTCCAGCTTCTCCTCCCTCAGCCCCTCTCCTGTCTGGGCTCCCGTGATTCCAGACTGAGATGCTAGACCTCATTGGGCCCTGAGAAATGCATTGAGTTCCGGCTGATTTTTCCTTACCCACTTCTTTCCCCTGGCTCTGCCAGAGGTGAGCCAGCTCATGTGTCTCCTCCTTTCTAGAGGCTTGTTACCCTTTGGAATTTGGCCCCTGGGCTGCCTGGGGACCTCAGCTCTTCAATGGGCTCCAGGAAAGATACAATTCTGCAGATGATGTGGCTCTGTCTCCTTTTCAGGATGGGGGGCCATTCTCTTGGGATTTTCACATCTTAAGCAGAGGAAGTTTTCTTGTGATTTTAAAATGACTTTTTTTTCCTTGTCTCTAAATTACTTCTTTTGATGGTCACCCATTTATCTGTGAGATCTTAGTGTTTTTATTATTGTTTCACAATCTCCTAATATAATAAAGATATAACTTTTTAAATTGCGTTTACTGCAAATATTGTTTCAACTTGTTTTTAGCTTCTTAATTGCATCACATCTGTAAGAAAGATGTAAAATTTTCATGTGGCGGGTTTATCGATTCCTCCTTTCGTGGACTTCTATCTTCTTTAAGCCTAGAAAGGCCTCTCTCTCCGGAGATTTGAGAAATGCTCATTTCTGCTTTTCCCCACTGGTTTTAATGCCGTGATCTCTCATCCTTAATTCTCCTTAATCCATTTAGGATTTTTTTGGAAAGGCAGTATTCCATAGATTTATTTTTCTTTCACAGTTAACCAACTAATCATCCCAAGATTTATGAGTAACATTCTTCCCCTTACCACTGAATATAATGTGTCACATTCTCGTATGTGATATATGGCCTGTTTCTGAACCATGAAATCTTTTTGCGTCATCTAGCTGTGCATGAGATCGTTTTTCTTCTGTTTAGTAAAATTACATGATTTAGACTAGAGAAACCACTTTTCTGTTAGAACAGTATTTGCTGTGTTTCTCCCAGGCCCTCTCTGGGCACCTCAGTCAGAAGCATCTGAGTGTCACCGGTGGACTTGGTTCCTGTTGTTGCTGTAACCGGGTGGCCTGCCGCGGGGCCCTAGAGACTCACATTTAACCACAGGCCACCGAGTTACCCTGTGACCTGAGCTGCCCATCTCGAACAGGCCACAGGGTCAGGCGTGCCCGGCAGCACCATCATCGAACTGCCGAGGAGCATGTCCGAGCCTGCCCAGCAGGCCTGAGGCACAGTCATACTGCATGAGGAGGTGGCCCAGCTCCCACGGCCCCATGCCTGCTCCCCTGCCTTCTCTCCCTGCACATACCGGTGGCCTCATGGGGACCTCCCTGTGGCCGGTTGACAGGAAGAGAAGACTCAGGCCTTGTGTACGTGTGGTTCTGCATAGGATGCAGGCACTGCCTGGAAGAGGGCGGCCGCAGGCTCCAGCCCCGCGTCTGCAGGCGTCTGTGCTGGTCTTCCACTGCTTGCCAAAGCAAGTGCTGTGGACCCAGCAGCCTGGACAGCATAAATCTGTTCTGCACAAATCTGTGGCTCGTCAGTCAGGGTGGGGTCCCATCAGAGTGGCAGCTGCCTTCCTTTCTGGAGGAAGACCCGTGTCCTTGCTCACTGGGGCATTAGCAGAAGTCAGTTCCTTGTCGTCGTCATTTTCTTGTGCGACCTGAAGGCCATTCTGAGCCCCGAGAGGCTGTGTCGGTCCTTGGCATGGGGCTGCCTTCTTCCATCTTCGAGGCCAGCAGGGGTGGGTCAGTCCCTCTCAGGACACGTCTCTCAGACCTCAGCTGGGAAATGGTCTCTGCCTTTAAGACCCCTGTGGTTAGATGGGGCCACAGGGACAATTCCGGGTAGTCTCCCCTCCTCAGAGACCTTAACCTGAGTCACACCTGCAGAGTCCCTTTTGTCATGTAAGGTGACATACTCACAGGGTGCAGGATTAGGATGGGGACAATATTGGGGAATCCTCATTGGCCCACCACGCTGAGTGTTCCCATCCTAACCGCTGGCCCTCTTCCCTAAATTAACACACTTTGTTCTGCTGGGATGGAATAGTCATGTTTCTAAGGAACCTTACATTTAAAAAAATACTCTAAGATAAATTGCTTCCATGAATAAAATGGCAGGGAGCTGAAAGTTTCAGATTTGCTACAACAATGTTAATTTTCTACAAAAATCTCACTAAGAGAAGCACTTTATAACTGTGTGTGTTTTTAATTGATAGACACATGATGTATACTGGCTAATCAAGATAGACAAAGTCAAACCTAAACGTTATGGAGTAAACTCTCAAAAGGTAAGCCGTGTCAAGAGCAGGAAGTCCCACGGGCCTGGCCCCGTGGCTGAATGGTTAAGTTTGCGTGCTCCACTGCAGGTGGCCCAGTGTTTCGTTGGTTCGAATCCTGGGCGCAGACATGGCACTGCTCGTCAGGCCACGCTGAGGCAGCGTCCCACATGCCACAACTAGAAGGACCCACAATGAAGAATATACAACTATGTACTGGGGGGCTTTGGGGAGAAAAAGGAAAAAAAATCCAAAAAAAAAAAAAAAGAGAGCAGGAAGTCCCAGGACCTTCCGAGTAAGTTGTGGTTACCTTACAGCGGTCAGCATCACACAGATGAGCGGCACTCCCTGAGGCCGACGACAGGCCTGAGCGACCGGCTCTCAGTTGCATGCTGGGCACCCTGCTGTCGCATCCGGAGCACTGGTCCTCGGGGAGTTTGCTCTCAGAGCCTGTCGCAGCCCACGCAGTGCCAGTGTCAGTCCATCATCAACCAAGTGAGTACGCTGGACTTGACGTTTTCAGATCTCTCACTATAGGAGAAAGTGTATTGTTAGTTGAGTGTTGTTAGATGCTATTCTGAGCAACCTTCCTATTTTCCTGAAGAGCTATTTTAGGAGTAAAACCCTCTCGGTTCGGGGTGGAGCTGTCTGCGTGCTCTCTGTCTGCACTGACACCGCCAGTCCTCTCTGGGCTGCAGTCACCACTTTGTCCCATTGCTGACATCCTGGAGCCCTTTTCATTTCTAAACTTCCATCAGATCCCCCAGCCCCCCACATTATAAATTGACATCGTTCTTAGACAGACACATCCATTTTTTTGTTGCTCCCTCTGATGGAGAACACCCATTACCAACCTTTAAAGCTTTCCCCCTAAATTATATTGCAAAACCCTGGTTCTGAGAGGTTTGCCGTGAACAAACGGTCTCCTGAGTGTGTCTTCTGGCTGTGATAGAGTGACTGGAACTGGCCTTGTTCTGCACAGGGAGGTCGGCCCAGGCCGAGCTGCGGAGCTGGAGACAGAGCTCCCGATGGCAGGGGCTGCAGAGAGGAGGGCCATGCAGAGCGGGGCCAGGGAGTCTGAGTGAGGACTCGCCAGGGGCCTGGCTGAGGGGGACACTCTGCAGATGCAGGGAGCCTCTGCGAGGCCTGGCTGGGGTCGCCAGCTGTAGGATGAGGCCGCTCATCCCAGCTGCGGGCCGCACAGCAGCCCTGGCCCCACAGGTGGAGAGGCCTCAAGGTACCCGTGTCATTGTGACTCTATCGTGGAGCCCGCGTCGCGTGGCCGTGGCCGTCTGGACGTCCTCCTGTGAAGGACTTCTTCAAGTCTTTCCCCCATTTTCCTTTGGAATGTCTGTCTTTTTCCTTGTGGTTTGTCAGAGTTCTCAGTGTGTTCCAGAGTCTTCTCTGAGCCACTGGTTTGCCCGTGCATTCTTCTCTGTCCTTTGATGAGTGGAAGTTCTTCGTATAGTCCAGTCTGTCAGATTTTCCTTGACAGGTAGTGCTTTCTGTGCCCTGTTTAAGAAATCTTTGCCATTTCCAAGGCCGTGAGATCTCCTATGTCTTTAAAAGGCTGTTGCTTTCCTTGCATGTGTGTATCTATAAGACACTGGAAAGTGATTTTGTGTTTGTGGTGGAGGCAGGAGGCAAGGTCTGCTTCCCTTGGGGACGTTCAGTTACTTCTGCATCGCTGGGTAAAAGGCCCGTCTTCCCCCGGGTGCGTTGCAGTGTCCCTTCATCACGACTCAGGGGATGACGACCCACGTGTCAGTCTGGTTCTGAGCTGTTCTAGCTTGTTCCTTTGACCACTGTCTGTCCTTGTCCCCAACCCCTGTCTTTATTACAAACCCGTAAAAGGTCCCGATACCTGGAAGGGTGAGTCCTTGGACCCGCCTTCCTCTTCAAGGCCGCCTTGGTTATTCTTGGCCCTGCACTTCCACGCACAGGTTGGGGCGAACTGTTGGGATCAGCAAGGCCTTCTGTTTGGCCTCGTGGCTCTGGGGAGCTGCCTGCCACCTTGTGAGGAGTCTCAGTGGGTGATGTGACTCTTTACTGACAGGTGGGGACTAACGTGTGGGGAGAATCACACCCCTCCTAGGCAGACGCACGGCAGGTGTCATCAACGTCACATGCTAAATGACGCCCTTGATGTGTTTTTCAGTGATAAAACATAAAATTCCTTTTGAAATGGATACATCCTCATCTAGACAATGCTGAACTTCCAGGAGACATAGGAAGAATGGCTGCAATTCAGGATGGAAGGAGGAGGAAGAAGGCTGCTTTTGTCCATCTGTCTGTCTACCTTACCTATTTATCTATCTATGTATCTATCCATCTGTCCGTCCATCCATCTATCCATCATCCATCCATCCATCTATCCATCACCTATCTATCTATCTATCTATCTATCTATCTATCCATCCATCCATCCATCCTTCCATCCGTGTATCCATCTATCTAATTCCTTATGTAGATTGGCTGTTTCTATTTGTCTCTGCCAGGAGTGTGAGAAGACACGACCCTGAATCTCACTGGTTCCTGTGGCTATTTCTCTGAATTAGGGTTTTTCCTATTCTGGGTCATCATGGCCTTGTCCCCAAGCCTGAACTGTGGGCTCAGAGCTGGGTGCCATCTCAGCCGAGGCTTCCCAAGGGATCCTGAACTGGCGGTCCCAGACCACAGCCATCATCCTCAGTTGCGTTGGGCATTGACACACATGCAGAAGCACCCCCAGATGTCATGCCTTGAACCCCGCATCTTGGCTCAGTGGCGATCAGGTTTTAGAGCCAGAGAAGCTGTAAATGAGTACAAAGATGGAAAGAAAATGTTACGGTATTTCATTTAAACTCTTTTTATATTTGAGGCAATGAATGCAATGAGCCAGTGCAGTGAGAATCAGATGCCATCTGTGCTGACGGGAGGTGACGTCCCCTGGCTGGGTTTCTAGGGGTAAGCCAGGCTCAGGGGTGATACGCCCAGGTTCTGACAGTAAGGTGCAACAAGAAGGTCCTAGGTGTCTTCTTTTTTGCTGGCTGACCCTCCAGGTCCACCAGGTCCTCCAGGAGTGGACGCGAGGAGTGGCCTCGTTCACGGAGGCCAGTGCTGCGGTCACACGGACTCCCGGGACCAGGAGGGATTCTGCTGGGAGTTTGCCCAGGAACCTTCTCTGCTTCTTGCAGCCCTAACTCCTTTCGCAGGGACCTGGCCTTCTTGTGGGGAGCCTGTTCTGGGCTTCTGGAAACTCTTAGCACCCTTTCTGGGACTGTCCAGCGTCAGCCCCCAGGATGGCATGAGGACACAGCTGTGGGGTGATCCTCCACCGGGGCCCTTCTGCCTGCCCACTGGGAGGCAGAAGGTGCTCGTGCCTAGAGGGGACCAGGCCAGACAGTGGGTTTTCATTTCCTGCCCTGAACTCCTGTCTTCTGGGCCTCTTTATATAAAGCCCTGTCGTGTACGGAACTCAGCCTCAAGGTGGTTACTTAGGTTTACAAAGGCGGAGACAGTGGTCTTCAAACTGTAAGACCCTCACCCACTGTGGGCACTCAGAAGGCTGTCCCAGGGTGAGCGGGCGTGCATCGTCAGACGCCGTGGGGAGGCTGTCCTACAAATCAACTGCCGAGACCACCGAATCCCGCCAAAGTGCTCCTTCTCACCTCCGCTTTCACCGCCTCCCCCTCTTCAAGAGCGAGGCATATCTCCCGCCCACCCACCCGGGTCCTACTGTGGTGCCTCAACCCCAGGTAGACACCTCTGGGGCACCAAACACAGAAGGTGGAGCCTTTAACCAAAGCACTAACCACCCATCCCCATCCAGCTTGTTCACAGATGCGTTTCTGATACAATTTTCCTTTAGATTTGATAATTTATCAGAATTTGTAATATATTTGTGCTATTTGAACCAGTTATATAGCCATGATAATTGCAATGATAACTCAGTCTAGAAGACATTTTTATAAGCTCAGGACTGAAGATCACAGTAAAAAATTTAAATTTCTATTTATATACATTTTTTTGTGTTGTAAAGATGTGATGGAGTGATCGCTTAAAGGCCTTCAAGAGAAAAAAAGATAAGTATTCCATTGGGGGAAATATATTACCTTATTCTTTGAGTTTGGTGGAATTTCAAAAAGAAGAAGGAGTAATGTAAAAGTTCTAACAAAGAGGTGGTTGACATATTTTTAAAATAGCTGACAGCGGGTTTCAAGTCACTGTTTTATTTTAGATAATTTTTGTTGCTGTTTCACGCTCACTAAACTTTTCTTTTGCAATGTGTAATTCTGCTGTCAATGCCACCCAGTGCATTTCTCATCTCAGAGATTGTGTTTTAATCACCATATCATTGATTTGGATCTTATAAAATTTTTCCACATCTCTTCTTCACACGCTGCTGTTTCTTCTGCCTTCCTGGACATGTGGGTTTTATTGAGACCAGCTCCTTTCACATCCTCATCTGTTGATTTCATCATCTGCATCATGTCTGCATTGTTTCTGTTTATTGGTTTTTCCGTTCTCATTATGAGTCCTATTTCCCTACTTCTTTGCATGTCTGGTAATTTTTGATTGGATGCCAGACATTGTGAATTTTATATTTTGGGGGCTGAATTTTCTTGTATTCCTTTAATATCTTGGAGCTTTGTTCTCCCGCACAGTTGAGTCATGTGGAAAGAGTCTGATCCTTTTGAGGCTTGCCTTTATGCTCTCTTAGAAACAGAGCAGCTTTTGATCCAGGCTAACTTGGCCCGCTCCTGAGGCAGTGCCTTTCAGGGAACCCTCCCAGGCACCTGCATGTCACACACTCAGGCTTCACCAGTGAGGAGGACCCACCAGGCCATGCGGTGCTGTCTGTTGTAGGGAGAACAGGCTTGGAGCCAGCTCCTTCAGAGGACCCTCTGCACCCTGCTTTCCTCATCTGAAGAACTAGAGGCTTGGCTGGTGATCTTGACATTCTTTCCTGTGCTGGAAGTATGGTTGTTACACGTCTCCAGTTTTAGATGGCTATTGGTCAGGTGGCTGGTTCAGTAGAAGCAAAGCTGTGTATAAACTTGGAACACTTTTGTTCTGTATTTTAGTTCTGTTATTGTCAAAACACTTGTACTACCCCCTGGAAAACATTTACGGTGCTCAGTGCTTCACTTTATAAGGTCATAGTTGCTGCCAATTCTTGTATCTCAAAAGGGACTTCCAGGTATTAATGTGACCAAGCCTTCGTCCCTGGACTAAGTTGGGCAAACTCAAAACCACACAGAAAGTGGCTTATTCAAAACGTATCTCCCTGAGACAGCCATGCACTCAAGTACTAGAGGTGATCGCCCTTTCTTCAAACAGGTCGATGGTTAGTTACTACAGTCATTTGATGTAATACCTCTATTCTATCTTGAGAAGTGAGCTGGCAAATTTTAAATCATGCTGTGATTTAAATGATAGCTGATATAATGGTAAATACAAGTATAAGATTTTTTTCTTTGATCAAAAAGTTGTGGCAGGACGTCTGCCTCCAGGAAGGCAGAGTAGATGGACTTTTTCCTATTTCTCCCTTTAGCACAAAAAACAACCTCTGGATGTTGGATCTAAAACAACATAAGAAGACTGAAAGGAGGTAGGCTGACTAGGGACCTCGAGACCCAGGACGACACAGCGCTGAGTTTCCTGGGTGTTCTTTTGGCCTCAAACACCCCAGAGTTGGAGTGGAAGAAGCTGGCAACTCAGAAACACCAACGGGCACAGACAGAAACAGCCCTGAGAGAAGCCTGCTCTCTGCAGCTAAAGGACCAGAAGAAGAGCCTAGCAACAGACATTTCACTAAATGGGATGCACAGATGGCAGACGAGCACTGGAAAAGATGTTGTCACTAGTGATCAGGGAAATGCAAATTAAGACCACAAGGAGATCTCGCCTATCAAAAGGGCTAAAATGATAAATAGCAACAGCACCAAATGCTGACAAGGACGCAGAGTAACCGGAGCCCTCAGACACTGGTGGTGGGATGTCAAATGGCGCGGCCCATCTGGAAAGCAATTTGGTGGTTTCTTAGAAAACTAAGCATTTATTTACCACACGACCCAGAAATTGCACCTCTAGGCATTTATATCAGAGAGATGAAAATTTATGTTCACATGAAAACCTGTACATGAATGTTTATAGCAGCATTATTCATAACAGCCGAAAACTGGAAACAACCCAGATGTCCTCCAGTGGGTGAGCGTTTAAACAACCTGTAGTATGTCCGTACCATGGAATACTTCACAGCAATGACCGTGAGTGGACTATCGATGCACACGGCAACCTGGGTGAATCTCTAGAATTATGCCAAATGAAGAAAGCCGATTCCCAAGGGTCACATACTATATGATTCCGTTTCTGTAACATGCTTGAACTGACAAAGTTACAGAAATGGCGAGCAGATCCATGGTTGCCAGGGCGAAGGAGAGGATAAAGGTGGGTGGCGGGGGGGAGGGGGGGGTGTTGGTTTGAAAGGCAGCACCAGGGTCCCTGTGGACACGGAGGTGTTCTGTACCGTGACAGATTCGGTGTTATGTCCTGGTTGTGATTCTGCCTCGGAGTTTCTCTAGACGCCACCAGAGGGGGAATCTGTGTAAAGGGTCCCTGGACTCCCTCTGTATTATTTCATACAGCTGCACAGGAATCTACAATGATCTCCAACTAAAAAGTGTATTTAAAAATAAGTCGTGGCACCTCCGTGGAAGTTCAGAGTTTTAACTCATTTATAGGCGAGTCAGGACTTCAGCCTCAAGTCACGTCTCCTTTCAAGAGAAAGGAAAATGTGATGGATTCCCGTGTGTGGTGGACCAGGAGTGGTGACTCATCGTCAGACTTATAAATAAAAACGTGAGTGTGTGGAAGTCGAGGCGAGGATTTTGTGACGACGCCCAGTCACTCTTCAGAGGGACACACACCCAGCTCTGAGAACCGCGTGTGTCCTTGTGAGGAAGGAGCATCTTCTCCGTCGTGGAGCATCCTCATTATCCACTGTGATAGTCACCCTCGGTGAGAGCTGGAAGTCCCACGGGCCCTCGTCGAAGTCGCCGGCACTGGCTGAGGTGGGTCTGTCATTCTAGCAGGTGCAGCATGCCAGCTGGAGCCCTGTCTGGGTCCTCCGCTCCTGTGACCTCCGTCTTCACAGTGACCTCCTGCCACACCAGGGCATTGGGGTGGGCAAGGGGCTGCTTACCCAGCTGCTCCTCTCCCAGCTTTACTGCACTTACCTGATGGCCAGGAGCAGGGTCTCTGCCCACTGTATGGGCTCCTGGGCCTTTCTTCTTCCCGGAGACTCTGGTCCATATTTAACAGGCTTCCTTGGGGGGAATTCTCATGCTCTTTTGGGTTTGCAGATCACTTAAAAAAATATCTCTGAAAGGTTGTCTGCCGGGCAGAGGGGCTAGGGAAAGGGAGAAAAGGGGAGCTCCCTGGTATGCCCTGGCTCAGTTCTCACAGTTCTTTGCAGTGGTTCCAAACAGAATCTAGAAGATGCATTTATCAGAAAGCATCCTTTCCTTCCCTCTCTCTCCCTCCCCACCAAACCGCATGCCCTCGTTTTCTGCAAATTTCACTTCCGATAGAGGTTTGTACGAGGTCAACATACATTTGACTTCTTTGAAAACGTTGCAGTTAAAAATAAAGGTTATGGGGGCTGGCCCCGTGGCCGAGTGGTTAAGTTCGCACGCTCCGCTGCAGGCGGCCCAGTGTTTCGTTGGTTCGAATCCTGGGCGCGGACATGGCATTGCTCATCAGACCACGCTGAGGCAGCATCCCACATGCCACAACTAGAAGGACCCACAACGAAGAATATACAACTATGTACCGGGGCGCTTTGGGGAGAAAAAGGAAAAAATAAAAAAATCTTTAAAAAAAAATAAAAATAAAAAAAAAAAATAAAGGTTATAACCCAAACCCTTAATCCTTTCAAATCTCTCTTTTAGGAGACACATTTAGAAATACCGTTCATGTGTCTGGGGGTGGCTGTCGATTTATCATGAGATGAGCCCTTTCTTCCCACATTTTATGTCTGGTTGTTAGAATTGAAGGGCATCTCAACAGGAGCCCACCAATCTCTTAATGATTTTAAGACAGTATCCAAATAGAATACGTGTCATTCCTGGCAAGGAATGCTTCTAAAGTCAGTAAGAAGCTACCTCCTGCAATTTTGTTGAAAGACGGCATTTGAAAACTGAGATGTTCGTGAAGTCGGGAAGCGCAGTTGGGAAGGCGGGAAGAGTGGAGAACGTCTCCCAACATGACGCTGGGCCTGTGGCCATGTGAGACGCAGTGCCCAATCTTCAGGGTCAAGGAAGAATATCCCCCAACCAGCTCTCAACCCGTCCCTTAGGCCTGCTGCACGCACCTATAGGCTGCTGCTCCAGCCATTTCTCTTCTCCCCGTGAGTCTAGACGGGGGATCTATCTGGCCAGGCAAGCTGGAGCTGTGTGGCCTGAGTTGAGGATTTGCCAGAAAAGTCTCACTTTGATGGGGACTGTGTGTGGCCACCTCTCTGGGCCTTTTGGTGACCCGAAAAATCCAGCTGCTGAGCAGCCATGCCCTCCTCGGCACTCAGAGCAGGGCAGCAGCTGCCAGAGAGGCCAGAGTGCCCCCAGAGCAGCGCGGGGTGTGGCGAGGGCTTCTGCTTCGTGTGCTCAGACCCGCGGCCTCTCTGTCTTGTTCCAGAATCAAGACAAAAGACATGTGTGGGTAGCTCCGGGCGCAGAAACACCGTGGGTGCTTGACAGGAAGCTGACTGTCCCTCCAGCTCCCTGGGGTTCTGTCCTGCAGGCGCGGACACTGTGGCCCACGTGGCTGCACCAGGGCTGCCCCGGTCCTCAGTCCTCATGAAGCTTCTACATTGCCGCCTAGGGTGGCACCGTCAGACTCTTGATCTCTGCCTCTGGCTTCTAGAAAGTGCACGTCCAAGTCAGCCTTTGGCCGCAGGCTCCTTGCCCCACGGCCTTTGGTGGACCAGTGCTCTGTAGTGGGTCAGACCCGTCCTTTATCTGTGGGGAAGGCCCAGTGCTGGAGTCTCCGCTATAAGTCAAGGCTGTTCCCAGGGCACATGATGAGATGGGCCAGCCAAGTGGAGGGGTCCTGCTGGGCTTTGCGATCAGGGCCCCGTGGGATTTCTTCCTGCTCCATACAAGCAAAACTCCTCTCCCGCACGGTTTCCAGATGTGGACCAGATTCTCTGACCTATGACATTTACATCCAGGCACCAATGGCCAGCTGACTTCTCCCTCTGGGTGGTATTTGTGTTTGCTGAGACACATGCGTTTTAAAGGGAGGGGGGTGTCTCTTCAGGGTTCCCCGGAGTGAGGCCCACACCCAGCCTGCCCCAGGGGAGAAAAAACGGGCATCAGCTCTGAGCCGCAGACCCTCACCAGCCCTGCCACCGGCCCTGTGCCCCTTCTGCCAGGCTTATGGTGAGGATCCCACCTGGAGAGGGACGCGCCTTGACACCCTCCGGAGTCCGTGTGCCCACCGCCGACACCCCAAGTGTCTGCCCTCCTGCATGACCACGGCCTGGACCTTTGCCCTCTCTCCTCCCTGCACTGCTGTGGCAGAGGGCGCAGTGTGGACGTTTGTCAAACTGCCAGCAGGGAGCCACGGCCTGCACTTGGAGGTCCTCATGGGATTTGACAGGGGCTCTCTGACCCTCCCCTGGGAGCCTGCTCCCCCTCTACCCCGACCTTGGGTTTCCATGGAAATGATGAGGATCAGAAGGATCAGATTCATCCTTTCTTCTCTGTAGATAAACTGTGTGACCCCAAAAGGATCCATGTCAAATGCCATCTGCTTGATAAAGTCAAAGCTGCTTGACAACCCGGGACACTCATGAATTACACGGCATCGCGCTGCACGCTGTTTGTGAGTTGGCCATTTTCGCGGATGTCTTGGTTCTCTCTACCGACGCAATGGTGCCAGAGCCCAGAGGCTCCCATCTGGATAACCCTGCGGACCAGCAGGGCCCGAGGTGCGAGCCACGCATTTGCCACACTGGCCTCCTCATGAGCACCTTTGGAGTTTACTGTGGCGCTCAACGGGCGGTGCAAACAGGTCCATTGATCAGAGAGCCTTGTCTGGAGATAAAACTGCTTACACAGATCAGGATGAAGCTCTTCTGCTTATATTTATTACCTCCTCGGAGACCCCGAGACAAAAGTGGGCAGACTGCGCTATTAATTTATTAATCTAATGACTTCCTGGATGAAAGGATGACGGATGCCGTCCTGGTCTCAGATACGCATCAGGTTCATGCAGGCAGCGTGGCAGGGCTCTGGGTGCCATCCCGCCCTCTTCTTCAGCACCCCCGGCGGTCCCAGATGGGGGCTCTGATTCCATCCAGTAAATATTGAAGACGCCCAGCATTGTTGTGCAAACGCTGATTAGGGAACAGAGCAATTTCAGGATGCTTATGTGAGTCTCCATCTGAGCAGGCTGCAGCCTGGTCAGTGCCCCGCACATGGCCCGTCAGCTGGCATCGCCAGTGCATCCCTCAGCCCCATCTTCTCCCTGCCAGCACAGCGACAGCCGCCTTACCGGCTTGAGCTGAGCTCCTGGGAAACGGGAGGCCTGACTTGGAGTCTTTGGGCTTCTCTGCTTCTGAGGTTCCAACAGTGTTGGCTGTGGCTCCCCATGGAGCGGGCGCCTCGGTCCACCCGTGACCTGGGGATAGGGTCTGTCACAGCCCTGTGGGTGGGCTGCTTCAGCCACACCCCACCACCCCCAGCCCCTGCTTCCAGAGGTCAATGACTCTTCCAGGCAGGAGTGACCACATAGGGGCCAGAGCATTTGCCAAAGCCCAAGGGCCTACTGTGTGCCAGGTGCTGAGGCCACAGTGGGCTCCCCAGAAGTTAGTGGGGGGCTAACTGAGGTGCTCACACTGGGAAGGTGTGTGCCAGGCTGGGCGGGGCTCCGGGGGTGGGGCTGCTTGGCTGGAAAGGAGGGGAGGTGGTGGAGGGTGAACCCTAAGATGCGGGCCTGGAGGTGGGGCGTTGGCTGCCTTTGGGAAGGGTGGCTGAGAGGAGGACGGGCAGAAGTGGAGCTCCTGAGGATGTGTCTGTACTTAGCCAGCTGCTCTAATGCTCCCAAGGGAGGGACAGGCGTGTCCCCTGTGGTCCCCATCTTGACCCCGCAGTACCTGGGTCTCTGTGCAGGTGGCCCCAGTCTGCTCTGGCCTGGAACCGTCAGCAGGATTCGTGCAGCTGTAGGGGCCACGCTGGAGGGGCAGCTCAGGCTCCGTGCTTGGGATTTGGAGGTGGGCCTGAGGGTCTCCTCGGGGGAGGGAGAGCCGTTGGCTCTCCTGCTGGCTGCAGGCCCCATCCTGACCTGGTCTGTTGAATGCATGGCTCCCATCTTGGTCCCTGCTGGCCCCCATCCTGATCCAGGCCCAACCTGGGCAGACAGAGCGGTCACAGGGTTCTGTCCAGTGGGCACCCCACGATGTCCTTCTCAGACAGTACTGCTGGAGTCCCCTCAGGCCTGCACCCTGTTGGCCAATTGCAGGTCCCCACAGCCCAGAATGAGATGCAGGGTTTGCCACTTGGCCTCCAGAGCCCTTGGCTCAAGCCACTGGCTCCTGCGCAGCTGAAGCCCTGGCAGCCCCGAGGTGGGGTTCTGGGCCACGGTGCTGGCTGAGACCTCACACTCCCGCGGCCTCTGTGTCTCCCCTGCATCCGGTCCTCTGCCTCCCAGGGTGGCAGGAAAGGCGTGGGAGCACGTGTTACAGATGCAGCACCCGTGAACCTGGACACTATCATTACAGCCGGTGCTGTGCTGGGTGTGGGGAGGGGGGCGAAGCTATGGGATGCAGAGTAGCAAGTAAAACAGAGCAGGAGACCCTGGAGCCTTCTTGGGCGCACCCCAGCTCTCCATCACTTACGTAAGCCCCGTCTCCTCCTAATGTCAGTAGTGACATCTTGGGGATGCATGGTACCTCCGTCTACCAAAGCTCTCATCAGCCAGAGGCTTAAAGCTGATATCACCGAGCACAAATAGGATGCAGGGTGAGACGTGGACATCCCCTTTTCCTCTCCTCGTGCAGTAATCCTATCAAGTGCTCCAGGAGGACGTGCAGCCGGGCAGGAAGGAGGAGCCCCCTGGAACCCCAGCCTGAGGTGCTGGTGAGCGGGACCCACCCGGTGCCCTCAGCGGGCTCTGGGGAGATCAACTCTGTTCCCATTCATTGCCTAGAATTGAAGTTATCATACTTAATGTATTTGTCCCCAAATTGGTGTTGGAGAAAAATATTAACTCTGCCTTTGGGGAGATGTCAGGCTAAGACTGGAGGGCCCTTGCTACGTGGAAAACTCTGAATGCACCGTGGCCAGTGCCAAGTGGAGGCAGCTCAGCCCCAGGATCAGGGGTGCAGCAACAGGCAGGGGTCCTGAGCCCAGGCCAGAGGCCACGGTGTCTGCACTGAGCCTTGTGGGAGTAAACAAAGGTGGCATGGGGGGCACTGGGAGGCCAGGCTGCAGGCGACAGGGGGAGGGGAGGGCTCCCCTGCTGTCATCCACCATGGGGGGTCCAGGTTCAGGGTTGTGAGGCAGGTGTCTGTCTGGAAACCCAGACGTGGATTGTCTGCCTCCATCTTACCCTTCAGTTAGTTACCTCTTTAGAGCCTGGAGATGCTGGCTCTCCATCCAGGAAAGGCCCCCAGAGCTTCCTTTAAAAATAAGTAGAAAATAATGAGCCCATCCATTTACAGAAAACATTGAGTGAATAATGGTGTGGGTGGAAGGCAGCAGGCAGGCCGTACAGGCGATGGGAGTCACTGAGATCTGGCAGGGAGAATGGAGGGTTTTAGGTGGGGGAGGCAGGAGGATGGGGCCAGGCGGTGTCTTGAAATGGTTGCTTGGGAGGCCGCTGTGGAGAACAGATTGGAGAAGGTCGAGAGAGGATGTAGGGAGGGCGGTCAGGAGGCTGGGGCCATGATCCAGGGAAGACGCTCATGAGCCTGGGCCTGGGGCAACTGGGGGGCAGAGGTGGGGCCCCAGGCCTGCTCACAAAAGACTGCGGGTCTGGCAGCGCCAAGCCCCTGACCAAAAGCACCAGTGAGCCCCCCAGGGCCTCCCCAGGCCGGAGCCTTGAAGAACCTTATCAGGAGGACAGACCTGCAGCGGCCCCGGGCAGGGTGGCTCCCACCCGCTCCTGAGGCCAGTGGAGTTCTCCACCCGGGTATCTGAACGGTAGGCAATCATTTCTCCTAGTCATTTTCATGAAAATCCTGGGTTTTCTGGCCATGAGGTGCAGACAGAGCAGGGCAGCTCGCAGGCCTAGGACGTGAGTGGAGGGCAGGCCCGTTAGGAGGGATTAATGGAATTCATAAACAATAATGAGCTCACACCTGAAGGTACCCATTCCTGGGAGAGAGGGGCCAGCAGCCTGGGGTTCTGCTGGGGTCCCAGGGCCCCGGGGAGCCCTGCCAGGGTCCGTGGACTCCCACCTTCATGAGCAGATGGACACTTACCCCGCACCACCCCCCATCGGCCTCAGGCACCGTCCGATAGGTCCCATGATGCTCCCGCTGAGCTTTCTGCCCCTTCACAGATGGTTTCCTGCCAGTGACGGCCAGAGTTGGGGTACCCTGGCCTTGCTCAAGGTCCCTGTGCCCTTGCCTCTGGTGTGAGCGGATGCAGCCCTGCACACTCGTCCTAGTTTGGATTTCTGCCTCTCGCCCTCAGGGTGAGCGGAGGCTCCGTGGACCGGAACTGGTGATGATCTTCTGGTGGGTGGGGCCAGCTTCTGCGCGCAGGTGCCCCTTAGAGCGGCGAGTGGCTCCTGTGTTGGAGTGTGCGATCTGGAGGTAACCCACCAGCAGAACAGGGCATGGGCGCACCCTTGCTGGGAGAGACTCCGGCCCCCTGAGAGCTTTGGACGACTGGAGGCCAGAGCCAGGGGGCTTTTTCTCTGCTTAGACAAGCGTTTTAGCTATCTATGCTTTTCTTCCTCCAAAATGGAAACCCACCACTCACCGCTGCCTGAAGCCATCCAAAAATTAACTATTAGATGCTGCAAACAGTGAATGATTAGAAACTAGCTCGTGTGATGGGTCTGTGTGGGGTCAGAGGATATTAGCCCCCCGCCCTTTTAAAATGGATTCTTCTTCCGAAGCTGCCTTGTCTGTTTCCAAGAATGAGGCCGTGTGGAAGACAGCTGTCCCGTTGGCCACCTTTTACGTCCCTCTTCTCTGAACGCTTGTGCCCTAACGGCCGCCAGGCGAGAGAGCTCTGCAGCTGCTGAGAAGCCTGGTGGCTGCGCACGAGGGCCTCAAGGGAGGCGGTGAGTGGGGCGGGGCTTGGTGCCTGGGGACGGGCACTGTCCCAACAGCCATCGCCATGTGGCTTTGCCTTTAGGAGCAGGAGCCGGAGGCCTGGAGATGCTGCAAGCAGGAGCCCACGGGTCCCTCAGAGGCTCTGCGAAGACTTGAAGGAGGCGGAAAGCTCACAAAATGGTCACCGATGGTGACGTAGAAAAGATACCCCAAATTGACAGCCTAGGGCCTGACCCTGTCCCTTTCCCAAATGAGTTCTTCACCCCCTGAGAGTGCACAGGGGCCGTGAAGAGGAAGGCAGGAGAGGCTCAGCCATCCAGGTAGTGCCCGCGGCTGACTCTCTGTAACGCTTCATTCAAAGCCATTTAAGAACCTGCTACCAGCTCTCCCCAGGGCAGTGCATTGCCGATATGTAACAAGACATCTCTACGTCTTCTCTCCTCTCTTTACCTTTCTCTTCCTTGAGAGGAGCTGCTCTCTCAGATCTCTCTTCTCACTCTCACACCAGTGAGCGGGGGCCTCTGCCCTCCTGCTCCTCCTGCCTTTCTACCCAGTTCCTTCTTCTCACGTGTGCGTCAATCTTGGGCCTTCCCAATACCCCCCAACTCCCCCCATTCTGTGGCCTTTTCCTGGTTCTGTATCACGAGGCCTCAGGAACCAAGCTGGGAAAGAAGAGAAAGGCCATGAGCACTTCTCTGGAAAGTGTGTGCCCTGGAGGTGACGATGCCGCTGCAATGCCTGTGGGCTGTGCCCAACCTGTGGTCTGGTCCCTCCAGCCCCTTCCTCATGCTTGAAAGGCTGATCTGTGGCCTGATGACCCAGGCCTTGAAGGTGCCTTCCCAGGCCTGTCAGCTGGGGTGGGTACCGGCAGGGGGCGCTGGTGGGGGACAGTTGTGGGGAACACAGGACACCTCTGTGGCATGGGTCACTTCTTTGGACCACTCTCCTGGCGTCTAAAGCACAGGATGGAGGCCTCGTGGGGCAGGGACATTCTGCATGTCTCTGTGCAGGTGAGACAGCTGAGGAACAGGGTTTCCCAGGGAGCAGGTGTGGAGCGGACTCAGGCCCCGCCTCCTGTTTGACTCCATGGTGCCTGCACAGCGGGTCGATTCCCCCTGTTCCCCATGCGGTGTGTTGGGCATTGGGCGCTGGGCCATGTGAGGAGTGAAATGAGGCCCAGGCCTCAGGAGGCAGCGGGAATTCAGGAATTGACGTGCTGGGTGATGGAGGAGCCGGCCCAGGGTGGGCCTCGGCTCTGTGGGTGCCTGGGGTGTGCATTTGCGTGCTGTGTTGGCTCAGGCACGTGGGCTGATGTTTATGGGTCCCGTAGAGGAACCCCAGAGCCCAGCCTCCACTCCCTTCACTGTCTGAGAAGCTCGTGTTTCACACCTGCTGTTGCCATCAGGCTCACACACACTTGTATGTCAAATTCAGCCCTTAAAGTTGGGTCCCCAGTCTCTCATTCCAAAGGGGAAAGGAATAAATGTTTATCGAGTGCCCGTGATTTGCGAGGCAGGGGACACACTCTTGCACGTGGGGTCCCTGTGAGGAGCGCTGTACAGAGGGCACACGGCCTCTGTGGTCTGGGGCTGGCATCCTCAGGGCAGGTGGGAGGCCAGCCTCACCCCCACCGGCCCCGCACATGGCCCCGAGCTCCCGGTGAGGTGGCAGGAGTGCAGACTCCTCACCAGCTGTGCTTTCCCTCCAGGTGAGTGAGACCATGTAGCAGAGCCGCAGCGAGGTGACAGCTGCCCGAGCTTGGTGTGCACAGCCCAGCCCAGACGAGCGACCCGCCCAGGCGGCCCTTGGCCACCCTCACCATGTCCAAGAAGGGCTCAGGCGGCCGAGGCAAAGGGGACAAGGCTGAAGTCCTCGCCGCACTGCAGGCCGCCAATGAGGAGCTGCGGGCCAAGCTCACCGACATCCAGATTGAGCTGCAGCAGGAGAAGAGCAAGGTGGGCCCCCCATGCCCCTGCCCCTCCCCACTTCTCCACACCTTCCTGGGCCCCCGAGGTCTGCCTAGAGCCATGTGTAGCCAGGTCTCTGTGGAAGTGCCCGCCCAGCTGGTCCTGCGGCTCCGAGGGGCTCTCCAGGCAGCTCAGGAAGACAGACAGCTCTTGGGGGGCCCTCGGGGAGGTGAGGAGGTGTCGTGAGAGTATCTCCCACCACAGGTGAGCTGCAGACGGGGGCCCCGGCCACGTGGGAGCAGCCCTGGTTCCCAGCACGTGTGCCGAGGGGCCTCGTCCCATGGCACTGTCCCCAGAACGCTCCTTCCTCCTGAGCTGTCCACAGTGGAATTGAACCCAGATGGAAGTGGTAGCCCCCCTGCTGGATAAAGGAAACAGCCAGGCCCTGGGCATAGAGCTTCCAGGCGTCGGGGATCAGCTCTTATAACCGACCTCAGAACTGCTGGGGCCGGCTCACAGAGATGGGGGGGGTCCCCAAATGGCCCCCCGCCCAACACCCAGCGCTTGGAGTCCTTGCAGCCTGTGGGGAATGCTGGGCTTGTGCTGGTGGCTGAAGGGGGCTTCTAGGAGGGGCTGGTCAGAGGACACAACCTGCTCAGCACCAGATCCAGCCCCGAGGTGGGCTGTCCACTGGCTCCCACTGCCCTCCCTCTCCGCCATAACCTCTGCTCTCTCCTCTCACCCACCCAGGAGCCACCAGGAGGTGGGCATGGGCTCCGGAGGGGATGCAAAGAAGAGAGGATTTGGGAGAGGGCAGCGTGGGGCGAGGGTGAACGACCCAGGGCCGGATGCCCTCCCAGAGGGCTTGAAAGGCCTGAGGCTGTGGATTCGTGGCTATAGCTCTCCCCGTCCTTGCCCAGAGCAAGTGGAGGAAGGGAGGCAGGTTATTTGGGGCCACTTGCTTCCTCTGAGTTACCAGCCTCCTGGTTAAATCACAAGAAGAGAAATGTTTTGTGACCTGTGAGACTATGTGGAATTTGGATTTCAGCTTCTGTAAACACAGTAGTTAGGACACAGCACGTGCATCCACACACTGTCACAGAGCAGCTGTGGCAGAGACTGAGCCACAAAGCCTAAAATACTTAGCATCTGGCCCTTTACAGAAAATGCGTACCAGCCTGTCCTGGGTGCTTACCCTCCCTCCTCAGGTCCCCTGCTCTGTACAAAGGGCACAATGACAGGACCTGCTGCCTGGAGCACAGATGCTAGGAGGTGGCTATCATGGCCACCACGTGGCCTCTCCCGTGGCCAGGCCACCTCGCTGGGCCAGTGGGAGAGTCAGAGCCCGCAGAGGGCTGAGGTCAGGATGGAGGGAGCCGGGGAACATCGATGTCAGCACCAGCTCTGTGCCAGGCAGTCACCAGGTCAGCAAGGACAGCTCCAGGAGGCCCAGACACACTGCCTGGCTGGAGCACGAGGTGAGGGTGCAAGCATCAAGTGGCCTGGGATGGAGAGTCACCCCAAAACACAGAGACTGTCGGTTCTGGCACCACTGTGAGCCCTAGAGGCATGCAGGCACTCCAAGCATCTTGTCGGGCCAGACTGTAGCTGCTGCCGGCCAAGCTCAGACATCCCTCTGGCCCTCCCCTCTCTTGCGTTTGCAGATGAAAGAGAAGAAGACATGACTTGTTAAGAACCCAATGACAATGAGACCCTTTGTTTTATTGGGTAAGCATATAATGGCAATGATCTTTTCGAAACATCGCCACCACATGGTGGAAATTGCAAACTACAGCACTTTGTGCGCAGCTCAGATTGTCTGTCTACCTATGGCAGCAGCATCCTACATATTTCATATGCAGTTTTGTCAAAACCCATCCACCCCACCGCATCCTGAGGGGGCGTGTGCCGGTCCCTCACCCCTCAACAGGCCCCAGTCTGGCGGGTTGGAGTTAGTGGCTTTCCCAGCAGCAGGCGAGAGCCCCAGGGCTGGTGTCTGAGGTCCTCCGGCCCAGACCCTGTTATTTATACGACACATATTGATTTATTTTTTGAAAAGATGAAAAACCTCTTGGTACAAAATTCAAAAGGAACAAAGGAAAAGGCCCAGTGTGAATGAGCCTCTTCTTTGAGTCCCATGCCCCCAGCTCCCTTCCCAGAAGGTTCCAGTTACACTTTCTTGAATGCACCTGCGTGAGCCTCTCTTTTTAAAGCTTAAATGATGGCTACAGATGGCTCAGCAGTTCCTTTCTCTTCTTAACTTCACAGAGTGTCTTCAAGGGGTTCCCTGTGGAACATGGGAGCTCGCATCGCGCTCCTTCATGATTCCGCCGGGCCCAGCACAGTTGGCCTGTCTGCTGCATCCAGGCTGTTTCCAAATTTTGGCTGATACAGCAGCCGTGCCGTGAACGCCTCTGTCTGCATGTCTTGGCCCACATGTGCCAGGACGCTTGTAGGATAAATTCTTGCACGGGGACTGCTGGGTCAGAGCATGACTGACAGAGTGCACCAGGGCCTTTTGAGATCAGAGAGGGCCCCTGGTGAGGTGGATGCTCAGCGAGGCGGAGGCAGAGGGAAGCTCCAGGAGTCAGAGCAGTGGCCGGTCCTCACTGGGCTGGGTTTGCTGGCGAGATGCCGGCTGCACTGGGCGGCCCCAGCACATTGGCCCTCCTTCCTACAGACATCCTAGTTGCCCTGGCTTGGAAAAGGGCTCTGAAATCTTTTTACCTCTGTTGATAGCTCTTTCTAGTTAAGACCCCTCAGGCTGCGGTTTCCAGACCTCTCGCTGTGTGTCAGAGTTCCCCGTGACCCTTGTTAAAAATATGGGCCCTCAGCCTCACCTTGGACCTGCAGAATCAGGAGCTCTTTGAGCCCTGGGCGCAGGGCCGTGTTTTAGCTGCTCCACAGCCGCTCTGAGGCTGAGCGCGACTTCCCTACAGGCTCGGCCTCAGGTCCTGCTGCCTCTGGGCTGCCGTCCTCCCTCCCTTCTCCCAGCTTCGCTCCGTGGCTGAGCCGAAGTGTAGGGGTGAAGGGCCTGGATTTCCTACATTAAAGAAACTTCCAGGTGGTGTAGAAGGTAATGATTCTTCATTGTCTTCTCAACTCCCAGGTGCTGTCGCTAGCCCAGAAGCAGGGGCTAGGGTAGGGGAAGCAGGAGGGGTCCAGGTAGACCAGGGACGGCAGAGGGCCCCCCGGCCACCGAGACCTGGGACATTCTCTGAGTCTCCCCCAATGTCATTAACCTGCCCCCTCCCCCTGCCCCACCCACCTGCTGGCTCCCACTGGTGCCACCAAGCCAGACCTGCACCTGCCCAGCCAAGCATCATTTATACATTATAGGTTTTAAAAAAATGCACGTGTGGGCCAGCCTGGCGGCATAGTGGTTAAAGTTCGTGTGCTCTACTTCAGCGACCGGGGGTTCGTGGGTTTGGATCCTGGGTGTGGACCTACATGCTGCTCACCGGGCCATGCTATGGCGGTGTCTCACATATAAAATAGAGGAAGATAGGCACAGATGTTACTCAGTGACAATCTTCCTCACCAAAAAAATATAAAAGCATGTGTGTGCATGCATGCGTGTGTGTACAGATAAAAAATATGGTGGATAGACTGGCACCCAGCACCCAGAATTAACACATGCTGTCATTTGGGTTCAAATATAAATGGCCCAGAACCTCACAGACCCCCTACCCTCCTGCCGAGGTGCTGGGTTCGAGGCTGGCTTCACCCACACCCCCTGAGAGGGCTGGCCCTCCCTGGGCCTCAGCATCCTCCTCTGAGACTGGAAATGATGGTGCTGGTCTTGTGGGACAGCCGTGAGGAGGCCGTGGGCTTGGCTCACGTAAGGGGCCCGATGGTGCCTGGCACACGGGGTGGGGTTTGGGGTTTCTGCCACCGCATCTGCCCCTGTGGGCGGTGAGCTGGGAGCAGCCCCTTGGTTTCCTTTACCCTCAGGATGTTTGTGGCGGCTGGAGCTGCCCCTTGTCGTGTTTCTTTTCCGGCTGTTGCCTGCGGGTTCCCTTCCCTCCCTGCAGTCAGTTCTCAAACAAGGACACGTCTGAATTGACCCTCTGTGTGTCCTGAGATGGGGCTCAGGGCTGAGGCTTCGTGCAGCCACTCAGAGACCAGGCTGCGGGAAGCGCTGAAGAAATCCACGCCTTCTGTCTGCTTGTCTGTCTCAGCGACCGGAGCTTTCCCACAAAACGCGGCGGGTTGTTGGCCTGCAAAATGCGTGCCTCCATCATGGCGAGGTGGGGGATCCAAGAGAGCACTGGTAATTACAACACCTACTGACAGCATCCGTCCTCATCCATCCCCCCGAGGTCTGCCCGTGCGCGGTAACTAAAGTCCTCTTTGCAACTACCAGACAGATTTATGTGACCCGACCCCGCATGGGGAGTTGGAGCCTTCTGTGTGATTTCCAGCTCATTTCAGATGCTCCTGAAGCACCCGAGGAGGAGGGCCTAGTTCTGGACCTCACGATGCAGTCACTGGACGGCCAGAAGGACCCTTCTTAGGACAGACCAACTCTTTCCCCAGGTCCCCAGGCATGCCTGGACAGGACAGAGCAGCCCCTCCCAAGCGGGTCTGGAGTCTGACCATGACCCCGGAGGCCCTCACGCCCGCGGGTGGCCCATGCAGCTTCAGTTCCCGGGTGCCGGCTCCTGTCTCTTCCCCGGGAGTTTCTAGCACGTGGGAATTCTGCAGCTGCACCCTCTCCTTTCGAGGATCGCGGTTTCCAGGAAGGAAGGTCCCCGCTAAGAACAGAAAGAAGCCCATAAGCATGGCAGCGACAAGCGCAGCGTTTCAGATTTCAGGCCAAGGGTTCATTCATCGCTGAGGGACACTTGAGTGAACTGAGACTTGACAGTAAAGAAAAAATGATTTAAATATAAACAGGCCCGCCCTGCTACCGGTCTTCTGTCAGGAGGTTTAAACAGGCCCATCTCCGATGAAGAAGAGCCTTCTGGGAAGAGGGAGGCAGCCTGGCAGGGAGAGAAGCTCAGAGGGAAGAGCCTCAAGGAGGCCCTGTCGAAGTTCACTCAACATTGTCTTAAAGAAAGTGAGGGGTTGGGGTCCTTTAAAGTGGAAGAAGCGGTAAAAATAATCAGAGCGACAGGGTCACCCATGTTTCCATTGCAGACTCGAGAAGGCTCCAGCTCTCCTGTGGGCACAGAGCAGCCCCCCGGCTGCACTCAGGGGGTCTCTACGGCAGGCCGTGACCCCAGTCATGCACAACCCTGGAACCATGTGCGAGGAGTGAACACAAGGGATGAAGGAGATGCACCCAGACATGAACCCTGCTGTTAGGAAACACTCTGAGGGTCGTCCAGGCCTCTGGCTGTGAATGGGAGGCGGCCCCTCCCCACCTCCAGGCCTTGACTGCCACTCGGGAAGTACTTACTGAGCATCCGTGTGCTGGCTGCTGGTTCCCGGCTCCCAGGGCCATGTCCCAGAGGAGGGGGACATGTAAGGAGCAGGAACCGGTAGCTGGGCAAGGTGAAGCCAGGTGAGCAGACTTGCTGGGCAGTGGTGCAATCACTCTGCTCGGCAATCAGGGAGGGCCTCCCCAACCCTAAAGAGGCGGCCTTGGGCTGAGACCCGGACCACAGGAAGGAGCCAGCAAAGGTGGATCTGAGGGTGGGTCGTTCTGGATGGGGTGAGTGAGGAAGCCAGAGGCAGGAATGAGCACGCCTTGCCTAATGCAGCCGGTGGCAGGGGAGGGTGACAGGAGGGTGGTCCAGAGATGAGGCCATGTTGGCCATACGGCGAGGCGGGGGGCAGTGGAGGGGACCTAATGATGTGCCGTCTGGACCAGGACCCTTGGGACAGTGAAGTGTCCTAAGGCAGACTGACACCTACTTGCGGACCTTGACTCAGTTGACAGTTGCTTTCAGCCCAGGTGTGTGCAGTGTCCTGGTCACAGGTCACTGTATGTCTTACTGTAGGGCCCTCTAAAAACACTGTGACAGTCGCTGTCTTCAAAATCTGATGAGGTGGGTGGTCTAGAAACACCAAGTGTTTTCCCTGTTTCGTCATGAGCGGTGAGAACCAAGGGGGAGCCAGACAGGGAGAGACGGAGATCAGGAGAGACGATTCCACGCCGGCCAAGGGGGGCACGTCCACAGCACGGGACCAGGCCCTGGGGGCCAAGACACCTGCTCTGTCCACGCAGAGATGTGGGAACAGATAACGGGAATAACCTCAAAATCCCCCAACGCAGTTATTTCCAAAACTCCTTTGGGAAATGCGCTTCCACTGCTGCGGGCGTGGGACAGCGTCACCCAGCACCGTGTGCCGGGGCCCTGGAAAGGCTGCAGACCCTCTCTGTCTCGTCAGTCAGACACTCACATACATCTCTGGGGAAGCAGAGCCCCGTGGGACTCTGTAGACAAAAACACTGCAGAAACAACACAATTGAAGAAAATAATGAGCCAGAGAGAAGGATGCCTTCCCCTTAAGGCATTGGAAGAAAAAGAAGTGAGAGAGCGTTCCGGAAACTAGGCTAATGTGAGGAAAGGCCACAGCAACTCACAGAATCGAGGGGTGTGAGGCTCACGTGGAAGAGGGGGCGTGCATCCATTTATTCAGAGGCAGGCTCTATTATATGTCGCCAAGAAGTAAGGCCGTGCTGGAGTTGCAGCTGTACGTGCCCCGGACCATGAAAGGAGGTGGGTGAGGCCAGCGAGGACGTGCACACATGCCAGGGTGTGTGTGCGCTCTGCTCCAGTGTTTATTTGTCTGTTCCTGTAAGGGAGCTAGTCCTGAAATGGCTGATCTCTAAAGAGGTTAGCATAAGATTATTTTCCTGGAAACATCATACAGAAAAATGTCCTTTTTAGTAGAAAAGTGGCGTCCATCGCATCTGAACTCATAGTGTTTCTGTGCAACCAGGTCTGCGTCTGGGCAGACAGGAGTGGGACAAGGGCATCCTGGACTCCTAGAGGTTTATTGGATATTCCCGAAACAACTTTAACTGTCCCATTCACATATTTCAGAACCCCATGACGCCATGTAACAGCAAGAGTTCCAAAATCCATTGTGCGCATGTTGGCGTATGTACACGCACATGGACACGTGTGGTAGATGTGTGTGCATGTTGGGAGGCGCACCCTCTATGAGGACCAGAGGTTGGGGGGCTGTCTTGAGCCATCAGCAGGACTAAAGGGCGTGGCACTGCATCCCGGGGGCCTGCTGCAGCCCCCCAGCTCCCAAGACTCCTCATTAGACCCCAGGTGTGGAATGCCAATGACTCTCTTCCTCGGCCTCACCTGGGGAGAGAGAGATTTTAGAAGATTCCCAAGACCCAAGCTACCTTCTCTACCTGTGACAATATGTTATCATTTTTGGGCAAGGGGCCCAGGCATCCGTGTTTTGTAAAGCTTCCCCCAGTGCCAATGTGCAGCCAAGCCCAAGAACCACTGCCTTGAAGGGTCCCTGCTCGGAGAGCCCTGCTCTTCGTCAGAAACTGCGGGTCAACAACTGCGCGTCTTTTTTGAGCTGAATCACTGGTGGCGGCTCATGAGGACCTCTGGGGTTTGGAGGAGAGGCTGTTGATGCAGGTTTGTGGAGCAGGGGCTCCACGAGGACGATCAGTCTTGAAGGGCAAATCCATCCTTCGCCCCCACCCCCCGCTGCTGACACCTTACCAGGGTGAATCAGCCCCAGTCGCCACCCTCGCTCCAAAAGGGAAGCAAGACATGTCAGTCCATGACACGAGGCAGAGAGGGGAAATGTGCTCAGAGACAAGGATAAAGCTGCTGTTTGTGCGCAGGAATTTACCGTCTGAAAAGCAGGTTCTCATTCTTTTCCTACCTGCAGCCTCTGTGGAGTGTGTGGTCATCTGGCTCCTCGAGGTCCAAGGCAGAGCTGGGACTCAAGGTCCATGAGTTCTGGGGAAGTGGAGCTGGCTTCTGGCCAAGCTGGAGAGCAGGCACTGGGGAAGGGTGGCCCTCAAGAGGCAGCCACCCTGGAGCTGGGTGTGAAGAGAAAGTCAGATTTGGATCCGTGAATACCGTGCATCTTCATATTCTCCTCTCTGGGGTCCTGTGGGCTGGGAATCTGCCTGACCTCCCTCTGGCTTTCAAGTCCAAAACCACTGGGCCCAGAGAGTTGCTCAGCCCCTGGCGAGCATCAGGAGTTCCATGCAGCTCCCGGCACAGGCCCAGCAAAGCGCCCTGGCCCCGGTCAGTACGCGACCCGCCTCCAACCCCAGGGCAGGGTGGACGGCCTGGAGGTCTTCAGCTGGGCCCTGAAGGAGGTCCCAGCATCCCCCACATCAAACCTCTGTCCTCAGGCTCCTGGAAACTTTAAGCTACTCCTTCCTCCTTTCAAATGTGATCTCAGGAAACCAGAGTCACAGATGCCTCCATCCAGCATCCAGGTTGCCCAAGAGCATTGTGTGAGGGGGACAGAAGCCACTGCTCTACCTGGGGGCCTGAGGTGGCCTCAGACCAGAGCTTCAGGGCCCAGGGACTGAAGTCCACGACACCCACCTGGCGGGAAAGGGTCCAGGCCTCCGCTTGGGCACACAGCCTGGCCACAACCGTATCCGGAGTGTGCACACCCCTTGCCAGGCCTTCTGGGCTGGCCCCCGACAGAGAATTCCCTGCAAGGATGAAAGAAAAACACGAGTGTTTTTCAGCATGTTTCGTTTCATGAAAGCTCATTGGAAACACTCGCATTGATCTGAGGCATTTGAAATAAGAAATATAGTCAAGCACCTGTTGACCATAGGTCAACAAATCCCTCGCTTCAGTAAGGAAGGAAAACGCAGCCTTTGTGGCTGGTACACGAAGGCGTGGTCAGTCGGTTAACGATGCTTTCACAGATGTCAGCGGAGTCCACACAGCGTGGAGTGAAAGTGAATGAGGATGAGGCTCCGAAGGGGGTGGAAGGACGAGCCGGGCACAGAGCAGGCTGCCCCAGGGCACAGGCTGTTCCTGCCGGTGGTCCCTTCCTTAACGTGGGCTCCCGCCAGCAAGCCACACGCAGGGGCTCAGAGCAAAGGCTCCGGGGCCGCCAACCTGTGGGGAGAAGAGGAGGCCGGCTCTCAGGGGAGCCGAGACTGGGACCTGCGCCCGCCTCGCTCCCGGGCAGCCGGCCACAAGGAGCTAGGATGCAGCTATTTGCCACGTGTGGATGACCACCGTGGGCGCCTAGGGGAGGGATGGGTGATTCTGGCCAGGTGGACAGGCCTGAAGCAGAAGAGGGCCTTCAGGGTGGGGAGGGGTCTCGGGGCAGAGATGCAGCTGAAGCTGGAAGAAATGGCAGGTGGCAGCTGCGCCCTGTGCAGTGGGTCATTTTGGTTTTTCCAGTGGTCCTTTTGCCTCTCCCCACCCAGAGGATGCTGAGGCCATGGCTGCGTGGCTCACAGCTGTCTGCCCCCCTGTGGAGAATGGAGATGGACGGGAACGAACCCCAGAACCCATGGCATGGGATCAGCAAGGGGTCCTATGGTGCAGAACCTAGTTAGGATTCTTCAGGAGAACTTTAGGAAGACTGAAATAATCACAATGAAAGACAGGAAAATGTCCAGGTCAGAGCAATCCAGTTACTATGAGAAAAAAAGAATAAGAAGCGGAAAACATCCCTACAGACAAAAAGCGTCCCAGCATGACATCCTCTAGGACAGGTGGGGGCTATGAGGGACAACTTCAAAAGGAACTAAAAGACATCAAGAACATGAGATAAGACATAAACAAAAGCATAAATCAGAATTAGAAAAATGTGTAAATAATGTGTCAGGATACACAAAAAAATAGAAATAAAAAAAAATTTTAGAAATAAAGAATAAACTAGAAGAAACACAAGAGAATACAAACACAACAAATAATGCTGTAAGAGGGATAGAGGTAAAAATGAGGGAAAATTTAAACAAAACAAGAAAGAGCAAAGGACTTGAAAGAAAATGACAAATATTGAAAATGGGCAAAAACAATCCCACATATGGATAATCGAAGGTCCTGGAGAAGAAAGCCCACGCAAGGAACAGCACAAATACTGAAAACTGTAATTCAAGAAAACTGCGCTAAAGTTAAAAAAAATAATAACAAGAAGAAACTACTTATGCAAAGAGCAAACCACAGGCCTGAAACTAGGACCGGAAACAACCAACACTGAGACGTGTTTGAGTAACATCAAAGGAAAGAAAATGTGGGCATCGAGGCAAAAAGAACATGTGACTTACAAGGGAAGAAAATTAGATCATCAGCAGATATTTCACGGCAGTAGCTTAATGCCGGAAAAAGAATGAGTAACATATTTAAGATACTCAAGAAAAAAAATGTGAGCTGAGGATTTTACATCCAGTAAAACTGAAGTTCAGGTGGAAGGGGCGTGGACAAGCTGTCGTCAACCTGCAGGAAGTCAGGGGACGTTCTTCCGTGATCACGTCCAGGGGCCTGCTGAGAGGGGGCCTCAGACCGCCGGGCCACTAGAGTGACGTCGAAGGTGGGGTGACTCTGTGAATGAGACCTCACTGGTGGGGAGGCCCTAGGAGGCACCCACGACCTGGGCTTAGTGGTGGCCTGGTAGGATTTGTCTGAGCAAATTCATTGGGAAAATGATATACTTTAGAATGCCGCAGGAAAAGAACTAAATGAGAGAACAGAGGGAGACAACACGATACGTGATGGCTGTGTGAGCAGAGGGAGAGAACATGGTGCGTGATGGCCGTGTGAGCAGACCATGCACACAAGGCATAACATGACCAACAGAACAGAGGAACGTGAAAGCCAACCATTTTCAGGAATCGTGATCAGTGGGGACAGAATTGATACTATAACCGTTGTATTTTAAAACTGTCGTACGTCTACCGTGGATAGAAGTCAGTAATTATGGATGTTCTAATTCTGTCGTCTTCTGTCTCCTTGAGAACAAGGACTCTCAGTGTGAAAGGATGGAGATCAGAAGTGACGTGGGGAAGCTGAACAGAAGCCGTACTTTCAACTGTAAGCTGTACATGTCAATAGGAACTTACACTGTTTAGCTTATATGCTTAATGATGGAAGCTGTGTGTCTGTCCCCTGGAAAGGCCTTACGGCTGTGACCAACACTGGAGCAGCGAGCAGCCCTCAGGTCCTGATTAATCTTGAAAGATCATTTCCCCTTAAAAGAGACCAGGGCGACTGGAGAACAGTTGGGGCAGGAAATGAGCACAAAGAGCCTGGAATATCTTGACTCACCAGAGAGCACGGGAGCCTGCTAGGGTCACGTCACATTCAAAGGATTCAGGGCCACCTGGAAGACGTTCCCACCAGCCACAAATGGACCCTCTCAGCCCCGCGAAGACTGACGAGTTGAAGCCATCAGCAGTGTTAAATCCACATGTTCCTAACAAAACAGTTAACAGGTTCCCTTCTGAGGCTGGCAAGGAAGCCGTTCATACCTTGAAACCTGGGGAATTTAAAAGAAGGAATCAAGCGTCTATCCCACTATTCCCCTGGGCACCAACAGAAGCATCCGCCCTAAGTGGAGACACTCCTCAGACCCATGACGCCTGAGAAGGCGAGAAGGCGAGAAGGCAGAGCGGTCGCAGGCCACATCAGCCAGCACCCTGGTGTTAGGAAGGTCCTGGGAGGCTGTGGGTGTCCATGAAGGAGACAGTTGTGGGATCTCAGGGAAACATCCCAAAAGCTTCTTTGGCAGAACAATTTTTTTAACAAGTTGTTATGAAGCTGGTGTGTCCCTAAAAAGATCTGAGTCATGTGGCGCTATTTTGGCTGGGCTGTTTAGGTTACTTAATTCACTCTTTTCAGTGCTCTTTCTGGGAGGGGAGCCTTTGATCCACCCCCAACATGTTGTTTTGAGACCTCTTGCTGTCTCTACTCCACCCACTTTCTCCCCCTCCTGCCAGCTGAAGCCCGCACTCCCCAGTGTCCTGGTCCACGAGCACGTCCCTTCCATCCATCAGTCTCCATGGTACCAGGGAGCTTGGCAGTTCACGGTCCACTTAGAGGATGGAGCTTCAGAGAAAAGCCCGCTGCTGGAGATGAGTGGTGAGGGACGGCAGAGATGGGAGCCCCGTGCATTTATGGAACGCCTTTTAGCCAACCTCCCAGGGAGCCAAAGGGACTGCGTCTTCATCTTCAGCACGTTTTGCTCAGAATCGCAGGTGAGCAAGGCAGCCTAACAACGATGCTTCGGTGCAGGAAGTGTCTCCTGGGAACGTCACATGTCTTGCCTGTTCCTCTTTTACTCAGTTGCCAAATCCCTTCCCATCCAGCTTGCGTAACCAAGGCAGCCTTCGTGGAGGATGCAGGATCCGAGGGGAGCCCCGCTGCACCGTTTGCGCCGACAGAAGCCAATTGCTCCAACCAGCTGATGGCACATTGGAGGCCATGCTGGGACCAGGGACGGAGGGAGGGAGGGAGGGTGGGCGTGTTGGTTTGATTCTTGACGGGCTTTTCCCACGTGTCTGGTATTGACTCTGGCAGAGTCACGGGCATTGGACTGAAGGGTAACCGTGAGCAAGTGTGTTATCACTCAGAACTGGTTGGATCGGAGCGAGGATTCAGCCCCATCTGACCTTGAACTCTTCCGCAGATACTCTTTCCTCCTCTGCTCTCCCTCCCTGCTCCAAAAAAGATCTGCTCTGTGACACAGGCTGCATCTCTTTTCTTTTGTCTGCTCATTGCCATCCAAGAAGTTTTCACGGAGATGAACGTCACCTCCTCTACGTGAGGGAAGGAGAGCTGGGCTCTGGATCGGCAGGTGCAGGCGGCACCTCTGGCTCCGCCACGTCCACCTGCTGCCCCCGACCCTCAGCGTCCACACCTCACGGTGGGGACAGTAGTGCCTTCCCCCAGAGCATGTTCTGAAATGGCACCAGTGGACTCCCCTAGAGAGTAGAGGATTATTAATTGTCACCCCCACATGACTGGGAAACACTGTCAAAAATCTTGCATTTTGCTGTCTTGAACTCAATTTCTACTGGAAAAAAGGGTGATTCATCTTAAATGGAAGATGGATAAATATCTTTCTGCTCTAGGCCTTTAGCAACAATTCAGTTCGCCAGCCAGAAACCCAAACAGCTGGACTGATGGTCACTCTGCCCCATGTGCTGCTGGGGAAGTGTCAGGGGCCCTGGGAGAGTCTAAGAGAGAAGCACAGCTATTAGGATTTCTTCAGGCGTCCTGGGGTCTGAGCCATCCTAAGGGAAGACTCGGGGTGGGATCCCACCAGACAATAGGACTGCTGGTCGGCGAGCACCAGCTGAGCGAGTCAGTGTCACACGTCCATCCTAATGGGAAAATAAGAGCGGACGAGGCTGACATGGCCGCAGTGTCCTCTCCCAGGGGGATCTGCTCTGGCACAGTCAGAGAGAGATGGCTGAGACACTTTTGGGGAGTGATAATTGCTGAGAAGAAAGTGACACAACGTAATAAGGGCGGGCGCTGTGGCAGGCTGGGCGCAAGAGCTTCTGACCGCGGGCGGCTGCAGAGACTGCCGGCCAAGGTTGCAGGAGGGCACTGAGGGCAGCGGGAGTGGCCCTGAGGAGGGGGGAAGCGGGCCTGGCTGGGGCAGAGTGAGCGAGGAGGGTGGAGGGCAGGCGTGTCCAGGGTTTGTGGGGTCAGAGCTTACACAGCTCTGCGGGGAAGAACCCCAGACTTCAAGGGGTGCCAGGCCCGTGGAGCGCGGCTGAAACTCTGGCTTGTTCTCCTGTGAGGATCCGCCCCTGGAGGCAGCTGGAGGATGCATGGATGATGCCCTCCTCCTCGGCTGTGAGAGAGCGCCACATTTATACTAAATGCACTGGCAGCCGGGGAAGAGGCTTATGCAGGGACCCAAGCGATGAGCTCTCTCCACAGAGAGTGGGAGCCGGGGAGGTGTCAGGAGGCGGTGCCGGGGGAGCAGGGAGGTGGATAGACTCGGGGTGCACTCTGAGGTGGGGTTGTCAGGATTTGCTGATGGTTTGGGGTGGGACGGGAGGGAAGGACGGGATCTGAGGACCATGGCCCCACGCAAGTTGCCATGGACTGAGGATGGAGACCTCGGAGCTGGGGGGCAACGGAACGTCTGTTTGGACACATTAAATGTGGGGTGTCTGTCAGTGGCTGCTTGTCTCTGGGCCCAGCAGGAAGCAGATGGCACCCGAGGCATGCCTGGAGGGAGGCAGTGAGGGGCTGAACTCGGTGCGCCTGCAGCGGGCCCTCTCCTGACTGTAGACCCAGGGCGGATCTGGATTCCAGCCATTCTTTCATTCCATAAATAGATTTTGAGCATCGACTTTGTGCCAGATGGCAGGTAGTGTGGTCATTTAGCCAAGGTCGAAGCTTCTAGATGAAAATAAAACATCCAGTAAAAAAACCTGAGTGTTTCCAAAAATCCAGGTATCAGACATCTTCCACACAGACGCTCAGCTGCTAGATGGGTTTCCCCATTTGCCAAGAATGTCACAGAAGGTAAGCGTGGCACCCCTCGTTATTTGGGCCGAAGGGGGTGGGGCCAAAGCGGCTGGAGGGCAGGAGCCTGGCCCCCTACAGGGCTGTGCCGAGAGCATCCCACCCGCTCTCCTGGAAGATTCATTTCAGAGCTGATGGTTTTGCCCTCCTCTGCATGGCCTGTTCCCAGATGAAGCAGCCAAGCAGATTTCTGTGGACTGTGTGTCTATGGTCTTACTTTCCAGGCTAGCAGCGCTTCCAGCCTCGAGTTCCCCTGTGGACACCTTTGGGTGCATATTCACACTATCCACCCATAAGTGTTGATTCCATTTTCAACCCCCATTTTAAGGAGACATTCTTGAATGGAAGATAGCACTCAAGTTTGAAAAAAACAAAAACAAAACTTTCTAAAATTTGTGATCAGGTTTCAGAAAATGCAGAGGTCAGTTCCCAAACAGCACATAGGTCCTGCTATTGTCTTTCAGGTCAGCAGAGTGGAGAGGGAGAAGAACCAGGAGCTGAAGCAGGTGCGGGAGCATGAGCAGCACAAGAATGCCGTGCTGCTCACGGAGCTCAAGACCAAGCTGCACGAGGAGAAGATGAAGGAGCTGCAGGCCATGCGTGAGACGCTGCTGCGGCAGCACGAGGCCGAGCTGCTGCGGGTCATCAAGATCAAGGACAACGAGAACCAGCGGCTGCAGGCGCTGCTGCACGGCCTGCGTGATGGCGCCCCCGACAAGGTCAAGACCGTGCTGCTGTCCGAGGCGAAGGAGGAGGCCAAGAAGGGGTTTGAGGTGGAGAAGATAAAAATGCAGCAGGAGATCTCTGAGCTCAAGGGAGCCAAGAAGCAGGTGGAGGAGGCGCTGACGCTGGCGATCCAGGCCGACAAGGTCAAGGCTGCGGAAATCAGGAGCGTGTACCACCTGCACCAGGAGGAGATCTCCCGCATCAAGAAGGAGTGCGAACGGGAGATCCGCAGGCTGGTACGTGGTGTGGGGCGTGGAGGTGGCGGGGGGCGGCGTGGGGGCAGCTCTTCTGCTTGGGTCTCGGGCCTGTTTCATCAGCAAAGCGCACCTCACATCATCTCTGTTGGTTCTGAGGACTGCAGGGATGCGAGCCTGTTAAAAGGATATGGTTCAGAACGCACACGGTCAGGCACACACAGGGCAGGCACAGCTCCAGCCCTCTGCCCCACCCCTACCAGCCACACCAGCTTTACTTGTCATTTCTAGTTTGGGTCAGAGCAAGACATCTTCAAGTTAATGTTCCCCCTTCCCCTCAAAAGGGTTTACTAAAGGATCGCTCTTCTTAGAGTCCTAGGTTAAGCTCGGAGCCAAGGAGGGACCAAGGTTTAGTTATGGCATGCTCCATAAATAGCAGGTTCTGCAGTCCGTCCAGCTCACTGGATCCAGAGAGACAAGGCCAGAAGGCCCACAGTGGGATGGTCATGGGTCCCAGAGGCCTTCCTGACATTCCTGTGCCGTGAGCACTATCTGGGATAGCATTGCTCTTAGGCTGGACCATCTGAAGTTGCCATCTTTCCAGGTCAGGAAGGGTCAAAAGTTGGCAGCTTCATCTGGTACACCCTAATGGTTCCAGAGACCAGGCATCCCGTGGCAGACACGGGTAGAGTCAGTGTTCTCAGAACCCCAGTACTAGAAGTTGAAGAGAATATTCAATTTCTTAGAAGGATTGCTCCTCGTTCTCCTCATCACTTGGAGCCTGGTCCTCCTTGGTAATTTGAGGGACGTGAGCTCTGCCTTAGAAGTGTGCTCCATGCCCCCTGCTGTAGGCTTCATCAGGACTCAGCTAGCTTTGCTGCTGGCCATACTCGGAGTCCCCAGGATGCCCCTCAATGGGGTGCAGCCAGCTTTCCAACCAGCACAGCTGTATACCCAGGCCGCCTCTCTCTACTTCCCTGGGACCCTGTTTTCCAAAGTGCCTCCAGGCTGTACCCCATGTTGAACTTCCTAGAAAGGGTGCCATCATTCTAGACCCACAGCCCAGAAGGGAAATGGAGAGCTGTGGAGCAAATACAACTTTGCCATGGTGTGCATTGGGGGCCCTCAAATGTTCCCAACCTGGAGGGTCCCCTGTCCTTTTCCAGGGTGTCCTGTTCTGAGCTCCCCCATACAACTCTCCATCCATCCCTGAGCCATGTGCTGGCACCACGTCAGCACCTGCTGCCTGGGTCCACACGACCCTTCTTCTGTCTTGTGGATTCAGTGCTCGCAGTGGAGGCAGGTGGCCTTATCTCTGTGACCAAAGGCTTAAAACAAAACCAGCGGTTCCCTCTGGTCCTCCCGCTTCCCTGACTTGGACTCCCCAGGGGCAACAACCTGCAACTCTTCTAGCTGATTCTTATGGATTTTATTCCAAATTCTCAAAAACATGCTCAAACATCTACTTCTTGATTTCTCAATTTTAGCTCCTCCTCTGCTCCCCCATGGCCTTCTGCCCTGCCCCCCACTCCAGCCACCCCCTAAATTCCATTGGCCAGGTCTCAGCAGGAGCAGATGATGCGCCCAAAACAGGTAACAGAAGAGACTTTAGTGAAGGGGCAGTTCACAAAGGTGCGGGCAGAGACCCACTGTGGGTGGTGACCGCAGCCGGGGCGAGCCATGGCCCGAGGGAAGAGGACAGCGTGAGGGCTGCAGCTCTGGCAAGGGCTATGGGACAGGAGCGTGGGCTCAGCCCAACCAGGGAGCCAAAGCTAGCAAATACCCAGACCTCCCATCCTCCCACCTCTGCTTTTCATGCTCCTGTTGGCCAAACACAACCAGAAGTCAGGAGGTAGGAGCACACGGCCAACCTCCTGGGCACAGAGCTGAGGGAGGGGGTGCGCAGTGGATCTAGGGGGGCATAGAGAAAGGCTGTCACTGTCACTTGTCCTTGGGACTTCATCTTGAGTTACGTGGATATTTGCTGTCTGTATCTTTACTGCACTGTTATTGCTACTTCTGTCATTCATGAAAGACCCAAGTGACTCACAATTACATTACCTTTCTTGCATGCACTTTTGTTTTCCTTGGAATTAATTTTTTCATTTGCTTAATTTTCTAAGTGAATGTCACTAATTCACTCCGAGTTTACAACGGGAGGGTAAATCTCCTCTCAATATTGTCAAAAACCTTAGACATCCATCCGCGTACCTTTCTTTGAGACGTCCTTCCTGGAGCGCCCTCTCCTCCTGTCTCCACCTCCACTGTTTTCTCCCTAAGCCTGCCCTTGTCCTGATTCCCTTTGTCCACATCCTGGGAACGCCTTCTATCCCTCCGGTGTCAGATCCCTCCCTCCCGTATCTTCCTCTGTTTTGATGTATACGTCTCATCTTGGTGGAACATGTCCTCTAACAGCTTCCAGGAACAGAGAGGATGGGGAATAAATCCTGTGAGACCTCGTGTGGATGAGCTTCTTGCTCTAACCTCACACTTGGTGTTCTGGCTGGCTATGGAGCTATAGGTCGGAAACTAATTCCATCAGGAACGTGACGGTATTTCTGCATTGTCTTCTAACTCCCTGGGTGGCTGTTAAGAAGTTGGATGCCATGCTGATTCCTGATCCCGCATTTGGCCCTGTTTCTCTTCCTGCCCACCACCAGAAGTTATAGGGTCTTCTCCTAGAGCTCAGAGCATCCTGAGGTCTTATGGCGGAGCACCTGTAATGTGAGTGTCTGTTCCTGTCAGGAGCCCTTTCTAACCAGAAGTCCGTGTCCCTATGCTCCAGAAAGGTTTGCTCTGTTGTTTCTGTCATTTTCCTCCCTCTCTTCCTTCCAGAACTCCTGTTAGTTAGGTGGTGGACTTTGGAACTGATATTCTTATTTTCTTATTTTTCTCTCCAACCTTGGCTTTTTGTTCCCCTTTCTAAGAAACGTCCTCAATTTTCTCTTCCAACTCTTCTGTTTGATTTTTTATTTATACTATCATACATTTCATTCTCAAAAATGTTTATTCTCTGAAATAAAATCCTTTTGGGATTCGCCTCTCACTCATAGATGTGATCGCATAGGTGTGACCTCATTTCTCTGAGAATAAGAATTATAATTGGCTGTTTGAAAAAAGTCTTCTTGGGTTCCTCTCATCGTCCATATTCCTTCAGGGGCCCTTTTTGCTTCTTATTCGTGCTGGCTGCTGCCGCTCACGTTGAAGGGTTTCCTTGAGTGAACGGGGACCCCTCACGTCCTGGCAGGGACCTGACAGGAGGCCCGGTGTGCTAAGCGGGGTCTTTCCTTTAAGGTGAACTGGAAGAAGTGCTGCCACTCTGTTGGGGACTTTTTCCTTTTATCTTTTTTTGTCTTTTCCCATCAAAGAATTCAAGTCAGCATGCTAAAGTAAAACAAAGAAATTAAAGACGTCAGATTGGAAGGAAGAGTTAAAACTGTCTTTTTTGCTGGTGACATGACTTTGTATGTGGGAAACCCTAAGGAATTTCCCAAAAAAGAACTGTTGAATGATTTCAGCAAGGTATCAGGATACAAATCACCATGCAAAAATCAGTTGTATTTTTATATACTAACAACAACAAACAATCCACAATAAAATTTTAAATTCTACTCATAATGGCATAAAAAAAGAATAAAATATTTAGGAATAAGTTTAACAAAAGATGTGCAAGACTTGTACACCGAAAACTGCAAAACATGGCTGAGAGAGACTAAAGATGAGCTAAGTAAACAGTGATCCCATGTTCATGGATTGGAAAACTCAATATTGTTAAGATGGAAATTCTCCCCAAATTAATATAGAGGGCAAGCACAATGCCGTTAGAATCCCCACGGGCTTTTTTGCAGGCATAGGCGAGCTGATTCCAAAATTTATATAAAAATGCAAGCATCTCCCTCTGTTCTGTGGGTTATCTTTTCATTCTTGGTGGTGTCGTTGTGTGATCTAAAGCTTTAAATTCTAAAATAGTCTAACTTGTCCATCTTTTCCTTTAGGGTTGGTGCTTATCATGTCTTGCTTAAGAAATCCTTTTATTGTGAAGTTAGGAAGATTTATCTTTTTAAAACCTCATGGTTTTGTCTTTCCTGCATGAGTCCTTGCCCCATCTGGACTGTGTGCTCGTATGTGTGTGCATGCCTGTGTGCGTGTTGTAAAGTCGAGACCCAGTTAGGTTTTTTCCATATGGATACACAATTGTCCTAGCAGCCCTTACTAAAAGACCATCTTGCCCCCGATTCACAGTGCCACCTCTGTCATGTGTTGAGTGAGCTTTCTAATTTCCTCCCCCATCTGTCCCTCTGGCTTTGTAACGCCTCCACTTCCAGAGGAACAAGTCTTCCCACTTTGTTCTTCTTCCAGAGTAACCTGACTCTTCTTGGCCCTCCAGACTTCCGTAGAAACCTCGGAGTTGCTTTTCCTAAAGAAAAAACTGCTGGAATTTTTATTGGGATTGTAACTAAACTGTGAAAGGGTCCATTTTAACAGAGGGTATAATCATGCTTCTCATACAATATACAATAAATCCAGGTCAAAAATTTTATTTAACTCATTAGTTAGGGAGGAAACAAGTAAAAAGTTACAACCAATTCAAATGAGGATTTGATCTAACGGGATTTATGCTCCCTACCTGGCAAAGATCATTTGCCATGCCACGAACAGGAATCGTTCCTGTCTGTGGACAGGACGTGTTTGCATTACCGACTGTTTCCTCCAGGTAGACGTCTGCTCCACAACCTCAGTGCAGCCTCCTCAGAGACGAAGGCGCCCACCTCTGTGGGGCTGGACAGCCCTCAGAGGCTCCAGCATTCCCAGAAAAAGGAGCCAGAAATCTTTTCTTGCTCTTTTCAGTCTTCCACAATTTTTCCCTGTAGAATTCATAATCAATTTAGGGAATCTCATTTATTTATCATTTCAGGGCTTGAAGACATACAATTAGCAAGAAGAGCAATATTTCCCCTTTGAGACATCCACCCCAATAGTCCAAAACTCTGCATGTCATGCAAGTCCAGTGGGGAGGGAGTCCACTGGGAGCTTGCATTCCACCCACCGCCAGGCTCGCCCCCTCCATCAGGTGTCTCTGTGAGAGGCTGGTCCCACATGGCGGCTGGGATGCGCTTTCTTCTGCTGGCCTTGCCCACAGCTTCCCCCAGCTGGCATCAAAGACACAGCTCCCCTCATCCACCTCAGCCACTCTTCCCCAAAGCCCAACAGCATTATATAACATATAAAATAATATTTTGTTTTTGTGCGATTTAAATGAAATAATGAAAAACACAAGTGACGTGCCCAGCCCGGTGCCCTGCACACAGGAGGCGCTCCAAGGGTTGGCTTCAGTGGTGGAGCCAGTTCAGGTCCCCCATGAGCCCAGCAGAACAACCAGGCTACGCCACCCAGAGCCAGGAGAAACAGTTAAATCCTTGTCTTGACCCAAGAACCCTGTGTGCTGGCCGGAGGTGCAACACCCAGTGGGGGCACAGAGGTCTCAAAGAGAAGCCGTGTGGAAGATGGACAGGGTCAGAAGGTGGGGACCAGCAGGCGCACCCCAGACAGAGCAGGGCAGTGCTGGGGCGTGGAGTGGGCTGTGAGGCCGCCCCTAGGGGTGAGAGAAACCAGGTTGTACGGGATTCAGTGATGCCCCACATTGACCGTGTCACAGTGGGAGGGACCTGAGGGACCAGAGGTGCTTCTGCATCTGGGCACGTATCAGAATGCCCCAGTGGGGATTCCAGAAAGTATTGCGGGATCAGGACCTCCCTGGTGAGGCCAAGGCCAAGTGTTTTAGAGCCCCAAAGGACTCTGCTGCATGGGGCCCCTTGATCTTACAGAAGGGGCGCATGGGCCTCCGAAGGCTCCGGAGCCGACTTCTCAGCTGTGTCTGTCCTGTATAGCATCGGTGGAGAAGCTGGGCCCCTGGGGGGGCGGTTCCTGGCCAATGGGCAGGGAGCGGATGTGGCTGTGGGCCCCCAGAGCAGCCTCGTGGCACATTCATGTCCTGTCATTACTGGATCATGGAGGAATGTTTGTCGTGCATGCAGCTACTGCACGCTAGAGTCCATTTGCTGACATACGAGCTCAGACTGTTATTAAAAATTCTATAAAACCAAAGAAGTACAGGCAAAACCCAGATCGGGCTTTCTCCTAACACTCTGTGATGTATTTCATCCCTCCTCGCCCGGCTGCCCAGGCAGCTAGCTGAAGGGGAATCTAACAAGCAGAGTCGTCAAGGCCCAGGACAAGAGGGCTGCGGGAGTGAGGGGCTGCCCCCGCGGGGCTGCAGGAGTGAACAGCCTCAGGGAGGTGGGCCGAAATCCAGGGAGGTCCTCAGCCTCTGATGGAGCCTCGCAGAGTCTGGGCACGGGTCTCTCTTAGAAATGATGTTATCCAGTGTGGAGGCAGCTTTGTCACCTCCCTGGGCCTGTGGCTCCAGGGCAGTTCTTGGGTTTTTGCTGAAGGTCACAGATGGGAATTCCAGCCCCCCGCAGCCAGATGCTGCAAAGGCTCTTCGTGTGTATTTGCTCTCTCGGGAGCCATCCTCACTGGAGCAGGTGTGTGCTCACCTGCACTGCGCCAGGTGCGGGAGGTCCCACAGGTGAGGACCAGGAGTGACTCTGCCCCATGGTTCCCTGCTGTGGTTCCCCATGTGGGAGCTGCCACAGCTACAAGTGGCCACACGGGGGCAGGCGATGGTGCCCTGGGATGGGACATGTTGCAGGGGGACCTCAGCACTGTGGGGCAGTGTTGGATCCTGTCAGTGTGCTTTGCAACTTGGGGTGCTGGTGACATGCAGGTTCCCAGGCTCTGCCTGGAGGTTTCAGCTCTGTGCATCTGGCTGAGCTCCTCTGTGCTTGGGGCTGAGTCAAGGTGGGTGGGTCATGTGGGGAGGACAGCTTTTCTCAGCAGAGGCATCCTCCGGGCCTCAGCATCCTCCTGCACACTCCTTCCCTAGGGACTCACCACCCCCAGGGCTTCAGTCAGGTTTCCATACACCCTCTGTAACTGGGTGGGGGGAGGGAGAGCCTGAGGGAGCTCATGGAATGAGGGGGTGGGGACTGGGGGAGCTCAGGGGATGAGGGGGTAGGGACTGGGGGAGCTCATGGGATGAGGGGGTGAGGGCTGGGGGAGCTGATGGAATGAGGGGGAGGGGGCTGGAGGAGCTGATGGAATGACGGGGTGGGGGTGGGGGTGGGGGTTGGGGAGCTCCTGGGATGAGATGGTGGGGGCTGGGGGAGCTCATGGGATGAGGGGGTGGGGGCTGGGGGAGCTCATGGGATGAGGGTTTGGGGGTGGGGGAGCTCCTGGGATGAGAGGGTGGGGGCTGGGGGAGCTCCTGGGATGAGGGGGTGGGGCCTGAGGTGGGAGCTGGTGTGGAAGCTATGAGGCTCCAGTAAGGATTCTAATTCTCGGTACCTGGAAAGCCTTGCAGGATTTTTAAACCACGGGAGTGATCAGATCTGATTCTCGCTTTTTGGCAACGACTCTGTGGTTGTGAGGGGGCAGATTGTAGCAGGCACAGGAGTGGACATAGGGAGGCCAGTTGGAAGCCACTGCAGTGGTCTGAGTGAGGGAAAGTGGCCATAGGGTGACCCCAGTTTCCTCTTTGAAAGCACCTGTCCTGGGCTCTTGGGAGGGCTGGTCACCCGGATGCCGGCACGGGTCGGGTATGGGGTGGGCGGCGACATAGGGTGGAGGACAGAGCTTGTCCCCAGGCACTCTCTGCAGCCCTGTCCCCCAGGACCCCACAGCACCCTGGGAGGGAAAGGGGGGCCAGGGCAGCGGTTCAGAGCCTTGAGCTTCTGAGCTTCACCGTCGGACACTGTGGTAATCTGCCCTTGCAGGAAGGCAGCACGAATGCAGGGGTGCAGCCCCTCTGTCCCACGCTGCCCGTCGCAGCTTCCCTGGCCTGGCTGGACATTGGTGCCATCCCATTACTTGTATTGGAATCTGTGCCAGGGGTGGAAACAGCCCCCTGTGTGTGAGGCGGGGACCCCACACGGTCCCACAAAGCATGTTCCCCACCTCAGCTGGGCGTCCATGTCACGCATATGCTCGCTCTCCCTCACAAACGGGCCTCTGTGCATAAAGTAACGGAATGGGAAGATGTAGGAACGCGCCCTTGGCTGAGAACTCTTGGCATCTCAGGCATAACTGAGACGCTGCGTGAGAGACTGTGGCTCCAGGAGGACCCCTCGGAGACCTTGCCCCGATCTTAAAGTGGTTTCCCATCTTCAGAAAATCAGCTCCTGCCCTCCTGTGCAGGCCACTTTCCTCTCATTTCCTTTGTGAGCGGATCATGAAGCTCCATGTCTAGGTGGGTCATCGAACTTGGCCCCATTCCCGGACATGTCCAGGTGACTTCCCAGGGAGGTCTGCTTTTTGGTCCAAACCATCTGCATAAATAGCTGATTGAAGTGGGATCTGTCTCTGGAGACTTCTCCTCCTGTTTCCTGATGGAAGAAAAGTGATGTTTCTAAAGTGTCTGTGCATGAGAGTGTAAATGCTGGCCACAGAATTTAGCTGCTCATTAATATGATTTTATTCCACTGGTCTCTTTGTTTTCACTAATTGACTGTGTTGCCTCTTTCCTATTTCTGTGTGCTGCAGTAAATGGGAATTTAGCAATTAAGGATTTCTTTTATTCTGTTCAGTTCAACGTTTGCCCATGAATTCTATGATCCGGGCTAATTAGACATGTCGTGTCTTTGTTTCCAAGCTGACGTGGCAGATTTATTAGCTCATTTTAACCGTAAACAGCACGTAGAGCAGGAAGATGTCCTATCCTGGCCTGTTGTTTGAAAATATGTTTTGAACCGAGTCTTCTTGTAAATCTAGCGCTGTGTAGAATGACTCCCGTGGCGCCCAAGTCTGTCTGTCTGAAGAAGCAGCAGTGGGGCCTGTTCCGCCTTCCCCTCCAAGGGCGGCGACCCACCCTTTGGCCTAGGAAGCACATCTGGCAGCCCGGAGCCCGGATGAGGGGCCCTGGATGCTCAGAGGCAGGTGGCAGCTGTGTCGGGAAGGGCTTCTTGGAGCTGTCAATAGGTTGGGCGCTGTAGGGAAAGTGGGCAGGGATCCCTCACAGCTGCCAGCTCGGCGGCATGCAGAGGCCTGGGTGGGTCAGGCACGCTGGGCACTCCTGTCCTCCCGCCTGGAGTTGCGTGTCCAGGGGCCCCTCCCAGAACCTCAGCTGCCTGCAGACAACCGGGCAGCACCCCTGCTTCCCATCCACACTCGAAGAAAGGCGAGAGGCGGGGTGCAGAAGGACGAGAGTAGTGGCTCCACACACTGTCCAGCCCTTCCCAGGCCCGGTGCCCCTCGGAGCGGACAGGAAAGAGGCTGTGGGCCTTTCGCCCCAGGCTTCTACTTCTCCGCCGTCACAGCCCACCTGTTTTAAGATGACCCTTGCTCATCATACCCTCCATTGATGGGGTTCAGGGATCTCAGGGAGTCCCCCTGCTCTGCCCAACGCACAGCAGGAGGCAGGAGCTGGAGGTGGCCTCTCAGGACCCTGCCAGGCCATGCCAGCCCCCAGGCCACCCAGGAGCCTTCATAGGCCAGCATGGGAAAAGATGGTCCTGCAAGGCACCCAGGGAGGCTGAGAAGGGGTGCATGGAGTCCCAGGAGGGGGTCTTCAGCTGCACCAGCTGGTCTGAGCCGGCAGAGCAGAGGCCAGCCCGGACAGGGGAGTCATGCTGTGGTTGGGGCAGCAGGGCTCCAGGCTGTTGGTCCAGGGCTACTTGCTTTGCTTCCCCTCTCAAAGCCCAGAGATGCTGGCAGGGCTGCCGCCATGAGGATCCCTCCCGATGTTTGTGCGCAAGTGTCCTCTGCCTGTTTCTATGGTAACTGCAGATCTGTATCCTGCCTGCGTGTGTGATTGTGTTCTGTTCTCCTTGTAGATGGAGGAGATAAAATTTAAAGACAGAGCAGTCTTCGTGCTGGAGAGAGAGTTAGGGGTTCAAGCCGGGCATGCTCAGAGACTGCAGCTCCAAAAAGAGGCTTTAGATGAGCAGCTGTCCCAGGTCAAAGAGGCTGATCGGCACCTGGGCAGCCCCAGACGGGAACTTCCTTATGCAAGTGGTGCAGGAGACGCCTCAGACCACTCGGGAAGCCCTGTAAGCACCTCCTCATGCTCCGCCCGGCCACCCCAGAGTCACAGACAGACAGCATCATGCACGGCTGCATGGCCTGTGCGGGCAGCTCCCGGGGAGTCCAGAGCCCAGCTCCAGAGTCCAGAGGCAGAGCGCTCCTGCCCTGGGGACACTGACTGTGTCTGCAACCCGGCCAGCCAGGCCCTGGACCCCTCGGCTTAACTGGTTTGGCTGAGAGGGCGAACAGACGTCCTTCCTTGCCAACGTGGCATAACTATGGCCTTCACTTGATCGCCCTGCCATGGACCCCCAAGGCTTCAGGCTTCCAGCTGGAGCCGCCAGGCCCCCAGGTTGCTAAGGGTCCCTGGTACTTGCTGGTGGTGGCTCCCGCCCTGGGCTGGTGGGAGATGAGTCTGTGCTGCCTCCATCTCCACGCATAGGCTTTGCCTTCCGGCCCAGCAAGGCTGGCTCCCAGCTCCCTGCTCGCCCACATCTCTGGCTTTGACCTCACACAGTGATTTCTGCTGCTCACATCACCAGTCACCCTCCCACCTGCTTTTCGTGTGACCTGCCACTTTTCTGCTTCTCCTCGGGCTGCCATGACAATGCAGGATCAGCCAAGAGCCACACGGCTGTGACACCATCCATTTCCTCATTGCTGCTCCTCATTCAGAGCCCTCTGGAGCGGTTCTGGGAAATCCGGGACGGGGGCTCCAAATTCCACAGACCCTTGACGGGGGTCCTTCTGGGTCTGCTCCCTGGCCTCTCCTGCACCTGCTGAGCGAGGAACCGTCCCTCAGTCCTTCCTGGACACGCGTTTGTTTTCTTTGAGGGTGCAACCGTGTCTGAGCTGAGCCAGCCCTAGGAGAGTGACATTTCAAGAATAGAAAATGACATTTTGTAATCTTATTATCAATGGCTTCGCTGAATTAAAACCAGCTCCTGCTCTGGCGCTCGATAGATTGCGTTAACTCCAGAGAGATTCTGAAACTGGATCAAAATGTTTCCACTGATTTTTGAGTGAAGGTTCCAAAGTGACCTTTTAGACACTCAATTGGAGGGAGCAGTCTTCTTGGGAAACTAACTTTTGAAAGTTTTAGGTTGAATATCTTTTCCCGTGTTCGTGTTCTAATACTAGGAAGATGATGTCCCTCTCTGCCTGCAGCACGGGGCAACCCCTTCCTGAAGGAGGCAGCAGGGCCCGGGGGAGAGCAGGGAGCTGGTTCCCATCTTTTCTTGGTGTCACCCACACTTGTGCCTGCATTCGCACGCCCTCACCCTCCACATTTGCATACTTCTGGACATTTCTGCTCCTTCCCTCCGTCCCCATCATGCCGCTTAGGAGGCAGTCGCCTTCCCTTTGGAGGGTCCACACCCGCCCCCCCCAGCCGTGCAGAATCATGGGCGATCACAACACGGAAGTGCTTGGGTTTCCATGGTGTGTGGGGATTTGAAAGATTTTCATGTCTGTGTCTATGAGCAGTTATTTGCAGTTAATTTTTGTTTTAGGAACAGCAGTTGGATGAAAAGGATGCTCGGCGCTTCCAACTTAAAATTGCAGAGTTAAGTGCAATCATTCGGAAACTTGAGGACCGAAATGCCTTGCTGTCAGAAGAAAGGAACGAGCTGGTGAGTGGCGGAGAGGCAGCGGGGGTAAGGGGGAATCTTCTGGGTCCTATGGTTTTATGGCTGCAGCGTGGGGGGAGCCAGGGGCGTCCACTTCCAAAATCCCTTGTAGGAAGGAGGAGTGATGGTGACAAGGGCAGGCGTTGTGTCCAGGCCTCTGGGCTGTTTCCAATGAAACTTTATTAACAAAACCAGATGAGGGGCCAGATGTGGGCCTCAGGTGCTGGTTGGCTGATCTCTGCTCCACATTATGGGGCAAAATTATCCTGAGTTCTGCACATTATTGGGATGTGTGAGGACCTCGCCCTTCAGTGGCGCCATCACTGTTAGTCCTTACAACCACTGAGATTTCCGAGTGATTTGTCCTGCAGGTGTGTGACTTGCTCAAAGTGGTCATGGCCGGTCATGAGCCGGGTGGGTTTACTTTGGCCCTCATTGGCAAGATAGAGCCTGGGCCCCACACGGCTGCCCTTCGCTGTAGCTGAAGGTTGTGCTGCTCAGTTTTCTGACTCTGCTTGGAGCTGTTGGTTCTCTGTCACACTTAAAAACCTCACACTGTGTAATTAATTTTGCCTTTCAGCTAAAGCGTTTAAGAGAAGCTGAAAGTCAGTACAAGCCATTGCTGGATAAAAACAAGCGCCTTACTCGGAAAAATGAAGACCTGTCCCACACTTTACGTCGAATGGAAAACAAGTTAAAATTTGTCACCCAGGAGAACATAGAAATGGTAGGGGCCTGATGGGGTCTGGCGGGCCAGCAGGATGTGCCCACGCTGGTGCGTAACCAGCTTCTCATACTCAAGGTTTGATAACACCATCCCTGGGCCGGGCTTTCACTCAAGCCTCTGATCTCACGTACATTTGTGGGGACAGGAACCGGCGCAGACCTGCGCCCTGGGGGAGAAGGCCTTAGATGCGGGTCTCATATCTGAGGGCAGAGGGTCACAGGTGCCTGCCTCTGGGAGTGACAGAGTGGACGCGGAACCGCTAGGAGGTCACTGAGCAAGTCACTCCCTCCGCCTCCAGGCCTGTCGCCCTGTCCAACACCAGGGGCCTGGATGAGCCATCGCCCAACTCTGAGAGTCTCAGGCAGAGGTAGTGGACCCCAGGGACACTGGCCGTGGGGGGAGGGAGCGAGCAGGCCAGGCACGGGTCATGGAGCCCGGGGCAGGGGAGGTTCCACTGCAGCTGTGGCCGCAGCGGAGTGTGTGGGATTAGCCTTGTCGTGTGCATTCCTTCTGGCCCTGAGGGCCTTGGAGGCCCTGAGCAAGAGTTTAGGCAGAGTAATTCAGCATGATGTAGGGGAGGCAGGCAGGGGACCCTCAAGCCCTTCTCTGCAGAAGTTCCCATCTTTCCACGCTCTGAGTTTGGCAGGCGGCAGAGGGTGAAGTGGCACACGCAGCTCACCCGATCTCGTCTTTGGGGTGCAGAGTTGCTCCATGTGCGCACTCCAGGCTGCATGCCCTGCCGCTGCTGCGGGGATCCCCCCGAGACACAGGCCTTGTTTTCCCTGGGCCTCTGTAGCTGTGCTGATCCAAGGCCTGAGCAGAGAGGCCCCCTCGCTCCACAGCCAAGGGGTGACCAGTGACTGCTCAGGCGTATGCAGACTGAGCGAGGGGACCCCCAGCTTCCCCGTCACCCAGGCGACCACCTCATTCCACCCCTTGTAATGTCCTCTGGCTGGTTTTTCAGAGACAAAGAGCCGGAATCATAAGGAGACCCAGTTCCTTAAACGATCTGGATCAAAGTCAAGATGAAAGAGAAGTTGACTTCTTGAAACTTCAAATTGTGGAGCAGCAGAACCTCATAGACGAGCTTTCCAAGGTGACTGGGCGCCTCACCCGTCCTGGCTCTCTGCCGCCCCACAGAGGTCACACCCTCGGCCCCTCACCCTCCGGCTCTGGGGGTCTGGCCAATGGGCAGGAGATGGGGGAGGGGGAACCTGCATTTGTCCTCTCCCTCCCTGGGGGTACATCTTGGGCTGGGTCCCTCCACCCTGCTCATGCTTGAGGTGACACTCCCCAAAACGCTCTGATTCCTGTCCTCGTCACTTTGGGCTGGGGGTCTCAAGAGCAGCAGTACTGCTGGGATTAGTTCCTGGGCCGCCGTAACAGAGCCCCCAGCTGGGGCCTTCAAACACAGCAGCTTCTCCTCTCATGGTCTGGAAAAATCCAGAATCCAGGGTCAAGCGCTGGAGGGGCTGTGCACCCTCCAAAGGGGCTAGGGGAGTAGTCGTTCTGTGTCACGAGGAAGCTCCTGGTGGCCGTCGGTCACATGACTCTGGTCTCTGGCTGTCTTCATGGGGCCTTCTCTCCGTGTCTCCCTCTTCTCTTCTCTTCTCTTAAATCCCTTCTCAAGATCCCTAATTTAATCGCACCTGCAAAGACCCAGTTTCTAAATAAGGCCAAAGTCCAGGTTCTGGGGATTAGGATGTGGACATATCTTCCTGGGGGCCCCCTCCAGCCATCTACACTGCCTGATCTCTGTGGCCCCTCACCCCCAGCATGATTTTGCATAGACCTCCATTAAACCCTCCTCCCATCATCCTGATTTGGGGCGCCTTCTGCTTCTTTCTGGGATCCCTACCAGCCCCCTAGTCAGAGCACTGCAGAATGAGTGGCCTTGGCCATTCTTGTCCCCTGGGGACAGTGGAAGCGATGGCAGTGTCCTTCTCTGTCTCTGGTGTGACACGCGGCCCGGAAGTGCTGGCCTTTTGCTTCAATGACTGAAGTCGCCTCCAAAATGACGTGAGACTGGATGGGAAGATGCCCCTGCCCCACGGCTGTGGGCTGGGGTCTCGCGGATGCAGCCTTCCCTGACTGTGCCTGAGGTCTGAGCTCGTGCCTCCTTCAACAACACGGTGGTTGTCAATCCCCACAATAATGAGAATTTATGGAAAAGGAAGAAATCTTGGTCAATTACAAATGCACATTATTTCTGAAAGGCTAGTGACAGGCCCTCGACCCTGAACAGAAGACCCCTTGATGCTTCTGCAGGTTCATGGTGCCCTCAGGGGGCAGTTTAAGGAAGGAGGAAGGACTGTTAGGGCCAGGTAGGACCCTCCCTCTCAGGGTGAGGGGAGAGCAATGCTCTCTGCAGTCAGGAAGCGGCAGGGGTTTGGGGCAGCTGGCAGGGCTCTGGGGCTCCCGTGGGGCAAGGTCTGTGCTCTGATTCTCCGACGTGCTGTCCTCTCTTCCTAGACCCTGGAAACCGCCGGCTACGTGAAGAGTGTGTTAGTAAGTACCACTCAGTATCTCTCTACTGACATCGACACCCATTTTCCGGTGCCATTGTCCCTGGGACCCCTCCTGTGCCGATGGTCCCATCTGGTCCAGATAAAAGCGGTGCCAGTATTCAGCGTGGATCCTGTTCTCACAGCGCCACCTGCCCAGAGGCTCTGCCGTGGTGATCCAGAGCACCCATCCGTTAGGATCAGACAGGTGCCAGGGAACGTTGGCCTTTGGGAAAGCCTGCAGGAGCAGTGCCCGGCTCTGCTCATTACCCCTTTATTAAAGGCCGGAGGTCGGATGGCTCCCCTCTCTGGAGTACTCTCCCCACATGGGTTCCTCCCCCCTCCATACTGACTGGTTGTCGGGGCCTGGCTGGTTCACAATCACAGTCATGAAGATGCTGCATAGCTCCCTGGAGAAGAACGGGTCGTTGGTCTCCTTACGTGTTTATGGGGGTCTGTCTCCACATGCACGTGTACGCCATTTCTGTGGACATCAGCGCAGAGAGTGTGCAGGAGGCTGGGCCATCGTCCCTCCCCAATTCCCATTTCTGTGCACGTGCCACTCTAATCCCCTGGCCCCCGCATGGGCCCCCAGCTGCAGACTGAGATGGAAGCTGGAGGATGATGGAGCGTCGTGAGCTCAGAGCCCCCCAAACGGGTGATCCCTCCTTTTGTCCTGATCCTGAGCAGAAGGATGAGCCATCCAGACCTTCAGAGCAAACTGCCCTGGACGGGGCCCTGCATTTCGGTGTATTTATGATAATATGGGCGATACACCGATCTTGAAGTCCTCCTCTGAGTCCCTTCAGATCAGGACAGGAAAGATTAAACTGATAGAGCTGTTCAGCTCCTTAAAAGGTCTCTTCCACTGGTTTTTGCAGGAGCGTGATAAGCTTTTAAGATATCGGAAACAAAGAAAGAAAATGGCGAAACTCCCCAAGGTAGGTGGGAAAATGTTGACCTGTGTGTACATAAAACGTGTATTTAAAGAAACCACGTAGTAAGAAACACTCTATTTAGAAGTGAAAAGAAGATAATTTTATTATTTCTGAAAATTGTTATTGTGAAATAACCAAAACAGGACCCAAAGTAAATATTCTGTTGATAACTTTAAATTTAAAAATTCAACCATTTTTCTTTTAAATTTCCAAGAGAAGATATGAATTAATGCCAATAATGAGGAGGAGTAGTCAGCCGTGGGATGCTGGCCCTCCTGCAGAGGAGTTTGGATTCCCGGGTCTGCCTGGGACACACAGCCCGAGGACCGGCGGTCTGTGCCCCTCCAGGGCTGACCTCTGCCCCTAGGGAATTTGAAGACCTGGGTTAGTTTCCCTGCAGTACAATCCTTTTTGACAAACCTATGGTTTTTGTTAGAGATGATTTGGGACAAATTCCTGAAGGACCTAACTTGTGTCCTGCTTTATGCAAAATGTGTGTTTATGTATTTTGTTGTTTAATTTTTGAACAATCAACAGTGGTGCTCATACAAACTATTAGATCTCCCCTAGGAACAAATACTGGCTCGTCTGGCCCTCAGAAAGGCCTGCAGGGGGAGTGAGAGGGTGTCGGGGCCTCTCTCTCCTCCGGATTATTTCAGGGTATTTAGAGATTCCTGTCTGTTGAGTGTCATACTGTGGCGGCTGTGTGTCACTGTGATGCTGAAAGCTATGGCTCCAGGATTTCAAATACCAGCAGGGTCACCCCTGGTGGACACGTTTCACTGGAGCTTCCAGACTAAGACGGACCAGGAAGAAGGACCTGGCTGCTCGCTTCTGAAAAAATTTGCCATGAAAACCCTGTGAATAGCAGAGGAGCATTGTCTGATAGAGCACTGGAAGGGGCGAGGATAGCACAGAGAGACCAGGCAGGGTTCTGCTCTGCTATCCACAGGGTCACTAGGAGTCAGAATTGACTCAACAGCACTAACAACAAATTTAGAGATTATCTGGAGGCCCAGAAGCCTGACAGTGCAGTTCCAACAGAGTGGACTGGCTGGAGGAGACCCACCCTCTCTCCTGGGCCCCCAGCTGTCCAGGCGCTTTCATGAGACGGGAGGAGGGAGAAGCTGGCGAGTCAGGAGCCGTCAATGAGCAAAACGGGCTCAGGGGCCAAGGACAGGAGATTGGTTTGTGAGGTCTGGAGCACTGGCCACAGTGACTCCAGCCTCAGAGGCCGGTGAGCTTCCATAAGCTGGAACATGAAGGAGCGCGATGAGGTTTCTACAGGATCATTTTCATGGCTTTAGCAGAAAGACCCAGGAGGCTGCTGCAGGCATCTGGGCCAGGGCTAGGGAGAGTGTGGCCGGGAGACGGACAGGAGGGGTGTAGTCGGAGCAGATGACAGACACGGCAAAGGAGGAGGTAGAGGAGGCCACGCTGGCTGACGGGGCTGAGGCTGGATGATCCAGACCAGGGGTGCCGGCAGGAGGGCGGCGTTTAACAAAGCACGTTTGTGCTTGCTAAGTTTGCCCCTTTTCTGGATGTTTCTGTGGAGAAGTCTGGAAAAGGGTTGGAGGTACAGGGGCAGCATTTCTGGGAGAGGCCGGGGCTCCCCTCAGCAGGCGGTCAGCACCTGGGTGCCTCTGTGCTCAGGGTGGGGGCGGTCATGGGGAGACAGGGAGGCTGAGGACACAGGATGTCCGGGGAGGGGTCAGAGGAGGTGGCCTCGGTCCCCTCTGCTCTGCGCCAGGCTGCACCACCAATTGTAGCTTGTGGGCCAGTAGGTGGTCCCAGGGGCCCCAGGGAGGCGTTTCACTGGAAGGTCCTGGCACAGGAACCAGCAGGGAGACCTGGTGCCAGATTCCTGGAGTCGCCCAGGAAGGAAGAGACCTTGAGTGTGACAGAGAAGATGGTGGGCTTGGATTTTGTGGTATTCTGAAACAAGATGAGGAGACCTAAGTTTTTGGAAGGCAGGGAGGTGAGCAGAGCCAGTGGGGACGGGGAGCTGCAGGCAGAGGGGCGGGCAGGGAGGGGAGCCAGCATCATGAAGTCAGAGGGGAGCCGTGGGGCGTCCCTCGGGCAGGGCCTCTCAGACGAGCTGGTGAAGGGCCTACCTTTGCTTTTCTGTTTATTTTTGTTCCATCCTGTCAAGGATTGATCCTTTTTAAAATGCAGCAAAAATGAATTACTGGAAAAGCGATCACACGCTAAACGTTAAGGCCAGTGCTCATGTTGATCCCGTGTCATGTCATCATGCACAGGGGCAGACGGTTGAGCGTCACTGCCCTGAGGAACCGAAGAGAGAGTCCCCCACGGAGGGGCCTCGTTCCCCTCCATGAGGGTTGGTCTGCCTCTCCGCAGATGTCCAGGCCTACTTCCCACTCCACCCTCCACCAGCGCCTGCTTCCAGAAAGACCATGATGGCGGCCACCTTGGCCTGCGGTGGGGCAGCCCTGAGTAGACTCCCGAGGGGGCAGTTGAGGATGGAGACCAGGGTGCGCTGGGGGTACGGCCAGGCAGCTGGCCCCACAGCTGGGGAAGGGGCAGGGGAAGGCCCAGAGGCCCCATGGGAGCGGGCAGCTCTGCTGGCAGGGTCTGGGTTTGGCCTAACACAGTTCTCTTTGGTCAGCAGCCGGTTGTCGTGGAAACCTTCTTTGGATACGACGAAGAGGCTTCCCTGGAATCCGACGGTTCTTCCATCTCTTATCAAACGGACAGGACAGACCAGACCCCGTGCACCCCGGAGGATGACCTGGAAGAGGTACCTTCTGCAGCGGTTTCTGGACGGGCCTGGGCGGGCGGGGCGTGGGGGCAGGTGAATCCGGGTTGGCATTCTGCTCCCTGGAGGCTGCTCTCTGGAGAGGTAGGCTAGGTGGCCCTCATTGGCTGTGCCCCCCAGTAGTCCCCGATTTTACCCAGTGAGAAACACTCCCCATTGCTGGCTGCCTGGTGGCCGGTGCGGCCCCTTCCTTTGAATGCATGCCTGGCATTGTGCTGGTGCCCCCTCTGCAGAACGGTTCAGAGAGCTCCCGCCCTCTCAAAGGGCTGGAGAGGTGCGGGGTGAGGCAGTCTGAACCACCCAGTGATGGGGGTCGGCACCAAGGCCAAGAGCACATGCTGGTCACTCCTGGTCACTGCCCCCCTCCCACACCAGAACTGTGGCTTGTTCTCCTCTGAGCAGCAAATCTTTCGGGGCCCAGTGCGGCCCTCAGAAGGCAGCAGCAGCCACTTCCTTCTTCCTGGGGCAGCAGGTGTTGCCGTGTCTAGAAGGAGGCAGGGAGGGAGCCTGTAATGTGAGGCGAGTGGGGAGGAGACGCCCTCCCGGGGCTGTAAGCCTTTCATAGCACCCAGCTCTCCTCCCCTGACTCCACTGGGGAGAGCAGCCTCAGGTGAGCCTGGTTAGGAGTGGAGGGTCCCGGGATGGGGCAGCCTGGCTGGCAAGCGGGAGGCCAGCTGAGCCCCTGGCCCCGGCCACTGGCCTGAGAGGCCCCTGGCCCCAGGGCCTCAGGGCGCCCCTCCCAGGGGTCCCCAGGTGGAGGCCCGGGCTCTAATGCCATGTGTCTCGTGCGCTTCTCCAGGGCATGGCCAAAGAGGAGACGGAGCTGAGGTTCCGGCAGCTGACCATGGAGTACCAGGCCCTCCAGCGAGCGTACGCCTTGCTGCAGGAGCAGGTCGGAGGGACGCTGGACGCAGAGCGAGAAGTTAAGGTCTAACTGACTTCTACTCCACGATGTTCCGGCTCCTGCTGGGCTCCTCCCTGCTTGACCCCTGGCCATGGCAGGGGGACTCGCATCGCTCCACCTTCAGGGCCTGCTCTCCCACAGTTATTGTCGGGCTAGCGCTCACCGAGGCAGTTAAGATCCAGTGTTTGGGAAGCTGCCCTGGGCTGGGACCAGGGCCAGGGCGGGCACACCTGCCTCCCCTAGCTGAGGACCCTCAGACCCTGTGCCCAGCTGGCCCCAAACCTCCCATCTGTGTGCCCTGGAAGCTGTTCACGGGGGAGCAGGAGCTCACTTTGGAATAGAGTGCCCTGTGGCTTGGACGCCACGACAGCAAATTAACTCAAGGGAGGGCAGCCCGGACCCCCAAGAAGCCCAGGTGGTGCTTGTGGGGGACTGTCACACACCAGGGTGCCGAGGGCGGGTCTTCTAAACGGGGGACAGGCTCCCGGGGAAGTAGTTAATTGAAAGCAAAATCTGGAAAAGGAAGGGAAGACAAGGCCAGTGGAGGGGCCCGTACTGTCTTGGGTCTGGCTGGGCAGACCACTCAGCAAGCCCATCTGTGCATGTCGTTGTCATTGTCATCCAAGAGACTACCCCTGTGGCCAGCACCCGACTGGGCTTAATTGTCCTCATGGGGTGTTTCGTCCTGTACACGAGGATTTTCCCTAGTAATCCCTCAAAATTAATCTATAGATCATCGCCCTGTAATCTGAGCCAGGTCGCTTGCTTCAAACAAGGCTTAAAGTTCTTCCTTTCTTACAGAGCGCTCCTTCCAAAGGAGTGAACCGCCGTTTCTCCATTAGCTGAACCGAAAGGCGCACAGGCCTCTCAAAGTCCCCGTCCGTGTGGGCGTGTCCTGGCTTTTAGAGAAAATTTGATGTCTCTCTCCTCCCATCCTACAGACCCGTGAGCAGCTACAAGCAGAAGTGCAGAGGGCCCAGACACGGATAGAAGACCTTGAGAAGACGCTGGCCGAGCAGGGGCAGGTGCGTGCGTGGGGCCCGGGGTCCCCTGGAAGCTGGAATGGTGGCCCAGGCCCTCCAGCCGCAGGTGGAGGGTGCCAGGGAGGGCGCGTCCCCCAGGCTGCCGAGTCTCCCCTTGATGAGGGTGGTGGTCAGTGGACGTGGTCGTGGGTAAAGATGATTCAGCCGCACACTGAAAGCGAGCCCTCAGCACATCTTACTGTATCACCCTTCAATAAATCATTTGAAAACTGGAAGGAATGTGCTAAAGAAGTTCCACAGAAGCCTTGGATGAGGCAGGAGTCCGCCTGACCATCACTATATGGCCTCCCTGGACTTGACCCAGGGAGGTCCTACTAGTGCTCTTAGCTCAGGACCAGGGTTTCAGGTCCCCGGGGTTTGTCGGCCACTCCCCTCACCCCCCACGACCACCACCACCTCTGGGTTCTTCAAATCTGGAAGGAGGGCATCCATCCTCACTGGCCACAAGGCCTGAGCACCCCCCACTGACTAGCTGGACAGTGCAGCTCCAGGTGGACCCAAGACGAGGTTGGAGGACATCCTCGTGGGGTTGGCAGGGTCCACATGGGAAAGTGCAAGTCCAGTGCAGACCCCTAGTGGTCCTGAAGGTGTTAACTGCTGGGTGGACAGCTGGATGGACAGACAAGAGAATGACGTGGATGGCTGCCTGGCCACATTGCCACATCCCTCACCTGAGTGGGTGAGGCCCAGAATTCGGTCTGCGGCACCTGGAGCTGTTCACCTGAAACGTGTAGGACCAGCCTGCAGCCCTCTGCGCCCGTGACTCCTCTGGGGCTGCTGTGCACTCGGGCCTGCAGGGCGGCGCTCCAGAGCTGTGTGTGCATGGCCTTTGTAGACCCTGGACTGGAGAGCAAAGGTCCCCTCTGTAGCCACCATCATGCAGTCTGTGCCGGAGAAGGAGCAGCCGCTGAGGGTGGGGGGACGCTAGGAGGGGGAGGAAGCCACTTCCTTTGCTTGCAGAGATGAGTCTTTCAAACTGGAAAAGAACCTCGCAGATAACTTTGCAGAAAAGGAATCTGGAACCAAGTTTAGTGTCTCGGGCAACCAGCCCCTCCGTGACTCCTTGCTTTGTGACAAAACGCTGCTGGTGAGAGAACACCAGGGCTTCAAGGTGGAAGGGGGTACACAAAGACACTGGACTTCCACCAAGCTCTGACCGTGGATGGGGCAGCAGGGTATCTACATGTGTGTCACGCCAGCCAGAGCCTGCCTCCGTCCATGTGTCCCGTGTGTGAAATGGACAGGATTCCCACTGTCCTCACCCCGCCTGCCTGAGACCCCTTGGGCTCACTGGCTCCATGTCAGGGTCTCCTGGACCTGTGACGTCTGCACAGGGCTGTGTCACTGGGCGCCTGGCCTGGGGTGCATCCGCGTGGAGGCACGCGGGATCTGCAGAAGTAGGGCTGCCTCTGCTGGCTCTCTATCCAGGTGCCTCCAGGACAACGGGTGAAATCACAGGCTGTCATTAGCTGGGTGACGTAAACCATCATTAGGTGGTTACTTTAGAAGCTGGGTATTGAGTCCTTTCTTCAGACCCTCCGTCCTGCTGAATCGTGGTTTAAACGCTGGCTTTACGATTTTTTCTTGCAGTGTGTTTATTTCTCCATTTCAATTCCATTTTCAAGGATATGAAGTGGATTGAAGAGAAGCAAGCTCTGTATCGGAGAAACCAAGAGCTTGTTGAGAAGGTGCGCCTGAGCCCGCCGAGCATCTGGCTGCTTCCCCGAGAAAAGCAGGAATTCCTCTGTGTTCACGGGAGTGTGTGGGGCCCCGCGGTGCTGGGCGGGGTGGGGCTCGGGCCGAGGTTCCCTGATGGCCCCTGTCCGGACCTTCTATGCTTCTCGCTCCTGTGGGGTGCCCCTCTCTGCCTCCTGGAGACGGGGTGTCCCCGGGGCCGGGGGAGCCCTGTGTCCATAGCAGCTTCCCATCCGGTGTTTGGTGGGACTGGTGGGTTCTGCGGTTGGGGATGGTTAGAAAAACTTTGTGAAAGAGTTGCCCTTTTGAAACCACTGGAATCGTCCCAACTGGAGGCTTCGTTGGGCCAGGGAGCTCTACTCCTAAGAGTGTTCGTGTTAAAGCCAGTGGTCCTCAGGGAAGAGCTCCTTTGAGAGTCCACAGGAGGCCTGGGCTCTGGTTTCTGTCACCACCGAGCAACTGTGAGTGTGTTTCTGATTTGACCACAGCTTCACCTGGCAGTGGCCTCAGTGGGCTCTTCTGGCCCCTAGATAACAGGAGGTCCCAAAACGCTGTCATCCCTGTCTCCACACCCCTAGGCTGGGGCTTCTTTGGCTGGAAGGTTGTGTCTGACGTAGGGTAGATGACAAGTACTAAACTGGGCTGTTCTCTTGGTGGCTGAGCTGCTGCTTGGAGCCGCCACACTTTCCCTTCTCCTTAGAGGTGAGACGTCCCTTCTGGGGCATCTCCCTCCACCTCATGACCCGCCCAATCCAGCCTGATCTCGGGGCTAGCTGAAAGAGGGGCTCACAGTCCAGAGGGCCACAGACTAGACTGTTGGTCAGATTAGATGTAGGCAGTTCAGGACCAGCCACGTGGGGGTAGGGCCCCAAAGCTGCTGAGCAGGTCACGTGGAATGAGGCAGGAGTTGGCCATGGCCATGTGTCCAGAGACAGAGAAGTCCCTAGGGCCCCCAGCTCTCTCGGCAGCCCCGGAAGCCCCATGCCTGGTGAGGGTGCTCCTCGCGACCCTCCCCGCCAGCAGCTGGCCTTGTCCACGGGCAGAGGAGGCAGCGCCTTCCGTGGCAGGCACAGCCCATCCAGAGAAGAGCTGGGCTAGCTGCAAGCTCACGAGCACGAGGTGCACCATCATGCCAGCACTTCACGCAGGCCAGCAGCCTCCGAACCAAGCCTGTGGGCCAGAGGCCAGTGGTGCCCCCCCCACCGAAGCTGGCAGTGCATCACTGGGCTGTGCTTTGGGTGCTGTTTGTGTCTTGAATAGTGAGCAACTCCTACATGCTTTTGGTGGATCCTCCACATGTATCGTGAATCAAGACAGCTGTTTCTGTGCTCACATGCACAGAACACTCGTGCACACATAACACTTGTGTGTACACAAGAACACTTGTGTGTGCATATAAACTCTTGTTATACACACAAATGCTTGAGTGCACTCTTAAAGGTACTCACAAACATGTGAATGCCCGCGTGCACACATAAATGTTCACCTGCACACTTAAAAGCTTGTATGCACTAAATGCCCTTGTACATACTTGAATACTCAGACACACACATAAGCACTTGCATTACACTTAAACACACGCACACTTAAATGTTCACAAGCACACATGAACACTTGTGTGTACACATCAACACTGCTTTGCAGGCTTATATGATCCTGAGCATACTTAAACACTTATGTGCACATTTAAACACTGTGCGCACACTTAAATGGTCACCCATGCATATGACACTCTTGCACGCATAAACACTCGTGTGCACATATAAAAACCTGAGTGCAAACTTAAACACTTGTGTGCATACTTAAATGCTTACTCATGCCTATGACACTCTTGCACACATAAACACTCGTGCACATGTATACACTTGTGTGCATACTTAAACACTGTGCACACTTAAATGCTCATGTGCACGCTTAAAGACTGTGCTTTTCTCTGGCTATGATGGGCACAGGGTCACATCTGTGGCCCTTGATGCCTTGATGCCTCCCGGTGGCCCCAGCTGTGCAGTGTGACACACAGCACTAGGGAAAGCTCCAGCTCCCGACGGCATCAACTCACTCGGAAGATGCTGATGCTCCTGGATCCATCTAGACCCGTCTCCTGAGTGTCAGAGCAGGCCCCTCAGCCCCCAAAGTTCAGTTCTGGGAGGATGGACTGAGCTCACGGTGGACATCCTCCTGGTGCATTTTCCTGTCCTCACAAGGCCACTGAGGACACCTGCCACAAGCAGAATCAAGCTTACCCAGGGAAGGCGTGGGCCTACTGCATTGGCTCCACCCATTAAACCTAATGTTCAACAGTCCCTAATGAGTCAAGCCATTTCTGGGGGGTGGCCAGGCAGCCACAGTACACGGCCACTCCCTCAGAACAGCAGTGTCCACCAGGCTCTGGGCCAGCCTGGGCTCCAGGGAGCATTCCTGGCCACAGCAAGACGGGCCCTCACCGGGACCTCTTACCGCCTCTGTCCCCATTGGGCACCTTCTCTTCTCCATCTCTGCTCAGACGGCCAGGCCGGGCTCAGGGCTGCTTATCTGGCTCCAGAGCTCCCGCCTCCTGCATCTGGCACTGTGTTCCCTGTCCCCCGACCCTGGTTTAGCCGAGGAGTAGAAACTCGCCCAATCCCACTAGGATGGACCCAAATGGACTCAGGCTGGAGCGAGGGTTCTGGGCCAGGTGCCTGGGGCTGATCAGCCGTCTCCACGGACAGTGAGCAGCTGTTGGAAAAGCTGGGGAGTCGACCTCCTGTGACCTCCAGGCTCTCTTCCTTGTTTTATTCTACAGATTAAACAAATGGAGACGGAAGAGGCTCGGTTAAAACACGAGGTCCAGGATGCAAAAGACCAAAATGAGCTGCTGGAGTTCCGGATCCTAGAGCTGGAGGTGCGCCTCGGGCGTGGGAGCTGGGCTGAGTCCAGGGCTGGAGTGTTGTTTCCCTGTGAGCTGGTGTGATTGAGGGCTGTAGTTGGGCCCCTGTCACTTGCTGTTGTAGAGGAAAACGAAAGCAGAAGCAAAACAAAATAGACAAAAACCACGAGTGTCTGCACGCAGTGCCGGGGCCTCCCTCTGGGTCCTGGCATCCTTCAGGGCACCCGGTGATGAGGGGGTCGTGACTGTCACTGGCAAGAATGACCACCTTCTCCTACAACACTGGGACCCAGCTTGACTTGCTTTTATGCACCAGCATTTCTGCCTGTCTTGTTTCCTGGTGTCCCCACACACCTGGGTTGTGGGGAAGGGGTCCCCACTTGCCTGCCAAGGAACCAGGTTGAGTCCGGATGGAACTGCCTGTCACGATCCTCTGGTCCACCTCCCTGAGGGGGCAGGAAGGCTGCATGGCCACTCCATGTGTGTGTGTGTGTGTGTGTGTGTGTGAGACAGTCCCCTCTGGGCCCCCGGGGCTCCTGCATGTGGTCCTGGATGAGGACGGTGGCAGCACCACCAGCCACTGTCCTCAAGGGCTTGCTCTCGTCAGGCCTGTGGGGGACACTGCTCCTTGAACCTCCCAACAGCCCTATGGGATTCACGATGACAGCTCTTGGGGTCCCGAGAGCCCATCTATGCTGAGAGCTCCCCGCTCCTCTCAGCATCTGGACAGGGCCTGTCTTCTTGGGCAAGTCCAATGAGGCTGCTGCTGCTGCAGCCAGGGCTTTGTTTTCACAAACGGCATGTTGACCACATTTGGTGGCCTTTGTGTCCCCACGATCTTCCTAGAATGGGCTCCCAGCACAGCCCTCTGGGGCGGGCGGGGGACAGGAGGGAGCAGTCTGCCCATGCCCAGCCTTCCACTCTCTGTCTTAGGAGAGGGAGAGGAAGTCGCCCGCCATCAACTTCCACCACACCCCCTTCGTGGACGGCAAGAGCCCCCTCCAAGCGTACTGCGAGGCGGAAGGCGTGACGGTAAAGCCCCTGCCCGACTCCGCCCCACGCCGGCCCCCGCCCGGCTGGCGCTCACCTTGTCTGTCATCTCTTTGCCTCTAGGACATCCTGGTCACAGAGCTGATGAAGAAGCTCGACATCCTGGGGGATAACGCCGTAAGTGTATGTTGCTCTCCTGACTTGTGCATGCCTCCCCATGCAACCACCCCGAGGTCCCAGCCCCTCCGTGGTCCAGGGCCCCGTGAGTCCCACTGCGGTCCTGCCACAGGCCGCCCTACCTGCGCCCTCGCCCCCCTCCTAGGCTAGGGTCTCTTGGGAGGGGCCCAGCATTTGGGAGAAGTTCCATTCCTTCCTCCCATTGTTCCTGCACCATCTGGGTGGCCACCAGCACCGGGAAGCACGGCATCCGGGGCTACTGCTCTGCTAGGGAGGGAAAGCCTCTGCTGTGCACACCCCAGATCTTCCAGCAGAGACACTGCTGGCCTCGTGTGCTCGGTTTCTGGAATCCCTCTCAGCCGTTAAGCTCTTCCATCCCCTCAGCGGGGATGGGGGCTGTGGCTCCTTGGAGTAGCTTAGACATTCCAGACTCCTAGGGGTTCCCACTTCCTTGGTTTTGGAGGAGGGGCAGAACCTATAAATAATCTCCAAATCTCATTTGAGGCGGAGTTCCAATTTCTACAGCAAACTCCTTGAAAGAATGTTAATTACTGAGTGGGCAAAGTGACTGACCCCTTCATCTCACCCTCCCTCCTCTGTCCTTCCATCCTCCATCCACCCATCCACCTCCCATCCATCCATCTCCATCCTCCATGACCCATCCATCCTCCATCCTCCATCCATCCATCCACCTCCCATCCATCCATCTCCATCCTCCATGACCCATCCATCCTCCATCCTCTATCCATCCATCCACCTCCCATCCATCCATCTCCATCCTCCATGACCCATCCATCCTCCATCCTCTATCCATCCATCCTCCATCCACCCATCCATCTCCATCCTCCATGACCCATCCATCCTCCATCCTCTATCCATCCATCCTCCATCCACCCATCCATCTCCATCCTCCATGACCCATCCATCCTCCATCCTCTGTCCATCCACCATCTGTCCATCCTCCATCCACCCTCCATCCATCATCCTGCACTTCTTGAGCCCCTCCCTGTCCAACAGAGGGCTCAACTGCTCTGGAAGGCGGCCCCACTCCACACCCTAGAACTTTTCCCCTCAAGGTGTACTAACAAATGCACAGTCTACGGCTGGCCATAAGGCGCCTTTGGCTCCCCATCCTGGTCCCTGTTCTCGACAAAGAGCCAGGCACTTAGTCAAATTCATGCACTTCATGCAATAGGTGGAGAAAAAAGGGAAACAAATGCATGCAAACACACACACACACATGTTCTCACTCATGTTCTCACACATGTTCTCACTAACACAGGCTCTCAGTCACACATGCGTTCTCACCACATTCTCAGTCACACACATGTTCTCACTCACACACGTTCTTACAGTGTTCTTGCTCAGTCACACGCGTTCTCACTCACACATACATTCTCACACACATTTTCAGTCACACACACATGTTCTCACTCACACTTGTTCTCTCACACATTCTCACACATTGTCAGTCACACACACGTTCTCACTGACACACGTTCTCACTCACTCACATGTTTTCATTCACACACACCTTTTCTCACACAAGTTTTCACTTACACACATGTGCTCATTCATACACACCCCCCCCAAAGCCCAGGTGCTCAGGCACATGCTCGGGGCCAGCTGTTCTTCCCGGCAGCCGCGGAGTGCTTGGGGCCCTGTGTTGACAGGAACCCTCTCCCCTCACCTGCCCTTCACCTGGGAAGCCATGCGGAGCAGAGGCAGAGAGGAGCCCCAGTGGGGAGGCCTCGGGCTGTCTCTGCCCCCTCACTCAGGCCTGGGATCTGTCTCGGCTGCAGAGAGCGCAGGCGCTAGCCCCCAGCAGGGATGGCTGTTGTTGAGCATGCGCTGGGGTCCAGTGCTGGGTATTAGACCCCGTCATGGGTTCTTGGGAACCATATTGATTAACCTTCCTATTCACAGCTAGAGAAACTGAGGCCCCTGAGGTGACCCACCAGGTCCCAGAGCTGTCCTAGCGGCAGAGGCAGGATGAGCCCAGCTCCACCCAGTCCTGCTCAGGGCTCCTCCGCACCCTGTAGCTGCCCGCCCAAGAGCAGCAGTGAGCGTGGCTTCCATGGAGCCCGTGTGCAGCCTCAGAGCACAGGGGCAGAGTTGGCTGAGGACTGGAGGACACACTGCCGGGTTTCACACTCAGGAGACCCTGTGGGCACCCTTGGCAGTTCCTGCCGATGGGCCGGGGGGGTGTCTCTTCAGGTCTCTGTGGTCAGAGTTGAGCGTACGGGCACACTTCAGGCAGATGACAGGGACAGCCTGGCCCCCGTCACCTTCACATTCAGGATGTGCTAGTGCTGTGGCCACCATCCCCAGACCACCCCAGAGAAAGCTGCAGCCTCCAAACTGGCCGTGTGAGCGCCTGAGCCCCAGACCTCGGTTTCCTCAGGAGTCAGGGCCTTGGGTGGAGCAGAGAGGCTGGCGGGGGCAGGACGGATGCCCGTCCTCCCTGGTGGGCAGTGTGCTCACCTGCTGCGCCTGGCCTGCAGAGGGGCGGGTCTCCTGGGGAAGGAAGAGCAGGGTCTGGGGCATCAGGACGTGGTCACCTCCAGGAGGGGTCAGGAGGACCCCAGCGAGGCTGCTCACCAGGTAGGATGTCGCAAGTCCTTCGGCCTGGTCTAATCATGTCCAGGTAGATCCCTCCCTCACACTGAAGCCGCTTGCTCAGCCAGGTCCTGACTCCCCATCCTGCCCCTCAGACCAGCCCTACCCTGGGAGGAGGGAGAGGTGTGGGCAGCCTGGCTGGGTTCCCTGGGAGCAGGAGGGATGAGGGGCACTTGGCCCCAGCCCCACACCAGCTGGAGTGCACAAGCCCTGAGGACAGAGCCTGCCTCTGTGCCTACAGAGGTTGGTCATTGGCCCCACCCTGTGCTGACTGCATGGGGTGGGGACGACAAGAGACTCTGCCCTCGGGGAGCTCACATTCCGGAGGGCAAGAGACATAGACAGGGCTTTCCCAGTGGACCCTGAATCAGGGCAGCTCTAGGGTGTGGAGCGGGGCCACCCTCTTCCGGGGCACAGTGATCCCAGCAGGCTCCTTGCTGCTCCAGCTTCTGTTCCCCGTGCTCTCCCCGCCCCGCTCCTGGCTGTCCACAAGGTGGGGCCCAGCAGTGGGGACAGCCTAGCTCCCGCCCTGCTACTGATGCAGGTGGCCGTCAGGATCTGAGCGGGTGAAGTGCCCACATCCTCCGAGGATGCTTGTTTGGCCCCAAAGCCAGACCCAGCCTGCCCAGAGCAACCACTCGGGTGGGCATCTTGGGACAAGGCATGAGTAAGATGTAGAAAAAAAAGACAAACCCCCTGGAATTGGAACTATTCCACAGCCATGGATATTTGATCTTCGCTCTATATTCATAAGTGGTGTTTTAGTAACTCACCGCTGCATATGCAGCGAGCTGGCTTTAAACAAAGATGGACACAGAGACAGAGAGTGGGGATGTATTTATCACTGCCCGCCTGCTTGTTACACGGTTATTGTCGGCGAGAGGACAAGAGGGGACCAAGAGAGGGTGCACCCCAAGTGAACAGGGTCAAGAGTAGGGGGGTGTCAGACTTGGGACAGGGTTTTAGTAAAATTGACCTTTAACTGTGGCCCCAGGTCCCCCATGCCTGTCCCATCAGCCCTATACCTAGTACCCATAACTCAGCCCCTCCACCAAGCACCCATCATTCAGCCCCACCACCAAGCACTCATCATTCAGCCCCTCCCAATAGGCATCACTGAGCCTCACCACCAAGCACCCACCATTTACCCCCACTGCCGTGCACCCATCATTCAGTCCCACCACCGAGCACCTATCGTTCAGCCCCACCACCCAGTACCCATCATTCAGTCCCACCACCAAGCATCCATCATTCAGCCCCACCACCCAGTACCCATCATTCAGTCCTACCACCAAGCACCCATCATTCAGCCTGGGCGCCCTGAAGGCATTGCCCCTGACTATATGTGTATTCTGCTTTTGGGTGCAGAATCTGACCAATGAGGAGCAAGTAGTCATCATACAAGCCAGGACGGTCCTAACCTTGGCTGAAAAGGTAACAGTGACTGCGTGGATGCTCTTGGGAGAGGGTCCAGCTCCCCGCAGGTCTCCCTTTCCGTGCTCAGCTCAGAGAAGATGCTCTCCCCGGGAGGAGGGGCCATGGGGAGCAGGGGGTCCACTAATCCTGTCTGCCGTGGGAGGTCTGGTACAGGCAGAGGTCAAAATACCCACCACGCGTGTTTTCAAATGACAGATTCAGCCAGAACTTGCCCTAAGGCCAACTCTGCCTGGGTTTACTCCCAAAGCCAGGAGATGTGGTGGGTCTGTAAAACTGTCATTATTCTGTTTGACCTGTCAGGACCCTTCCCTGGGCGTCCCCCAACCCACCTGGGCTCCCTCGCCCCCCAGCTTCCCTGCTCCCAGGGCTGCCAGGCTGCTCCTGGTCCCACCCCCATAGCCAGAACCTGCTGTCAGCACTCCCTCCTGTGGTCCTCCAGCAGGAAGTGGAAGGGGTGTTCCAGTGAATGGGGCTTCAGGGAGGGGACTGAGAGAGAACAGGCTGCCCTCCCAGTATCTCCTGGCAGAGCTCTCAGGTGCAGCTGCCCCTGCTGCACCCCAGCTAATGACCCTCCCCTCCCTGGTGAAGGGTGGGGGACAGACTTCCTGGACGCCAGGCAGGGTGTGGGGTGGAACCTGGACCTGGCCTGCACGCTGGGCACACGGAGCTCACGATGCCATCCCAGCCCTGACTCCCAGCAAGGGCTGGGCTCTCGCCCACTGGAGGAAGAGTGGGAAGGGTGGAGAGGGGCCAGGCCTCCCTCCCTCCTCTCCCAGGCTGTCTCCATGGATGGCTTTGGTGCCTGTGTGGTGACCTGAGAGGTCACAGTCGCCTGCTCTTCCTGTGTGTGTCCAGTGGCTCCAGCAGATTGAAGAGACGGAGTCAGCTCTGCAGCGGAAGATGGTGGACCTGGAGAGCGAGAAGGTAGGTGGGCATCTCGCCACGCGGCCCTGCATCACCGCGTCACCCGGTCCGGCACCCGAGGCCGAGACGTGGGTCCTCTTGTGTTTCAGGAGCTGTTCAGTAAACAGAAGGGCTACCTGGATGAGGAGCTGGACTACAGGAAGCAGTCCTTGGACCAAGCTCACAAAGTAAGAGAAATACAGTTGCCGGAACCCCCGAGGGGGTGGGGGCTTTGGGGTAGAAACAGGGAAAGTTGTTCACACGTCCAGTGGTGTGTCTCAGGGTCTGTGTGGGCTGGGCCTCAGACCCCCGCCCGGGAAGAGCCTGGGCCCTGCGTGGCTGGTGTGGGGTCACTCTCTGCATTTCTCCCTCTGGAGACACCCGGCTTGGTGAGCTCACAGGAGGCCTTACCACCCCGTCTGCAAACCCTTTTCCCTGTGAATGCAGGCACACGAGCAGAACTCAATCGGATATTTGAAATGAGTTGAGAAAAGAGAATTCATTGAAAACTATGCATTTACGAATTAAGTGAACGCAGTTGAGTGTAAGTAACACTCGAGAAAAGCCAGTCCGCCCGTCCTTTGCACATCTGCTTCCCCACGGGGCGGTTTCCCCCCAGTCAACCTAAGGGCTGTCCCCACGCGGGGTGAACGCCGAGATCTAGAGGACCTGTAGCCATCACCTCTGTCTGTGAGTCAGTCCTCACTGAGGTTGTTTGAGACCCCGAACAGAAACTTCACTTGAACTTCAGGCAGCCTTTCCATGTCAAGGGGTGACCCCAAATCAAGGACTGCATCGTAGCTCCTCAGACGAGCTCGGCAGAGGCACCTGCTGGGGACTTCCCAGGGGAGCGAGGCCCGTGCTGCCTTTCTGGCCATCAGTTACACCTGTAAATTAATGTCCCCTGGAGAACGGTCCTTCCTGCCTGGGTGTGCCTTTGTCTCCCCCCAGACTGTGAATCCTTGAAGTTAGAGCACATTGTCACTCCAGTTCAGGATAAGCCGTCGAGTGGCCCACACGAGGGAGCCCGAGGATTGGCCAAAAGTAGGCGTGGGGTCTGGAATTTGCCCCACCGCCAGCTGGTCAGCCTACCCCTGTGACTCGGCCCCTCGTGGACAGTATAAGATTGTCACAACGGCGTGTTCAGTGGCAGCTGTTGCTGCCCGGCTCGGAAGCTAGCAGCTGGATGCTTCTTTGTGCCCATCAGAGGGCGGGCGGGCTTCCTGAGGGTCAGGGCAGTGCTCCCTCTGCTGGGTGATGATGGTGAGGATGGCCCACTGACCTGCCAGTCCTTGTCTGACGCCTGCAGGAGCAGCCACAGAGGAGGTGGCCTCAGGGAGAGCTGAATTGGCACAGATGGACCTCCTCAGAAATACGTGCTGAGGCCCGTGTTTCCAGTTCACTCAGGTGCCGGGTGTTCACAGTATGTGGGGGCAGCCAGGCAGCTCCCAGCCCCTGCACTGCTGCTGCCTGTGCTCTGCTCCTGCGTCCTGGGCACGCTCCGGGAGGAGGAAGCTTGCTGCTAGCACCCGGGCATTATCCTGGAGACAGCCGCACCACGGGAATTTATTACATGACGTCAGTGCGAAAAAGATGAGTCACTGAGATGGTGTCAGAGAGACGGCTTTATAACACAGATGTGTACACACACAGCCCTATACACTATAGAAATGCTAGAGAAACGTTGCCCAGGGGGAGCAGGTGGCTGGTCCTGCCCTGCCTCACTGTGTGCGGCTGTTGGGGACACCTCCCTGGGTGATGACTGGGGGTCCGTTCCTCCCATTCCAACAGGAAAGACCCGAGTTTGGCCATCTCACTCTCGTTTCCTTATCACTGTGCCAGCTCGCACTTTCCTCTGGACCATCAGCCGTCGAATCTGTCCTTCAGGAAACCCTGTGCAGAGGGTGGCACCTATTGGCCCGGGCTGCCCTGGGGGCTGCAGCCTGTGGGCCCCTGCCGGGTTTCACACCCTCCCTGCTCTGTGAGCACAGAGCCACAGTTGGGCTTTGGAAGGTGAGGATGGTCCCTAGGATGGGATGATGGCTGTCTGGGAAGCTGCCAGCAGACCTGCTGACCCGGACAGGCTGGGGAGAAGGGCGTGCACAGACAGTCCTGCAGGTGGCCCATCGCTTGTGCCCACGCGTGTGGGGAAGGTCGGGGACATCCCGGTTCCCAGGTTCCTGTGAAGCCATTGTGATGTTAATTCTAAGCCCCAAGCTCAGCCCGTTTATTTTTAAATGCTGGAGCTTATCTTAAACACACTAAGCTCTTTTGCTCTAAGAAGCGGCAGTTGACATGGGGTGTGAGCTGGTTGTGACAGCTGGGGACAGTTTATTTTGTGGCTGTCAAGAACAATAAAATGTAAGTGAGGTCCAAAAGTGTTTTTTTTTCCCCTTTCCTAAAATGTCTACTAAGCCAAAGGACTTTTCTTAATCATTTTGCCTAAAGAAAAGGAAATGTTTATTTCTAAAGATATTACATTTTTTATGAGTTTCTGTAGTTTGAGAATTTGGTTTTTTCAAAGTGTATCAATAAAATCTTCCGAGGAAAAAGCTTTAAAAGTACTTCAGATCAAATTGCTAAATCCTTAGGAATTTATAACGAGGTATGTGTTTTGGCTGCTAAGTGATAGCAATGGGATCATTTTGCATGGTAGTTTCTGGGTCACGAATTGGATTTCTGGAAGGCAGCATAGGGGCCGAGCATGCCCTGCTCAGCTCTTCCCATCTCGCTGCGTCCCCGCACACGGCCCACCCCGGGCCCTCGCTGCCCACCAGCTCCAGCCTCCCCTCAGTCCTGCCCGCCTCCTTCGGCATGGCCCCGACCTGGGGACTCCAGGGCCTGGCTCCCACTTAGCCTGGTCGGGCTCTCCGCCCCTCTCAGGTCTTCTCATGGGTAGGGGTTTGGGCTCTGGGCTCTTCCCCTGAGATCCGTGGTGAGCACTGTCCCCTGTCCTCCTTCTCTCTAGTTGGTGGGGAGCCCAGCCTCTGTGGCTCCTCCTGAAAGGCCTGGTCGGCACTCAGACCCGAGCCGTCCACCAAACAAGGCCTGTGCGCAGAGCTCCTGAGGGCTCTGGAACTGCTGGGTGGTGCAGCCGCCAGCGAGGTCAGCTGGTGGACCTGGGCGACCCCTCAGGGCTGGAGGCACCCCCAGTCTGCACCCCAGGGCCAGGGTGGCGCCCAGCGTCTCTCCCACAGCTTCTGGTGACTGTCCCTCACTGGCCGTCCACTCCTCGGACCGACCGGTGGTGGGCCCGCGGGGTCTGTTTTCTGTGGGCGCCGCTCTGGTGATCACCTCTGGAATTCTCGCTGACGTGAGTCTCTTCTCGTCACTCAGCTTGACCACATGCCATTGACAGTGTCCTGGTTAAACGTCTGCCTGTCCTCCCACCCGTCCCCCATCAACAGCTCCCTCTCGGGGCCTCCTGACAGCAGGAGAGGGAGAAGGGTCCGTTTGCTCGCCCCAAAAGGGAAAGTGCTCCGGCCCGAGGGCTGAGCTGCGCCGGCCTCGGACCTTTCACTGGGGGCATCAAGGCCCCAGAGCTCTGTTTCTTCTTGAATTAAGGTGATCAGCTGATTACTGCCTGTGATGTCTTACCTGTTTTCACAGATGATGTAATTATTTCATAAATTTACCTGATTCAGTAAATGGCATCAATTTATGCTAGGTGTGAATGGTTCTAACACATCAGAAGCCTCTCCCGGTAGGGTTGTGTTCATTCATTTATCTGTCATTCAGTAGACGTGTAGTGTCTGCTTATGAGTGGGCTCTGTGCTGGGACTGCATCGAGGAGGGCGACAGACCCCTCAGCCTGGCAGCAGAGAGAATTAACCAGCAGTCGAAAAGGAGGGCAGGATTGCTGTCAAAGGAGAGGGGCTCACAGGCAGAGCAGGTTGGGCCAGAAAGGTGGGTTCTGAAGGATGAAAAGGAGTTCGTCAGGCTTCAGGCAGAGGGACATCATGAGCACGGTCTGGGAAGCGTGGGGTGTCACGCGTGTTTGGGACCAGCAGCGTGGTGGGCTCGCCGTGTCGGAGCCCCCACAGTGTGAGGACCGTGGACTCTGGAGTCCCCTGCAGGGTCCAGACCCCAGCTCTGCCCCCAGCAGGACCCTGTGCGAGTTGTTCACCCCAAGTTGTCTCATCAGCGTGACTCACTTTCCCTATCTGTGAACTGGACCTAATGAGAGCTCCTACTTCATGGAAGGGGCTGACGAACATCGCAGAGGTGAAGTCTTACCAGGCGCCGTGGCTGTGGGCATCCTCAGGCTTTTCATCCGGGAGAGTGGAGGTGATGAAGCTGGGAGACGGGCAGAGGCCAGGCACGTGGGGCCTTGACGCCAAGAAGAGGTGAGGGCGTGTTTGAGGCAGCAGGGAGCAGCCGAGAGACAGAACTGCCCCACAGCCAGGGGTCCAGAGTTGGAAATCCAGGTGTCTCTGAGGTTCCTTCTAGCCTCTTCCAGCTCCTGGTGGCTCCAGGCACTCCTTGATTTGTGGCCACATCACCCCAATTTCTGCCTCTGTCATCACATGACTTCTCCCCTTGTCTTCTGTGATGGTCTCCAAATTTCCCTCTTCTTCTAAGGACAGAAGTCACTGGATTAGGGCCCACATTAACCCAGCATGACCTCGTCCTAACTTGATTACATCTGCAGAGCCGTATATCCAAATAAGGCCACATCCATAGGTTCCGGAGTTAGGTCTTGAATGAATCTTTTTGGGGACACGATTCACCGGATGGAATTGAGCCCCACAGTGGCCTGGCCTTGGGGGGTGGCTGGGAAGTCAGGGACTTGCCCCCTTCTGTTATAACTTCAGACAAACCCTTGTGAGCGCGCCCTCCCTCCTTCGTTGGCACTCACAGACCCAGGGTGTGAGAAGGTTGTGGGCAAAGGGAGACGCCTTCCCTCTGTTCTTCCCTCAAGGGACCTCTGCCCACCCCACCCGCCCCTGCTGCCATCATCCTGTTCTGGTCTCAAATACCTGCTGACCACGTTTTCCCCGATGTTAACACGGTGTAAGAATTCTGCCGCTGAACTTTCGTTGCAGGTTAAAAATCCCGTAGAAGGGAGTGATCTTGAAATAATTGCCCCAACCGTGTTTCCACTCTAAAGAACATCATTCAAGCTGGTGGAGAAGAAAACAGTCCCCTCTGTGGAGAGGCTTGGAGACGTTGTAACCCCGAGGGCTCTCGGGGTGCCCCAGGCCCCCCTCAGGCCTGGCAGTCCCTCTGGGAGAAGGCGAGGGCTAACTCTCCCCTCCTGCCCCCAGCACATCCTGGAGCTGGAAGCCATGCTGTACGACGCCCTGCAGCAGGAGGCCGGGGCCAAGGTGGCCCAGTTGCTGTCGGAGGAGGAGCGCGAGAAGCTCAAGGTGGCCGTGGAGCAGTGGAAGCGCCAGGTCATGAGCGAGCTGCGCGAGCGGGACGCCCAGATCCTGCGGGAGCGCATGGAGCTACTGCAGCTGGCACAGCAGGTGTGGGGCCTGGGGGGCGCTGGGGCGGTTCAGGCCCGGCTTCCTGTGGCTGTGCTTTCCAATAACCACACACTGCAACCTCGGTGCCTGCCGGTGGCCATGCCCTCCCATGGCCGCGCCCCACCTGGCCCTCCTGGCTGACTGCAGCCTCTGCTGACCAGCCTCAAGGGTCGTACTGCCCAGCTCTCTGGGCGAATGTCCTGTCTGCTGGGGCCCTGACTGCCCAGTCTCGTCCATGACTCTTCCCTCAATGGAAGGGCACAGTGAAGGCAGCATTCAGGAAGCAGCCCCTGGCCTTCTCTTGGCCTAGGGGCACTTGGGGACCTCAGGTCAGTCCGGCCAGTCCATTTCTAACAGAAGGTGAGGCGCCCTGGCAGAGTGGACAGCCTTGGTGTGAAGGCATGTCTCCACCCCCGTGCATGCCGCCGTGACCTGGAGGGGCCTTTCCAGATGTGTCCACCCCATATGCCAGACTCAACTTGCAAAGTCAGATAAACAAGTAAGGCAGGGTTTGCTGTGGATGTTAGTGGGCTGCTGTCTGACCAGAGGATTAGTCAGCTCCCAGGACACCCACCGCCAGATCTGTGTCAGTCTGAGGACGGTGGTCATCAGACAGGCTGTGCTCAGAGCTTAGCTGGTTCCAGCATCCAGGCGCAGGATCCACACCCAGCCTGGACACGCAAATTTGCATCTAATTAGCATTGCATTGCCTACCAAAGTGAAGACCGTGGGTTCAAAACGTGATGTCATTCTGCAAGGAAAGTCCCTGTGACTGGCTTTGTGACCTCCTGCTGCTTGTCACTTTGCTGTCATGGTGTTTAAGAAGGACTGAATTGATTCCGTACTATTCCCTTGGACTGCTAGCATTGTGGCTCATGGGCTGAAGTTGCAGGAGGCGGGAGGGTATCGTTCCTGCCACGGGAGGTGTGGCCAGGGGGAGGGCTGTCCACTCTTCTGTTGGAGCAAAGCAGCAGATTGAGAAAGGCTATGTCTGTAAGGGAAACCGAGGAAGCGCAGCCCTCTCCTTAGCCGAAGTCCACAGAGAGAGGACAGACCGAGGCTCCTGGGCCCCTCACGGTGCAGATAAGACTCAGACAGTGGTGAAAATGTGGTCAGCCACGGCTTCCCGGGCCCTGCCCACATGGCTGCTGCTCTGTGGCTGTGGGTCCAACAGGTGCATGAGTGAAGATTCAGACAGGCTTTTTCCCAAATGCTCTGGTTATTGAAGCTTTTCCTGCTTTTAACATTGCAGAGGATTAAAGAGTTAGAAGAAAGAATAGAAGCTCAGAAGAGACAAATAAAGGAACTGGAGGAAAAGGTAAAATGAATGCACATTTCTGGGCTGCTTTTGTTCTGGGAGCTTCCGTAAAGAGAAGGACGATAACTCCCCGGGTGTCATTTAGCGTGAGGTCTGAGATTGGGGCACGGTCAAACAGAACGAGGTTTCAGGGTGGCATCTGATCTGGACCAGGAGCTGGGAGCCAGGGTCTGGGAACACCGCCTCTGCGATGACCCAGCCATGTGACCCCAGAGGGCTGTGTCTCTCTCAGCCTCAGTTTCCCCAGTGTGCCAGAGCAGCAACCTGGGGTCCCTTTAGTGCTGACGGCTGTGCTGGAGCACTTGAGTCCTCCTCCAAGCTCACCGAGCACATTGGTCCAGAAGCCAGGTCCCTGAGCACCGGAATTCTCCTCTTGAGGGCGGGCTGTCAGTGAACAAGGGTCTCTTAGCTTTGGTTCTTAAAGACATAGCTTCCAGGTTTAGGAAACTCCGGGTGCTGCCAGGTCATTAGTTTGGGGCACTTGGTTCAGGCCCCAGGAGGACTGTCTGGCTCTTTTCCTGGACCCCTGGCTCTGTGAGGCGTGGGGTCCTGGGCACTCTGTCTACTCACGGCAACAGCCCGAGTTGGTGCTCCCCAAATCAAGGTGCACAGAGCGCACCCGGAGAGAACCCGGCTCCTCCTAGGGGTTTTGCTTAGTTTTAGGGCAGCTCTTTTTATGTGATTTAGGGATGCTTCACTGGTCTCTAGGGGTCAGACTGTTCAGTTCTTTCGGCTGGTCCTGCCTGTGGGGTGGGTCTCACTCTATGACTGCCGCCCCCGAGCACTGAGTGAGGCAGCCAGTGGGATCCACCTCCCTGGCTCGTCCCTTCCAGAGAGAACAAGAGGCCTGTGTTTGCATGGGACCCTTGTGGGCTGCAGGTCCTCAGCCTGGCCCCAGGAACAGCCAGCGGAGGCAGGACATGAGGCTCCTCCCCAGAGCTGTCCTCCTACAGCTGGTCTCCCCCCGCCCACCTGCCCTGGCTACCCCCATCAATGACAGCAGCCCACCTTCCCCTGGGCCCTTTACTGCCAATTGTCACAGTAAACGTGCACATCCACTGTGCCGGTGCTTCTGTCCGGCGCCTAGAACCGTGCAGGGCACAACGTGCCGACCAGGACTTGCCTGCCCCGTGGGCGCCCGCCACCTGGGAAATAAGGAGGCTGGGAGGGGACACGCTGTTCTCGGGGCTCTGGCCTCACAGTGGGCACATTCTCTCCCCCCAGATGAATGTCTTTCTCCCTTTGCATCTTAAAGCGAGAGCATTTGTTTGTATTAAATACTAGAATTTTTTTTTTTCCTTTTTCTCCCCAAAGCCCCCGGTACATAGTTGTGTATTCTTCGTTGTGGGTTCTTCTAGTTGTGGCATGTGGGACGCTGCCTCAGCGTGGTCTGATGAGCAGTGCCATGTCCGCGCCCAGGATTCGAACTAACGAAACACTGGGCCGCCTGCAGCAGAGCGCACGAACTTAACCACTCGGCCACGGGGCCAGCCCCAAATACTAGAATTTTTTAAATTGGGTGTTTATTCTTTTACTCTCACTAAAGCAACTCTGCATTTCCAATCAATTGTACCACTGCCAGATTTTCTCTTGTGTCTGAATTGGCCTGGTCCCGTTCCCCCCAACCCCAAATGAGGCTCCACATGTGAAGTCCATTCAGGATGCTGGTTGTGCTTTATCTTTTGTGATGGGACTGAGACCAAAACATTGTCTGAGAGCTCTCGTGTTTGCCTGGCGCTGGGAGTGTCTTTCCACGCACGAGACTTCCATCATTATTACTAGCCAGATAGTGGTCTCACCATCACCCGGAGACAGGTGCAGGTGGTTGGTCCCACCCTACAGAGGAAGAGGCGAGAGGCGATGTGACCAGCAGAGGCTCGCTTGTGCTGGGGACACTCTGGACGTGAGGCCTCCTGACCATTGCCCCTAGCCCAGCCTCTGGTTGGGGCAAGGTCCCCAGAATGTGTCTCTAGGCAGTGGCTTCAGAGCCAGGGCATCCTCACAGCCCCTGGCAGCACGCCCCTTAACCGCTGGGCGCCAGCACGCCAGGATTTGCTGGCAGCCCCGTCTTGCTCTGTCTGTGGTCACACGTTATTTCCTGCCAGAAGCCCTACCAACTCTCTTTTCTCTTTCTTTCCCTCCACGTCCCCACCCCCCCCTTCCTTTTCAGTTTCTATTTCTGTTCTTATTTTTCTCCTTAGCCTTCATTCTGTGGTCATAGCTCTCCTGGGCACCCCGACGTGGTGAGTGTTTCATCAACTGGGTTTCCCAGCCGGGTCCCGCTCTGCTTCTCGGGGCACCAGGAGGGTCCCCGCACCGCCTGGGGAGCTGCTGCCTGCTGTTCTGGGAGGGGGCGACACCCAGGGCTCTCCAAGGGCTGTTCCAGAGCTGCCCGCAGCCTTCAGACCTCAGTGCCTGCCCGGGGTCAGGGTTCAGAGGGGTCGCCACAGTTAGAGGGGGCGAAGGGCGCTTGCCTTTCCTGAGAAGGAAGGAGGGCAGAGGACTGCCTCCCTCCCACAGGACCTGCCCCAGGAGGGGACATGTGCCTTCTGTTAATGCCTCCAGGCTCCTGCCTCTGGGGCGTCCCTGGAAGCTGTCTGGTGCAGCAGGACTTTCTGGAGTTAGTATTGAGTACAAGCGTGGGTTACAGTGGACGTCCAGCCAGAAATGTTGAGGTTTCCCTCACACGCGGGGGAGAGGGCCCTCCCTGTGAGAGCGGTGATCATCCTTTCCCAGAGGCCCTCCTCCCTCCAGCCCCTTCCCTCTCGCCAGGCAGCCTCCCTGACGTGTGTCCTGCGTCTTTTTTCTTCCAGCCCCCAGAGCAGCTGGATCCCGTGCCTCCAGCTGGACCAGAGAGCAGGGGGTTCCCAGGCAGCCAGACGAGGTGCCCCGTCTCACCTCTGAAGATCCAAGAGGGTCTGGTCTCTGCGGACCCCCTCCTGACGAGGAAGAGGGAGAAAGGGGGGCTTTGAGCACCTCTGGGCGGGCAGCTGCCCCCTTTGATGAGCCAGAATTAGAACTAGCTTTCTGACTGGGCCCCTCTGCAAGAGGCCTGGTCTTGGCTGCTGGACCCTGGGTCCCTCCTCGGACGCAGCCTCCATCCCGGCTACAGGGATGTGCGAGTTCCCTGCTGAGCAGGTGCAGAGAGCCGCTTCTGTGCAGGAGCGCGAGCGAACCTGGCCCTGGACTCACCTCTCGGTTCCCTCAGCCGCAACATGTGCCTCAGAGGAGGACTCTCGGAAACAGCGCGGGCACCCCACGAGATGACAGCACGGCAGCTGTGGCTGCAGGGGTGACCTTCGTTCAGGGAAACTGGATGGTTTGTCAGGGATGTCCTGAAGATGGTTTCCCCGTGACACCTCTGGTGGGCCACGGCGATGCTGTGACTCGCTCGCTCGGGTCCTGAGCACTTACTGATGGCCACGTCCCGATGCCCTCCCTTGATTGTGACTCCATCACTCCGTGGGAACAGACGAGAGCGTGGCTGCTTCACTGCTCCATGCTGTCAACCCTCCGCCTCCTACCCTGCCCAAGACAGGAAGGCCAAAGTCCGGCCCTGAGCCACCACCAAGGAATGTGGTGGGACTGACCACAGGGAGGGTTAGGGACATGATAATAGGAGGTGGACGAGAGAGGGATGGGCCAACTGGAAAGGGGCCTGACCTTCTCAGAGATCGCGGAGGCCAGAGGCCACCTCTGGCAACGCAGCCCCCGACCCCACGGGGCCCTGGGCGCCCGGCACCCACAGCCCCGAGGCCCACGGCTGCAGGGGGCCAAGCGTGGCCGAGCTGCCCAGCCGGAGCTGCAGCCTTTGCACTCAAGGGGCAGTGCCCAGCGAGGGGCCAGCAGTGTCCCTGTGGTCCTGCAGATGTGAGAAGGGAGCCCGACGCCCAGGTGGCGAGCAGGTAAGGCGCTGCCATCCGTCCATCAGAGATGGAGCTTTCCCTCTGCCCTCTTCAGGGCCCTAGCAGGGTGCTGGCACTCCTCCTCCTCATGTGCTGGATTCCACCTCATCTAATTCCGCTTTGTCCAGTGTGGCCCGTTTAAAATGTGGTTCCATGTGCTGAGACCCTCCCCTGGGTGTCTATACGGGCGGGTGGGGAGAGGTGGGGTGGCTCACCTCCCACCTCCACCTCTAGACCAGAGGCGGCTCCCTGCGGGCGTCTGTCTGTGGGCTCCTCTCTGGCCCTTCACGTGCTGACCCCCTTGTGGGCCTCCTCAGCCCAGACCCAGGACAGTCCTCCTGAGGCCAGCTGAGCCCTCCCCAAGCCACCTGTGAACCTACCATGGAGACTATCCTGGAGCCACCAGGACGGCCTCAGCTCCCTCTCAGCAGGGAAGAACTTTTCAAAGGCACTCGGCCATTTCCGCCAACACGGGCTCCAGCCGCTGCCAAGGCCATCGGCCTTCTCCACCCATGTCCCGTCTTGCTGGCCCCAGAAACTCCAGAAAGAGAACACTTCCTATCTTGTCTTGTGGAACACTCCCCCTCTGACCGGCTCCCAGCTCGGAGGGAGAGGCTTCCCTTACGGCCCCCTAAAGTCATGAGGGCCACCTCGCCCACATTGCCTCTCCTTCTGCCCCCAGGGCCCCCAGGTGGCCCACCCATGCATTCCCTGGGGAGGCAGGGCTCCCAGCAGGGAGGAGGATGGGGGGCGGGCACTCCATTGTTGAGCTTTTCTTTCCAAGCAGGATTTCCTAGTGGGGGGTGTTTCTGTGGGGTGTGGCGAGGCTCTGCAGGAGCTGAGCAGGTTCTGTTCTTTGGATCTGTAGGGTGGTGATGGTGGGCCCACGGGTGCCTCTCCCGCCCCTCCCCATCCACGAGCCTCCTATCCTCAAGCAGCAGAGCTGCAGGGGTCCCCCAGGAGCCACAGGGCCTGCAGGAAGGGAGCAAGAGCTGAGGCAGGCCGAGGTGGAGCGGGGAGGAGGGGAGAGGCCGCCTCTGCTGTTTTGCATTCTCTTCATTGCTCACGCAGCACATCTGGGCGCCTGCTCCTTTCAAGAGGCACATCTTGTGTGTGGTGGGCCTGATACAGGACCCCAGGCCCAGGCGGGATCTAGCCCCTGTGTCCCCCAGGGGTGCACAGCACAGCCTTTGGCTAGGAAGGTCACTCTAGAGGCTTATTCTGGAACCAACGAGAACCTACCTGGTCGCCCTCTGGTCCCAGAGACGCCCAAGGGCCATATGTGGGGTCGCCTTCCAGGACTTTCACCAGAGTCCCCAGGCTGTGCCCGATCACACTCAGGAAACTGCCGAACGCACCGCTGTTGCACTCCTAGTTGCTTGGCGGGGACAGTCCACAGGCATGGCCTGGCCTCCAAGGTCACCTGTGTCAGCGTGAAGGACCATCAACACTGTACGTCACAGCCGCCCACACCTGTGTGGAGGTACACTGCCCAGAGTCCCCAGATAGGCCACCGCGGTGGGCAGAGTTGCTTCTGCCTTGTCAGCATCATTCCTGGCAGCCTTCCCCGGTGAGCCTGCCTGTGGCCATTGTTGGCTCTACAGTGTGCGGGGCAGGGGAGACCTACCAGGATTTGGAAGGCCACTCCGTGCCCCCTGAGCCCTGAGCATGTCTCACCTGTGGAGGGGAGCCAGGGCCAGGTAAGGAGGGCTGGGAGCATGAGAGTGGGGCTGGGGGCGCTGGACAGGCACAGCCTCTCTGGGGCAAGGGCCCCTCCTACCACTCCCCGCCCCCCCATCCCTGGTGACCTTAGGACCCAACATGGATGGCTTGTTGTGCAGAGCCCTTTCGTGAGTGTGGAGACCCAGGGTGACTTGGACCAGCTCCTGTTCCCAGGGTGCTCCCATTGGGGCAGTCAGGGTGGAGGGCAGCGGGCATCACTGAGGCAGGCACAGAGCTGTACTCACGTCTCAGCTCAGGGCTGGCGAGGAGTGGTGGCACGTGCCAGGATGCGTTGCACAGCAGCCTCGTTGCCGGGGTCAGACCCTCTCAAAAGTTTTTGACACAAAGCCGCATGGGAGAAGCCCGTTTGCCCCTCCGCCCAGCTGCCGGCCTCCAGGAATCAGGCAGAGAGTTCTTGAACCCTGGCCAGAGTAGGAAAAAAATGCGTGAAACAGTTGGCACCAAGCCGTCCTGTCACACCATGTAGAAATAGCAGCCCTGGGCGGTCAGTGAGGGACGTCCCTGCGGCCCGGTAACTCCCTGTAATGGGAGACTGACAGCTAAGACCACAGTGCCACTTTGAATTTGTCAGTCAAGTGGCAAGAGAACAGAGAGCCCCTGAGGCTGCCTGTGGGGAGGCAGTTTGGCACAGAGCTGGGGGCCGTCGGGCTACGGCCACAGCGGAACGGGACTCTGCTGACCCTTTCAGGGCCTCCCTCCCACCACATTCTAGCTGGTCCGTCTCCAGGGTGGGTTTGAGGACATCAGGAAAGACCTGCCATCTTAAGTTGCAGCCAGCAAGGGGTCTTTTGTGCTGTCATCCCCCTCCCAGCCCAGGACCACCGACCCCATCGCCTGTGGAGAGCAAGGAGCCCCTGTCACTGGGAGCAACAGTCAGGGCTGTGGGGCTTTCTCTACGCTGCGGGCGTCTTTGTGAACCGCTGCTTCACGCACCCACTGCGGCAGTACCTGTGATACGGGAGCCACCGTGCTTCCACGTCAAGCATTTAAAAATTTTTAAAACTTTTATTATGAAATAATTTTAGATTTAAAGAAAAGTTGCAAAAATAGTATAAAGTTCTCATAGACTCTTCCCCAGCTTCCCCTGGTCTCGTATCTTGCATAATCATCGCACACTTTCAAAACTCCCCCAGTCCACAGGCTTCACTCAGATCCCACCAGTTTTTCTACTGGCAGATGTCCTGTTTCTGTTCCAGGATCCCACACTGCACTTAGTCATCTGTTTCCCTGATCCCTCCCGGTCCGTGACAGTTTCCCAGCTTCTCCTCGTCCTTCTTGACCTTGACACTAACAGGAACTGGTCAGTCACTGGGTGGCCTGTCCTTCGGTCGGATGTGTCTGGTGTTTTCTCATGATCAGGTGGAGGCTGTGCGTCTTTGTCGAGATGACCCCAGGAGCAGCGCGCCCTTCTGAGTGCGTCCTATCCGGGCTGCACAGTGTCGCAACGTTTTATCACAGGCGATGTTAGCCTTGTTCACCAGGTTGAGGCGGCGCCTGCAAGCTCTCCACAAAAAGGTGTCGTTTGTAATTAGGAAATACCTTGGGGAAGATACTCTGAGACCGTGCAAATAGCCTGTTTCTCCTTGAGCTTTGTCCACTCGTGTTAGCGGCCATGCGTGGGTCTTTCCTGCGACCGTGATCGCTGTCCTGTTCTAGCTGTGACGTTCTACTCCCCACATTTCTTCTGTTCTATTAGAATTTTTCTTTCATTTCTTTCTTTATCCAGTTATTTATATCAGTAAGGACGCATGGATATTTAATTTATTTTATGGGTTTTAGTCCAACAACATCATTAATTATTTTCTTGATGTAGTTGTCCCAGCTTAAGCCCCTGAGCCTTCTTTCCCATTAGCTCCTGTGTCCTTTTGACATGCCCTCTTCCATTTTTTTGAGCACTTTCTTGCTTTCTGTCACCACAGGTTTCTCAAGGTCATCTTGCACTTTCCCCGCCCCAGGCCTGAAATCAGCCCCTTCTCCAAGGAGCCTGGTTCCTCTGCTTGGAGAGTGGGGCTTAGGACCAGCCTCTCTGGGGGCTGGGTGTGCTCATTGCTGCCGGGTGACATTAGAAATGTATGTCTGTGTGCTAACACGTGCTGGCCCATGCTGCTTTGTTTATTTCTGCATCCATCTAGTTATCATCTATCAATCATCTATTTATCGTCTATCTATCAATCCTTTATCTATCGTCTATCTACCATCTATTCCATCTATCTATCTGGCTATCTATCTATCGCGTGTCTCTTGTGAAACCGTGAGTCCAGAAGGACCCCTGAGTTCTGGGCTGACAACGCGAGCTTCACTCCAGCCTTCCCGTGTTCTCCTTTCTTTGGCAGCGTGGAGACGTGCCTCTCCCTGTCCACACCACACGTTCTTACTTGCTCACCCCTGGTATCCACACAGAGTAGTTTCAGAATCGCTGAGCCACATGCCCTGTGAGGAACAACACACAACCTGGGTACGTTTGTGTGCATTTCCTTTTATCTTCAGCCTCAGAGTGTCCAGTCAAAACACTCTTCCAGAACAACTCGGATTGGTGCTGCTGTTTCCCGCCCCCTCCGGTAGGTTCGTTGGTTACAGCTTGGGTTCCATATGGACTGCCCACACAGATTGTTTTTTTTTTTAATTCACACACAGTAAAGGTCACGGTTTGTGGTGCCCAGTTCTCTGGATTTTGACACAGGCATGAGTCCACCACCGTCACCACATGGGACGGTGTCCTCGCCCCCAACTCCCTCTTGTCGCCCTTTGTGGTCACCCCACCCTCTACCCCCTGGCCACGCTGGTCTGTTTCCCTGGATTTCTGAGTCATGTAAGTGGAACAGCCGATGTGTACACAGAACATGTGGCTTGGGGGTTTGGCTTTGTTCGCTTAGCAAAGTGCACGGAAGATTCTCTCTGTTTCTGTGGTTCGCTCCTTTTGTTGCTGAGTCGTTTCTGTTGCATGGGCGTGCCACAGTTTACCCAGTCTCAAAGGACATCTGCTTGTTTCTCATTCGTGAGTGCAACTGCCATAAACCTTCATGTACAGGTTTTGTATAAATACAAGTTTTCATTTCTCTTGGGTAAATACCCAGGATTGGTAAGTGTGTGTTAATTTTATAAGAAACTATTGTCCAAAGCGGCTGTACATTTTGCATTCCCACCAGCCATGTATGACAGTTCCCGTTGCTCTGCATCCTCACCGATATTTGATAGGGTCTGTCTTTTTTTTTTTTTTTTTTGAGGAAGATTAGTCCTGAGCTAACATCTGCTGCCAATCCTTCTCTTTTTGCTGAGGAAGACTGGCCCTGAGCTAACATCCATGCCCATCTTCCTCCACTTTATATGTGGGACGCTAACCACAGCATGGCTTGCCAAGCGGTGCCATGTCCGCACCCGGGATCCAAACTGGCGAACCCTAGGGCACCAAAGCAGAATGTGTAAACTTAACCACTGCGCCACCGGGCCAGCACCTGTCTTTTTTAACGTCCATTCTAATGGGGGTGTAGTGGTATATTATTTTGGTTTTAATTTACGTCTGTCTAGTAATGTTGGACATCTTTTTTTATTTTATTTTTTTGAGGAAGATTAGCCCTGAGCTAACTGCTGCCAATCCTCCTCTTTTCTTTTTTTCTGAGGAAGACTGGCCCTGAGCTAACATCCATGCCCATCTTCCTCTACTTTCTATGTGGGACGCCTACCACAGCATGGCTTGCCACACAGTGCCATGTCCGCACCCGGAATCCAAACCGGTGAACCCCAGGCCACCAAAGTGGAACATGCAAACTTAACCGCTGCGCCACCAGGCCGGCCCCCGGACATCTTTTTATGTGTTGATTTTGTGCATCCATATGTCTTCTTTGGTCAAGTATCTGTTCAAATCTTTTGCTCATTTTTGAATTAGATTGTTTACTTTTTACTTATTGAGTTTTAAGACTTATTTATGTATTCCAGGTACACACTTGATTGGATATATGATCCAAAAGTATATTCTCCAGATCTCTCTTTTGTCTTTTTATTCTCTTACGAGTATCTTTTGAAGAGAAGTTCTTAATTTTGATGAAGTCTAACTTATCAACTTTTTGTGTAATGGATTGTGCATTTCTTGTTGGCCTTTGCCTGATTCAAAGTCACGAATATTTTTTCCCATGTTTCCTTCTAGAATTGTGTGGTTTTGTATCTTACATTTATATCCCCGATCCATTTTAGTTATTTTTGCATGTGGTGCGTGTTTTCAGTTGAAGCACATTTTTTGCATGTGGTCGTCCATCCCTGCCTCCTCCCGCCTCTGGTTATAAAGAACTCTTCCTCTTTTTGATTAAATCCCTTCTGCTTGGCTAGACCAAGTCCCCACTGTGTGGTCAGCCCCATTCTGGCTGGAGTGTCCTCCCTGACTCCGAGTCACCATGGGACAGTGCTGCTGCTTGCTGGAGTCCTCTGAGCTGACCGCACCAGGTGTCCCTGGTCCCCATTGGATCCTGGAGATGGGTCTGGGTCACCAGGGACCTCGCCTGCCCAGCTCTGGGTCTGGAAGCTCGAGATGTGTGAGATTAACTGTCAGCAGATCCAGATTTACAGCTCCTGGCAGAGCGGGCGCCGAATGCCAATGAGCAGCCCCCGCTCCTGGGAAGCCTGGTCTCGGATTGCTTGTGCCGCGCTACCGCCAGCCGGGCTAGAAATGATGGCTCTGCTGTCATGTTTGTAATTCAGGGGTAAGCTGCCCCTGTTCGGAAGGCATCCACAGTTAATGAGCATTGTGCACGTATGGAACAGGAGCCTCCATTTTAAAAAATATCCATGATACTCTCCATCATAACCCAACGAAATTTTCTTAATTTGTATATATTGTTTTATGTTTGAAAGAAAAGAAACAAAAGGTGAGCTGTTTGATTCCTCGTGGAAGCTTCACCCGAGTGTGAACAGCTAGCTCTCTGAGGCTGTTTGTCGCGGGCGGCAGAGCTCAGGGACTGCGCTCCTCAGGCACTGCCTGTCTGCCTTGGGAACAGGGACCCGGTGCCTGCCGAGGTGATGGAGGCCCTCAGATACCAGGCATGGAGGGGCCCTGCCCGGGCGCCCAGAGATGCTCCCTGGGGGCAGCCAGCCTGTCAGGGCGGCTTCATCAGCCTGGCTCCAGTCCCAAGTGGGAATGAGGAGGTTCTCGGAGGCTGAGGTCACATGCGTGCTTGTCTGATGGCAGGCAGCAAGCCCGTGCATCGTCCCACTCACGTGGAGCCATGGGGTCACGCTGTATTTGCGTTTCAGAATGAGCTGGCTTGCAGGGTCGCTGCTGGTGTGCATGGTTGCTTGCAGCTCTTGTTCCCGCCGCGCCATTCCTCGTCACGGAGTTTCTCCATCTTTCTCTCCTTGATGCGCAGGTTTGTGTTGGTCCTGATGCTGGCTCTGGCCGCACACCTGCCGTGGTCTGGGGTGGCCCATCTGGTTATTTTGTTCTTTATAACGTCCATGGACACACTGACTCCTAACCATACGAACCCGTCCCATCACCTGATTGCCAAGAGGTAACTGCCATCTGGGACCCTGGTGCAGAGCCCACGTATAGAGCTTTGTGGCAGACACGTATGTTTCTAAAAGATGTAATTTTTATTGTTTTTAAGGCTTTATAAAAAGAGACGTCATGCTTCAGGTACCTTTTGGACGTACTTTGTGCCTAACATCACTGTGCTGGGACCCACCCGTGCTGCAGTGCGCGTCTGCTTGTCAGTGTTTGTGACTCATTCCTGGGGCTCTCCCTCCCCTCTGACAAACATTTGGGCTTGGCTTTTGTAGACATTGCTTCTTGAACATTCTTGTCAATCTGTTAAGGTGCCAGTGCAGGAGTTTCTTCTGGGTGTCCGCCTAGGAGTCGAAAAGCCAGGTCAGCCATACAAATGCGCAAGCTTCAGAGATAGCACCCAACTCTTTTCCAGTTCGCGTCAGGTTTGGAGTGGTTTATTTTTTGCTCTTTGTTCAGAATCCTTCTGCTTTTACCTTAAGGCAAAGGTTTTTCTCTAATGTTACTGGGAGATTTGCACACACTCTCAGGCAGAAATTGAATAAGTGGCCTGAAGCCAACGGTTTCCCCTCTGCCTTTATTGCTCTGTTGTCTAATCTGTTCTTGCCCGTCGCAGCTCGTGGCTCACAGCCAGCTGTCTAGCGACCTGTAATGTAACCGTCTTGGTTAAAGCAATAATGGATCTTTTTACTAGCATAACCGTGAAGCCATTAATAAGAGAGGCCATTATGAGAGAAGTCAGCATCAGAAAAGATAGCTGGACAGCCCCTTCTAGGGCTGTGAGAGCAGCTGCCTGGAACCCAGACAGGAAACAAAACCGAGAACCGATGGCAAGCAGGCGGAAAGTGTGTGTGCGGGTGTGCGCCCTCTCACGTGCCTGTGCACCGTGTGTCTGTGTGTGTGTTTTGTCGTGTGCATGTCTGTGTATTTGGGTGGGTATGTGTGGTCAGGCAGAGGCCTGGGAGCCTGGGCAGAGGATTCTGCACCCACACCAGCCAGGGGGACTGTCCATGTCCAGGAGGGACGGGCAGAGCTGGTGTCCAAATGCCCTTCTGGCCGTCACCTGGAGGGTGCAGCCCTGACCCTGGGAACTTCTGGGCTGGGGTGGGCTTGGAATCCTGTGTGCTCAGATGGTTAGAAGGTAGAGAATGCACCAATGCCAGCCTGGGCGGGTCCCTGCACCGTGAACACAGCTCTTGAAGCTTCCTTCCCTGCCCCACCTCTGGAATGGTCCCCCTGACCCCCAGGTGTGGCCCCTCTCTGGAATGGTCCTCCCGGGAACCAGGGGTGGGGGCTTATGGGGGGCAGTGGGAAAGAGAACAGGCCCCACCTCAGCTATGCTGAGCAGCAGTGAAGGGGTGAAGCCCGCCTTTGTCACCACGTTCTCCAGAGCCTCACATGCGTCTCCTTGTGTGCTGCTAAGAGCCCAGTGGCTCGGGCCATGGGTGCACTGCGGGGGTGCTGGGGTCAGGTCATCGTGGGCTGTGCTGCTTTGGTGCCCTGGCCAACCACCCCATGTCAGTGCTCTATGCTGGGGGACCAGGACACACGGCCCCAAAGCAGCCTGTGCTGCCTCCTCTGCAACAGACGTCAGGAGCCATCGATGCACAGAGGCTGTGAGAGGCGCAGCAGGGGCCGCTCTGTCAAGGCAGGCTGAGGTCAGGCAGAGTGGGCAGTGGGAGGGAAGCAGGCAGAGCCCAGTGCCCACCTGCCTGGCGGTGGGACCATGGAGGCTGCAGTGGCGCCTTGCAGGGTGCCCACAGCCCCATGCTCGGGGCAGCCGTGGCAGGATCTAGAACAAACAACCTTCCCAGTCTGGTAGGTGTGGGGGGACCCAGATATCTGCTGTGCCCCGAGGCGCCTCTGGCCCGGTGCCTTTAAGCGAGGCTGCTGCACGGGGTGCCGGGCTGTTCCCAGCAGAGGTACAGCCTCCTCCGCCAGCCTGCCCTCTCAGCTTTCTTGATGCTGTCTCCCCTCACTGGCTCCCATGGAGTCCCCACCTCCTGCCTCCCAACACCTGTGCTCAGCTCCCATTCTCACCAGGATGGGCGTCTCAGGTGTGGCCCTCTCCAGCCCTCAGCTGCTCCCTGCCCGGAGTCTGCTCCAGGGACCTCCTTGCCCAGGGGGACCCCTCCCCTGCTGGCTCCTGGCTGGTGCTCTGGCTTCCTGGAGGAGGAGGCAGAATAAAGGTCACCAGGGGCTCCGAGCAGACAGCTTTGGGGAGAACTAATGGAAGTGCGGGCCCCTCTGCTTATAGGCCATTTCCCACCATTCTTCCCCCGCCTTCCCCTTCACTCCAGGGAACCGGGCTGGGGCTAAGGGTCCTGGGGGCTCTGGGAGGCTGGGGGCCTCGCTTCCCATGAGAGGAGGTAATTAACTCCGAATCTTGAGTTATATCTCCAGAGCGCCAGGTTCCATCCAGGACACGCAGCCAGCGAGGTGGGAGAGAGGGTCACCAGGCAGGGTCTTCTGGAGCCTCTGGCCTGGCCTGACATCCGAGGGAGACAGGAATGGTCTGGACATGGGTGAGGCCAGGGACCCGCCATCTCCCAGGCCTCCTCTGTGGTTTCAGGCCTCTGGCCATTGGAGTCACTGCCACGCCCCTTGCCCTCACCCTCCCGCCCTCAAGCTTCAGGACCATTTCCGTCTGCCCAGGGTGCTCTGAGGTGAGGGGCAACGAAGAACCGCGGAAGTGGAAGCTGAAGGAGACCCTGGAATGTCAATGACTGAGAGACTGGGGGGTCCTCTCCTCTTGTCCAGGGTGGCTCAGTGGCCTCCCTGCTCACCTCCACAGCGGTCCCAGCGTCCATCTCTGGTCATTCTGTACCAGTTCTTCTCTAAGCCAGATGGTCTCATTTGCCTGGCTGCCAAGTTCAGCATGGGCGATATGGGCACACGTCCACCTGCAGGGGGTCAGCAGGGCGGGGCTCCATCGGCTCCTGGAGGGGCTGGACTGAGGCCCTGGGAGACATCCCCCTGGGCTTCTGGAGCTTAGCAAGGTTGCTGAGGAGGCCTGCTTCCTAGTGCCCTCTCCAGATGGGTCTGGAGAGGCAGCCCTTGTCTCTGGGGTCAGAAGGCTGGCATCTGGCCAGTGCACGTTGGAGAAAACATCCCAGATGGAAAGAAGCGAGGTCAAAGCTAACACCGCTTTGCAGGAGCTCCTGTGGGAGAACAGGTGTGTTTGTGACTTGAACCCGACGTGCAGAGGTGCAGTGGCTCCGCCCAGGGCTTCCCTGCACGGCGTCCACCTCCTGCTGAATGGGGAGGGAGGGACACTGATCGTCAGGGAGGGCAGTGCTTGGTCCAGGGCACAGTGACCGGTGGCATTGGGCGGGAACTGGGCTTCAGATGCCACACCCCTGGTTTGCTCCACGGCCAAGCTGACCTCAGGCCAAGGTCAGGCTGTGAGCCTGCACACACAGGCAGCCTCGACCAGGGCAGAGGACACAACTACAGGCACCCTCGATACCTGGCCAGGTAGAAGTGCCAGGGGTGTCAAGGCTGGCAGGACATGCCAGCGAATGTCCCTGGGCCCCAAGGAGGAAGTGGGCAGCACCGAGGGGCACACTGTGGTCCTGGAATTGACTGCTATGGCTGAGGGCAAGCCTAGATCGCTAATTCCCAAATCACTGGGAAGAAAACCCGGTAGACAGCCCACTATGCTCATATAGTCACATTCTATAACATCAGCCTTAAGGGAAGAAGTGTTTGGAGCCCCAGGAACACAATTTCGTGGCAGTGGCCTTCAAACTCGAGTGAACCTGAGTCACCTGGAAGGCTTGTTAAACCAATCCTGCGGCCCACCTGCAAGGGGGCCTGGTTCCACAGGGTGGGGGCGCCCACGAGTCTGCATTTCTGACAAGTCCAAGAGATGCTGAGGCCTCCAGCCCTGGATCCCACTTTGAGAACTGTTGAGTTTCTGGTGGGGAGGGACCCCACAGACACCTTCAGCCTCTCCATGGGACTGGGGTCCAGAGGGGACCTCTTTGTATCTTTTTTTTTTTTTTTGGAAGATTAGCCCTGAGCTAACATCTTCCACCAATCCTCCTCTTTTTTGCTGAGGAAGCCTGGCCCTGAGCTAACATCTGTGCCCATCTTCCTCTACTTTATATGTGGGACACCTACCACAGCATGGCTTGCCAAGCCGTGCCGTGTCCGCACCCAGGATCCAAACTAGTGAACGCCGGGCCGCCGAAGCGGAACGTGCACACTTAACCTCTGCGCCACCGGGCCAGCCCCACCTCTTTGTATCTTGACTACGATGTTCCTCTGTTTGAGTTTTCCTAAAGCCATGTGCTGGTACACTCTGGGATTTTAACGCCCTCCACGCCCCTTTCCAACAGGGTCTTTGGTCTCCATCACGCTGCGTTAGTCAGCCCTTGTCCGTGGGTGTGAGATGTTGGAGAAGCTGTGGCTGCCACTCAGCAAGCGTGGCAGTGGTTGAAAGTACAGCTCCGGAGTCAGGCGGGCCTGGTTTTGGGTCCTGCCTCTGCCCTCTCTTAACCATGCAGCCATGACAGGTGAGATGACCTGTGTCCACCTTGGCCTCCTGCTCTGAAAAGGGGTCAGCTCCTTGAAGTGTGGAGGGTAATCAGGTAACGTGTCTGCATTGGTCAGGGCTCTCCAGAGGGACAGAGCCCATGGGATGTGTGTATCTATCTATCTAATCTCTCGCCATCTCTCTGTCTGTCTGCAGTATATGTGGAGAGGGAATTACCATAAGCAATTGGCTCACACAGTTATGGAGGCTGAGAAGTCCTAAGATCTGTAGTGGGCAAGCTGGAGACCCAGGAGAGCTGATGGCCTAGCTCTGGTCCGAGTCAGAAGGCCTGAGACTCAGGAGACCTCTGGTGTAAATTCCTGTCCGAAAGCTGGCAGGAGGAGACCCAGGAAGAACCCTTGCCTCAGTCCAAGTCTGGAGACAGGGAAAGACTGAAGTCCCCACTCAGCAGTCAGACTGGAGGGTTTCCCTCTTCCTCAGCCTTTTGTTCTAGCCAGGCCTTCAACTGATTGGATGAGGCCCACCCACATTGGGGAGCGCAACCTGCTTTGCTCAGTCTATCAATGCAAGTGCTAATCTCATCCTGAAACACCCTCACAGACACATCCAGAATCATGCTTGGCAAATGTCTGGGCCCCCGTGCCCAGTCAAGTTTCTGGGGTCAAGTTTCTGCCGGTCAAGGGCCTGGGGCAATGTCCTCACCTGCTCCATGAAAGTGGCCGCTCCCTTTATTATGTGTTTCCTAGGCAGCTGCAGAGTCAAACCAGGAGGAGGAGCCCCAGAGCAGGCCCACTGTGCATGTGAAGAATGGAGAGGACCGTCCCAGCGTCTGTGTGAGCCACGCCGCGCTCCCCTCTGTGGGACCTGGGGCCAGGGGCCCTCACAGGTGGCCCAGGGCAGGCGGGATTGATGGCAGTGCTGGCGCCATCTGTAGGGTTGATAGAAAGGCCCGGTGGAGAGCTAGGAGGGGAGGAGCCTAAGCCGGGTCTGGGCAAGGCCGTCTGTTTCTTGATATTTCCCCCCAGATGAGAGCTTTAGGGAAAAGGACCTGGGCCCAGACACGTTTATTGTTGCCATTTGCTTCTGTTTGGTTTGAAAATGTTTGGCTGCAGTTTCCCAGGCAGACAGAGCTGCGGTGGAAGGGTTCTGTCTTTCAGTCCACTCCTCGTTGTCCTGTGAGCTGACAACACGTGTATTTGTGTGCGTTCTTCTCGAGGCGGGGGGGGGGGGGGGGGGGGGGGGGGAGATCTGGGGCACAGGAAGTAGGTGGCGTTGTTTTGGGGCAGAGAGCAAAGGTCGGGTCGTAGGGTCTCACCCCTCTGTGAGTGCCAGTGTCTGTGGAATCGGGCTCTCCTACGTGGCCTTCCACCCGGCCCTGCTGTGGGGCACCCGGGTTTACGTGCTTACGTGCATTTCTGGACACCCCAGTGAGGCCTCGGGCCGGAGCTTTCCCATGGGCTCGCCATCTGCAGTTGGCTCCAATCCAAGCGGGCTTTTCCGACCCCAGGCAGGTGCCGGTCTCCCCTGCCAACAGCTCTATGTTTCCCAACTGTCGAGATCCCAGTGGGAGTCCCCAGCGCAAACACAGACGGCGGGGCCTGCTACTTGGCTCTATTTGGACGTCAGGCAGAGTGTTGTTTCCCAATCTGTGTGAGCGACTCCGTTGGCACACATCCCCGATGGGTGTCCCCGGGGGAGTCCTGCTTCCACAGCTCTGGACGAGGTTCCGACCTCTTCATGCCTATTGGGCTGGGCACCCACACAAAATTGCCCTGCGGGGTCGTGGTCCCTCCAGAGGCCCTCCTGTCCTCTTGTTCCTCCTCTGCTCGTTTTGGCACTGTGAAGCGAACCCAATTCAGGGCTTTGTTATCAACTTATTCCTGTACTCGATCAGCCATCCTCAGCAGAGCGCAATATAAAAACCTGTCCTCCAGAAGGAAGGGCGTGGCTGAGGTCCTTGGTCCCCACCTTCATTGGGACATCTCCCCATCACAGGGCAATTGTTTGTCTGTGGGACTCTGTCCCGCTGGGCTTTGAGCTGGTTGGGGACCCTCCCACCTGCACCGCCATGTGCCATGCGCTCCCTCCGTGTCCTGTGCCATGCGCTCCCTCCGTGTCTCTCCCATCACACGATGCCCTCCTCCCTCGTGAACTGTGACCTCCATGAGAAGCAGCACCGGGCCCGGTGTTCCTGGCTTGCTCACTGTGGAATCCTCAGTGTGGCCCCCAGTAAACACTCAGCCTGGCCCCTAATACACATTCAAATAAATATTTGCCACATGAACAAACAAATCCGTGAACAGATGTGTTCACGGAGGCCAAAGACCACATCTTATGCGTTCTGCAGCCTGAAGGTCTGCCATAGTTCCTGGAAACAGTGGAAGCAGAGGGCTCCAAGGGTCCCCAAGACCAGCCACATGCTCAGTGATTCACGAGACTTCTCGGGACTCAGCACTTAGTGGTACCATGGCTGAGATTTATTGCAGCGATGTAATCAGGATACACAGCTGGATCTGGAAGGGCGGAAGACACAGGTGGAGTGTGGAGGGGTCCATGAGCAGGTCTCCTGTGCTCTCCCTCCCATGGAGGCCACACAGAGCACACTCTCCCCTAGCAGCGAAAATGCAGCCATGTGTGTGCAGCATTTCCGCCAGGGAAGGCCATTGAGACTCAGAGTTCAAGGGTTTTATTGGGGCTACTTGTCTGGGTACCTCCTGACCTCTCCAATGCCAGGCGCTCAGAAGGAAGCAGGTGTTTGCCATAAATCATGTCATTTGCACAAACAGTCTAGTGCAGCCCATGAGCACAACCTTATCATACAGGGAACGTTTCAAAAACCAGGTTTCCAGACACTAATCAAGGGCCAACAGGGCCAGCAGGCCCTTCTACAGACAGCACCCTCAGCTCCTGCCCACAGAGCAGCTCTTGAATGAGGAGTCTGGGGGGCTCTGACCTAGCACTGGGCCAGTGCCTCGCTGGGGCCCTGAGGAGCCCCCTGGGGCCATGAGACCGAGGTCAGACCCACGAGATGATCTCACGCTTGCCTGTCCTATGTCTTGCGTGGCTCCAGCTTGGATGAGATCTTGGGCTGACTGTGGGGACAGTCAGGAAATTGGGCCAGTGTCCAGAAAAGGGAGGGGCAGAGGACCCTGTATCCCCCAGAGGAGATGGGACTCAGGGTGGGGCAGAAGGGTCTTGGGAAGCCTGGAAGCAGAAGCATGCCTCTGTGCATGTGTGTGTGTACACGTGTGTGTGTGGCTAAGTGTGCGCGTGGAGTGTCGTGGTCATGGTTGAGGGCAGAAAGTCCCCCATTCTGGAGACAGTGGCAGTGAACGAGTGTGTCAGCAAAGTGGGGCAGGACTGACTCAGGAGAGGGGATCAAGTGACCGCGTTGCCCAGATGTGGTTGTCTTGTCCCTTCAGTTGGGGGAGTAACTTTTTAGAATTCTGCACGAGATTTTCAACCAGACTTCTGTTCTCTATTTGCATGTGTGCACTTCCTGGTAGCCCCAGGCTATTGTCATCTTAATTCAGAGAGGCAGGGGCATGGGGTGGGGAGGGGCCCTGGCTCCGGTCAGCCTAGAAGTGTGACCTCAGGAGATGCCTTTTCGGGGGCTTCAGCTTTTCCATCTGCAAAATGGGAGGGCTAGACTGGAGGGTCCCTTCATCTCTAACATTCTAGAAATGGATGATTTGACGAGAACCTGTTTAGAAATGAATCGGGTTAAAGGCACAAAGAACAGGGTGTTGCTTCAATTGCCGCAGAGCTTTCAGCTGTGACACATGACGTCTTGGGGGGCGTCAGTGTGCGTGTGTGGTTCTACTGCCTGTGGTTTGCGTGCTATTGGGGGAATCTCCTCTTACTTAGAAGTTAGGTAGAAACCAAAACTGAAAAACAAAACAAAAACTTCTACAGCCTCTCCTAGATTAGACAGCTGTGGGATTTCCAGGGGTTCCGCCCCAGACCCTCCTCCCTACCTCTCCCAATCCCCTCCCCCTGCCCCCCTACTCTCACTGCTGCCTCCCCAGGGGCTGATCTGGGGCCCACCCTCCTTGTTACAAGGAACCTGAGCGGCTCCTTCACACCTTGTTCCAAACATTAAAAATATAAAGGTAATAAGGAAGAATTAGCACCTAATTGAAAATGGGGTAGAAACATGGGCATCTGCACATGGCTTCGCGAGGCCCCGGGACGCATCTTTGCAGCCTCTCCATCTCCTGGGAAGAGCCCTTTGCGTCTCCTGGGCTGGAGGCTCCGGATGTGATGCTGGCTGGTGCTGGAGCCAGCGTAATCTGACCGTCCACGTGCAGAGCCCATGGTGGTCAGCACCCTCGCCTGTGGGGTTCCTCCAGACCGTCTCCACCGTGAGCGTTGCCCACGAGTGCCTCGGATGTCTCACACTAAAATCAAGCTTTTGTCTTCACTCTTTTTCAGAGAGGAAACAGCAGGTCGATGAAGCCAGTCTTAAGTGTGATCTCCATTCCTGCCCAGCGCTCTGGCGCAAGCCCAGGAGAGTCTCCCAGCTCTGGGATCCAGAATGACTCCCAGTGGGAGGTGGTTCTTCTGTTGACCTGGCTCCCTTGGTGGTCTGAGGTTGTCACCCTCAGGGCTGAATTTGTGAGCAGTGTGTGTGTGTGTGTGTGTGTGTGTGTGCGCACATGCTCAACTGGAGACCCACAGGATTTCAGCTCTTCTGAGGCACCTAGAAGCTGACACACTGGGTAGTGAGACGAGCAGCCGAGTGAGAATGTAACAAACGTTGTATGAAAGAAATCGACTTTGTTACCAACTGGCTGGAGGGAGGGACGACTGTGTTGTCTGGAAGTGTTAGGTTCATTTTATATTTGTGTCGGGAGAAATGTTCAACTCTGGTGCAGACACTGGTGGCAGCCAGACCACGCTTGACTCCCTGGGTTGAAATTGAGAGAAAGCTTATAGGATCAGACAGATACGCTTTTCTTTGGTGGGTGCAGGGTTTCTGCTGGGCACTGCGCTATTAATCAGCCCCTGTCCAAGAAGAACTCATCCTTTCTGTTGTCATTAAAGGTCAGTTACTTATTCATGTGGACAAGACTTGGGGCCAGTTGACTGCTTCCCTAGCTGAGGCTGATGTCAGGGTTTTCATCTCAAGTCTGAAATCTTGTTTAACCTTCCATCCATAGTTTTGTCTCGTTCTGATGACTGCATCCTCTTGGCACATTTGTTGTACTCAGAACCGAATGGCAAACAATAGTCTTGCATTAATAAAAGCCACCACGGAGCTCTGGGTGAGCTTCCAGTTTGAAGGCTGATAGACTGTAGAGGCGTCAGATGCACTCCGTAACCCCGAGCACTGCCCGTGGGCCTGTGCTCCGCTACGGAGCTCCTGCCCCGACGTACACCTGCACAGGACAGCAGCTGTGAGAGTTGGCCGTTTAGGATCTAAAGATGTGCATTTGAAACCCAGCTTCACATTCCTTGTGTTTCTTTGGACCATCGTGCTTTTGCATGTTGTACCTATGTCTGGAGTAGTTCATATGCCCTCACCACACGCTCCAGACACTCAATCAGAGCTTTGTAATTGAAAAAGCAAACTCTACAGGAAAGAGAAGCATGTAAATATGTACCAGTGCTTATGAAGCTGTTATGGTTTATATGTAAAGAGTATTTACACAGCAAAGGGAAAATGGCTCAGTGAATGTTTTAAATAACTCTCCATGTACCAGACTGTATTTGTGTCCCTGCTGTGTTCCTGTAAGCACACGGTTATTTGCAATGTCAATTCTTTAGACATCATTGTTTTTATTCGTGTATCACAGGCACCTTCTTTTCATCTGATTACAAAATCCAGCATTTCAGGACTGGGCTTTTGCCAAAACAAAAGGCAAGTATGAACATTCGTCACTGATTCCTGCTGGTCCAGTGAGCATCTGAAGAATTCAAGTGTTTTAAAATAATGTGCATTTTCTAAACCCTGGAGTATACCTTTTATTCAAAGTCAGTGGGCTGGATTGAATTTCCTGCAAGTATTTGTGCTCTCTGACTGCTAGCTCTTCAAGCAGGGGAGTCTGTGTGTAAATGCATCGCTTCCTGATGAAGCAAGAGGAGGGACCCGAAACGTTGCCAGAAATGTTTACTGTGTAACCAAGACATGGACGTGTGTACAGCGTCACAATTATCAACAGAATCACACTGTGTGCACAATACCCAGAACGACATAAATATTTTCATTTGTCTAAGCTAGAAATCCATGTAAATTGCAGCTTCCTTGTTGACACAGATGTGTGTGAACCTCGTTTCCACAGTCTGGCGTGCCAGTTGCTGAAGGACTGTGGCTCTTCCTTAAAGTGATCTGCCCTCGAAGAACCCATAGCCTTCAGGACCCGCTGCGTGCCTTACACGGCTGGTGAACACCAACGCTGGAAGTCAGGAAGGAGGGAGTGCCGGGAGTGGGTTTGGAGGCATGTGACATTAATCTACATTTCCCATCACCCCATCATTGAAACCTTAAGATGGCTTGTGTGTTTTAACACAGTAATGGATTTATGTTTAGGCTCAGGAAAATCAAGGTGTAAATATATGTATCAAATCATATATTTGTTTACTGTATATTTTTAAAAGCTTTACTGTAAATTTATGCAAAAACCAATTAGGACTCGTTTTTCTCCTGGCACCATGCCGGGGCAGCATTTGTGTTCTCTGAAGCAATTCCTTAATAACCACATTCTAAACGTGATATTCTGTTCAGTGCTAAACAGTATTTACAGGCCTAAAATAGGTTTGTATGGTGATCAACTACAAAATTTTACACATATTTTTGTATTGTGATTCCTATGATATATACCAGAGAATTTTTACTTATTTGTAAGTTACTGTACAGTTTTAATAAAAAAAAGATTGTTTTAAATCTTAGAATATCAAAGTTCCCCTCCTCACAAGGCATTAAAGTTTGGACTTATCGGCTATGTTAGCCACTTCTGTGTTCCGTGTCCATTCTCTGAGCAACGATGCCTCCTTCCACACCAGCAAGGGAACCTGGGCCTTCTGCATGCTGGGGAGGGGGAGCCAGGCGTCTTACCTGCAGCCTCACCTTAAATCATGGCAAATCACTTGGAGGACAGGCTCTGAAATCAGAGGTACCTCTGAAATCAGCACCTCTGGGAGGTCAGCCACCAGGGAGGCCCCCTCCTGTAGCTGTTTTATCAAATGAGAACCGGAAGAGAAAATTCAACTAAGTTAAAAGAGTGAAAGAATTTTTAGGAACGAGTAAGAACACTTGGCAACAGATTTCAGCGGAGGACGACCCCACACATGTGAGTAAAGGTCACTTTATTGATTATTTTGGGGGAGGGCAAACCAGAGGTGGGACGAGGGAATGGAAAAGTTGCTGATTCATCTCTGCAGAAGGATGGGCGCCAGTACTCCGGGGTCCCCGCAGTGACTCTCATTATCCGAACTTATGCTTTGAAATGCTGGCTGCGCTAACAGAATGAAAAGGATGTCTTTTCCTTAAAGATCGTCTCTGCAGGGCGCGACGGAGTGACTAGCCTCGCCCTGTGACCCTCTGCTGTGTCTCACCCAAAAACCTTGAACTCGGCTTTAAGGGAGATCGGGAGCAGCTCGCGTGGGCGCTTCCCTGTCCCCCTACTCCAACCTTCGCGACTCGCCAGACGATTTGGAGTCAGAGGCTCCTTGCCCTGTGTGGGAGCTCCCACGGGGCCCAGGAATGTGGCTGGCCTTCCGATGGACTGTGGTTTCCTCAGTGCGTGCTCCCTGCCCGCCCGCCCTTGCTGCAGGTTGAGCGGGAGGTCGGGACCCACGCGCGCCCCGAGGGCGAACAGCGGCCCTTCGCTGGGACGGAGCGCGCGCCCCGGCCAGGCTGGCGCGTTCAGCACTCGCGGCGTGGACAGCGCCAGCACCGCGCGGGCGCCTGCGGGCTGGGGGCGGGCTGGGGGACAGGGGCGGGGAGAGAGCGAGCCCCTGGCCGCCCCGTCCACACGCGGCGCGCAGACCCGCGCAGGAGGCTCCGCGACCGGCCGCCCCTCGCCCGCTCCCGCCATGGCCGCACGCCGGCCGCAGGAGCCCGCGAAGCCTCTGCCCGCGTGCCTGGGGACGCTGGGCACAGGCAGCCCCCGGGCCCGACCCAAGCTCGGAGGCGTCTTCCGCTGCGTGGAGGACGCCTTTGAGAACAAGACGCTGCAGTTGGACGCGCTGGGCGGCGGTCGCCGGGACCCTCGGGCCAGAGAGCCCTACAGTGGGCTCCGCGGCGACCCGGAGGGACCCGGTGAGCCAGGCGGAGACGGCCCAGAGGCCGCGGCAAGTCTCCAAGAGCACCCTGGAGCGCCCCAGGCCCGCGGCCCACAGCAGGTAGTGGCCGCAGGGCAGAGCCTGAGGAATGGCGGGGCCTGTGCGAGGGGGACGCGGGCCCTGGACTCCTCGAGAGACGCCGCACACCCACGCCGGAGGCCGCAGGGCGGTGGGCCAGGGGTTCCTCTTCCTAAACCCCCCAGCTCCTCCGAGGGGCGGGGCGCGAGGGCTCCCAGCGGGGCCTCCTCCTCCCTGACTGGCGAGTCTGGGCCCGGGACTTTTCTTTCCTGCGCGCCCGCCTCAGCCCCGCCCGGCGGTCTGGGCCTCTCCAGCCCTGGTTCTGGGTCCCTGGTCCGTCCCGGGTTCTGGAGAGCTGTCTCTCTGTGTGTCTCTCTTGGTCTCGCTGTCTCTTTCTCTCTTTGTCTGCCAACTTGTCCCCTCCCTCCTGCCCCTAAGCTTCGCGCGCTGACCGTGCTTGGAGCAGCCTTGCGAGGAGGTGCCTCCACCGCCCAATCCCAGGGTCAGTGGACGGCCCGGTGCTCCCGGCCCGGCCCTGGCCATCCGCTAAGGAGCCCGGCTTTGGCCAGAGACACCTTCTCACACAGCGTCCAGCTCCTGGAGTGCCTGGAACTGGATTTGAGATTGGGTTCAATCCCCGTTGCCTTGGATTCTCGGGTCACCGGGAAGCGGGCCCTCGGCTGGTCAGGGGCGAAGGCGGGGCCTGGCAGGACATTGCTGGATCTCTCCCACCCTCGTTCCTGAGGTGCAAACTCCACATACACACTGGCCGGGACCTGTCGCAACGCTCTCCTCCCCTCCTCCACCCAGCACGCGTCTGCCGGTCCCCGCGGGACCCAGGGCGCAGGGATCCCGGCCTGTGGCTGCCGCAGGTGTCTGGGGCCGGGGAGTTGGGGGGTGGTGGTCGTGGTGTTGAGCACGGCCGGGACAGGGCTCGAAGGCAAAGGAGCAGCTGCGGGCCGGGGGCGGGGCCTGGCCGGGGCGGGGCCTGGCCGGGGGCGGGACCGGGAACCCGAGCCGCGCGGGGCCGAGCGCGCTCGCACTTGGACGCCCGGCGCCCCCACGTACCCGCCCGGGCTCCGCATTTACCCGCCCGAGTCCTCCAGGCCGCCCCGCCTGAGCCAGGCCGCGTGGGCCGACCGAGGCGGCGGCGCCGGCCGGAGGAGCAGGATGTCCTTCCAGGGCAAGAAGAACATCCCCCGCATGACGGTGAGCGCGACTCCCAGCCCCCGCTCCGCCCTGCGCCTGCCGCCCGGGGCGGGGCCTAGCCTCAGGGTCCCGGCGTGGAGCCTCCTGGCCCCGCGCCGGGTCCCCTGCCCTCCAGGTCCAGTCCCCACGCGTGCCCCTGTCCCGGCGCTGGCCCTTCTCGCCTGGCTCCTTCCCGCGCCGCCGGGGTCCCCCGCTAGCGCCGCGCCGGACCCCCTTACGGAGCCGGACGCACAGGTCCAGGCCCTGCCGGCTTCTCCCGGACCTCCTCTGCGCCCAGGAGGGCTCGGGACCGGGGAAGGCCTGCTCCCCAGGGCGCAGAAGTCCCTCCCTCCCCGCGGTGGCCGGGCCGGCGGGCCGGGATCCGGTCTCGGAGCTCTGCCTCGGGGTCGGCGGGCGGATACGGCCCTTTGTTGGTACCCCTGGCCCGGCCTCGAGGCCGGAGATGCTGTTCCCCGTGCGGCGCCCGCCCCCTGGACCGCGCCACCGCCGCGCCCGGAGCTCTTTGTCCGAAACAATGCGACTCAGCTCCGGCCCCTAGGCCTGGAGCCCTGGCGACCCGAACCCCTCCATGGAGCCGGAGTTCGGAGACCCCGGGGGAGTCGAGCGCTCAGTAGTCGCCGCTGACCCCGGCAGCCGGGCGGTCTGGAGGACATCCTCCGGCACCCACACGCACCGGTGCGGGAGGTTCGACGTCCACCCCCGGCTGCCAGGAAACAAAGCCGCCCCCTCCAGGACGCCAGCAGCCCGGCGGAGGGTGGGGGGGGGGGAGGGCGGGAGGCGCCTGGGCGCCAGCTGGACTGTGGCGGGGGAGCCCTCGGGTCTCAGACTCAACTCTGGGCTTGGCCTCAGCGGGAGGGCGGCGGGTCCGTGGCTTTGCAGGTTCATTTCCTGAGATATTCAGGGATGAAGGAGCACCTCCTTGAGCATCCTGCCTTGAGACTGGCCCAGGGTCCTGTCTGATGCAGGAAGCACGCTGGTGGCTGGCAGGGAGGTGGGGGTGGGATGGGATGACCCAATCCCTGGGTGGTCAGAGCAAAGGTGGCTGGTTTAGGGAAACTTCCACCCTTATCCTGATGAGTGTTGGGCCCCACCCAGTTACCTTTTCCTCTTGGTTCCAAAGCCAGGAAGGTACCCAGAGTCTGAGTCCAGGGGCCTGAAAACCATGGGGCGGGAGAGCTGGGGACCCAGACCACCGGTCTCTTCCCTCACAAGCCTTCCTCTTCCTGCTGGTTTTCCTTGGGCTTGTTTGACAATGAGTTGGTCCACTGGGGGGGGGGGGTTGTTGAAGGGGGAACACTGCAGGGAAGGCAGGCAGGGTCTAAACACTGGCTGCAGAAGCTGGGCAAAGTGGGTAGTTATGATGTGACCGATCAGGGCTGGGTCTAGGGCCCAGGGGGCCTGGGCAGTGAGGCTCTGCAGGGCTCGGTGGGAAGGCCCCAGCGGCTGGGAATGGGCGATACTGTAGCCCAGGAGTCAGCAGGCTTCCCCAGTGGGCTGGATATTCTCAGCTGTGTGGGCCGTACTGTTTCTGTCCCTACTCAGCCCTGCCGGGAGCACAGTCACAGACAGTGTGGGAACGGACGGGTGTGCCTGTGTCTCAGCACAGCTTTAGCCGTGGATGTTGAAATGTGCATTTCATATAATTTTCATGAGTTGTGAAATACTCTTTTTTTGGTGTTTTTCAACCAACACAACATGTAGAAGCTCTCTTAGTTCCAGGATATGTAAGGCCAGTGGGGGGCTGCGCGGGCTGTGGCAGTTTGCTAACCCTTCTGTAGACTATGGGCGGTGGTTTTACCTTTAATCAGTAGAATCCTAAGAATTCAGTCCAAATGGTTAGATGTCGGTAAGAATAGAGAATAACGTAATAAGGCTCATAAATAATGAATCATTTATCATCTCAGTAGCTTCTTGGAGTTCTTCTAATTGCACTGCACAATTTGATTCTCTTGGCATCAGGCTGATAGTGTGTAAACAGCCAGAAACCCGGGCTGGAGTCCTGGCCTGGCCTCTGGGTGGACACCTGGGAGCCCCAGGCACGGTCCCCAGGAAACGCAGCTGTCATTCCCGCCTGGGCACGTCATAGGGAGGGCTGAGGCTCGGACAGGATGATGGAGGAGATGGCTGTAAAGCCGTGTCCTGTCGACATCGTTCTGACTCTGCCTTTCTGCTCCCTTCTTGTGTTTCTCTCCATTATTCTCCAAGGTCAGCTCGTCACCCCTGACAGCCACGTAAAGTTCCATTACATGACACCCCCATTTCTGCCTAACTCCTCTCCTTCTGGACCATTTGGTGGGATTCTTAGAAGTGGTTTTACGTCTGCGAGCATTGGATCAACCCCCACCTGGTGCCACAGATCAGTGCTGTGGGGGGTGGCCCACCAAGAGCTATCCTTGCTCCCTGACCCTTTGTTCACCTGTTGGTGTCCTCCAGGCAGCACCAGAACCTGGGTCACCCCGATGTCTTCCTGGCCCTTCACCCCCATGGCCTCTCCATCAGTAGCTCCTACCCACGTGACTCCCAGCCCCTCTGGAGTCCATTTCTCATCAGGCCACATAATCCTGGCCCAAGGCCCCTCATCTCATCTGGTCAACCTCAGAAACTGCCCAAGAGATGGCCATGTTTCCATCATTGAACACCATGGTCTACCTTCTACACAGAGACAACATGATGTCTTTAAAACACCCATCAGACCATGCTTAAACCCCTGCTTAAGGCCCCCCACTGGCAGCCCACGGACTCCCCAAGCCCGGCATGCCTTGCCCTCCCACCCCTGGCTTTGGTCCTCTCACCCCTCCCCTCAGAAGGTTCCAGCCCCAGTTTCCTCTCATGTCCTAAATCAACTCAAGCTCTTTCCTGCCTCAGAGCCTTTGCACTGGCAGCTTCCTGGCCTGGAACACTGCCCTGGCTGTGTCACCTCCAGCATCAGCCTCTCAGAAAGGCCCTTCTCCATCCCTGAAGCTGCCACACCTCCTTCCCTGTCATCGGTCATGTTACCCTCCTTGTGGTCTTGAGTTTGTCACAATCTGTGATGGCCTTGTGTGTGATTTCTCGTTATTGTCCATCTCTCTCCGTGGGGATGCATCCTTCCCAGGGGTCGGGACCCCGCCTGCTGGGGCGCTGCTGTACCTCTGCCTCCCGGCACCACCACAGGCCGAAGCCATTCTGGTGTGAACCGAAGCCCAGCTGTGGCCAGGAGCCGCCTCGGTGTGGGTGGAAGAGGAGGGGTGGGCCTTCCAGGCCAGCCGGACCCTGCAAGGCTTTGTCCAGCTCTTCCCTCAGCCTGGGCTTTATGAATTCGGTGATAAATGGGAAGCTGTAAATATGACCCATTGTGCTGATGCCCTTCCACTAACGCTGGCCCGCCTTGACGAGGTGGGCAGCTGGTCCTGGTTAATCCCTGTGCCGTTGGCAAGGCCAGGCTGCCTCTGTGCACCCTCCACCCCATTCTTGGGGGATGGCACGCAGTGCAGTCTTCAGTGTTCGCTTTTGTGTATGCAAATTGTGCCCTAATGTTTCAGTCTTAATTCCAGAGTAAGAAGTCCTACTAAAGGTGGTGTTGAGTAACTCAGTTTGGAGAAAACATATCCAGTTTTCATATGTTTCCAATAGAGTGACCGCCTTCTGATCAGAGGTGGGAAGATTGTGAATGACGACCAGTCCTTTTACGCTGACCTGTATGTAGAAGACGGTTTGATAAAGTAAGTTTCTGCCTCAGATTTCCTTTTTTTTTTTTTTTTCTCCCCAAAGCCCCCCGGCACATAGTTGTGCATTTTTAGTTGTGGATCCCTTCAGCTGCGGCATGTGGAATGCTGCCTCAGCATGTCCTGATGAGCGGTGCCATGTCTGGGCCCAGGACCCGAACTGGCAAAACCCCGGGCCGCCGAAGCAGAGCACGTGAACCCAACCCCTCGGCCACGGGGCCGGCCCCTGCCTCAGATTTCTTAATAGATCGTACATGTGCACATTGATCACACGTTATCCAGAAGCTTACTTTTGGGTGAAATCCATGTACATGTTTCTTTCTAAAACCCTGTTCTCTGGAAACAGCTCTAGCCCAAGCCTTTGTGATAACAGAATCTCTCCATTTAGTTGTAAGTTCTCCAAAATAAGACAGTGGCCTCCACCTGTCTTTGAGTTATCACAGCTTTAGGACGATGCAGGGCTCACAGCAGGTGCGTAATAAATGTTTCCTGACCACCCCTATCAGCTTCTCTGCTTGTATCTGTCAAGCAGCTCCACCCACTAGTCAACTGACCTGCCAGGGGACCCCACAAGGGCAGCGCCATGTCCATAGGTTGGATCCTCCATGGTGACTGTCTTGAGCCACTGAATGGGGTGTCCTGCTCTCTGACAGTCTCCAGGGGCTGGTCCAGTTAAGTCTTGGCCATTTTGTCCTTTGCCTCCAGCAGAGGTGCCCAAACACGTGCTTCCCAGGTCCGCAGTGTTGCAAAGGAGCCCGTTCAGGTTCTGATCCAGGCTCTTTATAACCAGTGAAATCTCTCTTTGTTGCTTTCAGACAAATTGGAGAAAACCTCATCATCCCTGGGGGCGTCAAAGCAATCGATGCCCATGGCCTGCTGGTCCTGCCAGGTGGGGTCGACGTGCACACCAGGCTGCAGATGCCTGTCCTTGGCATGACCCCAGCTGACGACTTCTGCCAGGGGACCAAGGCTGCCCTAGCAGGAGGGACCACCATGATATGTGAGTGTCTGCCAGCGGGGAGCGCCCATCCCATGTCTTAGTCCTCTGAGCAGGGTGTGTGTCGCAGGAGTTTTTCTCAGTCCTATTTCCGTTGATTATAGCTCAGTCTCATAAGCCCTGGAGTGTTCTCCGTTACCCGTGTTTCTCACTCCGAGTCATGCCTTGGCCAGGAGGAAATGCTCCTGGGATTTCTTAGATTCCGTCTAGAGCAAATGGATGTGTGCCCAGTAATTTATTATTTTCTGGACAGCCAGCAGCTCTCCAGGTTTATAAAACCCACATGCCTTGGGCAAGCAGAGAGGCTGTGTTGCCTGAAACGTCAGACACATTCCCCTGAACCTCACACCTCCGACGCTCGTTCTGTACCAAGTTCCGGCCCCTGTCGAGAAGAGCTAAAGACAGAGGCTGTGTTTTTAGAAAAAGGATGATGAAAATACTTACTGTTATCCTATCAACAGCCACTAGAGTTACCATTTCTTTAGTGCTGGCTCTTTACCATCCTGACATGCTTCAGCTCGCGTGCCCTCCCCATGAGACCCCTGAGCTCAGCAGAGAAGCCTCTTTAACAGATTGTGAGGTGAACCTGCCTGCCCCCCATGCGCTGGCTCGTGGTCAGCCCCGAAGCCAAGATGGGACCTCTGGGCTGGGCCCTTTCTCTCACGGCCTGGGAGGCCCCCAGCTCAGCAGTGCTGAGTGCAGACGTCTGTACTGTGGTGGAGCCCTGGCCCCCCATGTGCTGGCTGCGTGGCCTCAGGTAACTGGGCTAACTTCGAGAAGCCCTGCTTTCCTAGTCTGTGAGAGGAGGAAGAGGAGGACCCTCCTCAGAAGGTCGTGAGGACTGAGTGAGGGCCTGTGCGTTGCTTGGCTGTGCCTGGCACACTGTAAGTGCCGCCACTGCTGCCGTCAGAAAGGGCTACTCCAAGGACTCTGGCCACTTCACAAAGTGACATTTAGCCATTGTGAAAACCATGGCTTGGTTTGTTTACTCAACCACAAAGTGAGAAAAAAAGCAACGATGGTCCATCTTTTCGTTTGACTAAGGAGACTGGTCATTGCAGGCCATTGCTCATGCTTGTCACTGGTGGCCCAACCTGGCCAGGACATCTTCGTGGTTGATGTCACCTGCTCATGCCAGTGCTGAGGCATCAGACAAGCTATGAGGTGTCGCCATGAGGACAGAGAGATGCTGCAGGCATGGGGCTGGGCTCTGTCTAGCTGTCTGCCTTCCTCAGCTGCCAGCCCCAAGCTGGAGCTGTGAAGGTCTGGCAGGGTGGCAGGGGCGGGGGATACCCCCTCCCATGGGGTCCTGGGTCCACAGTCTGAGCTGTGGGAGTGTAGGGGCCCTGTGTGGGAAATGCTGGAGGAAGGCACAGCATTTGCCAGTGACCCTGGGGTGGGTGCGCATTTCTATTGACCACCCTCACTCCCAGCTCTTTCCCTGCACCCAGGAGGTACTGTGAGCAGTGCTCAGACTTGGACACAAGGTTGGGAGGGAGCGGTCATGTTCCAGTGCAGTGGCCACGTGCACTCGCAGTTTCCGCAGGGGATGGGTGGCACTGTCCAAGGTGTGCAGTCAGTGAGGCACCTGGGCGGGCTCACTGGGTCCAGCACCACGGACAGCGGCACCTTCCACCTCCTGCCTCCACCTGCCCTCCAGGTGTGCCTCACTCAGGCGGACACCTGTGTTGGAGGTTAAGGCCCTTAACTGCCACTAGCGCTCCTTGGGGTGAGATATGTCCATCAGGGAGTGGGGTGGCTTGAACCCAGACTTTGTCTCTCTGCTCAGACGGAGGCCGGGGGCCGTGGGGTGGAAAATGCCTCTTTGCACAGAACCCATGGGCAAGTTCAGGGCTTACTGCCCATGGCTCCTCCTCTGCTCTTGTCAAACATGATTTCTGATCCCTCGGGAACATGAAACCAGTCTCCCTTGGAGGCCTAGGTGGCTCCCAGTGACCGGGTTTGGGGGCTCAGCTGACTGCGCTGCCCCCCACAGTGGACCATGTGTTCCCCGACACGGGTATGAGCCTACTGGCGGCCTACGAGCAGTGGCGGGAGCGAGCAGACAGCGGGGCCTGCTGCGACTACTCCCTGCACGTGGACATCCCCCGCTGGCACGAGAGCATCAGAGAGGAGCTGGAGGCCCTGGTCAAGGACAAGGGTGAGCAGCGGCCCCCGCGGCTGGACTGAGGGGTGGCTGGAGGGGTGGGTGGGCGCAGGAACCTGGGCTTCCTTGGTCTCGGGAGGGAAGGACACCCACTCTGGCCTCTGGCTGTGCTGGACTGTGCATGCGTCTGACCCCAGGGCAGGTGGCCAGGAACTGGGGGGAAGATGAATGAGAGTCTCTCTGAGGAAGGTCTGCTCTGCTTCCCAAGCATCTGGACTAGAGGCCCTCTACCTCCCACATCTGAGGGACACGTCCTGTGACCGTCCTCCTCGCAGAAGGGCGTGGGAGTCACAGCTCCTGTCTTGGTCCTTTGTTTCTTGGCCCTGGGCAAAGGAGAAGGACTATGCATTTTCCTAGTATCATAAGATCCTTCTAGAAGGAGAATGCTTTAAAACCTACTGTCCTCTACTGCTGCCTGTGCTGAAAGAGGCCAGTCTATAAACAGACTTTAACTTTTTTTCATCAAAAGTCCTGAAGGTAAAACCACATGGAAGTTTCCTAGTGGATTTGACAAAGTTAGATGAATGTTGTAACTGATCCTGGTAATCCAGCTTCGAGTGTGGTCCATGGTTTACAGCCTGGAATGGCAGGATGGGGTCCAAGCCTATGCGGGGCTGGCAGGCCAGGGTGCCAGACTTGCTGGCTGCAGCCCCTGGCCGGGCCCAGGAGGCACAGGGCTCTCTCACCCCCAGGAGACACCTGCCCGTCTGCAGACCTGCAGGAGGCAAGGAGGCTTTGTGGAGGCCACTTCCCAAAGAGTGTCTGTCCTCACACCAGTGGTCTTTGGTCCTTGGGAACCCCTTCCCTACCTGGGGCCTGGCAGGGTAGGCTCTTGGCCTCTGTGCCTCACTCCAGCAGTAGCTCTGCCATCCTGGTGGTACTCGTAACTGTACTTGGTGGGGGGGGCCTGCGTCTCAGAGCAGAGGTAGAAACCAGTCACCTGCAGCACCTCCCACTCTGGGGCAGTGCTGGGCGGGGTCTGCTCCCAGCAGAGCCAGACGTGGGCCCTTGGCCCTGGCCCACTGGGCAGTGTCCAAGGCTGGCCTGCATGCTGACCAGCAGCCTCCATCAGATACCCTGGAAAGGTTATCACCTGCAGTGGTGCGTGTGGCATGGGGTGACTCAGTTCCCCCACAGTGTGCCTTAGCTCCTCACATTAGCACTTCTGACCCAGTGAGATGCCAGGGAGGAGGGAGGGGCCTCGGGCCTGGCGGGGTTTGGAGGGTGGGAGGCTCGGGACACTGCCTCAGGCTCAGATGGGTCTCCAGTCTGGTTCTGAGTCCTGGGGGAGGTGGGGAGGTGCTGGCTGCCCACAGGAGAGCCCAGCCTAGAGAGGTTGACCCTCCTCCTCTTGGACCCTGACGCCATGAGCAGCCTGGCCTGTTCCTTCTGCTTTTCCTGAGAGCCCAGCCTGGCTGAGGACCCCGAAACCTGCCTCCCCCACAGTGGGTCCCCTAAGCACGTGCTGTGCGCCAGGGCCTGGCAGGGTGCGACTCTGAGGCCCCCGCAGGCAAGTGATGGGCTAGATGGCCAAAGTGAGGGCCACTCAGCATGCTGTGGCCCGGGCCATGTCCCTGTAGAGACCAGGGAGGACTCAGGCAGCGAGCCCAAAGCACATTGCTCCCTCCTTCCTAGTGGTGGGAGCTAGTGAGGGGAGTGTGTGAGGGGTGGGGGGACGTGAGGAGAGTTTGTGAGGGGTTTGAGGGGTTGTGAGGGGGCCTCACCTGTGTTTGCTGCTGGGGAAAAATTGGTTCCTGACCCTGGAGCATGAGGAGCAGACAAGGAAGGGGCTAGGTCCCACTCCGTGCCCCATTCCTGGCTTGCTGGTGAGTGTATGCGGGGGCCACTGGACGAGGGTCGCCGTGGCAGCTGGTGAGGCACCCATGGGAGAGGGCTGCCCCACCCCCGGCCCCTCTGGAGATGGGGGAGCAGCGAAGGCTCCCGGGCGTCTGACTGATGATGGCCGAGCCTCCCACCGGCTCGCCTCTCCTCCAGGTGTGAACTCCTTCCTGGTCTTCATGGCGTACAAGGACAGGTGCCAGTGCACCGACGGCCAGGTAAGGGCAGGTGCCGAGAGGAGGGAACGTGTGGGAGTCTCTTAGGCTGCCGCTGGGAGAGACGCAGCCCCACACGGACCCCACGCGCCTCTCTTCCCAGATGTATGAGATCTTCAGCATCATCCGGGACCTGGGAGCCGTGGCCCAAGTACATGCAGAGAACGGGGACATCGTGGAGGAGGTGCGGCCAGGGCGGGGGTGCGAGGGGGACCCTAAGACACTCAGATGTGAGCATTTAATCCCAAAAACCTGAGGGCGGGAATATTGAATGGATTCCAGTAAATAGCTTGCCCTGGGTCAAAGGTCAAGCAAGCAGGGAGTTAAGGGAGCCTGGGGGGCTTTTGGCCCGAACACAGATCTTTTTGTGATCATCACACTTCTTATCAAAAATTCCCCAAAACCAAAATGTCTTTTCATGGGAACTGAGGCTTTCCCAGTGCCTTCTCCCCAGGGACTGCAGCCCCCTCTGGGAGCTGGACACTTGTATTCCTTTCACCAGGGAGCGCATGTGTTGCATTAGTGGCCTGTCCTTGAGCCACAGCCCAGGGGCCTGGGGAGGGCCCTCCCACTGCCCCACTCCGTTCCCTCACCCGGGGCTTTGGGGTGGGGCACCCAGGGCTGTGGGTGGGACGCCCAGGCTGTGGGTCCCACCCTTGAGTTTTTCTCCTTGCTCCTTTGTTTTCCCCTGGGCTGGAGCGGCCACAGGTGCAGACCCTGTGGGGCACCCAGGAGGTTCAGGGGCTCCTCATGGGGCCTGGTGGGAGGTCACACACACACAGCTCACCTTCCTGACATCCCGACCCACAGAGAAACTTCCTGGGACTCTGCCCAGCTCCCACGTTCGAAAGAAGGCGATGACACTTGGGGAGGGCGTGTGGGCTTCCCAGGTCCTCATCCTTCCATTTGACCATGAGGTCGTCGGGCACTGCATATGCCTCTGTGGCCGGGGGCCAGGCTCAGGCTACACCATCAGAATGTCGTGGGTCAAGCTCAGTATACAGGTGGGGGGCAGAGAATGCCAGGGAGATACCCCATCAGTGTTGGGGAGTCCAGTTATGAGGGTTGGAGGGGTTCTGCCTCCCCTGCGTTCTCACGTCAAAGCTCGGCTCTGTGTCTTCATTTACACGTGAGGGATGCTATGGCACACATCTTCCAGGATGAGCGTGCTGACGGGAGACGTCGTGGGTCCACCCCAACTATGCAAGCCCCCACTGCACACCCCCAGATATGCCCCCAATGGGGAACACAGCATGGCGGGCAGGACTGTGGGGTGGTCTTGGCCGCGTCACTAAAGAGCCTATGACCTTGGGCAAGTCCCTGCCCCTCTCCAAGCCTCTTCCCTCGTCTGTAATTTAGGGAGATGAAGTCCTCCTCTCCAAGGTCCATCTCGCCCCTCCATTCTGAGTTCCCTGTAGTTGGGAATTCTGGGGGTCCAGGACTCACCTCGGGGAGCAGGACTCATGTGAGGTCTGGGGTCAAGAATCACCTCGGGGAACAGGGCTCACGTGAGGTGTGGGATTGGGACTCACTTTGGGGAGCAGGGCTCACGTGAGAGGCCTGGGGTCAGGACTCATCTTGGGGATGTGGTCTCCTGGGCTGTGGACCTCATGGCCAGGCCACAGCTCTCCAGGGCTCTGGGGGCACCTGGCTGGAACATGGTGTCCTGTGGTTTATTTAGGAGCAGAAGCGCTTGCTGGAGCTCGGCATCACCGGCCCCGAGGGCCACGTGCTCAGCCACCCTGAGGAGGTAGGATTGTGCCTGCTGAGAGGGCACCCCAGTGTGCCACCTTCCCCTGGGGTCGGCCCTGCCCTCATCGCCTGGGCAGGGCTATGACCACACTGTGCATGAATCAGTGGGCCCTCGCCCACCAGATTCCTGTGCCCCCATGACCACTGGTTACCCCAAAGTATTTCCCTTGGGCCTTGAAGGGCCGAGAAGGCCATGTGGTCAGGCCCTGGGGGCTGATGGGTCAACCCAGATCCTGGGCACAAAGCCCCAGACCAGCGTCCTCACGTACCCAGGAGTGCCTTCCCTGGGCCCAGGATTTATGGGTGATCTCTGGGTGTCCTGTGCCCACTGGTCAGGAGGCCCCTGTGTCCTCGTGTGGCCTGAGCACCCGCACATCCCCAGGTGGAGGCTGAGGCCGTGTACCGTGCCATCACCATCGCCAAGCAGGCCAACTGCCCCCTGTACGTCACCAAGGTGATGAGCAAGGGTGCAGCCGATGTGGTTGCCCAAGCCAAGCGCAGAGGTGAGTGTGCGGCCCTGGACCCCACACGCTTGGGGAGGGGCTCTGTTGGGGTCAGGAGTCATGTTCTCAGTCCCCCGGGGGCTCTGCTGGCTAAAGGGAGGCTCAGAACAAAGCAGGCCCAATAGAGAATAAGCCTGCCGCCCTGCCTGGCCTCTTTGTGGTGGGGACCTCATTCTCGGGACAGCAGGGGTGTGGCCTTTGGGAGAGGTGAGTGCCTGGTCCCTGTTCAGGGTAGGGGGCCCAAGTCTCTGTCTCCACGGAGCATCAGCTGCTCACCAGGGGGCCTTGAAGCAGACCGTGTGGCCTGTTGGCCCCGTTTCCACAGGAGTGAGAACTGTGTGTGCGCGTGCACATGTGTGTGTGTGTGAGATTTGATTCCACGTGCACTAGAACCTTGCCCAGCTGACCTCACTGGGAGCCCCACATTACTGTCACTGGGCACCTCCTGCATCTAGTAGCTGGGGTGCTTGCCCCAAGGGCTGGGTGCTCTCTGCCCACAGGGTACCCCCACAGCTGGAGGAGGCAGTGGGTAAAGGAGACGAGCCCGGGGTCTGAGTTGATGTGTGCTGCTCCAGCTGTGGTCCAGCAGGGGTGCCCACAGGCCTGCCCCTCAGCAGGGGGGTGTGAGGGAGCGGGTGTGGAGATGACCCCCCCGAGGAGCCCCAGGCCAGCTGTGCTTGCCCAGGGCCAGGTGCCCCAAAATAAGGGGACAAGCTGTCCAGGGTCGGGAAGGCGACGGACAGTCGGGGCACATCAGCAGGGCAGTGCCGAGGCCTCCGCCCTGCACGGGTCCCGAGGGCATGCAGGTGGGCTGGGTGCCTCTCACGGGGCCTCACTGCAGGGGTGGTCGTGTTTGGGGAGCCCATCACTGCCAGCCTGGGCACCGACGGCTCACACTACTGGAGCAAGAACTGGGCGAAGGCGGCGGCCTTCGTCACATCGCCCCCCATCAACCCTGACCCCACCACCGCAGACCATCTCACCTCCCTGCTGTCCAGGTATGGAGCTGACCCAGGGTGGCCCCAGAGTGGCCTGCAGGCTCCATGCCCCGCCCTGACCTCAGCCTGCTGGCAGCTCCAGGCCTCTCCTGCATGAACCCTGGGTGCTCGTGTCCCCCACGCCGAGGCACCAGGGCTGCCCAGGGTGGCTTTCTCAGATGACCTCTGGGCCCCATGGGCCGTGCTGGCCGGGGTCGGGGCGAGGCAGACCGGGACCGTCTGGGCTCCTCTGAGCCCGGCTTGTTCTCAGCGGTGACCTCCAGGTGACCGGCAGTGCCCACTGCACCTTCACCACTGCCCAGAAGGCCGTCGGCAAAGACAACTTCACACTTATCCCTGAGGGCACCAACGGTGTGGAGGAGCGCATGTGCATGGTCTGGGAGAAGTGCGTGGTGAGTACAAGGGGGCACGCGGTGCACCCACCAGGAGTGGGGCGCCAGCCGAATTCTGACGGTCCAACAGAAAGGGAAGCCACTTAACCAGTAAATTCATCACGTGGAATAGAGGTCGGAGCGCGTGGGCCTGGGGTGTCGCCCCCGCCAGCGCTGCCATCCAGGGCCCCTCAGACATTCTGTTCCGCTCGCCTGGAGGAGACCCCCACGGCTGCCACACAGCCCCGGTTCTCATGGCACATGAAGAATGCATCTGTGCACACGGCTCAGGGAGGGCGGGCCCCCGTCCCCGGTGGAATTGCACTCTGCGTGTTAGTGGTCTCCTAGAACGCCTGAGGTTTCCCTAGACTTCCGTCTCACTCGGAAAGCCCTGCCTGGTGTCCTCTGCCCCCTGCACACCCCACCCCGGCCCTGAGCTCTTCCCTGGGCTGAGGCCGACCCCGGGCTTCCCCCACCGCCCTACCTCCCCAGGCCTCCTGGCCACCCCAGAGAGACTGTCACGTCCTTCAGGGGACACAGACGTTGCTGTGGGAGCTTCACCATTTGTTCACCCTCCGAGTGAGCACAGAGACCAGGCTCCGTGCACAGGAAGGAGCAGACCAGCCACGTGACTGAGAGTGGCCTGTTGATTCACACGCACAGTGCCTCCACCTGGGAGCGCGGTTCTGATGCTGCTCGCTGCCCGGAGGGCGGGGGCCCGTGTCCCTGGAAGCCCTGAGACCAGGCCTCCACAGGTCCTTGGGAAGGGCCCTCCCTTCCCCCTCAGCTCGGCCTTCTTGCTTCTCAGGTCTCGGGGAAAATGGACGAGAATGAATTTGTTGCTGTGACCAGTACAAATGCAGCCAAGATCTTCAATTTTTACCCAAGGAAAGGACGAGTGGCTGTGGGCTCCGACGCGGACCTGGTCATATGGAACCCCAAGGCCACGAGAATCATCTCCGCCAAGAGCCACAACCTGGTAAGAGAAGCCTGCTCCCTGAGTCGGGGCGGTGGCCTGGGGAGCCCCTCGTGGCCTTCCCCGGAGTGTTCCAGGGGTGGCACTCACAGGCGGCAGCAGCTACTTTGCTCATCCCAGTGCTGACCATCATAGGGACAAGGGGCCCACCCCACTCGTGGGAGAGTTAACCTTATTGCAGGCTCACGCCCCTCCCCTCTGTCCTTCTCAGAGGCCTGTGATTCAGGACCAGGTGCGCTCGGCTGGGGCCTGTTCCTTCTGAGTTCTGGCCCAGCTGAGTGGATTGCGTCCAATTAGGGGTCTGGAACAGGCTCGCGGGCCTCCAAGGACGCTGCTCGGCCCCCAGCGTGCTCTGAGGGCTGGGAGGGCCACAGCCGCAGTGCTGGATGCTTGGCCCTATCTCCCCAGAACGTGGAGTACAACATTTTCGAAGGCATCGAGTGCCGCGGGGCCCCGGTGGTGGTCATCAGCCAGGGCAGGGTCGTGCTGGAGGACGGGAACTTGTTCGCCACCCCAGGGGCCGGCCGCTTCGTCCCTCGGAAGACATTCCCGGACTTCGTCTACAAGAGGATAAAGGCGCGCAGCAGGGTAAGGCCTGAACCAGGCGGGGCGTGGGGTTCAAGGCCATCTCCGCATGCAGGAGCTTTCTCCTCCTGGTCAGCCCTGCCTGCCCAGGCTAGCAGGCAGCCAGGCAGAGTGGCTCCTCGCTCGCCCAGGGCACCTGATGGGCAAAAGTGCCAGCAAGGCCTGCTCCTAGTCACACACCCAGGGCAGCAGGGACAGTGGTGGGACTCAGACCCTGTCCTGAGGGCTCAACGCCCCCACTCGCTCGCTCTCCTCCCGTGCCTCTGCCCCACTGTGACCTCCCAGTCTGGGCTCACCAGGCAGCCATGAGTCCAAGCCACAAATCCTGAGGGAGGCGCCAGCTGGAAACACAAGCACATCTGGAGGTTTTGCTTCAATCCACGGACCATTGGTCCATCGTAGTGGCTGCTGGGAAATGCCTCTGACTTTGGGGCCATTTCCAAGGAGGACAGGATGCAGGGCCTCCCTCTCAGGGCCTCCTCGGGGACGAGTGGGGCTGTGCCGGGGCCCCAGGACGACGGCTACTGAGGAGGCAGTGACTGTGCTGGGGCCAGTCTTCGACTGCAAACAGAGGCCTCCTCTGCAGGCAGCCGTGTGTGAGCAGTGCTGCTCCAGCCAGGGTACTGCCACAAGCCTCAGGGAAGGAGGTGGTGTGTGCACGGACGTGAGTGTGTTCACGCCTGTGTGCAGGGAGGGGTGTGCACACACGTGTGTGTAGGTGGGAGGGGAGGCAGGTGTGTGTCCGAGCATGCAGGATGAGCGCCCTCATTGGTGGGGAGCCCTGGAGTTTCTGAGCCCGGCAGAATGCAGTGGGCAGGCTCTAGGCGGGAGCCCCCTGCCCTCCAGTTGCAGGGCCGGCTCGGCGCCCCTCATGCCCGCCCCCTCGCCCCGCAGCTGGCGGAGATCCATGGCGTGCCCCGAGGCCTCTATGACGGGCCAGTCCATGAGGTGATGGTGCCCACCAAGCCGGGGGGCGGCGCCCAGGCCCGCGTGTCCTGCCCAGGGAAGATCTCAGTGCCCCCCGTGCGCAACCTGCACCAGTCGGGGTTCAGCCTGTCTGGTGAGTGGAGCCTGGGGGCGGGCTGGGGGCTCCGCTGGAGCATCCTGAGGGACAGGAAGCCCCTGGAGCCGCAGGGCCTCAGGTACCAGGGCCCAGCCTGTGCTGGGTGGGTGAGCTTTGGGAAGGCTGCTGGCCCCTGCCCACATCTGGCCGCAGACAGAGAGCAGCCACCAGGGCTGGGCCTCCTCGTCCCATTGCCCTGCAAAGAGCTCAGGTGTGTGGGCCCAGCCTGGTAAGACCCTTCCTGCCCCAGCATCTGCCCCAGGGTGTGAGACCCCCTCTGTGAACCAGCCATGCTGAGGAGGCGGCTGTGACTTTGAGCCCAGGGGTGAGCATGGGATGCCCAGCCTCTGCGGGGACCCAGTGCCATGTGGGAGTCCAGCTCCTCCAGCCCATCATGGCTCCCAGCCAGCCCCACCAGCCCTGCATCACATGCGAGGCACATCAAGAGGGGTCTGTGGGTGCTCGGGGACATGCGGGGATGCCTCAGAGGGCTCAGGTGGCCCCGGTGTGCAGGCCACCAGAGTCGGGCCCCTGGTCAGGTCTTGGCTGTGGTCCAGCATGATGTGTGACTGAGATTCTTCTAGAAGTTCTGAGCCCCAGGTTCTCCCTGCAAACCAGACAGACCCTTCCTCTCTCCACCCCTCTGGTGGGGGCCAGCCCACCCCTTGATGTCCTGTCTCATCCTCCCCCTCGGAGAGAGGATGGAGGTCACCTCCTGGGGACGCAGGGCCAGGGGCAGGTCCCCTTTCAAATCCAGCATTGTCTTAAAAGCCAGGGACAGCCTTCTCCCATCATGGGGGTCTCTGTGCAGGGTGAGCCCAAGACCCACAGGAAGGACGAACAGGACTGGCCTAGCCTGTGCTCCTCGGGATGGGCGTCCTGGAGGGTCAACACTGACCTCCAGGCCCCAGCTGAACAAAAATGCTGGCCTCACTCCCCCGCATCCAAGGCCTCAGTGATGGGAACGCCTGCCCGGTTGCCTTGTCTCCCTGCCACGGCTGTCTGGGGAGCATAAGGGACCCATGGTGGGTGGGTAGGCAGCTCTGCAGTCCTGGCCTCACGGGTGGGGCCAGCAGCGTCTGTGTCCCTTCCCCACCCGCCTTCCGCTGACCTTCCCGCACCCACTGCCTGCCTTTCTGCAGGATCTCAGGCGGACGACCACATTGCTAGACGCACGGCTCAGAAGATCATGGCGCCCCCTGGCGGACGCTCCAACATCACCTCGCTGTCCTAGACGTCCCAGCTGGGTGCCAGCAAGTTGGTGCTGCCCCCGCGGGGCGGACGGCAGCAGGGACCACTCAGCTCAGTTAGCTTCCCTTTGTTGAACTTATTTTGAAAGGTGCTTGGCCTTATCTTGCCCTCCCCAGAAACTCTCCTTTTGGGGTCTCAGGTCTATTACGAGGCGCCCCCATGAGGAGACAGCTGAACTTGGGGAGGTTTCACTGCCAGGGCAAGGAGGCTAGACGTGGTGGTGGGGATGGCTCAGGTGGCCCCGAGCCCAGGTGCTACATGCCTCATGAAGACGGGGCGCCCACCAGGGGCCTCATAACCTGCATGGAACAGGCTGGAAGGCTGGGGGCCTTTGCTCCCTCCTCCCCATTACACATCACTGCCCTGTGAAGCCCCCAGCTCCCCTGCCTGCTCCCGTGGCCGGGGGTGCAGCATGTCCCCCCTCCACCTCGGTGTAGGCCGTGAGCTGAGCCCCGCCCCAGAGCTGCTGTGACTTCAGGGACCCACCAGGCACGTGGCACAGGGCGGCAGCTTCCTGCAGGACTTGCGGACTCACACACTTTTCCAAGGACCAAACCTCTGCTTTTGTAGTAGCCCATGTCCAGGGGAACTTAGGATCCTTTAGCTGAGATGCCTTCCTTTTGTGACTAAGTGTGCACTCCGGTAGTTTACTAGACCAGCAGTTTTGTGCGGTGAGGACAACTGTAGCCAGGGATCTGCATGCCACCCACAGCCCGGACGGCCACGCCGTCACCCCAGTCTGATGGGAAGGGTCAATTAAAGCCGTCTGGGTCAAAGCCTCTGGTGCGTGGAGAGCCTGGCTTCTCTGCCCCTATACCATCCCGCATGAGTGGTTTATGCGGGGACATTCTGCTGCCCCCTAGCCTGGCTTCGTGCTGACTGCAAAGCTGGACCTCAAGACCCCCCGGAAAGGACAGCTTTGCTGGGGAAGGTGCAGGGCTGGTCTGGGGGGGCAGGGCTGTTCCTCTCAGGGGGGGGCCTGAGAACCGTGCCCAAGCCCAGGCCTGCCGGTCAGAGACAGCCAGAGGGTCAGAGGGACGTTGATGTGACCCACGCCGGAAGCTCAGAGGGAGAAGGTTGGGCTGGGAGGACCTCTGCTCACATCCTGACTGGACGGGCCCGAGCCGCCCCAGCAGAAGGTCGAGGGGCAGCCTGGCCCATGAGGAAGCACAGGGAACAGGGCAGCATTGCCAGTGGGTGGTCGACAGGTGTGGCTCTGGCCTGAGACTGACGCCTCCTCCACAGACACACGCAGCCTTGGCCCTGCACCCCTCAAGGCAGAGGTTCTGATCCAGACCCTCGGGCTGGGCTACCCCAGAACCTTCCAGAAGGAGGAACTGCTGGGCTGGCCTCCTGGCCTCAGCCTCTCTCATAAAAATGGTGCCAGTTCTGTACCGCAGGTGTGGAGTGCTCCCAGAAGGGGTGTCTCTGCCCCAAGGGCAGGATGGTTACGGTCACTGGGGAGACAAGCCGGGAAGAGTCAGCGACAGCCCCCCACACCCGGCATCACCAAGCATGCTGGCCCCTGGTGACCAGGGAGCATTTTCAGCTATGTTCTCTGGGAAAACACAAACGCCCCATCTTTGAATCCAGGCGTCTCCTGAAGTTCTGTTGGTCCAGGGCAGCCCCCTGGAGGAGATCCATCCTGGTGGTCCTGCCACATTCCTGGGGGGCTCCCTCTGCCCCAGATTTGTTTGGTCAGTGTGGCCTCAGCTGGGTTCCTGGGGCTCTGCCAAGGCCGTGGTCCACTGCCCCACTGTCCCTCTCCCCCGGAGAGAGAGCGGGTGATCGGGAAGCCAGACCACATCCCTGCCACTGACACAGGAAGCAGGCAAGCTGTGCTCTGGGGTCTCTAAAATGCACGCTTAGATTTGCAGGTTCATACAAACCCCCAAACCCCCCTTGTTCTGTTCCTGCTTCTGACATCACCAGGTCTCCACCCGGAACCTTCTCCGGGGCTCGGTACCACCCACTGGGCATCCTGTACCACTGCCCACTTCCACACCCTGGCTTCTCCGGGGCTGACTGGGGCCCTGTGTCCCCCATGTGCACACACTGCTGAGCTTCTGATGTCAATTATACCTCAGTGAGTGAAAGGGCACCGATCCCAAGGCCGTGTGGGGGCCTGGGGCCCTGAGGGCTCTGCCCCCACAGGAACTGTGCGGACTGATGACGAGCATTTTCTGAGCCGCAGGCACTGGGCACGGCTGCCCCACAGACACAGAACGCGCAGAGCACTCGACAATGAGCAGTTCCCCTACTGTAATTCTCAGAGTGAAAACTATACAGAACACAGCAGAAATTGCTGGAACAGCTGGCGTCTATAAAACATTCCTCACTTTCACACCCGCGACCCTCCCCCCTTGATGTACAAGAACCCAGCAGACCCTGGGCCACCCCGCAGCTCGGGGTAGCAAGCTCACAGACATCGCACAGCCCACGGCAGGGCCGGCGACGAGGGCTATGTACAGCCAAGAGGTGGTGAGAGACGAGAGCGCCTGTCCCACCATGCGGCTCTGGCCTCCGTGACCCCCCCGAGGTGAGGCCAGGGCGGGTGGCCACGTGCCCCCTCCACCATCGCAGGTAACGGGAGTGGTCAGGTGGTGCACACCCTCCTTGCCTACCAACCCCCGCCACACGGACAGCCTCTTGCCATGTGCCACCTGGAGCCCGAGGGTAGGCTCGGCGGTCAGACTGTTCCAGTAAAAATATGGCCAGGGCATGGGGGGGCCACCAGCCTGGATCCGGGGTGGACGAGCTGGGACTCCACCCACTGCCCCAGCGTGCTGTCCCTTGGCAGCCCTGAGTCTCCAACGCAACCTGAGTTGGCACTCTGAGAGGCTGGCCAGGCTGCCTAGCCGCTCCCGGCCGACGGGCAGATGGAGCCACACATGGGCAGGGCGGGGCGCGCCCCCTCACTGTCCACCGAGGCCTCCACCGTGTCCCCCGCCTCGGGTGCCGGCAGGGGCTCGCTCGCGGGATCCTGGCTCCTCTTCAGCCTGTGTGGGGAAACACAGGGAGGGGCTCTATGCAGCCTCACCAGCGGCCCCCGGACACTTCTTGCTGGCCCACGACTTGTCCAAGGACTCCTGGAATGTGTCCCTCGGGAACACAGCTTAAGGGCCCCCAAACATGGACCAGGTGCCAGGCATCTCTGCCAGGGCGGAACCCCCCTCTGGGAGGTGCTGACCCAGCGGGACACCAACGGTGGACGTGGGGTGGCCACACGGCATTTCAGCCCAGTGGTGCCCTCTGTCCGACTGTTTGTGGCCTTCGGGCACAGAGCAGTGGGGCTGGCACATCTCTGTTTGTTTCCAGCCAGAAGCTGAAAGGAGGCCTAGTGTAAGTGCAAGTCCTGGGGGTCAGCAGCATCAGCAGTCAGACTGTTCCAGAAAAACATGGCCAGGGCGCAGCGGGGGCCACCAATCTGAAATGAGGCTTTTCAAAGAGCTTGGCTCAGTCCTGTTCTTATCCAGGCCTCTGACCTCCAGGATGGTGGCCAGCATTCTAAACCAGTGCCCACACATCATCCTGGTCACCAAGGCAAGACAGAGCACCGGCTGGTCCTGCTCACCTGCCAGGCCAGCGCTCAAGGCCACCGTCTCCAGGAAGCCCTCTGTGCCTGACTCTGCCACTCCTCACCCAGGCCCCACAGCACTGGACTCCTTCCCTCTGCTGTGACAGGGGCCTCAGCTATTTGTGGCCTGCCATATCTCCCTGCCAGCCAGCTGTGCCCTTTCTGTCTCACAGTCCCTGGCACCCAGTGAAGGTTTGCTGAGTGAATGAGTGAGTGAGTGACTGAGGGGTGGGAATTGATGTGACTCTATAGGGCCACCCAGGAAGCCATCAGCCCTCATCTGGGCAGCCCCCGGGTGTCTCCCTAGGAGAGTCTGGCCACTGACCTGAGTTTGGAACTAAAAGTTCCCAGGGGCCCCTCCTGCACGAGCCTGAACCGGGACCTCCCCCCCTCCTCCTCGAGCACTGCTGGTCAGATTCCCCCGGGGGGGTGGTTCCCCAGGCCCACTGATGCCACATGGCTGCAGGGGCCCAGGACTTGTGTGGCCAAGAAAACCCTGGCCCAGTTCCACAAACTCCTCTCTGCCCCCATAACCCGCCTCCAACACACACACTCACTTTTCTCTGTTAAAAATCACAAAGTCTTGCTGGATGGCATCAAGGCAGTCCTGAAGGTAGTCATTCTCCTGTCAGAAAGACACACAAATGAGGGTAGTGGACACCGTCAGGTTCCCTCACAGCCCCTCGGGGGGGCTCCCGAACACCCCTCCTGCTGGGTCTGCTCCTCCTCCCGTGGCCTGCGCCTGTGGCCTTCTAGGGAGACCTGCCTCCAGGCCATCGGAGGAACTGTGCCTTCAGGCAGCCAGAGCACCTGGCAGTTTGCTTCTCCCGGGAGCCCTCAGCCAGTGACCACAGGATGCCCGGGAATGGTAGACTGCCTTGTGGTGGATGCTGACACGGACAGACAGCTCTGTCTGTGGGACCAGACTTGGCCAGAAGCCATAGCTGGCTTGGCTCACTCCCCTCCCTTCCCCCCACCCCCCACAGTGATCCTCCAGGTCACCTGTCCTAGGGTCTGCTGCCAGGAACCTGCCCTGAGAAGGCCGGTCGCAGGGGCTGTCCTGAGAAGCAGACTCTCAGGATGGGCTCTGGAGGTGGACCCCGCACTAGCCAGTCACTGAGGACGGACCCGTCTTTGGCAGCACGTGGGGTGCTGAAGGTCCCTGGCAGGCTGCGGGATCGAATGACTATGGCCCTCACCCCAGTGAGTTGGGAGAGGGTGCAAGTGGAAGAATGCACTGGCTGTGACAACAGCTCTGGCGCTGGGGGGACATGAGGAAGGAGTAATTACATGGACGTGGGTCTTATTGCTTTTGCTGGGCCCAGTGTGGAGATGCTCCATCCTGTGGCCCAGGGCAGCACACTGGAGACCAGGCGGAGAGGTGAGAGCAGCGGGACCTCACAGCAGGCTGCACCCAGCCTCAGGAAGTTTCCTGTGTCCACGCCAAGGCCCTGATAGGGAAGGGGCTGGAATCGGAGACTCAGGGGGCGTACCGTCTGGGGGATGCACGTGGGCCATCTGGGGGGGATGCACGTGGGCCGTCTGGGGGGATGCACGTGGGCCGTCTGGGGGATGCATATGGGCCGTCTGGGGGATGCATGTGGGCTGTCTGGGGGAATGCACATGGGCTTTCTGGGGGGGATGCACGTGGCGTGTTAGCCCCGCTGCTCCTGCTCTCTCTGAGGCTGCAGAAGGGCCCTTCCCCTGATCGAGAATAGCAGCCTCCCCGCCTCAAATTCCTGCAATGATGCAGAGCTGCAACCACAGCAGATGCCACGGAAGACAGCACTTGCTCCCTCAAGATCTGCCTGCACCTGCCCTCCTAGCTTCAGAACAACAACCAGGTCAACAGCATGGCCCAGCTCGGGGGGTGCTGGACCTGCTGAGGTGAGACGGGGGTGACTCACTGAGCCAGGAGGACGCGCTGGATAGGGAGGGTCCACTGATGTGAGGGCAGCCTCCACAACTTGGGAGGTAACTCCCTGGCAAGAGCGAATGCAGTGGGTTCTGATACACTGCACAGTGGCTCTTGCAAACTTGGAAGAAATGATGGCCCAGGTGAAGATTCCAGAAAGGCCTTGGAAGAATGCCGAGAGGGATCGAAATCTCAGAGACGTGGGCAGCTAGAATGGGTCAACAGACTCAAGATTGAAGGCCCAAGGAGTCCTCAGATGACCGTGTTCTTCTGGAGGGCCCAAAGGACGCTCCTTCCAGCGAGATGGTGGGAATGAGCTGGCAAGGGCATGGCCTCATGGAGAAGCCCAGCAGTGTCTGTCTTCCACCAGAGACACAGAACCGAGCCCCTGGTGTGGTGGTGATGGCGGCATGCAGAATAACAAGCCTTAACTCAACTTAGCTGCACTCAACCAGGTGGGAGTAACCAAAGTGACAGAAGGCAGGGCTGGAGGGCAGGCACTTGGACCCTGGGATGCAGATGATGTCCAACAGGTCACGGTGCTCCTGGGGTCAGAGCCGGACAGCCAGAGTCCATGCACACACACATGCACACACGTGTACACACGCACACACAGCAAGATCAAGGGTGCGCGAGCAGAAGGCTGCTGTCGGCCACCTTAATGGAAAGTCACAGTTCTTTTCTTCATTTCCAGACCTAATTCAGTTCTCAGACCTAGGACCACCGGCAGAAGGAGCGGCAGCTTCCTGTAAGGAAGGCCGTGCTGGTTCACAGCAAAGGTATGTGGCAGCGATTCCCCAGGCCTCCCAAAGGTGCCCATGACGTTTCTCTGAATACCTGCCCACAGGCCCAAAAGAAATACCCAGATGGTTCGAAGTCTGCTGGATGCAGGGTCTGAGTTAACACTTGGCCCACATCCATCTTACAGGGGACCAAGGGGTCCACTCACCCACCTAGGGGCTATTTTTCCCAAGCTGCTGAATGCACGGTGAAGATGGACGTGTTTGCATCTGACAGAGCTCTCACATTAGTTCCTTGACCTGTGAAGCACCAGCTATTACCATAGCTTTTAACTTTCAACTCTGAGGACACAAGACACTGCTCCCCATTATTTTCCCATTTAATTCACAAGCCTGGCACCAGGCTCGTGGCAGATGACAGGGGACCGTGGCAGATAGAGCCTCGTGGCCGCTCCAAGTGTAGCTGCTGAGCCAGACACAGACTCTTATCAGAACAGGTCAACAGCCTCTGGAGCGAGGCATGCAGCCACTGATCTGACAGACGCATTCTTCTCTCAACACCCACCAACAGGGAGGACTGGATCCAGCCGGCCTTCACCTGAGATGGACAACTGCACGTGCATGGTCTCGCCCAGGGCTCAGTCCAGCCCCCTGTTCTCTGTCACAGACAGTCAGAAAGACTTTGGTCATCTGACACCTACCCGCACCCACTGTGTTGATGGTGTGACGTCAACTAGATTGGAGGAGCAGGAAGTAGCAAGAACTCTGCATGGCCTCATAACGCACACGTCCAGAGTGTGGAGATAAACCTCGCCAGGGCTCCGGAGCCGCTGCTACTGGTGAGCTTTTTAGGGATCTAGCGACATGGCCACGCTGGGACATCCCCTCCAAGGCCATGATAAGTGACTTTAGCTCGCACCTCTTCCCACTAAGAAAGCAGCACAGACCTTGACAGGCTTCTTTGGGTTTGGGAAGAAGCTGATTTTCCCCCACCCCCAAGGCAATGCCCCTCGGAGGGTTCTACGTGATCCGGTGCATTACTAGGGTCTGCTGCTGGCTGGTGCACCAGGAACCATCCCCAGCCCCATGTGGGCGCTGAGGACGGCTCTGCCTGCTCCTTCCCCAGTCTTGGTGGTCCCTACACCGTGTGTGCAGCATGTGCAGCTCAACACCTGGATGAAGACTCGAGGGGACTCTGCGGATCCCCCAGCTCTCTCCTCTCCAGTACCTGCCCTGCCACCTTGGCCTCCCCCAAGGAGTCTCCGTCCTGGCAGGGTAACTGACCTTAATCATCAAGGAGAGATGAGGCTTCTGTACCAAAACAGACCAGATAGTTCCCCTAGCTGTGTCTTAGTGTTCCCTGGCTTAATGTGGATAATCAGTGGACACATGCACGAACTCCGGCCTGAAAAGGGAACGCAAGCGGATGCTCAGAGCACTGGGGGAGAGGGTCCAGGCCGTGTCAGCAGGTGAACCACTGACAGACCAAGACCAACAGAGATACAGTGGGGCAGAGAATGAACCAGAGCAGATGTGGGAGGATGCAGGAAATGCGTGTCAGCTCTGGCCCCAGGGGTGACAGGGCTGTTCATCTCACCAACCTTCCTCATCTAGGTTTTCCCAAGAAGAGGGGTGCACCAGAAGCCTGAGGAGTGGATGTGGGTGGTGCAAGAGGTGGACCGTGCGCCCTGAGATGTGCAACCACGGCCCTCCACACAGGGCTTCTTCCTCCCAAGCTGCATGGCGTGCTGTCCTGGCTCCGGTGTTCTTTTCCTTCTGACGGCCCACACCTGTGACTCTCAGCGACCTGCCTCGGGCTACTGCAGCCCTTTGCTAGCACACAGAGCTGGAAAGCCACCGAAATTCACGTCCCTCTGGGGCCTTTAGCTGATGACTGCTGAGTGCGGGAGATGAAAGCCCCACTTCCTAGGACCACGACTGACCCCTGACCCTTACAGAGTCAGGCTGAAGCTACGCTCCACAGGACTTTGCCTGAAATCCAGTCATTGCTGGCTTCTCCCACTCCGAGTGATTTCTCCCAGGTGTATTTCCTGAATAAATCGTTTGCACACGAATCGTGATCTTAGGGCAGACATCTATGGGGCCTCTATCAATGCCGACATTCACAGCATCAGACCCCAGATATCACCCAACCTGGGGAGGGACAGGGGCCTGGGAATGGAGACCAGGCTCCAACCTCCAACTTTGTCTCAAATAGAGACAGAGTTGCTGAGTGACTCAGACATGATTCCCAAAGCTCTCAGGGTTCACTGGAAGTGCAAGGGACCCAGAGTGACCAAATAATGGAAAAAGAAGAACACAGCTGGCGGACTCACACTGCCTGGTTCCAAAACTTCCTACAAAGCTGCAGTCACCAAGACGGCGTGGTGCTGGCACAAAGACAGAGAGGTCCACGGAACAGAATTGTGAGGCCAGGAAGAAACCTAATGTTTTGGTCAATTAATGTTTTAAAATGATGCCAAGCAATTCGATGGGAAAAGAAATCTTTTCAACAAACAGCACTCAGACAACTGGATAGCCACACGCAGAAGAATGAAGGTGGGCCCCACCTGACACTGTCCATAAAAGTTAACTCGAAGTAGATCCTAGACCTGAATGTAAGAGAAAACCATACAATACTTGGAAGAAAACGTGGGAGCAAATATTTGTGACCTCAGGTCAGGCAATGGTTTCTTAGATAAGACACTAAAACCACAAATGAAGAGAGAATAAGTTGACATGTTGGGCTTCATCAAAATCAAAAACTGCTGCAAATGATACCACCCAGAGCAAAAAAAGAAAATGCACAGATAGAAGAAATATTTAAAACCATCTCTCTGATAAGGCACTTGTGTCCAGAATATGCAGATAACTCTTATCAATAAACAATAAAAAGACAAATAAGGAATCTGGTTTCAGTGCTGACACTTAAGAACCTGGAGGTCATCACTCCCACTCACTCTCACAAGAAGCTGAACAAACTGGAAATCAAGGACAGCACCCGCCCGCAATTCCCCCTCTGGACACCAGGGGCCGCCACCAGCAGTCCCAGGACTGGGGGAAGATGGGAGCCCACTCTCCAGGTCCTTTGCTTCCTGAGAAATCAAGGCACCCAGGGGATGGTCCCCAACCCTTGGCCCTACACTGTGGTGAGGAGGGGACTGACGCCCATCTTCTGCCCAGACCCTGTGCCCGCGAGCAACAGAAGGCCCACCAGGTGTGAGGAGTTTGCACAGGGGCTGGGGGCCTGAGGGGCACCCCAGGGCATTCTCCACTGGCTGGGCTGGGTCCAGGGGCAGGAAGACCACTGACCACATTCAGTGTCACCACTGTGCCCCCTGCCATCAGACCTGCATCCCTAGGTGCTTTGCTGAACACCAGCCATACCCTGGCACAGGTTCAGTCCTGACCCCACACATGCTCACACTCCCCAGGAAGACCCCTACCCTCTCCAGAGAGGCTGCATGACCTGGGGCAGGGGGGGAGCTGTTATGGGTTACACCATGTCCCCCCAAAGTGAATCCCTAACCCCACCACCTCTGATATGAAATAAAGGCACCGCGGATGTGCAGTGAGTGAAACTGGGGGAGGTCATCCTGGAGTAGGGTGGGTCCTTTCCAATGACTGGGGTCCTTTGAAGAAGAGGAGTCACAGACACATGCAGGGAGAGTCCATGTGACAAAGGAGGCAGAGACTGGTATGATGCATCCACAAGCCCAGGAACGCCAAGGACGGCAGCCACCACCAGCAGCCAGAAGAGGCAGGCGGGGCTTCCCCAGGCTCCCGATGGTCCCCCGCCCACCCACTTCAGAGAAGGATGCCAGAGGCTCAGAGAAGCTGCAGGAGAGGCACTGGGCTGGGAGGCAGGAGAAAGGTTTAGGGACTTCTCGGGACCTCAGGACAACCATCTGCCGGACTTTCAGGGTGTGCTCCCTACAGGAGCCTGGCAGGATGCTGTGAGGTGGTGGAGAGGACCCCACACCCGTGCCCGACAGGGACACCCCCCACCCCCAGCACTCACAGACTGGGAGCTGTCCCTGCTGCTGTCCCGGGACCTGTTCTTGGCCAGCCGCTTCTTCTTCTTGTGCAGGGGCCTCGACTCCAGGATCATCTCCTCCAGCTCGAAGGTGGGGTCGCAGTGCAGGCGGCCTTTCTGTGGAGGGACAGGGTGCTGAGCCTGGCCGTGGGTTCTGCCCACGCTGCCCTGGGGCCACCGCCCAGGCCACCCAGCAGGCTTACGTTGGGCACGAAGCCTGGCTCCACTTTCTTTTCGCTCAGGTCGTCCCACAGCACGCCGGCCAGTGACGGGGCCGCCTGCATGTCCTGAAGGCTGGACACACGGTGCTTGGGGTCCACAGTGAGAAGCTGAAACAAAGCCCACATCAGGTGGCCCCAGAGCCCAGCACGTGCCCCACGTGAAGAGCTGGCTGCCTGCCCCAGCCAGGGCACCCTGTGGAGGGGTTGCCAGAAGGCCTGAGGTTCAGAAATGCAGGATCTCAAGGGTCGGGCAAGGAAAGGCAGCCCGGATTTTAAATCAGCCAGTGCAGTAACGCAGCCAAGGGGACACCTTGGTCTGAGTGGCCCAGCCAAGCCCCTGGAGCCCGAGGACAAAAGAAAGCATCTGGGGTCTGCAGGGACATTCTGCCCAGAGTCCCCAGCAGGCGGCAGCCTCAGCCTGGCTAACTGCAGGGCTGGCGAGAGGACCGCAACCAACACGTCACAGCCCTGATGAAGCCCCAGGGCGGCCGGGGCTGGGCATCTTCCCACATGTGGTCTTCTTTCTGGGTGAAACGCCGCAGACCCCATCTGAGTCTTCCCCCAGCGAGGAGCTTGGCGCGCGGATCATCCCACTTCCCACTCAGGCCTCTGGGGGCCAAGGTCGCCCTTGTGCGCCTCCTGGGCAGGTGTGGACACAGCTTCATGGGGAGAAAGCTGGGTTAAGAGGCTCTCTCAGGCTGGGAGAGACCTCTAGCTGCTTGGCCAAAATTCCAGGGTCAAAGGTCTCCGGCAGGAGGCAGGACCTGCCCAGGAGGACCCTGTGGGCCAGGAGACAGGAGCCTGGAGGCATGCCTCGCATGTCCAGCTCGCCCTCCCACACCTGATGCTGACCTGGGCTCCATGCACCAGTGTGTTTAAAGTGTGGCTGTCCAAGTGGGGAGCTGTGGGGGCCAGCCAAGGAGCAACCCCCAGCCCAGCCCCAGACCCCAGAGGCAGGTACTCTGAGGGCAACCCCACGGCCCCGAGTCCCTACCAGGCTGAGGTCGCCTGGGCTGCTGCAGACACGCACTCAGGCCACGGGAGGAGCAAGGGGGTGCCGAGGTCTTCTCTGCTTGCTCCCGGGGGGTGTGGCCAGGCCTCAGGCAGCGGGCAGTGAATGCCCATCTCCAGCAGGAACAGGGGCAGAGGATGCCAGGGCACAGCATGGACCCGGCACCCAGCCCTGCACACACCCTCCCTCCAACATGCATGACACAGTGACCTGGCATAGGGTTTGCTTCTTTGCACCTCGGTTTGGGCATCTGTGAAATGGGGTGATAACCAGTGTCCTGGAACCAGGTTGTGAGGGTTAAATTAGATTAGGGTGCACGCAATTCAGCTTACAGCTGGTGCCCACAGGCCAAGCCACTACATGAGGACAGGAAGGTGCCACTGGACCAGGCTGGAGCCCGGCTGGCGAGGGACACAGTCACACAGAATGCAAGACCCAGATGCCTCCCCCAGACTAGGGTCTCCACACCGCCCACCGCTGGGACAGGATGCTCAGTCCAGCCTCGTGTGCCTGGCTGGCCGTTTGCTCCAGGAGGATGGCTCACCTTCCGCAGCAGAGCCACCATCTCCTTGGACCAGGTGGGGACATACTGCACGCTCATTGTGCTGAACAGCTGCACCAGGCTCTCCACTGCGTTGCTCGAGTGGATGTCGTAGGGCCTCTGGGGCAGGGGAGGCAGCGCTGCACCAGCTGCCTTGCCCCTGTCCCCACCCCCTGCCCTGAGGCACCTGAGGCAGCACCCGCCCCGCCCCCCCCCGGCCCCCCTGCCCACAGCAGGCACAGCTCTGAGCTTGGCAAGGCCTGGGCCTGGGCTGCAGCTGCACCGTGGCCAGGGAACTGGCCAGAAGAGGCTGCGGATCCAGTGGGAAGGAAGCACATCTCCCCCAGAGGCCTGGGCCCGGGTGGATCAGCCTCCGAGGGCCAGGAGGGGCCTTCTTCAAGGGCAGGGTCCCATGGGGTGGCTGAGGGTGCAGTGCTCTCATGAGGGGATGGGAAGGTCAGTGGGTGACTTGACGAGGACCCCAGCCTCCCAGACTCCAGGGCTGGCCCAGCTGTGGCCACAGGGGTGAGAGCATGGGACACTGGAGGCAAGTCCCCAGGAGGCAGCCCTGCTGGGCAGCTCTCCACCCTGTGCACCTCCAGAGGCCAGCGCACAGGCCCAGCTACAGCCCCCAGGAAATCCATAGTGACTTCCCTCCTTCACTCGCTCAGGCACTGCCCGTCCACTCAGACGCTTCGCTAAAGGGGCATGTCCTTGCTGATGGACAGCACAAACATCCCTGAGCACATGGGGGTGGGGGACAGCCTCATCTCTCCTCAGGGCACTCAGGCCATCCCTGGGGGACACAGCCAGCTTGGGGTCTGGGGGCCAAGCCTGCGGACTGCAGGAGCTCCATACCCATCCGCGCAGCAGCTCATAGGCCATCACCCCAACTGACCACCAGTCCACCTCGAAGGAGTAGCCGGTCCCACCGTTGACAAAGGACTGGAAGATCTCCGGAGCTTTCCAGAAAGAGAAGGAACAGATGAGCACCCCTGACCCACAGGCCGGAGGGCTGGACCTCAGCTGGGCCCCGAGACCAGGCTGGCACCAGGGCTGGACGGGGAAGCCACCCTCAGGGGTTGATCCTTGCCCACTGACCACCTGGTTCAAATCCAGGTCCCACAGCCTGACACTGGCAGTGGGTTTTCTCACTGTCATACCCATAACTCTCACGGACATCACCTAGATTCTTCCATAGGGATCGGATGTGGCTGTGCTTAGCCTCATCCCAACACCTACTTCTGTGTGCCTTTAGGGAAGTAACCTGACCCCACCAGCCACAGGCTCAGCGTGGGAGACCAGCCAGCAGCTGGCAAGGTGGGTGCGAGGGTGGGCGAGGCCGCGGCTCACCCATGTAGGGCTTGGTCCCGGCTAGCGCGGTTGCCCTCTCTCCATCCTTTATGATGGTGGCGATGTTGAAGTCGGTCAGATGCGCGTGTCCTGCAAGAAGAGAGGACAGCGTGACTGTCCCATAGACCAGAGGCGTGTCCCACAGCCGGGGCACATGGCCCACGGCCCCGGCCTCACACAGCCCCACTCACCTTGCTCATCCAGCAGAATGTTGTCAGGCTTAACGTCTCTGTAGGAAGAGCAGACAGTGGGGAGATGAGCCCAGAAGTCCTTCCCGCTCCTGCCCCGTAATCCAAGGCAGGGCTAGGGGCTCCCACGAGGGCCCCTCCCCACCCGAGGCAGAGGCCCCAGAGGCCTGACATGGGCCTTGGGAGGATGCCAGGGCCTTAGGCCCCCTCCCCACCTGGCAACATTCTGATAGAGCTGGGCAAAAGCAGCCATTCCCGTCCTTGTCGGGGGCCACAGACACACAGCAGAGAACGTTCTGCACTAGACACAGAGGGGTGCTGGAGCCCCCATAAGAAAAAAGCAGAGCCCCCTTGCCCAGACCCTCCGGGCCAGCCCCTCTCCCAGGGCCCCGGGTTGCACAGCACTGTGGATCCAGCTCTGCGCCTTCCACCCATTCGCCCCAGGCCTCGCCCGGCTTCCAGGCGTCAGTAAGAGATGGCGCCTGAATCACGACCAGATAACAGAACCCCCAGGGCAGAAACGCAGAAAGCACGTCTATTTGACTTTATAATAAACCAATAGGTTTTTTGGTTTTGTTCTGTGGACACAGCTTTATCTTCCTAATTTCATCTGCTTTCAGCTCATATTAAGATTAGTTTGAATTCCTCAGGGACTTGGCAAATGGGCAAACGGGCGTCTGCTAGATGGCGGCAGGGATCCTGCAGTTGAGCAGACCAAGTGAAGGCCACCCAGATGCGGCCAGGCCCCGGGCTCTCAGAGAGCCAACAGCCCTCTGTGCCCAACTTCAGCTGCAGGTGCTCAGACAGGATCCTCCCCAGGTGGCCAGCAGGTGAGCAGCTGTGGGGCTGACCTTGGAGTCAGGCACTGCTTGGCCCAGGTGCCACGTCTGGGGGCAGGTCTGCAGCCAAGGGCGGGGCAGAGCATGCAGGAGTCTGTCCAGGTTCTGCTGGAGTGCAGCCACACACAGGTGGACTGACCCAAGGCTGCTGCCGGCCCCACCAGGCCTAGGTAGGCACCCCACCTCGTCAGGTGTGCACACACCTGTGGATGATGTGCTGACTGCGCAGGTAGTCGAGGGCCAGTGCCATCTCACAGATGTACAGCCTCACCGTGTCCTCGGAGAACTGCACGTTCTGTTGCAGGTGGTAGCGCAGGTCCCCGCCCAGAAGCAGGTCCACTACCATAAACATGTCCTCCTCATCCTGGAAGGAGTACCTGTGGGAGCCGAGGGAGAACCTGGCACGTGCACGGCTGGGGAGCCAGAGCCATGGCTCCTGCCGCACCTAATGAAGCCCCACCCCCACCCCTACCGGGCACTCCCCAGGAGCATGGTCCTGCCCAGAACGCTGAGTCTGCCTTGGCTCAGGAGCTGCTCTGAGCCAAGACCCTCAGGAAAGACAGAGCGGCCCGTCCTGATGGGAGGTGGCCCAGCTGGGGGCAGAAAGCCCACGTGACCAATGGGGAGTGGAACATGTCCCATCTCTGGGCCCTTCTGCTGCTGCCCTGGCTTCCTCTTCTCTAAAGGGGTGGGGAGGGTAAAAAGATCTGCTTGGAGGGTTGCTAAAGAAGAAAGTGAGACAGAGAGGTGGAATGCTCAGGCAGTGCTGAGCAAGGGGCTGGCTTCTAACAACCAGCAGCCATGGTGATGGTGACAGTGGGGACGGTGGTGATGGTGATGATGAAGAGGATGCTGATGATGACGGTGATGGTGGTGGTGATGACGATGATGGTGGTGATGCTGATGATGACGGTGATGGTGGTGGTGATAGGGGTAATGGTGATGATGATGCTAAAGAAGACGACAGTGACGATGATGAAGATGGTGGCAGTAACAAAATAACAGTTTAAGGACGTCCTTCCACTTTATAATTTCTTTTGTGAGCTCTCAGAGGTAACTCTTATTGATAATCAACTGATTCTTTCAAGAATAAAGTTAGAAAAAAATTCATTTTTCATGTGATGTCCCACTCCCTGCCCACCAGAAGCCCCCCTGTCCTCATTCTCAGGGGCAGGTGGCCTGGGGTGGGTGGTGTAGATTGAGCAAACAGGCCCTGTGCAAACTCTCCCCCACTGGCTCTAGCGCCAGAAACTCCATGGGTCACAGGCCTCCCTTGTGGGAAAGCTGGGCTTCCTGCAGGCTGGGAGACGCACATTACGCAGTGTGCTCAGACACCTGGATGGCTGCCAGCCCCGGGGACCACAAGGTGAGTGGACGGGAGGGGAGGCAGGGGCTGTGGGTGCCAGAGGCAGGAGAGGAGGGAGCACCAGGGAGGCACCCAGGGGCAGGAGAGGGTGGCACCCTCCACAGCTCCGGCGGGGGTCCAGCCTGGTCTCTGCCCCGAGGGGCGGGCTCACCAGAGGTTCACGAGGAAGACGTGCTCGATCTCCTGCAGGATCTCCAGCTCCCGGAACACGTTGCGGACCTCGTCCCGCTCGATGCACTGCTGCTTGTTCATGTACTTCATGGCGTACATCTTCTCCGTGTCCCGCTTCTGCACGATACACACCTGGAGGGCAGAGCGCGCTTCAGCACGGACGCCTGCGGACAGAGCGACCTCGCCACCCGCCTCCCATGTGGGCCGTGGCAGACACAACTTTCAAATGACCAGACAAGTCTCCTGCGCACAGGCATCTGACGACAGGAGGCAGGACCCAGCCCAGGAGCACAGCGGGGTGGGGGCTACAGGCCATGCTGGTGCCTGCACCCCCTCATCAGCCGTGACCTGGGCACCCCCTTCCCAGGGCTCAGACAGCAACTGGACTGGAGGGTTGTTGGGGAATGAAGGAGTGAAGGAGAGGACCCCCTTAGCCAGAGCCTTTCACCCAGGAAGCCCCCAGGAATGAGAGCAGCTATTCTCATCAACTACAGGGTCATCATCTCCATTGCAACGGCGACCCTCCTGTGATGACAGGGTCTCTGCACAGCTCTGAAACCCCAATCCCACTGAGATTGAAGTGCAATGCCAATTAGCAATGTCAACACGGCTGACAGCTCGCTAATTGCTTGGCAGAGAAGATCAGGGTGAGAAGAGAGTGAGAAGTGGAGACCCAGGAGAGCCTCAGGCTAGGGCGGCCAAGGAGCATCAGTCAAATGTGAGGACCACGGTCTCCAAAGGGAGCCAGGATTAATGCCCAAAATCGGGGCTGCAGAGCCGGTGCCACGCCCCGCCATGCAAGCATGGAGAGATGACCCAGGGCCATTCCTGAGGGTCCCCACAGCCTTCAGTCTCCAGGACTTCAAGGAGCAGGAGCCAGGGGGCCCTGTAGAAAGTGGAAGATTCTGGAACTCAAGGTGGGCAGGAGACTGTCCTGGGGGCCTCACCCAAAGACAGGTGGCCTGGAACTGACCAGACGTTTCAACAGTCGCCAGCCCCAGGCCAAACCTGCAGATCCAACCCATTGGTGAAACCCTCGTCCTCTCACCAGGAACAAATCCTAAGAAACGAAAGTGTGTTTTTCTGAAGATATTCATCACAGCTGAACAAACTGTTTATGACAAACCTTTACACAGCCTAATGGACGTGGGCAGGTAAGCCAATGAAACAGCACACAGCCTCTGAATGATATTTATAAATACTTTTAACGACAATTTGTATAATGCCAAGCAAAGCTGTAAAGCCACACTATTTAACATAAACAACGTGCAGATGACAGACCCATTTCGGGCAGACACTCCAGTTGAGCACAGGAGGGGGCACTGAAGGCGGCCATGCTTGGGGGACGGCAGCACGGGAGCACCTTCCCCTCACTTCAGCTTCTGAAACGTTATGGGGGGGTGTTGTCTGGAGACAGACGCTGACGTCATACCCCAGATTCAGTCCGACGCAGTGGCGGTGAGGCAGCCCGGTGACTGCTGGTGTCGGGGGTTCTGGATGCAGAAGCTGAGCAGCTGCTCTCAGCTCAACTCCTGACTGTGCCCCCATCATCCGGGTACAGCGAGCTCCCTGATGCTCCGCTGCGATTCCCAAGGTGACACCACGTACACTACCACCTTGTGCATAGTCTACCCCGCGAGCCCGGGAGAGGCACAGCTCGCAGGGTGGTGCCCACAGCATGGAGGGCCACCTGGCCATGGCTGAGCTTCCACACACCTCTGAGCCCCCCTGGCCTCAACCTCGAACTCTCCCAGGGGCACAAACCCAACCAGGGGCCTGTGCAGGCCACCAAGACCCCCGTGAAGCCTTCCCTAAAACTGCCTCTGCCTGGGCCAACAGCCCAGAAAGATCTCAGTCCAGGGACACAGGAGCTGGCCTTAGACCTGCCTCCCTTCATGCCTCCAGAGACCCCCAGATGGCCTCAGGGCTGCAAGAGTCAAGGCCCCTCCCTGCCGCCCTGCAAGGACCGAGGCCGGGAGCATTCAAGCGGGAGAAAGCACACAGCACTGCCAGCAGCTGGGCACATGCAGAGGGGACAGCCCCATCCCTGGGGCTGGGCGGAGTGGGACCTCGACCACTGTCCTGCCCTGTCCTTGTCACCAAGGTCCTCCCCATGCAGATAAAGGTACGGAGTGCTAGGCTCCTGTCTTCCTTGACCCTCCCCCAAGTGGAACGGGGTGGGAGCCAGCAACTCCCCAAGAGGAGCATAAACAGTTCTGAAAGTATCGTCCTCAACTGGGTTTGGGCCAGAGCTCCCTTGGAGGGGAGGGGCCCCGGGCTCCTCTGAGGGACATCACACATTGCACATCACACATGCGAGACCCCTGCTGACCGGGACGAGGCAGGGCGCCGGGCTGGGGCTGAGAAGCCCACCAGAGATGCCCCCTCACACCCCAAAGATCCCCTAGATTCCACCCATCAGCCCGGTGCTGGCTGCTGAGGCCACACACAGTGGACAGATCGCTGTCAAGGGCCCTTCAGGTGCCCGAGGGCAGCTCTGATGCCCCCTTCCACGGCTTCTCTCCGCAGCCAGAGGGCCCCATGTCCCCAGGCCCGTCCTCCCTCCTTGGGGGCCTGGCCTCTCCTCACTGGCCATCCAGTGGCCTCTGAACTTGGCTGACCCTCCGTTTCCCCACCTGCTAAACTCGGACACTACACTGCCTCTGGAGCTCGTGAGAAGTCAACGCGACACGATGGCTAAGAGCGCTTTGCAAAGTGCTCACGGTCAGGGTCAAGTCCAGGCCTCGTGCTTACGTGCCCACCGAGGGCTCTGTCCCCTACTGTGGTCAGCTGAACGATGGCCCCCAAGGATGTCCCCAGACCCTGTGATCATGTTACCTTATGGGGAGAGTACCCTAGATTGTCCCTGTGGGCCCTAAACGTCATCACAGGGTCCTTACGAGGGGGAGGGAGGCTGAGGACAGAAGAAGTTGTCTTGGTCAGCTCAGGCAGCCATCACTAAAGACCACAGACTGGCGGCTTAAACGACAGTCATTTATTTCTCACAGTTCTGGAGGCTGGAAGTCAGAGATCAAGGTGCCGGCCCCTTCGGTTCTTGGTGAGGGCCCTCTTCCTGGCTTGCAGATGGCGCCTTCTCGCTGTGCCCTCACATGGCCTTTCCTCGGTGGTGCACGTAGAGAGCTCTGGCCTCTCCCCTTCTTCCAAGGACACGACCCACATCATGGGGACACCACCCTCATGACCTTATCTAAACCTAATGGCTCCCAACGGCCCCACTTCCAAACGTCATCACATTGGGGGTTAGGCTTCAGCGTGGGAATCTTGGGAAGACACAACTCAGTCCATGGGAGAGGAAATGTGACAGCTGGAGGGAGGTGCTACACTGCTGGCTCTGAAGACGAGGAGGAGGCAAGAGCTGGGAGCGTGCAGCTCTAGAAGCTGGGAGGGGCAGGGACGGACTGTCCCCTGGAGCCCCCAAAGGGAGCACCGCCAGCCGACACCCGGTTTCCGCCCAGGTAAACTGATTCCGGATCTCTGGCCTCCAGAACTGGAAGAGAATAAACGTGTGTTGTTTAAGCCACCCAGTTTGTGGTCACGTCACAGCAGCCACAGGAAACGAATGCAGTGACCCACTGTCCTGGGTGCTGTGAGGGACCGGAGAGGAGCGGTCCACGTCACTGGACAGTGTCGTCCACCTCTGCTACGAGACACTCGCTTTCCAAGCTGTCTGGGCTGCTCTGGGCTGTCATGGGCAGCCTCTCGCAGAGGGTTGCAGGCCTTGTTGGACGGAGACAGGGCAGAGGCATCCAGAAGACAAGCCAGGGCAGGGGGGCACACCAAGGGGTCCCTAAAGATCCCTCCCACCCACAAGGCCACAAAGTTTGGAGCAATGAGCCTTCCTGACTCTTCCTCTCACTTCAGCAAAATGGCCCCAAAGCTGCCGGTGGGATAGCTGCAGCGCTGTCCCAGGCTGGCTGCCTCAGGCGTGGGGACGCGCACCCAGAGCCCACCAACTTGCCCTAGGAAAGAAGGGCTCCACGTGCACCAGGCCTCCAGTCTGAGGACCCAGACATGAGACTGAGAAAGAGGAGAAGACAGAGATCCCAGCTCCAGGCAACTTCAAACTGTGTTTGATAAAGTGCAGTTACACCAATTAAAACCCAAAACACCTGCTTGTCACATCTGCTCTCGAAACGCTCTTTCTCAGGATCTTTGAGCCTGTGTTGGGGGGGTGGCTGGAGTTCTCTTCTCCCCATTTGGCCAAAGCTCCAAGGGGCCAGGGAGGGGGCTGCCAGCAAGGCCCCAGAGGGACAGGTGGGCTGTCCCACAGAGCTCCTGGCCAAGGTCAGAGAGACAAGCTTAGAGCTTTGTAAATGCCTTGACCTCCACCCACAAAGCCGCATTCTGTGGCTCTCAGCCTGGCGGAGTCCCCGGGACTGTGAAGACCTGTGCTTGCCCCTGAGCCTGGCTGTCCAAGCTCCTCCATGGGGAAAGCAACAGGCAAGAACCACCCTCCCAGCTGCGAGGAAGGGGCCTGCGAGCTGTTTAAAGAGCAAACTCCAGCCCCTGCTCCCACTCTCATGGCCTGGAGCTGGGAAACCCGGCTGACACAGGCGCCACATTTGCAGACTGTCCACCTGGGTATTAAATGGGCCTGCTATGCAGGCGTCAGCCAGAAACACAAGCAAAGTTCTGTAATTGCTGAAATGCAAGGCCACGGGGTCCCAGAAAGGCCTGTGCAGAAACAACGCATCCCAGAATATAATTAAATCCTGCTCCTAATGACAGAGTTGGCTCCTGGTCACATGGAACAGATACAAGTGCCAAGCCCCTACCCCCCATTTCCAGGGAACGCTGCCCTCTGGGGGAGAGTGCTGACTTTCAACGGGTCGTGGGTCCAGCCAGGGAGGCACCTTCAATGTCAAGGGGAAATCAAGGCAGCCACAACCGGAGTGACTCGGCCTGAGTCTTGCAGCCCTGGCTGCTGGACTGTCCAGGAGTCAGTGAAATTGTGAAAGAGGAGATCTTCTAATGTGTCAGGAGGAGATACGCCAACCGCGTCGCTTGATGATGGAAAGGGTGGGCTGTCTCTGCGGCAGGAGGTCTACGGGTCCAGCCCTCAGAGGAAGCTCTCGGGTTTGAACTTGGCTTGCCCAGAAGATGAGAAAGGCCCATGTGCCAAGGGCCACCGCCAGCAGACGTGCCCATGGAGAGTTCCTGAGGAGGGGAGGGCACGCCTGCCCATGGAGCTGGAGCCCTCCACGCGGGAAGAACAGAAGAAAGCCCAGGGGACACGGCCGCCCGTGTCAGCGATGGCGCCGCAGGAGAGCGGGGCTGGGAGGGATTTCTTTCCGAGCCTATCACATGTTCTAGATCATTTCTAAAATTATTATTTTGAAAGCCAGTTGAAATTTTCAAAATGAAAATAAGCATAAGCCGCAGCAGGCCACCAGCCCACCAGGTTTCAGCTCCGAGGCCCTTCTTGGCTGACGCTTCATTCTGCTCAGAAAGAGCTCCCCTCGGTCGTCCATCAGCACAGGCAGGAGGGAGGGCAGCCCGCCTGTCTCCCCTGTACGCGCAGGGTCAACTCCACAAGGCAGAGAAGCCCAAAGGCTGCTGATGGAGAGCTCAGCCCCACTCACCTGTGCACAGAAATGGAAAGAGAGAGCTCCTGGCGCTCAGCACCCCCGCCCCCATCTCCTGCCTTACAGCCCCGGTGCCTACCCGAAACTCAGTCTGGAAAGGCTCATTCTTGCCCAGGGATGGGAGAGGCAGACTGTGAGACAGGCAGAAAGCTCCAAGGAGCTCAGTGCGGGTGCCACTAACCGGGCCGCAGCTCGCCTCGGGCAGGGAGGCTGGGGGTGGGGGCACCAAGCCCACCCCATGCAGCCTCTGTCTTCAGGAGCACCAGCACCTGCAGCTCAGGGGCCTTTCCCAGCCAAAGGGAGGTGGAGGCAGAGCAGGGTAGGGACCCAGGTCTCCTGAATCTTTGGGCTCTGTGTTCTGGAATGCTCTCAGCTTGACTTGAATTACAGCCAAACACTCTTAAGAGGATAGACATCCCATGGGGGTAGCAGTAGAATCTTGTCTTCCCTGTGGTTTCTGGAGGGCACAAAGTGACAGTCAGAGGTGGGGGTGCCTCACTCTCCAGAGCCTGTGGAGAGGGTCCCGGGGGAGCTGACAAGAGTCGCAGAAGACAGGAATTCTTACCAGAGTCAGCTCTCTGGATCTCTGTCCATAGTGCCCAGTCGAGAGAGGAAAGGAAAGGTTTCTCCTTGTCCCTTTCTTTCCAAACTCAGACTGGCAGGAGAAAAACATTTATAAAAACTATTTCTCTGGGGGCCATCCCAGTGGTGGAGCAGTTAAGTTCGCGTGCCCCGCTCTGGCAGCCCAGGATTTGCCAGTTTGGATCCCGCGCGCGGATCTACACACTGCTCATCAGGCCATGCTGTGGCAGGCGTCCCACATATAAAATAGAGGAAGATGGGCAGAGATGTTAGCTCAAGACCAGTCTTCCTCAGCAAAAAGAGGAGGATTGGTGTGGATGTTAGCTCAGGGCTAATCTTCCTCAAAAAAAACCCACAACTATTTCTCTGAACTGTGTGGGCTTGGGGTTTAGAGCCTGTTGGCTATTGATCCTCAGCCTCCCAGGAACAGTCATTGTAGCCCGTCTCCATCTTTTGTGTCATTTGTCACGTGGAGGCCATGGGGGCCTTTGCCATCTCTCCTCTCACTGTCTTGCTTATGCTGGGAGAAGTTTCGGTACCGCCCGTCCAGTCGGGCAGATCTGCGTGTCTGTGACACAATGGGCCTCACTTCGTGGGAGACCGGAGTTGTTTTGAACCGCCTGTGACAACGAAGGTCTGTCTTTCTTAGGCTGTCTTTGGGAGAAGCTCCGGCTCTTGGGGAGGACTGCATCCTCCGTGCCCTCTTTGGGGACGCGCCTTGTGTCCATGGCTAAGTCATACAAGGCGGATTGGTATGAAGTCACGAAAAGGCTTATTGATTTAGAGTCACGTGAAAATAGATACACCTTTAAAGATTTGGACCTTGAATATCTAAAAGGAATTTTTTAGAAAGCTCTTATCCTAAACAATGTCCTATTGGTACCTATGGGGAGATCAAACTTAAAAGAACGTCACAGCTAGTCTTACGGCCAACTTAATAAGAAAAAAGCAAACATTCATTCCACCCCCATTGGAAATTCTCCCTGCCCACCCACTTGTGCTCCCTCAACCCCTCAACTGCCGGTCCCTGACCCCACAGAAGACCGCACAGGCTGGGAGTGTAGGCAGGCTCCCTCTGCCACCCCCACCACTCCTCCTGCTCCCTGAGGCTCTGTAATGAAACTCCATCACTTCCACCCTCCCCATATTTTGGGCCCCATCACAAAAAAATCATTGGCCTATCCTACCCTTAGGGAAAAGAAAAACTTAAAAATCACCCTAAATCTCTGATAATAGGAAAATATGTCCCAAACTCCTTCTTGGAGAAAACATCCTTTCTCTGTGCCTTTGAGATATAAACCTACATCTCTTTGCCAGACCTGAGAGGCAGGTCTTCAAAATGCAAAATTCCACGAACTAACTCTCAACTCCCAACCTGAAGAAAAAAAGAGGTGAGTAATTGGGAAACAAACTGACAAATGAAAAACTCTTTAAAAGTCTTCTCCTCAAATATTGGCAAAAAGTTTTGGCTGGGCTCAGGTAATGTTAACTTGTTCCATCTGCCAGAAACACAACTTGGATCTAACCGTCCTTTTATAAACTGGAGAGTTTTATATTATCGTACCTGTCTCACAGCTAAAATTTTAAAATAAAAAGCTATAAGATCTGCGGTGGCATCTGCCTATATGTTTATGTAGATTATACATGTCAGGTATTTTTCTTCCACCGGCTGGTGTTGCAGAAATTAATTTGTAAAAGAGCTTTATTGAACTGGCTTATAGAAAATAAGTGCTTATATAAATTAACTATTTCTAAAATTCTCAGAAACATAAAACTAACCCAAATGTTTTCCAAGTTCACATGGTCTAGGATAATCTTTGGTATATAAAAGCTAGATTAAGGGGGCTGGCCTGGTGGCTCAGTGGTTAGGTGCACACGTTCTGCTTTGGTGGTCCCAGGTTCACCGGTTTGAGTCCCGGGTGCGGACATGACACCGCTTGGCAAGCCATGCTGTGGTGGGCATCCTACATATAAAGTAGAGGAAGATGGGCAGGGATGTTAGCTCAGGGCCAGTCTTCCTCAGCGAAAAGAGAAGGATTGGCCGATGTTAGCTCAGGGCTAGTCTTCCTCCAAAGAAAAGCTAGTTTAAGTTGTTGGTTTACTTAAAACAGGCACGTCTTTAGAGTTGGCAACATTAAATATAACGTAGACATATAACTTTTTCTACATGAGTTTACTAGTCAAAAAGCTCATGTTATCTCTATGCTACAAAATTTGTCAGCAAGAAAAATAACTTAAGATGACAGATAGCTGTCTAAGGTCTCATGAAATTTTCATGAGTAATCCAAGCATAATTGTTTAAAAAAGACAAATGATTTAATAGATATAAGTAGGATAAAAGTTTATAAATGAACTTTTCAACAATAACTATGTTTTATAACATGTCTATTTAAAAGTAGTTTCCAAAATCTTTTTTGGTAACTTGAAATCTTAAAGTTATACTAAGTTAAATTAAATGATGGATCTAAATATTTGTTAAATATTTCGATTTGTTAAATATTTAGATCATTTCCAAATAAGATAAAGTACTGAAACATCCATTATTAAACCTAAGTTTATGTTTACATACTTCTGGCTTCTTATTTTCATATGGTACAGAGAGGCTAAAGATATTGGGTCAGTTAATAAACACGTCTTTTGCCACATTTAAAAAAACCAGTACTATGAAAACCACGTCTCTAAAAATTATGAAATGGAACATTCATAAAAAAGAGAGCATAAGAGGTTTTCCTTTACCTTTTGAGTAATCTGCCGAGGAAACAAAGATTCTGTGTCTTATCGAAATAATTTCCCATGCTTCATGTTGTTTTTATCAGGTCTTTGATTACTTAGAAAAACTGAGTCTTGTCGCTATTAACAAAACTAAATTGCTTTTTCCCTCAAGTATGTTAATTCCTGCATTTGCCTTTAAAATCTTTGTCACTCTGGTTAAATGGATAACTAAGTACTGTTTCACAGTGACCTCAGACCTTATTTAATAAGTATTTTAAATCTTTTGACTTTTTTTTTTTTTACAAACTTTCCAAAATCAAATTTGAAATAAAGTCTTTTTGACCTCGAACTAACTTTGGGATTTCCCTAGAGAATCTCACAAGATTTGTTATCTCTCCTTTAAAAAATGGAGATGTTAAACTAATTAGGCTTATTTGAGATGTTAAATTCCATGGAAAACACTGTCAGATAAGAAGTGTTGCTAAAACTTCTTTTCATTATATTTATAGGGATACATGTTACTGATGTAAGTGTTTCAGAAAAGACATGAAATGCCTAGAAGTTTGCCAGTGTCCTCACTGTGTGAATAATCAGGCATAATTCCAATTATTAGCTTAAGTGTTACATGCCACAGAAAGAACCAAATTTCCTTGTCACTCACGTCATTTTCGCCACATCTTTAGCCACAGCTCCTTTGAGTCCTCTGTCATTCAGACAGAGTTATGTTTCACTCTGACGCTTTCCTGAAAGCTTTCACAGCCAGCTACAGACAGACCAAGTGCTTCACCTTCAAAAAGTTCATGGAAAGGACTTTGACAAGGACCCTGGAATATAGATTTCTCATAACTTTAAAGTCATACACTGAACTCGACAAGATTTTCTAAAATTCTAACGGAAAAACTGATGGATTCATAAAACTACTAACCCAAGATCAAGCAAAACAAGAATTAATTACATGGGACTCAATGAACTGATGAAGATGACTATCACTTTTATGACTTTTTGTTCGAAGCCTTGCTGGTTCTTCAGTGTTTTGTTTTCCGGACTTACGAAAGGCTTTTTCTCTTTCCTCTTATCTCCAGCTTACAGCAATCTGGTAGATTGTAAACAGAATTGAGATATTTATCTTTTCTCCCTACCTGATCCCTTCAAAATTCAGAAACTCATTAAATATTCTTATTTTCACAACAATATAGTTATTTACATGGGTTCAATGAGAATCTGTTCTCTTGGGGCCGGCCTGGTGGCGTAGCGGTTAAGTTCGTATGCTCCGCTTCGGCAGCCTGAGGTTCCCCGGTTTGGATCTTTGGCAGGGACCTCTGCGCTGCTTGTCAAGCCATGCTGTGGCAGGCGTCCAACACAGAAAGTAGAGGAAGATGGGCACAGATGTTAGCTCAGGGCCAATTTTCCTCAGCAAAAAGAGGAGGACTGGCAGTGGATGTTAGCCCAGGGCTAATCTTTGTCAAAAAAAAAAAAAAAAAAAGAATCTGTTCTCTTTGTAAGACGACATAATTAAAAACATTGGTTATATTACCAAACTTTGACTGGAATGTCATATTTTAAAATGATGTACTCAGAATCAAGTATGACCAGACAGGTTTAAAAACTAAGGCTGACTTTATGGAGCCAATGCTTATAAAGCCCCTTGAAATACAGGCCTGGCACCTGGCTTACAGAGTTCCTGGTCTTACAGGTGAGTAAAGAAGTCTTTTTGGCAGGCCCAGGAATCTCAGGACATCTTGGGGACCTCAAGAAGAAAGGAATTCACCCAAATTTATAGGTACTAAGGCACAGTTTGGTGACAAGTTGCTGACTCAGCTTCTTAGCCCCAAGAGGCTTTTCAAAGTCTACTCTGAAATTCCCTATAAAAGTTCCAACGAAGCAGATTTAAAAGGACCCGTATGGTCAATCACCCTTCTTGCTGCACTTACGTAAACAATCAGGCCAAGTTTAACGAGACTAGACTTACTTTGCAAACAAATTAGTTTTACTTCAATTATCTTTAATAAAAATGGGGGCATTTGTAGGGAAAGAATTCTTTGTTTCAACAAAAGCCATTGCACGTCCTTGTGGGTGTCGAGCAGAGCCGTGCTTCCTCTGTGAACCAGCTCCTGCCATTTTGTGTATTCTGTCAATCATTAACGTTTCCAGTTTTTCTCCAGCGCTTCTGATTTGGAATCACTAAAAATGAAAACTGCCCCGTTCCCAAAGCCCTACAGTCTGAAGCTGGACAACTTAATATAAACTTCGGAGAAAGCACCACAGCAGCTCACGTAGGCACAAGCTTTGCGCCTGCTGCTGCGTGGGCCACTCAGAAAGTTCACCAGAACACCCGATGCCGTCAGCAGCGACATTCAGACTACAAACCAGGAAAGGCACAAACGCATCAAAATTGCCACTGACTGTCCTCACGCCACCATCTAAAGATGCGTCGAGACCAATGATCTAAAAGTCTGCTCAACTGACTGCCCTCTGGACTCAAAAGCTGGCTTTCTGATTTGCCCCAACCATTAACCTTTATTTTTTCTTTTGTTTCCATAGAAATGCCCCTCATTAAATTGCTGATTGCTCAGACCACATAGAGGCCTGACTCTGGTGGGAGCCCACCTACGACACTGCCTCCTCCAACGAGACACAACGGTGTAACTAAACTGACCTGTTCTCAGGACCAAGACAGTGTTCACTGAGATATGGAGCAATTCACCAGCTCAGCTTCTGGACAATGAGACTCGTGGGGGAGCTTTCAAGGGGAGGAAGGAGGGTGGTGGAATTACGCCACCCTAAAACATGCCAATTTGGCATACAGGTTATTTTGAGCTAAAGACACAAAAAAACTGCAGGTGCAAGAAGGGCGCCCTGACTCTCCCTTTTCTTCCTGAAATAAACCCCCAGATGGAAGATGTCCGCCCTGCCCCAGGAGGAAAGTAAATTCTCATCCTCAAGGACGGGAAGTTGAAGCTCAGAGATTTCTGCACAGACAGACTGTGTTAAAATAGTTCCACTCGTTTCAGTTACTTGTCCACAATCACCTCTCTTTGTTCAAACTGGCATAAAAACATTAAGGTCTTGCCACTTCATTGGGTCTTCATTTCCCTATGAGGGCTCCCATGTCATGTAAAACTTGCATTAAATAAATTTGGATGTTTTTCTCCTATTAATCCATCTTATGTCAATCTAATTCTCAGGTAGCTGCAAACCCTAAGAGAGGAGAGGTGAAACCGTGCCTCCCCTACGGCCTCCAGGAGGAACTAGTCCCCTGCTGACACCTTGATGTCGGACTCCGGGCCTCCAGAACTGTGGGAGAATGAATTCCTGTTGTTTGAAGCCACCCAGCTGTGGGACTTTGTTATGGCAGCCTCTGGACACGAATCCACTCCCCACACCTTCCAAGCATGCTCGTCTGGGAAAATACCTTGCTTCCTTCTGGGATCTGTGACCGGGCCCACCGCCCCAGCCTCACCAGGCTCTCTCTCCATGCACCCTCACTGCCACCCCAGCCTCGCCAGGCTCTCACCACACCCTCATCCAACCACCTGCTCTCCCGTCTCCACCTGCCGACCTGGCCACTCTTCAAGTGTCCTTATCCACCCCCTTCCTCTGAAAGCTGTCTTCCACCCCAGGCCAGCCAGGCTGAGCCACTCGGACGGAGGCCACCCCTCCGGGACCCACGGGCTGTCAGACACGCTCACGATTGTCTGAGATGGGGCCGGGTTTTCCCCTTCAAGTCAAGTGCATCAAAATGCTCTTGGCAGGGACAGCTGACACGAGCTCTAGGTCTCCAGCAGCGGCCTGGCTGGAAAAGGCCGAGTTGGGGAGGCCGCCGTGGGCTCCACTGAGGCCCCCGACCCCAGAAGCTCCAAACAGCGGCAGTGGAAGTGCTGGGGTCTGGTGCCCTCCCTGCTCAAGGGGCCTCAGGTGCCACAAATCACCAGGCAGCAGTGACAACAAGGAGTGGAAGCCCTCGCTCCGCCTTGGCTTGGCCTCCCGGCTGAGAGCAGGTGCCCCATTCAACCATCTCCTCAAACCATCTCAGTTTCTGAGCCGCTTCCTCTAGTAATCGACTTAGGCCAGAAGAGGAGGAATTGGAATTAGATCTCAGCAAGAAGAGGAATTAACTGCTGAGCCCAGGCTCCCGGGGCAGTCCCGGGGTTTCCGTGCAAAATGCCACGGGGCCACAGCAAGAGCCAGTGACTAATGGCTGGGTGATTGCCATTCTAATTGGATGCTGTTTGCGTGCTTTGCAGGTTTAAGTGATTCACCCCAAGCTCTTTTTCTTTCCAAGTAATTTTTGTTCCCCAGAAAGCAAATGCCTGACAACAGGTACTTACAGCCTCTCAATATTATAATGAAACTGCCTCCTGATCCACCTGGGGGCTTCTGGAGCCACAGGAAGGGCCGAGTCTGGGCTGCAGATGCTCCGTCAGGCCCACCAATACTGGCAGCTCTGTGCCAGGGATGGGCCCAGAGAAGATGTCTGCAGCTGCTGAGGAAGAGGGGCGTGGGGAGGCGGCTTGTGGGTGGAGCACGCGTTCCCCAGGCCGAGGGGGGACACCTCACGCAGGTCAGCGGGGCCAGTTCCGGAAGCCAAGTGTTCAGAGAACACGCGCGCAGGCTCAGACAGGGCAGAGGCCACGCCAGGCTCCTAACTGCCCCCTCCCCAGGCTCCCCTGCGGGAAGCTGTTCTCCCAAGGTCCCGTCTCAGGCCCCTTTCACTCCTGGGGTGGGCTCACGGGTGACCCTGGTACAACGATGACCCCCCAGCACGTGTACTCAGCCCAGACCCACCCTCTGTCCCACTGTGTTGCCCTCTCTACCTGCAGAAGGTCAGGCCTCGTAGTTTCTCAATTGGCCCCGCTGGGGGCCGCCGTGGGGTGGGGCGGAGACTTCCACATTGCAGATGCCCTTGGGTAGGCTCCCTTAGGAGGGAGCACCCTAACCCCAGAGCATCCTGCACCTTGCTGACTCCATCGTGGAGAGGGGGGAGGACCAAGGAGGTGGATGGGGCTGGCAGCTCTGGGTGTCAGCTTCCCCACGCTAAGTGGTTGCCCCTGGCCCACGGCCAGTGGGGTTACAGAGCCTCATGAAGGCGTGGAGGTGGTCACAAACCTCCAGGGAAGGGTGCGGGAGCTGGCAGTCCCATGAAGGGGCCACAGGCAGCGGCTAAAGAATAATGAGCTGCTGGTGGCACCACCTGATGCCGAGGTCATTTTCTCACATTGGGGACCAAGACAGGCCACTCCAAGACATCTCACAATGGCATAATGATTATTCTGAGTTAAAGTTGTTTGAGAGGGAAAGAGGGCACTGTGACCCTCCTGTCTCTGTTCCCCCGGAAGCAGGAAATACAACCCCCACGTGAAAGGCGCGCGCCCTGCATCATTGTCACCAGAGCTAGGAATTCAGGGCCGAGAAGCTGCATAAACAAACCTTGTTGATTTATTATCTCAAACCTAAGCTCTACTTAAATTCCTCACTATCGATGTACCCCAAACCTACGTTCCTTTGTCCTGTCAATTCTTCACAAATTTATTGTTTCTTCATGTAAAAGATATATGTACCGCCTGCTTTCATGATTCTCCTGTGCACATGCAATTAAATTGGGCTTTTCGCTTGTTAATCTGGTCTTGTGTCAACTTTACTTATTATTGGTCCAGTCACAAGGACACAAGAGCACTAGAAGGGGGATTTTCCCCTCCCCGACATTTACATCTGCTGATAATCATGTAGTTGAATCATCTGCCCTAAGAGATGCTGGGGATGTGCTGCATCTTTCTCGCAGTGACATCTGGGGGGCCCTGCAGGGCTGGCCCAGCGAAAGGACTCATTAGCCCAGACCAACTGGGGGTGGTGGGCGGAGCTACAGCCTCAGGCAGCCCCCCAAACACACATACACTCTCCCTGACAGGTCAGCGCCTGAGCAAACAGCGGCCCCCCCACGGACACACAGGGCAGCCAGAGTGGGGATCTGTAGGCGCCCGCCCAGCCCACTCGGTCTCCTGGGGAACAACCCACCTTCCTGTACCCACTTGCTCCCAGCCCTGGGCTGTTCCTCCATCTAAGACTGTCATTTAGTCGGAAAACAACTCCATGGGCTCAGTGATGCGGCAACCACAGCTGGATGACGGCCACGTCGGAAGTGGCTTTCGAACCACATCTTTGTCTTATTCTCATTGGAGAATCACCAAGCCCCACCAGGCAGACAGGTGGGCAGGATCTGAGCCCTCGTGTCTGTGGCCCACACATGGGAACAACAGTGTCCATGAGGTTTGGAATTCTTGGCTACCTTTGTTTTCCAGGCGGGATCCTAGATACACAGCTCCTCTTGAGTAGCCACACCGCTTCCGTCCCCTCGGGGGCAGACGGTTCTTATCACTTGTCTGGACGCTCCTGGATTCTCTCTCACTTGGAATTCAGACTTTCCCACAGGATACGTGAGGCGTTGGCCTTTTCCATCAGGACCACTCGAATGTGACGGGTGCTTCCTGCTGGAAGACTCACTGGCCTTCAGTCCAGACGAGCTCTGCCTGCTGTATCGTCCATCGCTGCTTCTCCCGGATCCACTCTCCACTCTCCTAAACCCCCAACACGTCCACGTGACAGTTTCCAGGCGGCGCCTCCTTGTCCCCTTTTACCTGCCATGACTCCCATCGCCCGCTGTCCCTGACTGCTGGGGGAGGTCAGCAGATCTCCCCATGGCGTTTCTGCAGTGTCCCTGTGAAATGCAGAGGGCACTAACTCTAGGAAGTGCCCCTTATACTCAGAGAGACAAACGCCCGCTCTAGCCCACTCACTCCTCACGGAACAGCGACGAAGCCCGAGTGTCCACTGGCTGGTGCCCGTGTAAACAGCTTCTCGGCTCACGCAGCCTCCACACACGGCGGTCTTCCCCATCTGCCTATATGACAAGAGGGTCGACCCCGTTCCAGCTTGGGAGTGAGGCTGCTGTGGCCGCTGGCCATCCCTGGTCTGGGACATTGCTTCCTGCATCTCTGGCCCCTCAGGTCTGCAGGGAGGCCCATCCTGTCCAGCGGGATCTCTGCCCCCAGGCAGGCCCCAGCCCGGCCAAGACTCCGGCCCCTCACTAACCCGTGTGCTCTGGGGGCTGGTACACGGTGTTTCGTGAAGGCACGGGCACCCCCATGCCCAAGTCCCTGCCCACTTGCCCCATTTTCAGCGAAGAGATGTAGCTCCAGCCAAGCGGAGGGGCCCCTCCCAGTCCCTTCTGTGGTCACGTGGGCCAGACACTGGGAGAAGAAGAGGACCCAACCAGTGGGCCCTCCTGCCTCCCAGGATGATGCCCTAATCTCGTGGTTATGGCCCCTGGGGCAGCTGTTTGTCTTGGCCCCCTCAGCCCAGAAACAGAGGAATCCCAGAGTTAAATTAAGGCCTGGAGTCAGAAGGAAGAATACCCACTAACAGCGAGAGAGGTACCACAACATGCCTGCCGAGACCCGGGGAAAGTGTCTCCTGGAAGGGGTGGGGCACCGGCAGTCCCCTTGACTGTAAAGTGCGTCCGCAGGGATTACAACATCACCTCCCAAGGTGGGTCTACGGGGGACACTGTGACTCAGGAGGTGACCCACCACATTTCAGGGGTCACCCGTGCGTCCCGACCTCTGCAGATTTCCGTCACTGCCCTGGAAATTTCCCTCCACTGCAGCCCAGATGTCAGGCCACTGGGGTGAGAGCTGGCTGCTGTCTCTGCCCCACGAGAGTGGGGAGGGCAGCAGCATTGAGCCAGCCTCTGTTCCCGAGGCAGGGCCCCAACAGCAGGAGCTCGATGGCCTCCCAGGAGGAAACAGCAGAGTCTCCCCACCCCTCTTCCTTGCTATCATGGGTCTTGCTTCCCAGCCCTCTTGTGCCCCAGCTGGAATCCCACACCTGAGCACTGATGGTGGACATCAACCCCCATGGGCCCAGCAGGTTCCACCCCACACCACAGGTTGCAGAATGCTGCATGCATGCTGGGCAGACCCTCTCCAAAGCAGGGTCACCCTCCCTCAGCCTCTGGGGCCCCCACTCCAGCAAACCACCACTTTCCCTTCATAATGGTGGGGACACAGGAGGCAGCGATGACATGGGGACTCAGACCCTTCCGGGCTGAATAACGGGGAAGGATGTGAGCGTCCTCAAAGCCCCACATGATGAAACCTAAAGGCTACCTTCCCCAATGTGGACACAGCGCCATCTCTGTGAGATACCCTCGACCCCGGAGGAGGCTGCGGTAGTGCTCTCCAGAACCTTCCATGAACAGACGGCCCCTAAGGAAAGGGAGACGCCCTCCCTGTCACCCAGCCAGCCTCTGTCCCCCAGCGCGCTGCCTCCCAGCGTGAGTATGCAGCACTCTCAGGGCACGGCGGGCCCTCCAGGCCCCGAGCCATGGCTGGTGGCGCTTCCTCAGGCCTGAGCCAAGGGAAGCCCACTGAGAGGCATCGAGGTCCATGACCAGGCTACGTTTAGCTCCCTCTCGGGGCTTTTCATGTAGCACCCCCAGCACATTCCTGGACACGACAGCCCAGCATCCTCACTTGGGGTGCATGCACTGTGGGTGCGCGGGGTGCACATGGGGACTCTGAGGGCATTAAGCCACCACACGTCTTCCTGGGCTGTCGGTTCCACTCAGATTAGGGACATGATGGGGATGCATTATTTTAATACTAAAGCAAATAGATATTTATAGCACAGACCACAACATTCTCATAAATCTTTCAAAAAATATATGAAGCCTCACACAAATTTTGGCTTGAAGTAGGCTGTTCCAGGCTGCCCCGACAACAGTCCCCCGAGGGCACCAGCTTCAAACCTCTGCCAATGGGGCGCTTCCTCAGACCGGCTGGGGAAGACCCACAAAGAGGAGGGGTCTCGGCCTGCAATACCTGGCTGCTACGGGACCAGAGAGAGTCCCCGATCCTGCGTCTCTGATCCCAGCTCCAAGGCCTGGCCATGGGACCAGAAAACCAGGAAGGGAGAGGACACAGAACAGAGTTTGAGAAAACAGGCGTCACGAACCCAGGACTCACCGCCCGGGGAAGGGGAGATGCCCAGGAGGTCCCAGGCTCTTCATGAGCCCAAAGCAGAAAGGGGAGACAGTAGGCCCACGCCCATATCTGCAGAGGCTAGAACATTCTCTACTTCTGGAGGTGGGTAGGGGATCCCCTCACATCGCCAGAGGATTTAAACTCAGTCAAGCCAAAACGAAACAAAGCCTTCCCAGGATCTTGGAAACCAAGGGGCTTATGCACACCTGTCCTGAAGTCTGCACCTCTAGGATCTTCTCTCTGCAGCAGAGAACGCAGGGCATATTGGCCCCCTCATCAAGCTCGGAACCCTGATGCAGGCTCAGAGGTGCAGCAGCCACCCTGGGGCCATGAGGGGCAAGCCAGCAGGATTGCCAGAGCAGAGACAGTGGGATCTGGGCCCCAACGGCACCACCTCCCTGTGGGAGAGCTGGGGTTGGTCTCCCCCAGGACAGGCGGACATTCCATGTAACACGCGTGTGCGGGAAAAAGGAAGCGTGTCCATCTCTGCTTCCCCGAGGCTGCTGGCCACCTGCAGATAAAATGCCCACTTCTCGCCACCCCAGAGAACCTGCCTCCCTGCCTCGCCCAACACCCTCATCCCCAGCCCGCATGCTGCACAGCCATCTGTCACCCTGCCTACCCTCTGTCCCTCCCCACAGAGGGTCAGCCCCACGGAGGAGGGGTTTGTCTGCCTTGTTCCCAGACCTCTCGTCAGCACCTAAAACAGGGCTGGCACTGAGGAATGACTATTTAAAAAATACTTGAAGCAGAGGGTCCCAGTGCCATCCAGAGGAGCTTCCTCTCCAGGCAGAAGGAAAAGGTGTGGCCAGGCCCCTGCCCCCAGAGGCCCAGCAGGATGCTCAGCAAGCCAACTGAGGCATCGCATGGTCCCCTGGAAGCCCCCGTCTGCAGACCAGGTACCCCAGACCAGACACCCTGAGTGCCAGGAGCAGGCCTGGGGGGGGTCCACGTTCACTTTCTCATCTAGTCCCCAGAGCACCCCTGGGGCAGGTCCCTCTGCTGCCCCAACTGGCAGGTGAGGAAATGGGATCAGAGAGCAGTGGGTCCCCAGGCAGCACCCCCCTAGCCAGCACCCGGCACAGCCCAGCCTCCAGACCAGAACTGGAACGGAAGAGGGAAAACCAGCTCTGCTTGCAGATGACTTGCTTTTACATCTGGATTCAACAGAATCAAAATGAGCAATGGAAACGCTACTGCAATCATGAGCAAATCAGTGAACCAGCAGATTATCAAATCAACACACACAATACTGAGGGCCTGCGCATATGCAAACAAGCCCAGCTTGAAGACTGAATGGAAGAGAAAATACTTTTATAAAAGAAAAGAAAAGAAAACGCCTCGGCAAAACCCACATGAGGGAAGCTGTAACGCTCTCCTGAGAGACGTGGACGCAGGCTGGAGCAGATGGAGGCAGGCCAGGGTCACGGACGGAGACCCAGCATCACCCACATGGGCCTCCAGCCCAAGATGCTCTGCAAACTCAGCACAGTCCCAGGAAATACCACCAGGGCTGGCTTGTTTTCCTGGAGCTGACAAGCTGGTTATACAATTCATTTGGAAAGACAATCCAGCAAAAATAGCTGGGAAAAAACCTTTAAAAGAAGTTCCAGGCAGCGATGTGAGCCCACCAGGTATCAAAGTATGCTATAGAAAGCCTCCATAATAAAAAGTGCGGACCTGGAGCAGAACAGCCGGACAGGCCAATAAAACAGAAGAGAAAATCCAGAAGCAGACCCAACTGCGTAGGGCTATCCAGTATATCATGAAGGCAGCACCTCCAATTTGTGGGTAAACAGACTTTTTAATAAGTGGGGCGATGACTAAATGGCTATATTAAAAAAAATAAAATTGGATTCATTGATGACACTATAAGCCAGAATAAACTCCAAATTCATAATAGTTTTAACAGGTAAATGAAACAGAGAAGTGATAAAAGAAAACACGACGGAGTCCTCGATAACTGGAAGTAGGGACAACATTTCTGCGACTTAAAATCTAAAAGCAACAAGGAGAAAGATTGAAAAACATGACAGTATAAAAATAAAAATATTTTACATGGAAAAAACATAAAGTTGAAAGACAAATAATAAACTGGGAAAAATATTTACGACTTATTCAGAAATAAAAGGTTAATTCCCTAATACATAATGAGCCTCTAAAAATAAAAAAGACCATGAACCCAATAGAAAAATGGGCACAGGATATGCAAATGGCCTTCTAACATTTAAAAAGACGCTCAGCCTTGCTATCGTGAAAGAAATGGGAAGTAAAACTAATTGAAGTGCCATTTCTTCCCTGTCCGACTGGCAAAAACCAAAACCTTCGACAAAACAACCCGTGGCAGGCTCTCTGGTGGAGAATGAAGGGGTACACGCCACCAGTGGGGGATCTGGCAACGGCTCCCAACATTACATCTGCATTCATCCTGCAACCCATGTATCCCCCTTCTAGGAACTAACCCAAAGATACACTGGCAAAAACACGGCTCGGCTTATGCATGTGGTATAACAAATACAGCGCTGCTTGAAACTGCAAAGGTTGGAAACTGCCTAATGCTCACCAGTAACGTGTGTGGTCGGCAGAATAACGGTCCCCAACACGTCCATGTCCTAATCCCTGGACCTTTGTGTCACCTCATACGGCAAAAGGGACTTTGCAGATGGAATTAAGTGAAGGATCCTGAGATGGAGGACCAGGTGGGCCCAATGGCATCACTAGAATCCTTATTCGGGGAAGAGGGAGGCAGGAGGGCCAGAGTCAGAGAAGACGTGACAACAGGAGCAGAGGTCTGAGGGATGCAGGGCCACGAGCCAAGACGCGCAGCGGCCTCTGGAAGCTGGAAAAGGCAAGGAAGGGATCCTCCCCTGGAGCCTCCGGAAGGAGCAGCCCACCACACCTGGCCTTCGGGCCACTGCTGACCTGTTTTAGACTCCGCCCTCCAGAACCACCAGATCATAAATCTGTGTTGTTTTAAGCCACGACGTTTGTGGTAAGTTGTTACAGCAGCCACAGGAAAACCATCGGCACGCCTGCGTGGTGGCGTGTGTGCAGCTGTAAGAAGGAATGACTGGTATTGTCTTTTGGGGGCAGAGCGTGATATCCTGAAATACTCACTGTTCAGTGAAAAAGCGAGGCGTGGAGAAAAGTGAATGGTGGGCTACATTTAGTTAAGAAGCAGGTCATATGAATATGTGAAAGAAGAAATCAATGGAAATATAAACCAAAGTCTTTTTCAAAAGGGATATTTATAGGAGGAAGGTGGGAACAGGACAGAAGGAACAGCACTGGAGCCTAGACTTTCCTGAATACACCTTGTTTTGTAGACTTTTATTTCACACCATGCAAATGTCTTACATAATCATTAAATTTAATATTAAAAGGCAATCCCTAAAAATTGAGAGCCAAATAAAGCATAAACCAAATTGTGTATTGAGGCAGTCTGTTACCACAGAAAACTGCTTTAGGCGACTCTGGACACCCCCTGTGGGGTGTTCCCTGTGGATCTCCCAGCTCTGTCTACCACAAAGACCTGCAAAGAGCGGCTGGTCCAGGAGCAACGAGCAGCCCTACTGCCCAAACTGTGGTCTCCAAATGCCACGCCCCACCAGAGGTACCCGGGGCGCCACGGAGAAACCGAGGCTTCTTTTCCGGGGTGAGAGTGTCTTGTTGCACCAGCAAGCGAGGATGCTGCCCGCCCGGACAGTAGACCGTGTCAAGAGACTCAGGGGCCCACATGAAGGGGCCGGCAGTGGCTGGGACCTGCTGAGCATCAAGAAGCATAATAACTGTGGGGACTGGACCCCAGCAGGTGTGTCCCACCCACACGTCCACAGCCACAATGAAATACTGCTCTGCTAGCCTTTAAGGACCTCAGGAATCCACTCTGCCCTTTAAAAATTGCCCAATAAAGGGGAAAAAAGGGCATTTATCCTTCTGGATGGGCTGTGCCTGAAGTATGTTCTCTACGAAAATTGTTGACAAGAGAAATTTTATGAGTTAATGATTTTAGCTAATCAAGGAAGACTAAATGGTAGAACTGGAACACGCCCACTTTACAACTCCTGAGGAGGTCACAGGTCAGCGAGGACCACCAACGCTGGCCAACCTCGGAGGCAGACGCCCAGACGCGGGGTCTCCTGACCAATGACGCGGGGGGCACCCCCAGGACGGAGCCTCACTTCCAAGTCAAACCTGATCCATCCAGCTGGTCTAGACCACGCCCAGCTTACACAAGGGCACGGACGGGACATCGGAGGACTGCAGGGTGACACAAGCAGCAAGACCCAGACGGTGGGAACTCAGGACACAGGACGACTAGACTCTCGGCCAAGAAGCCACGAGGAAGAAAGAGATGGAGGGGCAAATAGAGTGAAACCAACCGCAAGGGGTGGACCATGTGTGGATTCCAATTCCAAGCAATCGTAATAATCACAAAATATATATAGGACCGTCAGGAGCGTGCGCACGCTGACAAGATATCTGCTGATGTTAGCAGCTGTTGCTAATTATTTTAGGTGTGAGAAGTATTGTGGTTACATTTAATAAAAGAGCCCTTATCTTTGGAGACAGAACCTGAAATACTTACGGGTAAAACAATACGCTCTCTGGAGTTCGCTTCGGACCACCCAGCGTGGGGGCGAGGGGGAGAGGGAACAGTGGAAATGAGATCAGCTTCCAGCAGGGAACTGGCGAAGCGGGGAGACAGGGATGTGCTGGGTCATTACACTCTTTCTCTCTGTTTTTATATTTGGAAGTTTTCAAAATTAAGAGGAAGAAGATTGAGGCCATGCCTGTGCAGCCACAAAGCCTGGGTGGGGCCTCAGGCAGCAGCAAAGGCTGGGCCCTGGCCTGCTTCCCAAAGTGGCAGACCCCATGGGACAGCTGGTGGGCAGAGAGAGGTGGAGCACAGCTCAGCAGTGCAATTCAGAATCTTGGGGGCTGAGGACTGACTGCCCAGAAAGGGCCACGGAGGCCCGTGTGGTCCTGGAAAACTGTGCGCGGTCACCAGGCTCCCTCGAGGGGCGGACTAAAGGGGTGGCCAGACACCGGGAGCAGAGATGGGCCACAGGGGCCCCCATTACAGATAAGGCAGCCCAGGCCCAGGGTGAGGAGCTGGCGCAAGGGCCCCCACACCACCTACGATCCTGAAGAACACCCTTGGCCTGGAGAGCTGCATCTTGCGGCTGCAGGGGCCAAGCTGGCCTGACAGAGGAAGCCTCCTTCTCACGCTGGACACACAAGGGGGCTGGCCACACCTCGCTCGGTTCTCCCAAGCTGCTCAGCTCTAGACCAGATGCGCCCTCTCTGGCCTCAGCTCCCTGGCGACCCCCAGCCAAGGCAATGACCACTCCTGTGCTGTCCTGGGACCAGAATGAGAATGTGAACGTGGACATCCTCCTCCTCCAGAATGAGTCACCAGAGACGGCTATTTTAAGGCACAAAATCAAAGCTGGGGTGACCCAGAGACCAATAGCAAGTTCACACTGTGCTCCGGCCCGCTTTGCAACATGTGGGAAACGGTCTGCTGGATGCTGCTCCGCGGGAGGCTGCCACGCTGGGTCTCCGGGCCTGCAGTTCTGAAACAGACAGAAGCGATAGCTGGGAGAGTCCCAGGCACCTAAGGGTCCTGTCCCAGCTTCGGCCCTCAGCCCTGGGCAGCCCGGAGCAGACCCTGCCCTCGCCAAGTCAGCCCAGGTAGGGAGAGGAAGGAGCCCTGCTCCCAGGCCCTGCCATCCCCTCCAGCTGGGGACTGAGCTCCTGCTGACCCTCCGTGACTCCCACCCATGCTCCGTGCACAGCGCCCCTCTGGTTCTCTGACCAGCGCCTGGTCCTGTCCTCCTCCCTGCTCAGCCCCCCTGGGACTTGGTCTGTTTGATCCTCAGCATCTCCCTCTCCTTTGTGTAACAGGGGCGCCCCCAGAGCCGCCCCCAGGCCATCCAAACGGAAACCCCGAGTAAACCCTGGCCAATCAGAGAAGCTTCCTTCCAGGTGGTGAGGCACTTGAAAGTAAAACCATTTTTTACATTCTTTTAAAACATGTCAAAGGCTAGATTTTTGCCCTTTATAGAAAGCTTCTGCCCACTAGCCTGAAACGGAGATGATGCTGTTCCAAGACTCGGCCGCCGGGAAGGGCCCTGCTGGGCGGGGGCACGTCCTTCAGCCGACTGACGGCTCTGCGGCCAAGCACTTCCCATCAGGGAGCCTAAGGAGGAATCTGCTTATAAGTTCACTTATAAAATTTAAATCTCAAGACAGGGTCTGAGGAGCGGTGCCCAGAGACGGAGAGCTCCAGCCCGGGGAAGAGGGCAGGCACTGGGGCCGGGGGGAGTCTAGACGGGCCTGGCTTCCAGTGAGAGCAGCCAGCAGCAGCCCCCTGACAGAGTGCGAGCTCAGGGCCCAGAGGCAGCGGCTGAGCCTTCTGCAGACACTGCTGGACGTCGTGAATTCTGGTGGCCCCCGCCGACTTGCCTTTAGCCATGCTTCCCAAGGCTCATGGACATTACCTGCACGGTGGCAGTCGAGTGTGTGGCGGGAACATGGAGCCATGCCCTAACACCACGGCATGTAGGCACAGGTTTCTAAGAGCTGGGGTCCAGATCTGGTGCCTGGATGTCTCAGGAGAAGGGGCTGCCGCCTGGTCAAGGAGCTGGACGGTGATGGCAAGGGCCAGAACTCAGCACTCGCCACCAGCGTGAACATCAAAGATACACAGCCCACATGGGACTGAGGACAGGCTGCAGGCAGAGCTGGCTCCAGCAGCCCCCCCGGTGGCAGCCAGGGACCTTCCTCCCCATCGACAGCCAGGTTCACATCCCAGAACCCAACATCTCCGGGCTCTCAGCCACAGCTGCTCCCTCCCTGCAGCGTTTCCGCCATAATGAACGCGTGGAACCCGGGGAACACTCTTCCTGTGTTAACTCAGTGAGCACAGGCTCAGCAAGATGTCACAGCAACACTCTGGCGGCCCATCATCTCCATCCTCTGTGGCGTTGCCATGGCAATCACCAAGCTCGGGCTTCTCCTCAGATGGCAGCAGGGGGAGGCCCGGGAGGGCGGCATCGAGGCGGGCAGGGGAGGGTGGTCCTCGCAAATAGGGCCACCCAGAAAGGGGTGAGGCCAAAGGTCCCAGATCCCTTTCCACAATTGCTCTCTTCCCCTCCTGGCCCCACCTCCTCACCACCTGTCTCCAGGGTCCACCCAACGGTCTGGGGTCACAGTGGGGGCAGGAGCTTCCTCGGGTGGCTGGGGTCTGTGGGAAGGCACTCTTTACCCCGATTATCTTACTTCTTTCCCCATAAACTGGAGAAACACACAGACACGGCCTGGGCTCTGGCCACATCATCCCTGAGGCGGCCAATGCTTTCCTTCCTTCTCTAAGCAACTGTCGGGCCAGCCTTCCATGAGAGCACAAGGCCAGGGGCAAGCGTCCACCTGAACATCAACAGCAGGGGGCACCCCAGGAGCCTGCGGGTGAGCTCTGGGGTGGTCTCCAGCCCAGCCCTTGCATGGGTGCAGAGGGAGGAAGAAGGCGGTGCCGTCGGGACGGGAGGCGCAGGGCAGCGGGTGGGAGGAGGCCCAGCCAGCGAAAGGCAGAAATCCTCCCAGAGACGAGACCAGGCCACGGGGCCGTGAGGGGCACAGGACAGAGCTGGATGTTTCTGCTCAAACACCAAATCGTGCCCTTGTGCAAAGTGAGTCATGTCCCAGAAAAGCCCAGCCAGGTCAGGGGACTCTGGAACTCACACAGGGACACCGCCTCCAGGAGACATGCCTTTGCCTCCTAAGGGCTGTGCCCCTCAGATGCCTCAGCCGTCGCTCCCTGATGCCCCCCTGGTCCAGCTGGTGTCCCCTGTTAAGAGGACCTGCACGGAGCCGGCCCTGTGGCCGAGTGGTTAAGTTCATGTTCTCCACTTCAGCGGCTGGAGGTTCCCCGGCTCGGATCCCGGCGTGGACCTAGCACAGCTCATCAGGCCATGCTGAGGCAGGGCCCCACATAGAAGAACTAGAATAACCTACAACTAGGATATACAACCATGCACTGGGGCTTTGGGGAGAAAAAACAAAAAGAGGGAGATTGGCAACAGATGTTAGCTCAGGGCCAATCTTCCACACCAAAAAAGCATTAAAAAAACAAAAAGAGGACCTGTGACCCTGGTGTGGAGACCCAGCTTCAGGCCCCGTAGACAACACCAATGGGAGCCCATCGTCTTCCAGCTCAGAGCACACTTAGCGATTCACACAAAGGACACAATTTTGTCTAAAAGCCACAAATGCCCCTCATGAGGCCAGGAGTGGGTCTTGCTATTCCCAGAAGGATCCTCCACAGGCTGGCAGGCCAGACCCCCACCCTCCACCCGCGCCCCCCGCAGCACTGCCCGCTGGGCTGGGTGCCTGAGCCACCCCACTGACCACCCAAGTCCTCTGGCCGCAGGCACAGCCCCTGCCCCTCAATGGCTGGGGGCAGGCAGGGGGCAGGGGGGTGCTGGGGACACAGGGGTGGACAGAAGTCACTATTGACAACAAACTGGAAAAAGAGTCAGAAGATAAAATCTCCTTCTCACAAGAATGAAGAAAGATAACATGCATGACAACGTATCGTATAATTCCAGAGCAACAACATATAATACACAAAAACTGCTTATCATGTTAGTGAAGGACTAACATGAAAAATGAAGAACATTTGAAGAAAAAGGTACTGGACCCCTAGATGGGTGGGGACCAGCTGATCTCTCATCAGATCTCAAGATGTAATTCCTACCCAAATTTCAGTGAGTTTATTTTTGATCCTGACAAAATTCATTCAAAAGTTCAACTGGAAAAATAAATGTGTGACAACAGCGGAAATTTTTGAAAGGCGGTGGGGGGGACAGGGAGGCGGCTCTTCAAACTGGGATGCTCCGAAGGCTCCTGAATCAGCAGCCCCCGGCGGACAGAACAGAACAGCGTCCCTGGGCAGGACAGGAGGCCAGAAAGGGCCGGAGAGACAATGATCCCTTCTGGGGATGGGGAGACAGACAGCAGTCCCTCTGGGGAGGACGGACAGGCAGCAGGTCCCTCAGAGGAGGGCCAAGCGAGCAGCCCCCACATGGCTCAGGAGCTGTGAGCTTGCCGAAGGAAAAATGTTAAATTCCAGATGGAGTCAAGTCTTTTTTTCCAAAATAGAACGCTGTCTTAGTTCTGATTGTAAAAGTAGTAACACTAGCTGTGACAGGTGGACGCCGTGCGATGCAAGCACAGTAGGGCTGGCTCGTCCAGGCAGTGGGGGCCTCCCCAGAACCCAGGGAGGGCGCAGGAGGGCCAGGGCAGGGGGTGCCAGGGGCAGGCGTGGCCAGGAGGGCCAGGGCAGCCGGACGGAAGGCAGGACGGCGTTAGGGCAGCTCCTCGCAGGTTCCTTCTGCAAAGATGGGGTTTGGTTCCTGCCTCTCACCCTCTGATCGACCTGCCGCCCACTGCCCGGGAAAAAGGGAACTGGGAAAGCAAGTTACGTCTGCTCCGAGAGTGTGGACACCCCGTCCCCTCCCCAGGAACCAGAGCCCCAGAGTCACTGCCTTTAGGAGGAGCAGCCTAGCCAGAAAAGAGTCTCCACCCACCTGCACAGCAGACGGGCACAGACCAGAGGCTCTGGGCCAGGGGTCAGAGTGGCCTCCGAGGGTGCCACAACCTCCACCCCCGACAGGTGTGAGCCCCCTCAACCACCAGTCTGTCCCGGAGGGGCCCTGGGGAGAGACCCTAAACCAGGCTCAAACACCACTGACCCTTGGGGGTGGGGACCGCGTCCCACAAATGCCCAACAGCAATGCCGTGATAATCCTGTGATCACTGCAGCCTGGAGCAGGAACGCAATGTCCTAGAGGCCAAACACACACAGCTGGGCAGTGCGGGCAGAGGCCTCCTTCACAGACAGGCAGACACACACACACATACACACTCACACACGGGCCCAAGGAGGGAAGAAAGGGGCCAGAGTTTGAAGGCTGGACAATCATCGATTCCATGAGAAAAACGGATGGACTTTCTCCAAGTCTTAATTATTCCACCTAAACCATCTGCCCTGGAATAAACCACAGCCACATCACTCAGCTGGATGTCAGCGGATCAGAACCGGGGAGACCCAAGCCAAGAGGCAGAGGCGGGGGCAGCGCCTGCCTGTGCATGTAAACAGCACTCCGATTCCTGGCAGCAGCGAGCACAGGCCACCTGCTGGGCGGCTGGAGCCTGGACACAGCCTCAAGGACCACAGGGCCCTGAGGGCTCCTCTGACAGCCCCAGACATGAGGCAGAGCCGATTTCTGGGCAGGACCGAGCACCCTCGGGCCAGGCTGCAGCCAGAGCCCTTGCTGCGAAGGCCACGCCCTTCCCAGTGGGCTGTCCCACAAGTCAGGGCACTAGCGGCCCAGGGCCACATATGCAGAGGGCGCTACGGAGGCCCAGGGCAGAGGGATCTGGAGGGCGGCCACATGTCAGGCTTGCCTAGGCAGCCCCCAGGGAGACATGTGCCCAGGAGGGGGACACTCGCCCCAGGGTGGCCCCAGGAAAGGGCCAAAGCAGGACGCCACAGTTCACGTGGAGGGCCTCAGAGCAGGCGGTGAGGCCACGGGGCCAGCTGCTGAGTCTCGAGCCACAAACTGGATGAGCCAAGAGAGAGGGGCAGTGGCCCCCACCGGCTGCTCCTCCCAGGGAAGTGGGATCAGGCTGTGGAGTTGGCATCCCAATGTCCCACCGTCCCCACGTGGGCCTCCTGAGGGTCAGGATGGGCATCCTGCTCTTGCCAGAGAAGCATTTCCCATGGTGCCCAGTGTCCTGGGAAGGCCAAGGACCTTTGTCTAGGCCCTGCTGGGCAGTGGCTGGGCACTGAGCCGGGGTAACTGCAGCAGGTCCCAGCGTGGCCCCAGCCCCAGCTCTAGGAGAAGAAAGCTGTGTCCACGTCAGCCCAGGGGCCTCAGGGCCCCCAAGGGGTGCTCAGCCCAGCGACAGGCAGGGGCCTGGGGACTTCTCAGAGCCAAGGAATGAGGGGTGGGATAGAGCCTCATCCCCAAGTGGACCCCCAGTTGGAAGGAGGGGGGAAGGGCATGTTTCAAAGAAAGAAATACACCCACAAAGGCTGCAGTAAGGGAGGGCCAGGCCCAAGCCAGAAACAGCAGCTTTGCCTCCCCGAGGGTGGCGTCCCATCAATGAGGTTTCTGGAAGGGCACCAAGGAGGACCTACCTGCCTCCCAGGGGGAGGGGCAGAGCCCACCCTCCACCCTCAGCAGCCCTAGGGGACTCCCCAGGGCAGGATGCTCACAAGAGGGCCCCTCTCCTCCCTCCCTCACGGGACCCCTCAGTCCTATGGCTGGAACCACCCTGGTGAACATGAACTGTGAGTAAAGACTATGCTACAGAGATTCCTGCAAGCGTAATTCCAGATGGACAGGCCTCTGGGGAGTTTGGTTTTTAATGAAAACCAACTCTGCCCATGAGCCAAACCTTGAACCTGGGGCAGAGGTGGGCAGGACCCCACACAGCCAACCCCAGCTGGTGGGCTATGCACTGGAGTTGGTGGGAGGCAGTGGTCTGGGACTCGTAACCTGGTCCGTGGGGCTGGCGTCCCTGATGTGGACCCAGGGGGCAAGTCTGAGGTTCCCAAGGGCAGCCTCAGGCCCGGGACAGTGAGTGAACTCCACACCTTCTGGGAAGAAGGCCAAGCCAGGATGCAATGTACAGGAGAGGGGAGGAAGAGGAGGAGGAGAAGGGAGGAGGAGAGGGAGGAGAAAGAGAATGGGGGAGGGAGGAAGAGGAGGAGAAAGAGGAGAAAGGGAGGGAGGAGGAGGGGGAGGAGGAGATGGGAAGAGAAGAAGGAGAGGAGGAGGAGAGGCAGGCCCTGGGGCATCCACATGTAGGCTGGCCCTACTGACATCTCTGCTTTCGAGGGGCATGATTTGCAGACAAAAACATCAATATGTTCACAGTTCACCATTTTTAGAAATTGTTTCTTTGAAACTGTGGTTTTCCAAAGACCAGGTCAAGATGGCAACTAGCTAAGTCAGCCTTGCCCAAACTCTGTCCTCCTTCCCAGGCTGCCGGGGGGCCCCCAAAGGCAAGGCTCTGAGCCGACATGCCCCACCGCTGGACTCCCCACTCCACGCCAGCACTGCAGACGAACCCTGCCTTCAGATCTCAGCCAGCTGCTGCTTCTGCTCCAGCAGACGCTCCGAACTGGCGGGGACGGTGAGCGCAAAGTGGGGGCTGCCCAGCCCCCAGGGGCTATCCCAGTGCCCCTGAGCACCGTCTGCTTTGTAACAAATCTCTGTAGACCACTACACCCTCGTTTGCAGGGACAGATGCAGCGCAGGAGCACAGAATCATGCCAGGCCAAGAAGGGCTGCCCTGCGCTAGCTCATCCCAGGGCGGGAAGAGAGCAGCCTGGTTGTCCCCGGCCATGGAGCTCGGGAGCCACCCAGGGCTGAGCAGGCGAGTCCCCACTGTGGCTGGTGAGAGAGGGCCCAGGCGGGCAGCGGCCACCTAGCCCTGGCAGGATCCCAGCCCAGCTCAGGTGCCTTGGGAACCAGCCACCCCTGCCCTTCCCCACCCTTAGCTAATATCTGCTACCCACTTTGCAGCTCGCTTGAATGAAGTGTCTGTCACTTGAGATCTGAGATCCCAGATATGGCGCATTCAGTCCCTGGCTGAAGGCTGCCACACGTGTCACCATGGAGACCCACGGTCCAAACACACCTGTGGCGCTCGCCTGTCCCCCACTGAGTGAGGCCCACGCCTGGGGGCTCATACTCGACCAGGCACAGCGGTGGGAAACCTCCCAGTTCCCAGTGCTGGGTGGGCACCATGCATAGGCACGATGGTGGGGAGAGTGTCCCATCGGCAGCATGGCTCTCTCCTGGCTTCTCTGCGCCGAGGATGATGCCAGCCTCCTCACGTGGTCAGGTGGTCATGACGTTCCAGAAGAACCAGGGACAGAGCCCTCTCCAGCCCTCAACTCAGGGGATGCTGTGTTCTCACGGCCCACAAAACCACCACCAGCTTCTGCTCTGCCCTGGAGAGCAAAATCATCTCCCCTGGGACATGACTTCTCCAATAGCAGGTATCAATGGGGTAGACACGTGCCAAGCTGTTCAAGGCCAACCAGCGATTGCCGGGAGAGAGGATGCCCAGGAGAAGAGCGAGTCCATCCAGCAAATGTCCTTCCCATGGAGACTTCCAGAGTTCCTCTGGGATTCTTCTTGGGGCTCCAGCTCAGCAAAGAGAGCCAGGCATTAAGTTCTGATGCCTGAGCCAGGTGGGCCACCAGGGTCTGCTGCCCCCAAGCAGAGGACGCCCAAGCACGCAGTTCAGGCTCGACGAGGAGTGAGCGAATGAACGAGGGATAAACCTGGAAGCTGGCGCTAAGAGGGTGACTCCCACCGTGGGGCAGGGATGTCCTCTGACTGGGAACTGAAAACGGGAGCTCCAGCCAGCTGGTCCTTCTAATTTTCACTCATGTTCACTTCGAAACTTCATGCTAATCTTTCTATTTATGCATCTCTGACTTGATCTGCCCTCCTGAGCCCTGGACCACCCGACTACTCTCTCCTTGCAGGAGGCATTCCACTAGTCTCTGCTCTGAATAAAAATGTCACTGTCCTGCTGCTCAGTGAAAACAACTTCAACAAAATCAAACCCCAGTCCCCAACAGGAGGCCTGCGGGCGCCCAGTCCCTTCCTCTGCAGACACCTGGGGACGCGCAGGCCCGAGGAGCCTGACGCTCACACGGTTCCTCACTAGAGATGAGTATGCCACCAATGGGACCTCAACGTCAGTCTCTGTGACCATCAGGGAACACAAATCACAACCACAACAAGACACTACCTCACACGCCTGGGATGGCCACTACCAAAAACCCAGGAAACAAGAAGTATTGGTGAGGACGTGGTGAAACTGGAATGCTGTGCACCATTGGTGGGAATGTAAATGGTGCAGTCACTGTGGAAAACAGTGTGGAGGGTCCTCCCAAAATTAAAAATAGAATTGCCAGGGCTGGCCCTGTGGCCGAGTCGTTAAGTTCGCGCGCTCCGCTGCAGGCAGCCCAGTGTTTCGTTGGTTCGAATCCTGGACGCGGACATGGCACTGCTCATCAAACCACGCTGAGGCAGCGTCCCACGTGCCACAACTAGAAGGACCCACACCGAAGAATATACAACTATGTACCAGGGGGCTTTGGGGAGAAAAAGGAAAAAATAAAATCTTTAAAAAAATAAAATAAAAAAGAATTGCCATATGATCCAGTAATTCCACTTCTGGGTATATACCCAAAATAACTGAAAGTAGGATCTCTAACAGATATTTGCACACTCACGTTCACAGCAGCATTGTTCACAATAGCTAAAACATGGAAGCAACCCAAGTGTCCCTCAACAGATGAGTGGATAAATGAAATGTGACATAGCCATATAGTGGAACATTATTCAGCCTTTAAAAGGAAGCAAATTCTGGCACCTGCTATAACATGGATGAGCCTGAGGACATTCTGCTCAGTGAAATAAGCCAGACACAAAAGGGCCAATACTGTATGATCGATTTATACGAGGTCCCTGGAGCAGTCAGATTCACAGACAGAAAGTGGATGGTGGGCGCCAGGGCCCAGGGAGGGGGAGGGGCCTTAATGTTAAATAAGGACGGTTTCAGTTTTGCAAGATGAAAAGAGTTCTGGAGATGGATGGTGGCTGCACGACAATGTGACCGAGCTTAATGTCATCAGACTGTGCACTTAAAAATGGTTAAAATGGTAAATTTTATGTTATGTGTAATTTACCACAATAAAAACATTTAAAAAACAATAACCAGTCTTTATACCCAAGGACCAGATACAGCAAGTTGGATGATTCATTTCGAGAAATTATGGCCCCAGAGAGTAAACGGCCATTTCACTGGAACTGACTGGTCGTGACAGACACACACCAACTACTTTGCCTCTACTCGTGAAGGAGGGCATCTGAATGTTCACACCCAGATGACCGAGAGCAGTTCATAAAGCCAGTCTTCACTGTGGGGTCCCACGTGGCTGAGCCTGTGCACACCCTCGGAAATGAGGCCGCGGATACACAGACGCACACAGGGGCCCAGCCACGCACATTCAGAGCCAGCCTTCTCAAGCCCCAATGAGTTTCCAAACCCTCATTCCTTCTCCTCATGGGGTCACTGCCCTGGCCACTGAGAGCAGCTGGAAGGACCAGTGTCCAGGACTGTGGTGGGCCCTGGCCTTCCCCACATTCCAGACACCCACCCGGCAACCAGCAACTGCAGCCCAGAGACCCCTGGAGGCCTAATTAGGTAGCCTAATTAGGGAGCAGGAAGGAGCCCTCCAATTAAGCCATAACTTCCATCTGAAAACAAAACCCCGACAGGATCCCACGGCTTCCTCTTGTCACCCCACTCTGCAGAGCCCCATTTCCGGGACCCTGTGGCCAGCTGGTTCTCCAAAGCCAAGAACTGGTCAGAGAAGACAGAATCCTGGGGCTCTGCAGACACTGTGGGGATGGGAAGGCTGCCCAGCTGTGTGCACGAGTTGCTGGAGGGGAACGGTGGGGTGGAGAAGAGGTGGGGACAGGAAAGCGGCTGCTGGGCGCCATGCCCACCAGCCTCACCTGCCTCAGGTTAGCCTGTGCCCTGAGAGTCCTCAGCATGCCTCCTTGGCCCATTTTCCAAATGCCTGGATGACCCCTGTGTCTCCCCATAGAAACCACCCCTCCAGAAACCCGGTCACCGCTGGTGTCCTCCGCTGCCGGTTCCACTACTGTTCCCTGAAGCCCACCCTGCCTGCCCCTCCAGCTTCCCCACACCCTCTGTGGCCCTGGGGGACAGAACCTCCCCTCAGCTGCGAGAAGCCAGGAGGGCAGAGGCTGTCCCAACCGGCCGTCAGTGTCTGAGAAATTCAACTTTAGGACCTGGTCTTTTGCATCAGCCATCTTTGCACAGTCGACAAAAGGCACAGGTCCAGCAGTTACCTCCTGACATGGAGAGATGTTAAAACATTCTCTCCTGAATGCATAAGAGGATTCAATGGACTCGTGCAAGGGGCTAATTTGCTCTGGCTTATAATTACCCCAGGCTCCGGGACCCTAAGGCAGCCCCCGTGTGATACAACGAAGTGGAGGCAATTAACAGCCTCAAATACTCTGTGCACTAAGCTCGGTAGCACAGCAACCCTTTCAAAGGCTTGCAGAGCTTAAACAGACACGGGTCCAGACAGCTGTGCAGACAGAGTGGGCGCAGCCCTCACCTGCCAAGGCCCTCGACGGCTGCAGAGAAGCTGTCCGTTCAGAAGAGATTCATTTACAGCAGACCCATCAGGGCCGAGTCCCAGGAGCTAATTTTAACCTTTTCAGAAGCTCCTCAAGGCTCTTTGAGTTATAATTACCCCCATCTCTAGATGTTACAAGGCAGCAATCAGGGATTTGGATCTGGCCAAGAAAAAACACAAGGACGTGGAGAAACGGCTCGGGGAAGGCGTACGAGGACGCAAGTGGCACGGCCACCCCAGGAGGAGGAAGCACACTGGGCGCCCACCCTCGGTCCTGCCACCTCCATGCCCTGCAGACCCTGCGTGGGCTCAGCCTGGCCTCTGGGCTCCAGCTGCAACAACGGTCTCCGAGCAGCCCAGCAGCTCTGCATGTGGCCAATCAGCCACACCAAGGAGCAGCTTCTACAACGCTTCCAGAACTTTTGGGCCTCAAGCAGGCTCCCACCTCTAAGGAAAACTCTTGCCCGCAAAGCGAGCCTCAGCATTGAGAGTAAGTGGGTGTCGGGGTCTTGGCCCTGCAGAGCCCAGCAGCTGAGCCATCTTACCCTCAGCTCCTGCTGAGCTGTGAGACCCTGAAGACCTGGACTTCAGACCCTAGCGGTCAGGAGCTCAGTCAACAGCCCACCCAGACGGCCCCCACCACCACCGGCCTGCTGGGCGAGAAGCACACCCACCCCCTCCATCGACAGACCCAGGGAGGCGGGCCTCTCCACAGCAGGCGGACCGAGGGGCCAGCCTGTCCAACACTGTGGTCCTGCCACGGCCTCCTGTGCCTCCACCTTACCTTGCCGAAGCTGCCCTTCCCGATGGCCCGCAGGATCTGGAAGTGGTCAAAGTTCACTGCAGAAAAAACAGAAGGACACCAGGTGAGGTGACCGAAAGGCCCTGTGCCTGCCACCAGCCCCGGTCAGAGCAGCCCCCCAGTGGCCCCCCCCCCGACCCTGAAGGAATCCCTGTGGCCCTCCTGTGGCCCATTCCACCTAGAAGTGGGTCAGTTGTGGTGCCAGCTGGAGGCTGAACTCAGGCTCCTGTGCAAAGCAGGAAGGACCAGAGCCAAGGCAGGGAGGAGGGTCCTGGGGGCCGTGCAGCCCCCTCCTCCTGGCTCATTGTGGGGCTGGGGCAGGCCACCCCGCCCACAGACAGGACAGGGCATGAAGGGAGCAACACGGTGCCCAGAGTAGCTCAGCCTCCGTCTCAGGCGCCAGCAGCCCCAAGGAACACTGCACCCCATCCACGAAGACCCCAAAACAGGCAGCCCCGGGGTCTCAGGGCAGCCCAGAGCCTCAGAAGCAGGCTCCCCACCCTCCTGCTGAGTCTGGAGGGGCAGGGTCTGCCCCGTGGGATTTGCTGGATGAGCCTAAGTGGAGCCTGCAACAGCCCCAGGATTAATAACGGAGGCAGGCACAGGACCATGGCCTCTCCGGGGGGCAGACCACAGGCCTGGGTGAAAGCACATGAGTCCTTACTTCTGTTGACTTTCTCGACAGAATCAGTGAGAAAGGGATCATTGGAAATTGCAGCTTTTCTTAAAGTCACAACCCTCTTGAAAGACACTCCTGTTTGCACGGCAGCCCCGCGGTTAGCGGGAATCCTTGTTGAACAGAGAAAAGTCTGGACATGCTTCCCAGGGCTCCCACTTCTGTTTTGAACCTGATGCTTCCTCCTTAACGTGAGACGGGGATTCCACAAGGTCCACGCGTGTTTCTTCCCCTCCTTGTTCCTCAGTGCCCCAGGCGCCCATCTCTGCCCAGGGCCCAGGCCAGCCTCGCTTCCTGCTACCTCCCCCAGCACCTGCCTGCTCCAGCTGACCCAGGCCAGCGGCTGGCCCCACCTCTATCCTGGGTCTGTATCCCCAGGTCCGTGCCCTCACAGGTCGCCACCCCCCAGGCCTGCGCCCCGCCTCCCCATACCCATGACAGGGCCTGCCACGTGGCTCCTGGCTCTCATTCTTTTCCATCAGGCCTCACGGCACCTGGAGAACCTGGTCCCAGATGCTTATGGACATGTCTTTGCACGCTTCAGAAGCACAGGAGGCCCAGCACGTCTGAGAGCACTGTCAGCACAGCCTCAGCTATTCCGACACGGAGTTGAGGATGAGGGCCGTGGATGCTGCCCACGCTAAGAACAGAGCCCACAGAGGGCGTCCTGCTGTTCAGAGACCTGGCCCCAGCGTGTTGGTGGCCAGAGGTCCAGTCCAGCGCAGCCCCGGGAGCAGAGGTTAGGCGCCTCCCCTCCCGTGGGCAGCTTGCTGTGGTGTACCAGGCCACCAGCCCCTAGCCGTCAGCACAACGCCCCAAGCATTGGCACCCCCCAGCCGTGAGTTAGCAAGGGATCTTAGCCAAGATAATCAGCATTTTTAGAGAAAAGCACAAATTCCAGATGTTAGTCTTTCCAGGACAAGAAAGATGGGAACTAAAGGGTATTAAGTAATATGTCAGAAGCATAAGGAAACCCACAGCAAGTATCCCACTCCACTCTCACACCCTGCAAAGGCGGGTATTGTGGAGGGTTTAATGGAGGGGGAATCTGAGCAGAGGAGACGCTAGCAGACCTGCCAGCTCAGAACCAGAGCAGCAGGGGGTGGCGGAGGACGCTGGCTGCCTGTGGCCTCCCCAGCAGCCTGGTAGTTTTGAGCTCATACTACTCCCACTCCTTAAGACACGGGGCAGGGAGGAGTCGGGGTCCCGACTTTCCAGCTACTGCACAGAAGTCAGAGCCACTTCCAGGTGAAGTTCAGCCCCCACTGCCGGGGAGGGGCTGGAGCCACCAGGGTGGGTGAAGTGGAGGGTAAAGGTGGTTCTCGCCCGGGGTGGGGTGCTGACCCATCAGTGGGAAGGCACGGCAGTGTCCTGAGAGTGCATGAGCCCAGCAGCCACGGAGTGCTAACCCAAGTAGGGGTGGGAGCAGCGAGCCCTGTCTGTTTGCCTCACCCCCACCCCACCCTCAGCCCCAGACAGGCTCTGGCAGCCCTGGTGGTACCAAACCTCGGGCCCGTGGGGCGTTGATCCCCAAGCCTCGCATGCAAACCCTCCACTACCCACAGACGTAGGTCACCACCCTGGTGTCCTGGGAGCCTCTGTCCTCTTGTCCTCTGACCCTCCATCCCTCCAGGCAGGTCTGCAGCCTCACAGGGCCCTGCTGCCCTGCACGTGGTACCAGAGCCGCCCGAGCCCTGGACGGGCCCTTGACACCCCTACATCTCGGAGAAGGCACTGCTTCTCCCGGGCCATTCGGGGCTACACCTCAGCCCTGTCCGACTGAGGGCTCTGGCCACAATCTGTGTGGGAGGCTGGGCACCGCTGAGCGAGCCAAGGTTGGAGGCTGCTGAAGGAACCACGTGCCAGACCTGTCCTGGACCCTGAAAGAAGGCAGGGAGGAGCCCTCCTGGAGTGCACACTCCAGTGTGGGGAGACAGACACTAAGCCAGCAAACAACACAGTGCCTGGGAGGAAAATAAAGCAAGAAGAGGGGTGGGGGCATCGCTACTTTTTACAAGGTCATGCGTGGGGGATGTTTTGGAAGCCGACATTTGGGCAAAGAACTGATAGCACCAGCCGGGGGTCCCTGAGTCATGGCTGACCGAGACCAGTGTGCTGCGTTCTTAAAGGTGGCGTGTCGCTGTGTAATGCTGTAGGCACACTTGCCCCTGCATTGATGCCTCCAACATCACAACACAGGGCAAAGGAAAAGGTCACTCGACCCCAGCAATCCCATCTAACATTCACGCATCTCCTTCCCAGGAATGTAAGTCCTGCAAGCAGGAAGCGTGTCTGCGCGTCACGCCTGCAAGGAAACAACGCAGCTCTGAGCTCCAGTCCCCCAGACCCTCCTGCAACACGGCCGCGCAGGCACGGCACATACTCTTCCTGGTACAGATAAATATTTAAAAACAAGGGTTTTAAGAATATCTGTTCTTCAAGGAAGGCTTTTATTTTGCAGAATTGGAGTTGCTACGAAAATAGGTCATCTTGATGCAGCTGACTGACCGTGAGCGGAGGGAGATTTTCATTCTGTTTCCCCATGGTCGAGATGCAACACCAGCCCTCCTGCACCGCCCCTGCCTCGGGGGAGCCCACGCCAGGTCCTTTCTGAGGGCTGCTGGCTTGGCTCAGGGTCACCGAACTGAGCCCATCGATCGTGGAGCAGCTTTCTCATGGCTTGTCCTAGCACTGAGCCCACAGCCCCGACAGAACTCCCCCAGGTGGCATTTGACAACATCCTCACAGTTTCTCATCCAATCTCAGGAGCCCTTTTCCAGCGCGGTCAACGCTCCAACACCCTTGTTTCTAGTGAGACTCACAGAAACCACTTCAGGTTTCCTGGGGACGCGCAAATCGCTGTAACTGTGCTGGGAACAGGCCTGGGAACACAGGAGCCCCTGGACGGTCACACTCGGCCTGGATGTGGGCTGCATCATCGGTCCTGCAGGTCCTGGGAACGGATGGGCCGGTGGGCTCACTGGAAAAGGTGGGCTGCAGGGAGGGGAGGGGGCGGTCACTCCCACAGTACGATGCCACAGCCACATACCCTGGACAGAGCAGGCGGGGAGAGCTGAAATGCTGGCTCTCGTGCACTGACCACAAAATGCAAAGCAAGATGTTAGGTAACGTTCGGACACATTTTCCCTAAAAATAAAACAATGGTCTGCCTTTCGTGTGTGTCCGGCCCTGGGTGGGCAGAGAAGCCTTTCCAACAAGCCATCTTGGGAAAGCTCTGAGTCCAGTGAAATCTCAGGGTGAAAATGAGGTCCTTTCATAAGCCAGGGCCTTTCTTAAAACAGACAAAAATTGCCCCCAACGAAGAAGGCAAGAGAGGAGATGAGCCCGGGAGCGTAAAAATAGACCCGGTGCAGAGTCATGAGTCACCGCTATTGTTGTTAGTGACACAATGCACGTGCCCACGGAAGGTGCCCCAGCAGACCTGGAGGGGCACCCCAGCTGCCAGCGCCCCCCACCCCAGGTCCCAAGGCCTTGGGAGGGTCCTGTCCTAATGCCTTCAAGGCCACGGGAAGTGGCTGCCCAAGACAGTCTGCAGAGAAGTCATGTGGACAGTGAGCTGCCCATGGCCACAGGGCAAGTCCTGGGTGTGGGCTGCAGCCGGAACCTGGCCCCAGACCGTTGCCTTCCCAGCCTGCCTCACCCAGTCTCCTAGGAGACGCCTGGCCCTCACAGTGTCCTCAGGTAGGACCAGCCCCCTCGTCCTCAGGAAATTCCATACCAGAAGTGGGAATTATCTAGAAAGCTGTAATAATAAATGTTACTGTTGATGACATTCATGCAGAAGCTGATAAAAATTTGTGACCCACATTCTATGACCCAGAAAACTCTCGAAGAAAATCATCCACCCAACTCTGAGGCCTGCTGTCTGCAGGGCTTGTGTGGCCTCTGCCGAAGGTCCCGCCTGGCCCTCGCAGGCCAACACGGGCCCCGCACTGCCTCCTCGGGCGCCTGGGCCGGCCCGCCTGGGAAAACAGGACACCTGCATGCAGGCCAGAGTGCTCACAGACGGTCACCTCAGAGACACACTGAGGCCTTGACCAGCTCACCATCACCCGTACTCCGAGGCCACGGGCCTGCGGGGAACCAAGACCCAACAGGTGGACGGTGGCAGGCGCCACGGGCAGGCGCTTCAAGAAGGCCTCCTCTTCCTCATGGCTTCCAGTTCTCAGAGCAGCCTGGAGAGGGGTCAATGCTCCTATCTTACAGAAGAGAAAAGGAGCTAGAGAGGCCAGCAAACTCTTGGTAAGGACCGCGGGGCCCTAGAGGCAGAAGAAAGAGGATGGAGTTCCTCTTCTGACTGCCTGGCCCCTCGCAGGGGCCCCTTGAGTCACAGGTCTCCCTGGCCCCGAGGATGTCCTGAGGCCCCCGGGCAGGAAGGTCAAATGGGGAAACGGCTGTCTGCTCTGGCCTCTGACTCCAGACTCCTCAGCCCCAAGGGGGGCTGAAACCTGGCGACGGCCAAGCATCCTGTGTGCTGCCCACCAGCCTGGGACAACCCAGCCAGGCACCTCCACCCACTCTCTACGATCCCGCCTGATCCCTCCTGGCCACCCTACTCAGCCCCCAGGCTCTTCTCCAGGAAACCTCTGCCAGCCCCTCCCCACCCTGCCTCACGGGCCTCCTGCTTGTCTGTGTCTGTAGCTGTAGGGCACAGGACAGCCCTGCGCCCGGCACCACTGCAGCCCCTTCCAGCACAGCACCCGACCCGAGGGCGGGAGCAAGGCCCTCACCCTGTCTTTTCTGAGAAACAGACAGAGCAGGGATGTGACACCAGCCAAGAGACACAGCTGAGGCCTCCGGGGGCCCTGGGTTCCGGAACAATCCTGGCTTCTGGTGCCCAGGAAGACGCCCAGAGCCCCAGGGCCACATGGCTGCAGATCAGAAGCCAAGGGGTGCTGGTGCCTGCCCGCCCACAGGCTGGACTCTGGGACTCTGGGGTCAGCATCCTGCCTGCCCGTCCCCCTCCTCCACATCTACTTACAGGAAATGCTTCGGCCCATAAAACACGCTTAGTGGCAACTTCCCAGACGACCACTGTTTATCCTGGATCCCGTCCGGCCTAAAATAGTCTGGAATTGTGTTCCGGTGTCTCATACTGATATCCTCAGACAGCACCGGAAACTTTCATAAATTAGTGATTAGGGCGACAGCCAGATCAATACAGTATCTTGGCTGCTGGGCCCAGCTCCTCCAGGGCCTGCTGGGAGGTCACTCGGGACAGGACAGGCAGGGCATCGCCCCGGGGCAGCCAGGGCTTGGGGTGCTCCGGCTCCAGCCACCTCCCGTTGTTGTGAGCAGTTGTGACTCCCCCGGCTGCCGAGAGGGGTCCCGCTGTCCAAGGCCCACGCTGGCTGCCCCTCACCACCAGGTGCTCAGGCTGCTCCAGCACCACCAGCAGGGACAGACCTCTAGGACCTCGGTGCTACTTCGCCCCCTGCATCAGCCGTTGAACCTGCGCCGGGGCTCACAGTCCCGATGTGCAGACGGACAGGAGTGCACCGAGGCCCGGGAGCTGGCGGGGCCGCCCTGGCTCGGGAGCGGGATCAGGGAGAGGGAGAAGGAGAAACAGGCCTGCAGAGCAGCGAGCCCTGAACCCCAATGTGGGTTTGCCCAGCAACAGCAAGGGGGCTGGTCGGGGAGCAGCAGCACGGGACAGAGGCAGGAGGTCCAGGGAGCCCGCCCCTCCTTGTACGCACATCTCCTCTGTGCACTCAGCACCCAGCGGGGGACGGTGGCGAGGCCCGGAGTCCGAGTCTCGGGGAGAAGGTGTCCCCTGGTGCCCTGTCTGGCTCTGGTCACCCCCAGACTGGAGCCTCAGCCTGCTTCTAGGATGGCGCACTCGGGGCAGGGCAGGCACCTGCTGCGGGGACAAGGGGTACCTGCCCTGCCGCCCGCGGCCTTCGAGGGTCCCCGCCCCTCCAGGCCTTGGTCCACCAGGTGCTGTCCCCTGCCATCCAGATGCTGAGATTCCTGATCTGAGCAGGAGGGGGTCTCCACTCGGGGTCTCCCATCAGAGCGCCCCCTCCCAGAGGCTGATCCTCAGAGTCCCTGTTGTGGGGGGGGTGAAGGCCATCCTGGCCCTCGGCCTACGGGGCACAGGGCGGGAGGCGTGCAGGCAGGAGAACCGCCCAGCTGGCTCTCTCCCCACAGCCTCTACATCTTCACGCAGGCGGGCAGATGGGGTGGGCGGCCTGGTGGGCTACGGAGGCCCAGAGGTGCAGGTGGGAAGCGCGTGCCCAGCAAAAGCCCCTCCACGTGCGGGAAACAACCAGCAAACAACACTGGCCACCTCCTAAGCCAGCCGTTAAATATTTCAGCCAGAAGAAGACCACTGCCGGGTGAAAACTCTAAATGCTCTGAGGTCATCTCTTCAAAACGTAAATTCATAAGTGTCAGAAGGCTGTTCAAGGCCCAACCTTCCTGCGAGCGCGACACACGGACCTGGGAAATCAGAACAGGCCCCGCCCCGGCTCAGCCGCCCCGAGAGGCCCTGGAAAGCTCAGGTGACTGGCAGAGAACCGCGCAGGGCAGCACTACCACTGGTCTTCTCACAAGAACACTGAGTCCGCACGACGTAAACTCACCGTCGGAACCATTTGTAAGTGTAGTTCAGTGGCATTAAACGTTGTGCAAACACCACCACCATCCACTCCATAGCTCTTTCATCTTGCAAAACTGAAACTCTGTCGCCATTGAACACTCACTCCCCAGCCCCCACCCCAGCCCCTGGTACCATCTCCTTGCTGTCTCTGTGAATCTGACCCTCGAGGGACCTCACGTGAGGAGAGTTACACAGTATTTGTCCTTTTGTGACTGGATTATCTCATGGAGCATAACATCCTCAAGGTTCATCCATGTTGTGACACATTGCAGAATTTCTTTCCTTTTCAAGGTTGAATAATATTCCATTGCATTAGGCACCACATCCTGTTTATCCATCTGTTGGTTGAACTCCGGCTGCCTCCACGTGTTAACTATTATGAATGATGCTGCTGTGAGCAGGCCTGTAGGAATAGCTCTTCCAGACCTGCTGTCAGCTCTTTTGGGTAGACACTCAGAAGTGAGGTTGCTGGATCACATGGTAGTTCTGTTTTTAATTGTTTTTTTAAGATGGGCCCTGAGCTAACATCTGTTACCACTCTTTTTTCTTCCCTCTTCCCAAAGCCTCCCAGCACATAGCTGTGTATCCTAGCTGCAGGTCCTTCTGGTTGTGCTGTGTGGGACGCCACCTCAGCATGGCCTGATGTGCAGTGCTATCAGTCTGCACCCAGGATCCGAACCGGTGAAACCCCGGGCTGCCGAAGCGGAGAGTGCAAACTTAACCACTCGGCCACAGGGCCGGCCCCATGGGAGTTCTATTTCTAATTTTTTGAGGAGCCACCATACTGTTTTCCACAGAGGCTGCACCATTTCACGTTCCCAAAGTGCACAAGGGTCCCAATGTCTCCACGTCCTCACCGACACTTATTATTTTCTGGGGTTTTCTGAGGGTGGCTTCAGGAGGCTCCACAACCAATCAGGTGCCCAGGGTGCCAGGTTGGGGGGTGCCACACACGGCCTGACTGAGGACAGGGAGTCTGGGCGAGTCGTGTGCACTCATGTGTATGTACATTCATATGAACATGTTTGTGTGTGCATGTGTGCATGCATACACATTTGTGTGTGTCTACACATGTGTCTGTCTGGCATTGGTGTATTGCATGCATGCGCGTGTGCATGCTTTTTTATGTGTGTGTTTACATGTGCTTGTTTATACATACCTGCACGCACATTTGTGCACACACAAACTGACCTGTGCCCACAGGCCCTCACTCACCAGAATTCCAGGCTCACGGGGGGAACCCCCAAAGGCTCCTGCACCCCTGTGGGTCCAAAAAAGCAGACAGTCCCGGGGCTTCTGGCTGACATCCGCTCGCAGCATGGCTTAGACTAAATGCTGCTTCTACCCTTTTCCCCAACTGGGGCCCCCAGACCACAGGCTGGGAGACGGTTCCTACCTGATGTGGGTGCCTCCCATCAGCCTCCCCAGACACCGCTGACCAGGTGGGACCCCGGCCCTGCACATCCTCTCCTCCACCAAGGGTAGGGTGTAACTGATTGTCTGGACATTTCAGAGCTTCCTGCAGCGTCCCTGAGAAATGCAAACTCCAGACTTTCTGGGACACAACACCCTGCGAGGCAAGTAACTTCAATGAAGGAGCCGAGCGTTTTCAACCGGCCTTAATAGATCCAACAGCCTACACGTGGCAGCTGGTTAACTATTAATCTGGGTTGCCATAGTTTCTTGTCACTGGACAAGGACAGGGCGTACGTCACCGAGGCCCAGGGTCATGCACGTTGCATATAAACAGCATTAAGTCTGATCCAGGGAAAAAGTACAGCAAAGCCCCAGGGCCAGGAAAGAGGGGTCACCAGACTGGGGGCTTGCGTCAGAGCCGTCCCCAGAAACAGCCCTCCAACGGAGGGCACGTCCTCCACGCCCCACACCATCAGACACAGAGACTGGCCCCAAGCAGCCTCCTCGGCTGGACCCTGCCTGCTAAGCCAGAGATAGCTGCACCAAAGGCCCACCCAGAAAAACCCGGCCAAAGTGGGGACAATGGCAGTTCCACACAGGTGGCCGGTCAGAAGACAAGACACGGTGTCAGCAAGGCTGACCACCTAGGGGGGCAGGTGGCCTGTCTCTGTCCACAGCCCAGCCAGAGCCATTGCAAAATTGCTCCCCACCACCTCCTCAGCCCTGGCCAGTCTCTGCATGCAGGGGAACAGGTGCCACCCAGGCCAAACCCAGCCTCCCACCCCCTCCCCCGATGCCACACACACACAGAGGCTTCTGTACCATGGGCAACGTCAAACCACGAGCCACGGGAGACCGAGCTCTTCCAGAGCCAACGAGTCACAGGTAGAGACTCGGGGTGAGCAGAGGGCCCAGCACAAGGGCCGCCTGCCCGGCCCCTCTCAGGAAGCCAGGGCCCCCAGCTGGCCCGTCCCCAGGTGCCTGCTTCCCAGCCCTCACCTAGGGGACCGTGTCACTCCAGGGGCAGGCCTGCGGCTCAGGCTCACCCCAACAGCAGACAGCGTCAGGAACCGGGAGACACAAACCACTGCTCTGATGCAGAGAACCCAGCTCAGGCCAGGCCAGGACCAGGCACCTGATGACGAGGCCCCCGCCCTCGGCACTCCTGCATGGACCACAGGGGCCTCGCGGGCACCATTCATCACGGACGACGCACATCACCACATGCAGAGGGGTGCCAGGGACAGGGAGAGACAAGGCCCAGTTGAAGGTCGCCCCAAATACCACAGCAGCCTCAAGGGGCTACGAACACACACCCTGAACCTACAGTCACTGTGTCCCCTCGGGGAGCTGGCAGGTGGGCCTGGCGCCCACGTCATCACACGGACGCCGCGAGGGGTGGATCACTGGTCCTGGACAACCTCCTCGGGAAGTAATGATGCATCTTTCCCTTCCGCCCACCCTGCAGCCAAAACGTGACCGCGCCCCCCAGGCCAGAGCCGGGCTGCAACAGAACAAGACCAAGTGGACGCAGCCTGTTTCCCGCATGTCCAGGCTCCTGTTGAGAGGAAAGAGAGATGGAGGAAGGGGTCTGGGGCTTCTTGAGGAAACTGCAAAATCTCCCTGCCCGGCTCCTCAAGCCCGTCCGATCCACACCGAGGAGAAGGGCTGTCCATCGCCCAGTCCACAACGCCCTGGAGGCCTCTGACTACAGGGTGAGCAGAGGCACTACTTTCTAAACTGACGTGGAAAGACGTAAGTGGGCCCAGGGGTCCTGGTGCTCTGTTGTCTCAGTGAGTCAACCCCACAGAGAAGCCTCCACACCTTACGACCCGGAGGCCAGTCACTATGCCTGCAGGTGGACGGGCTCCCCTGTGCGCAAAGGTCAGAGCAGCACCCGGCCAAGGTGGGGAAGACCTGGAGGCTGGCCCTGCCCGGGCCCAGATCCTGATCCCACTGCCGAGACCAGAAGGCAGCAGGAGTGACGGCCACTTCCTAAGGTTCAGGCACAGGCGAGGCTGAGCCACGTGTGGTTCGGGCATGCACACTTGAGAAAGGTTTTAAAACTTTAGGGAAATATAGCCACAAAACCCAGCCGCTGTGTGCCTTGCAGGAAGCACAAGGATGGGGTCGATGGTAACATTCCAACTCGGGCTGGGACGGGGTCCACTGTGTGGATAAGTTAATAAACAGAATAACACGTTTAAAAACTCAGGAGTGCGTTTCAGCGAGTCGGCCTGAATATAGACCTGGAGAAATTTGTGTGAGAGACAGACCACAGAGAAGGTAACCCACGACACAGCGAAAGGTGGCAACAACCCAAGTGTCCATCAGCTTGTGAAGGGATAAACACGATGTGGTCTGGCCATCCCGTGGAATATTATTCAGCCATGAAAAGGAATGATGTTCTGACAAATGCTACAACAGAACACAGATGAACCTTGAACACACCATGCTGAGTGGAAGAAAACAGACACAAACACCGTACACTATGATTTCATTTATATGGAATGTCTAGAACAGGCAAATCTAGAGAGAGAAAGTAAACTTGTGGTTGCCAGGGGCTCCGGGGGGACGGGGAGTGACTGCTTAATGGCCCAGGGTTTGCTTCAGGTGATGGAAATGTCTTGGAACTAGATGGAGCGGTGGTGGTTGCATGACACCATGAAGGCACTAAATGCTACCAAATTGCTCACTTTAAAATGGCAAATTTTACGTTAGGTGAATTTCACCTCAATTCAAAAAATAATTGTTTTAAAAAAAATAATTGTTTTAAAAAGTGACTCATGACCAAATCAGGTATGTACGGGATATATGTGGGTTTCCTCTTTCAAGCTGACTGCCCTGGGTGGGAGGCAAGGGGGCAGGACAGTCGTGAATCCTACTTCTTCTTGATGGAAGAGGTAACGAAATTGGGTGCCTAGCTAAGGCAGCTCTATTCTGACTGAGCTCCTTTCTTCACAAACAACATTAAACTATGTTAAACTCACACAAATCCAAGCCCCCTCCATCAAACCTGTTATTTTATTTATACTCAGCCTAGTTTCAAAAAAAGCACTAGAGGCAGCGTTCCATTTCCTTGACCCGTCACGGCAGCCAGCAGCAGGTTCTGTCTGGAAGGATGCGAGAGCTGACGTGAATGCCGATGGCCCTCTGGAGGGAGGCATGGGCTGACGAAGCCAGGCTCTGCGGAGTCAGCCCCCTGCAGCCACCGGCCCTGCCTGACCACCTGCTCTCCTCCTTCCAACCACAGCCCCCAAGTCTCCAGGGATCCAGCTCCCAGGCACACCCTGCCCAGGCCTGGCCCACCAGAGTGAAGGTGTCCAATAGGAGCCAGCCCTGGGCTTCCGGAACCACGGGAGAAGCGTCCCCCAGGGTGGCAGGGGCAGAACAGATGTATGGAGGAGCAGGTGGGGTTGTCACCGCTCTCTAGGGGAGCTCGTCAGAGCGTGAGGCTGGCAGAAGGACAGCAGAGCCGTGAGATGGAGGATGACAGCCGTCAACATCCACTCAGCCCTCCTCCTGGACCAGCGGCACCCTCAGACTTCCCATTTCCCTGACTGATGCACTCCCTTCTTACTGAAGTCCTTGATTAAGAATCCCGAGGGGAGGCTGCCTCCGACTTAACCAGGCACACCTGTGCCTAGTGTGGCTGGCTCTGCGTCCTCCCCTTGGTCTGTGGATCCGGAAGTAATGCTGCAACTCTCCTAATTTTAACCACACGGTAACCTCTGACCTCTAGTAGAGAAAGCTGCCATGGGCTGCCACTCACTCTTCTCAGGGGCCCCTGGTTCTTCCAAATAAATTTTCAATCAGTCTGTCAATTTCCACAAAAACTCTGTAGGGTTGCTTTTTCCTTTGGAATTCAGCAACTCTGTCCATCAATTTTGAGAAAACGACAGTGTCAGGATGTTTATATCCACTAATATGCTACGTGTCTTCACTTATTTGGGATTCATTTCTCCACACAGACGTCTTGTGTTAGTTGTTGCCACTGTACAAGGTTTTTTTACAGTCTGACTGAGGCATAACTGACACACAATAAACTGAACACGGTAACATGGACGACTTGATCGGTTCTGTGAAACCATCCCCATGGCTGAGTGCTGCTCATCATGGTGTGCCGCCCGGAGAGGAGAGGGCGTCTTCAGGGTGGGAGGGTGGGCCTGCAATATGCACACCCAACAAAGATATCCAGGAAACGTCTAGAATACATAAAGAACCCCTAAAAAACCAACAAGAAAAAGACTGAAAGCAACAGAGAAACAGTAAAGTTCCTGAGTAGGCAACTCAGGAAAGAGGATATCCACATGCCCCGTCAACATGAAAGGGAGATCAGCTTTTCAGCCACCAGGGACGTGACAATAAAGCCCAGAGGGAAACCACCTCATGCCTAATGCCTAAAACAAAAAAAGCTAACAAAACAAAGGTCAGCCAAGATGCAAGCAACTGGAATTCTCATACGTTGCTGACACAGTGGAACTGCGCAATCACTTCAAAAACTGTTTCCTAACAGCTGGCAGAGTTGAGTCAATGAATATCCTGTGCTCTAGCCAATTCACGCCCAGAAATACACACACATGTCATCAAAAGACAGGCACCAGAAACTTGGAATGGTTGAAAACTGGGAACTACCCCAAATGCCCAACCTCAGTAGAATGGCTCAATAGAGTGTGATCTGTTCACACAAAGAATTCCAGACAGAAAAGAGAATGAATGGACCACCCATGCACACAACAGCCTGGATGAATCTCACAGATGTGACACGTCAAGGGAAAGAAGCCAGACATGCAGCAGTAGATGCTATGTAATTTCATTTATATAGAGTTAAATTTTTATAGACATTCCCTCTTTGTTTTAGAAAATACCTATTTTCTAATTATTGGATGCAGACTTCTATGTAGATCCATTATTGTGTTCATTGTTAATCGTAAGATTTAGATCTTTTATTCCCTTGTGGAGTTGTGTTTCCTTGACCTAAAGATAATAGAGAGAGAACTACTGAAATCTCCCACTACAATGTTGGATTGATCTATTCCGCTCTGCAGGTCCTTCACACATTTTGAGGCTATTTTGCTAGGTACATACAAGTTGGAAAATAAGACATCAAAATTTGGAGGATACAGCCAAAGTGATGCGAAGAGGGAAATTTATAGCTCTAAGTACTTACATCAGAAAACAAGAAGACAGCAAAAGAAGAACAAAGTGTATCTAAGGTAGAAGGAAGGACACAATAAAGATCGGAAATCAGTTAAGTAGAGACAGACACTAGAGGAATATCAACAAAGCCCAGAGTTGTTTTTATGAGTCATAAAATTGAGGAAACCTTTGGAAGATTGATCCTTTTAAAAAGAAAGAAAACACAAATAGTAAGAACTTTAGAAAGAGGATGTCACTACAGTCCCTACAGGCATTTAAAGGAGAATAAAGAAGTATTATGAATAACTTTACGCCAACAAATTATACTATATACATGAAATGGAAAAATTCCTTGAAATACACAATTTACCAAACAAATCCAAAAAGAAATACACAACCTGAACAGCCCTTTATTCACTTTTTAAAATAATGCATTCATAATTGAAAACCACCCTATAAAAAAGAAGTCCTGCCCAGATGGCTTCACTGGTGAATTCTATCAAATTTTTAAGGAAGAAACAATAGCAATCTTACACAATTTCACTTAGAAAATAGAGAAAATGAGTACTTCCTAACTTGTTTTATAAGACCAGCATTTTCCTGATATCAAAACCTGACAAGGATATTACAAGAAAAAAAAATGACAGGCCAATATTCCTCATGAGCATAGATGCAAAATTCCTTAACAAAAATATCAGCATATTGGCAGCAAATATATAAAAAATACAATATGTCATGACCAAGTGGGGTTTATGCCAGGAATGCAAGGCTGGTTTAACTTTGAAAGTCAATCACTGTCAGTCGCTACACTAAGAGGAATAAAGAAGGAAAATCACGTGATCACCTCAGCTGACACAGAAAATGGATCAAAGTGTACAGCCACTGGTGGTGAAGGCTCTCAGCAAACGAGAGCAGAACTTCTTCACTGTCGCCAAGGACGTCTACAAAACAACAGCTACAAAAAGTCTGCGGCTAAAACCACATTTCACAGCGACATATTGAACACCTTCCCCCTCAGATGGGGAACGACGCAAGGTTGTCCCCTCTCACCACTTCTTTTCAACGCGGTGCTGCCCTAGCCAACGACATAAGAAAAGAAGTGGGAAAGACACACGGGAAAAGAAGTCAAAATGTTTGATTCACAGATGACACAGCTGTCTACAGAGAAAATCCTAAGGAAGCTACAAACCCGCTAGAACTAGTAAGTGAATTAATCAGCAAGGTCACAGGATTCAAGATCTATACAGAAAATGTATTGGATTTCTAATAGAAAACCAACAAACCATTGGAAAATGAGATTTTTTCTTTTTTTTGAGGAAGATTAGCTCTGAGCTAACTGCTGCCAATCTTCCTCTTTTTGCTGAGGAAGACTGGCCCTGAGCTAACATCCGTGCCCACCTTCCTCTACTTTATATGTGGGACGCCTACCACAGCATGGCTTTTGCCAAGCGGTGCCATGTCCGCAGCCGGGATCCCAGCCCGCGAACCCCCGGCCGCCAAAGCAGAACATGCCCACTTAATCACTGTGCCACCAGGTTGGCCCCAGAAAACGAGATTTTTTAAATTCCACTTACAATAGAACCAAAAGCATCAAATACACAAGAACACATCTGAAGAAAAGTGTGCAAGATCCATATGTACACAGCACAAAGAAGTGTTAGGAGAAACTGAAGAAGACCCAGACCAGAGCGGAGGCACACCTCGCCACGGGCTGGAATAATGGACGTCGTGAAGACGTCACTTTTCCCCACATTTATCTAAAGAATCAACGCAATTCCAGCCAAAACCCAGCAAGCATTTTTGTAGAAACTGGTAGGCAGATACTAAAATTTATAAGGAAATATAAAAGACACAGAATAGCCAAAAATAATCCTTAAAAAAAAAAGGAGAAGCTGGAGGACTCACAGTACCTGACTTTAGGACTTAATACGAAGGTACGGTAATCAAGACAGCGTGGCGCTGGTGTGAGGACAGACACCCAGAGTGAGGAACAGACAGGTGGCTCAGAAACAGCCACACCGTATGTGGCCAGCTGGTTCTCGACAAGGGCACAAATGCACGTCGGCGGGGGAAATGTGAGCCTTCAACGAACATATGGAACAACTGAGTTACCACACGGGAAAATATTAACCTTGACCCATCATCACACCATACCCCCAAAATAATTTTAGATGGATTACAGACGTAAACAAAAGTTAAAAGGATAAAACTCCTGGTAAAAAAATAGGATAATATTTTCGCAACCAAAAGACAGGCAAAAATTTCTTAGCCCAAATGCCAAAAATGCCAACCATGAAAGAAAAATATTGATAAATTTTGCTTCATCGACATTAAAAATTTCTGCTCTTTAAAAGACACTATTAAGGAAATGAAAAGCCAAACCTAGGAGAAGTATTTGCAATACACACGCCCAAGAAAGGATTTGTAACCTGATTATGTAAAGAACTCCTGCAAATCAATAATAAAATGACAACCAATTAAAAATGAGACTTGGACACACAGTTCACAAAGGAGGATCCACCACAGGCCATGAGCCCCTGGAAAGATGCGCCACACACCAGTCACCAGGCAGAGGCACATTTGGACCCAATAAAATACCACCATCCCCGGCCGGGAAGGGTCCATCACAGCTACACTGACAGTACTAAGTGTCAGCACGGAGGTGGACCGACTCCACCCCACGCTCTGCTGGGGGATGTGGAACATGCTAAGTTGCTGTGGAAAACTCTTTGGCAGTGTCTTAAAAAGTTACACATACGTGCACTTGCTGTGCCACCAAGCAATTCCATCCCTAGATATCGCCCGAGAAAGCAAACAGGTGATTACCCAGGACTGTTCTCTGCAACCTTGGTCCCAACAGCCACGTGCTGGAAACAACCCGGCGTCACCCACAGGAGAGGCATAAGGGAAGGGTGTTACGTTCATACAACAGAATGCTACTCAGCACATTATTTTTAAAGAAGAACACACTACTGGTGCGTAACAATGTGGATGAATGTCGAAAATGTTGCACTGAATGAAAAAGAGCATATTCTGTAAGGTTCCTTTTATATGAGTTCAAGGACAGGCAGAATGATCCACAGTGACAGAAAGAGCATCAGTGTTTGCCTCTGGGGGTGGAGAGGGGCTGCCTGGAACACAGCAGGAAGAAACCTTCCAGGACAATGGCAACGTTCCATATCTCGATTGGGGTCTTGGTTACACAGCATACACATTTGTCAAAATTCATCAAATGGTACATGTCAGGTCTGTGCATTTACTGTAATTATATTCCAGTCAAAATACATAAAATATATACTATGGATATGTTGTAGAGAAGGAGTTCTAGGAATCTAATCTACTATATTGTGGGACACAGACGTTCACCATCTGACAGCAGGAAACTGAGGATCAGAGAGGTTAAGTGATCTGCCCACAGTCACAAAGCCAACAAACAGAGCAGTCAGGATCAGAATCCAAGTCTCCTGGAGTGGGGGGTGAGAGACGGTGGTGCAAAGGGAGCCTAGTTCATGGTGGTGGAGCGGAGGAGGCGGTCAGAAATGCTTTCGGGGGACAGGGCTATTTGGAGTGGGCTCTGTCAGTGGGAAGGGACTCTGAGAGAGCACCACATCACGTGAGCAGGCCCTGGGCGAGTGGGGGCCAGAACCAGGACCAGCAGGATTTCCAGCCAGCCCTGGGGCCTGGGGTTGAGGTGGGGGCGAGGGAGGTGTGGGGACAGGTCATAGAGGAGCCTCAGCTGCCATCTCTGCCACTCACCACAGAGCAGTGGGAGCTTGGGCCGTCTCTGAGTGGGCAGCTAGGCAGGTGGGGGGCAGCTGTGCCAGATGCCTGTCCCCCTCCTGCCACAGTGGAGCAACCCACAGCTGGGCCAGCTGGCCGCAGAGCCCAAGGTGGGGAACAGAGGAGCAGCTCAATTCTGAGACTGCTCCGTCAACCTGGGCAACCCTGCACAGCCCAGCACCCAGGCTCAGGACCAGCCTGGGCCCATGCGGAGTCACTCCCCTCTGTCCCCACCCCATCCTAGAGGCCATGCCCACAGAACGTCCAACATTCATGAGCTTCCAGCCCAGCCCCAGGCTTCCCGGGCCCTTTCTCCCCACACAGCTTCTCTCATGGGTGACAATGTGCCCTGGGCTCAGTTTGGGCAAAGCAAGTCAGCCAAACCAGGGGACCACCCCCTCCATAGAAGCAGGGTGCTGAGTGCAGGGTGCTAGCCTCCTTTCTGGGTCCCTTGAAACCTGGCCCAAATGAGAGAAGTTTGCACAGCATAGAATTCACTTTTATTCTGGAGCCAAATGATGCACCTCAGATCACACCTGTGTGCTTATGTGTATGCATGTGTGCCTGTGGGTGCAGCTGTCTGCATGTGTGTATGCAAGCACATGTGCATGAGTCTGAGTGTGTACGTATGCACGTGAGTGCCTGTGGGTGCAGGTCTGCGCCTGTGTGTACATGTGTCTGTGGGTGCAGCTCTCTGCATGTGTATGTGCGTGCATGTGTGTGGGTGTATATGCATGCATGTGTGTGCCGGTCGGTGCAGCTCTCCGCATGTGTGTGTGTGCATGTGTGTGGGTGTATATGCATGCATGTGTGTGCCGGTCGGTGAAGCTCTCCGCATGTGTGTGTGTGCATGTGTACATATGTCTATGTGCCCGTGTGTATCTGTGTGTGCACACACAGTGGTGGGGCATGGAGGTCTGCACAAGGTCACTTTGAGTGGGTTTACTGAGCGCCCAGCCCCTGGTCTGACAGACACATCCTGCCTGGAGCCTGCATGCTCTGCTGGGATCCTGGCAATTTCTGAGCTGTGGGAAAGAGATGCAGCGTGAACACTCTGCTGGCTGAGCCAGATCTTCCCCCAGAGAACTGAGGCAGCCCTGCGAGCTGCTGTGGGGAGTGGAGGTGGTGCTTGGAAAAGCTTGTCCAGGCAAGCATTGGGCCTCGTGGCCATTTATCACCCCTACTGCCCTGCCAAGAGCTGCTGCCTCCTGCCTGTGCCTCCTCCCCACGCCTCTTCCCTGCGCCTCCTCCTGCACCTCCTCCTGCACCTCCTCCCCATGCCTCCTCCCTGCACCGGCTGCCGGGCAACAGGCTGGCTGATGGACTGATTTATCTCCAAAGGCACAAAGGCTGCTCGTTGAGCTGATAAGAGTGTACAGTGTCTCTCCCGTGTATCAGCTTACAAATTAAGAGCTGCCAGACCCCAGGCTGTCAACTCACCCCACTGGCCTGGGAGCAGCCCTTGCGTTACCATGTAGAGGTGGGGTGGCCCTGGGGCCCCTTCATCTCACATGGCCCCATGGCATTGATCATCAGTTCATATCCTACATCTTTACTGAAGCCTCACCAAGCATCAGCTACTATTTACTCAGCCTTCTAACAGCTTTCAACAAACTGACGGGATACTCCATGGTGCTTTCCATGTTCACCAAATGCCCTCACCTGAGGGCAGCCTCCAATCCAGAGAGGAAGCCGCTTGTCCCAAAAGGGGCTCCGAGGTTCCAGCTCCAAGGCCCTGGCAGATCCCAGCTGGAATGCCATCCAAGGGGCTCAGCAAAATGCTCCTGCAGCACCAAGCCCAGTCCTCGGCACCCAGGACAGGCTTGTTAATGAATGAATGAGTGAGTGAATGAGTGAGGGAGGGAGGGAAGGACAAATGGCAAAGCCAGTCCCCTCTGCACAGACCCCAGCCTCACGCCAACTGGGCTTTTCCCTTCAGGTGGACCCCCAACCAGATGCTGGGCCTCAGTCACTTAATTTTTAAGATCTACAGGATGCTGAAAACATGCAATGAATCCAAACGTCTGCAAGATGAGGCGAGTGTTTAGGCTGGAATGAAGGATACACGGACAGAGTGTCGTCAGTCTGCAAACCTGAGGGTTCATCCAACAGGACAAGACAGGACAGGGACCAGACCTCTCCTGGTGGCCGGAGAAGAGCAGAGGCGGGAACAGAGGTGGGAGGCAGGATTCTGCCTGATGGGCTAAGACCTCACATTCCCAGAGCGGGCTTCCCCAGCACGGCCTGCCCTGCCACAGTGAGTGTCCATCCCTGGTAGAGCCATGCTGGGACTCTCATGCCGGCCAGGTTGGGACTCCATGGAGGGGACACCTCCCGTGGTCCCGGGGCCCCGGCAGAGGGACTGTCCATGTGGTGGGGGCTCTGCTTGCCTGGGGAAAGGCTGACAGACAGCCATGATGCAGTGCTCACTTGAGGGCAGCGTGGCGTCTTAGGCAAAGGCCGAACCCATGCTGCATCTGGATAAACAGAAGCCACGCAGCATCGTTATGGAAAAGTGGCTGTTTAAAATTCCATCTCAGGATAAAGGCATGGTTTTATTTCAGATCTTTTCTTTGAAAAGAAATCTGCATATGTTTCTGATGGAAAGTTGATATTTAAAGATTGGCACCTGAGCTAACATCTGTGGCCAATCTTCTTTTTTTTTCCCAAAGCCCCCCAGTAAATAGTTGTATATTCCAGTCATAGGTCCTTCCGGTCTGCTATGTGGGACGCTGCCTCAGCATGGCTTGAGGAGCGGGGCTAGGTCCATGCCCAGGATCTAAACCAGTGAAACCCTGGGCCACCAAAGCAAAGCACATGAACCCAACCACTCGGCCACGGGGCTGGCCCCTGGAAAGTCAATATTTAAAGAGTAATAAACCACACAGTTGTTTGTTTTGCAGGAAATGCGTGTTGACAAAGCCTTTCACCATGCTGTGGAGGCCACACCACTGGGCTGACATTGACCCAACGCTTGGGAACCTAATGGTGCCTGGTCACGGAACCATCCCCCGCCCCTCGCCCAGACAGAGCCTTGCCCAGTCCTCAGGGCTCAATCCCTCAGGTACTGGCCTGTCTGCAGAATAAACCAGAGCGTCACAGGGCCTGAAACGTCCCTAGTCCAATGCATGTTCAGCAGATGGGGCCGCTCTAACTCAGAGCCACCAGCCGGCCAGGACCAGTATGGCAGGCTGGCCACTTCCTCACCAAGGGGTGCCGGCTAGGGCTGGGCCATCTGTTATTCCACTGTCCAGAGGACACCCAGCTGCGGAGAGGGGCAGCTGCACCTCAAGGAAAGCAAATCAGAGGTGACAGCCGTGAAGGGACCCTAAGAAATCAGCCATGGCCCCCAGCCTATAACACAGCAGGGCCCCACTGGACGCACCATAGCTGCCCCGGGACCAAGAACCATTGTCACTAAACAGACCACCTCAGCTTCCTAGAGGCATCCAAGGAGCCCAGGCCTGGCGGGCGCTGTCCCTGGTGCTGCCCTAGGTGCCAGCCAAGCCTCCGCTGGCCCACTGACAGCCATCAGGGTGGTTCCAGTCCCCACATGCCTGCAGGGCAATGCTGGCCTCCATCACCCACACCCATTCACACACAGACCTGCGGGGGGGAGGGGCAAGGGATGCAGTGCTGACCCGCCGGGACGAGAGACCAGCAACAGTGACAAGGTTTGGCAAGTGCAAAAGGGCACTTGTGGCCCGGGATACGAGTGGGTTGGCTCTGGCTGCCCTCTGAGGGAGCCATGGCCTGTCCCCACCTCGGAGAAGTCTAGTCTTGGCCATGAACAAATGACAAGCACTGGGCCCCTCTGCCGGGTCTGAGCACCAGGAGAGCCACCGACAGCCCAGGATTTCACTCCAAAATCACGTCAGAGTCTCAAAGTCCATCCTTCTGTTCCCGACTAATTCTTCCTTCACGTTTCCTCCACAACGAGGCGACTTCATCACATCAGCAAAGCGCCGTGTGGCCAGCGTCCAAGCAGCCGCAAGCTCCTCGTCCTCACCGTGACTTCAACTGGATGGCCGGGGGTTCCGGGTCACCTGGCTTCCTGCACCTTCCTCGGTCGGGCTCAACCAACTTTCTCTTTTTCCCACAGAAGTTCCCTCAAACGACCCCCTTCAGTTAGAGACACAGCAGCCTCCAGCCCAAATCTCCCAGTGGCCCCATTCTGTCCCTGCCTCTTCCCTCATCCCCCTGCATCACTGTGAGGAAGTGATGATGTCCTAACTCTTGCGGGAAAGGAGAGTGACCCGGAAATCTCCTCTGTCTGCAAAATTCAGGCTCCCAGCCCTCGTTGGGGCTTGCGGCCTCTCACTCCGGGTGGGAAGCAGTGAAGCCAGGCCTATAGGGCGGGAAGGAACCTGGGGGCAGCAAGAAGAGCCAGGACACCGCCCTAGAGCTCTGGCCACTCCCCAGCCTCGCTCAGCCCCACTCAGACCTTTACCACGAGTCTGGGCACGATTTTTCTCATGACTAAATTTTTGGTCACCAAATTTCGCAGTCCACAGAAAATTAGAAGGTGGATGCACTACTAGAAGCGAGCACAAAGACAGCAGAAAAAAGTGATCAAGGAAAGAGACAAGAATTTTTAAGGAGAGTCAGGAGATACCAAAAAGCTGAGCAGCTCGGGGTCGGCTTGTGTGGGCACCCACGATCCTACAAACAGCCTTCCCGCGGGTCTCCCGGCAGAAATGGGTCAGGACCTTCACCTTGAGCTGGTTCTGGGGCGTCGAGATGGGGTCCTGCATGCTCTCTAAGAACACCAGGAAGGCCACGGCCGTGAGGCCAGCTCCCTCCTTCAGCCCAGCCCTCCCCTCGTCACCCCTCCTTCCAGCTCAAGAGGTTGGATTATCATCCCGGAAAAGGGGTGGGTCTATTTTTGTCCAAACTGAATAGAATTCAGGAAAGGCATTATTTCAAGGGAGCAGAAGACTTCTGTTCTCTTTTATGTTTCCAAAAATAAGAATGAGAAGAACTGAGCAGCGCCAGGAGTCTGCATTCTCGTGGGTGCTCAAGTTTGTGGTTTCCAGGATGAGTGTCTTGGCCAGGACACAAACACGTGTGACGCTGGGATGAGGGTGGCCAGGCCTGCAAGGTGCTCCCCGAAAGCCACTGGGGAGAGAGCCAGGACCAACCTGCATTGGCCTCCAGATGCTCGGGCACAGCGATGGCCACAAAACAGGAGCCCAGGTCCACGGGGCTCCCTGTGCAGGAAGGCGGTCAGGCTTGGGGTTTGCTGGGACCACACCCAGGCCTCTGGACCTTCAGGAATGTCAGCGTCCTGCCTCTCCTGTGACCTGAGCAGGTTTCTTCCTGTGTGGAGGCCTCAGGAGCCCCCTCCCCGCCCAGCCCGCGTTCTCTGCCCACGGCCTCCGCTGGATGAGAAAAAGGCCATCATAGCGAGCTGAATCACCTGCTGGCCTGTGACCCCTTGGGACAACCCTGCAGGTACTGTTCAGATTTGGAGGAGACTATGCATCCTTGACTTCGAGGCAAAGCTTTGGAGGGAGGGGGTTTCTCCTCCACGGCCCTTGCACACACATGTGCATGCACACACACTCCTTTCCACACCTCTGCCTTCAGGCTGCAGGCAACTGGTTTCTTACCCCAGAGCCCCAACACACCCCTCCCGGAGCCCCTCCATCAGCATGCACGGCCCGTCCCCCCAGGGCAGCCTGTGCTCTGGCCGGCTGGGACCAGGGTCCTTTCACCTCCCAAATCACAAGAGGATCACACACAACAGTCCCCCCTCATCCACGGGAGATACATTCCAAGCCCCCCAGGGGAAGCCTGAAACCACAGATAGTACCGAACCGTGGATATACCATGTTTTTTCCTATACATACACACCCAGGACAAAGTTTAATTTATAAATTAGGCAGAGCAAGAGATGAACAACAATACTTTCTCTTTGGCATATCCAAATTGCCAGCATCACAACTCTTGCACTTTGGGGCCATCATTAAATAAAATAAGAGTGAATCGGACACAAGGACGGCGATACCTGACAGCTGATCTGATAACCAAGACGGCTACTTAGTGGTTAATGGGTGGGCAGCATGTGCTGCGGATCCACTGGACACAGGATGAGGCACGTCCTGGGCGGGACAGAGCAGGACAGCTCAAGATTCCAACACAATACTCAGAACGGAAAGAAATTTAAAACTTATGAACTGTTTCTTTCTGGAATTTTCCATTTAATATTTTCGGGTCTTGGTTGACCGCGGGTAACTGTCCTATAGATAAGGGGGACGACGGTACACTCATCTGTAGAAGGCAGGGGGCGGCGGCTGCAAGCAGATCTCCTCAACCCCTCCTCTGCTCCCTCCAGGGCCCCCCAGGAGAGACGTGGGGGGTCTCAATGGGAACAGCTCTGGGGACAGAACCCCTCACCTGAAGAGCTCCTGGGGCCCCATCTCCCACCACCCGTCACTGCAGACCCTGCCTTCTGATACCACTCGCACCTGACTTTCCAAAGGGGTCCTGCTCCCGACCCAGATAGAGACAGACCCACCCCGACACCGGGGGCTCTAAAGACCCAAGACACGCAGAACTCAGCGTGGGACCACGAGGCTTTCAGATCAGCACAGACGAGCAAGGGCGAAGTCTGATGCCTCCTCACTCCTTACGACAAAATAAATTCCAGACCCAGCAAAGGTTCACACACACACACACTGGATCCAGAAAAGTTCAAGAAAGAAAATGGGTGATGGTGAATTTATCTGTAATTCTGGAGCAAGGGTCCTGTCCAAGCAAGAGGCAAATCCTGGAAGCCACAAAGGAAAGCCTCTTTATCAGATGGGTAAGTCTAATCATATAAAAAGTGTAAAACTTCCATATACAGAAAAAATAAATTTTTTAAAAAACCAAAATACTAAAGCTAGGAACAGGTATTTGCAATAACCAGGGGCTAATCCCCTTAAATTACACTGAACCTACACAAATTAGTGAGAAAGCCCCGCGACAGGAAAAGGGGCAGAGGCCCTGAGGGAGAATCAGCACCAAAGACTAAGTCCGACAGGAGACGCGCCCGCCGCTCTCCCAACGAAGACGCGCCAGGCAGAGCGACAGGGAGACGCCACCTGGACTGCCCGAAGGACAGAGCAGGTACACCCAGCGCCAGAGACGGTGGGGAGGCTGGTTGGCCCCATGCACTACCGGTGGACGTGGAAGAGGTCCAGCCCTTCCAGAAGCTCTGCAGCCAGGAGTCAGGGCACAGCCACTCTCTCAGGCAGTGGTGCCCGTGCAGCGAACTTCCACAATCATAAACTCACGAGAACTCATCGAGGCCAACGGACAGTGACGTCCACAACTTACAGCCGCAAGTCAAAACGGCCCAAGACAACCCAGGTGTCCATGACTGGAGCCAGTCACACTGCTCTGTCAGCCACCGAACCGAATCTCGTGTGGACATGAAGAACGAGGCAGACTGACGCGCCGGTAAGAAAATGTCCCAAAGAGACAATATAAAGTTTCTGTGAAAGCACAGAATTCCCTGTACATGATGGTCCCTGTCGGGTAAACTAGAGACTCCACGTAAGCAGCACACACGTGTGCCGAGACACGTGTGTGTGAGCGTGGTGGGGGGCCTTCACTCTCCGTCTGGACTGTTTCAAAGTTCCTACCCTGCACACACACGACTTTTTACGCCCAGATAGGGGTTATCTGGGTGTGAGATCACCAGCTATTTTCTGTTTCCTTCTTTATGCTCCTCCATTTATTAAAAAGCAAATGCCTGTTCAATGGGATATGAAAGTAGGCAGCCTCAGTTATTCCTAATTCACTTTACCAGACCTCCCCCACTGGGTCAAGGAAATTCCTTTTGCCAACTCATGACTTATCAGGCCTAGATCAGTGTTCTCAAGCTTAATGTGAATGGCTTTTTTGTTTCTAAGAAGAAAATATTCTCCCACCGCCCCAAGAATGTGCTTCTGGAACTCGGTCTGGAAAACCCTGGAAAGGCTGTCTTAAGAAATTAAAATCTTACTCTGAGAAAGTGGCTTCCAATGGAAAACGATGGCTGCAGGGGGGAGGTTTCCACTTTGCAGCTGGACAGACAGTTTTCAGAGACCACCGTCCAAAAACAAACACCAACTTCTCAGAGTGCCTGGAGGCCCCTGGCAACTGGCTCAGGGAGCACAGATGCCCTCAGGCCCCTGGGGAGAAACTGAGAACCAGACAGGCTCCTCCCACGCAATTATTCCAGCCCAACCGCAGGAGGGCACGAGCCTGAGCAGGGAGCGGGGTGTAAGACCCTCCGCGCAGAGACCAGAGCCGCCCAAGGTGAGCGAATTCTCTGAGTGAATGGCAGTCTCCAGGAGAAGCTTCTTATCCACCTGTCCATCTGTCCATCCGTCTGCATGTGAAGGGGAGGGGGTTGCGCTCTGCGGCGCATACACCTCCTTCTCTGACCCTGCGAGGCAGGGCCACTGTCCACTCACCTGCAGCACTGCCATCTGCGGGCAGGGACAGGCGCTCAAGTGCACACCCCCCCCAGCCACGCTGAGCTTAGACAGAGCTTGGCCGCGCTTAAAATATCTGGAGCAGAACTTCAGAGGCGCCGACCAACGCTGCACCCGCACGGGCTTCGCACAACCGCCCACCGCAGCTCTGGAGAAAAAAGCAGACTCACGCCACCCCCGCCCAGGCCGTGTGTCCCCTGCAGAGCCAGAGCGCCAGCCAGACCTAACAGGCTCCTGTGTCACCTTTCTTGGGTGACAGGAATGGCCGCCTCCACTCAGAGCTCCAATCAGAGCACACCGTCCTGCTGGACACGGGACGTCGGCACACTGGGAGATGGCTCCTTGGCAGTTTCCTTCCACGGCTGGGTGCCGGCGACCCCGTCTGCACCTGTGCCTGTGAACCTGGGCTGCTCATTTAACTGATGGCCACCCCCTTCAGCAGTGAAGCTCCCACTTGAGGAAAGACTTAACAAGGCCAGTGACTTAGGAAAACACAGCATTCTGATCACCTGGTTGCCCTCAGAGACCAGAGGTCATCAGTTAAATGTCCAGCCACCAGCTGCCACTCCTCTATGGAACTCAGCCAGTGGAAGTGACTCTGCTGCACCCTATTTGTCACCAGAGGGAAGGGAAGGCACAATGCCACTGGGAGCAGGCACCGGGCTGATGAGGAAAGTGATAACTTGGCCAGTGAGAGGGGGGCAGGCCATTTTCAGTTCCTGTTCCTGCCTCTCAGGCCCTGCTCTGAGTCTAGTTCAAAGGTTCTCACATCCTCTGCTCCCCCACGAAGAGCCACCACCCACAGGGACACTCCGCCATGCAGCAAACCAGGTGTAGGTGCCCGGGGGGAGAAGGCTGAGGCCTGGGCAGTGCAGGTAGGCACCACAGGGGTGGGGGTGGGGTTCGGGCGAGGTCAGGCCAGGCACAACCGAGGTGAGCCGAGGCTTCCAGGACCGGGGGCTGCACCTGGTCATCTCAGCTGCTCTCCTGCTCCCAGCATCTGTAACCGGAAGTAGCCCTGGAAAGGCCTTCACTCAGTGCTGAGTGACATGCGGGCCAGTGGCTCAGGGACAACAGCAACATGGGTAAGCTATAGGAGAACCTGGAAGGGTGGAACCTGCCATCGGAGATTCAAGCAGGGCAGGCTGGTGTGAAGCTGCTAGAAGCTACTAGAACACAGAAAATGTTACTGAGGCACAAAGGCTTCGAGGCTCCAAAACTGCGACAGAACCAGCGTCTCAGGCAGGGCTTTCCTCACCGTGGGACTGAGCAGAGGGAGCGGCCGGGACACCGTTCAGCTGGGGCACTCACTGTTGGAGGGGCCTGAAACTGGGCCAGAGGTGCCCGAAGGGAGGGTGGGCGGGTGTCATGATGGGCTGGGGAGCTCATCACATGCAATGGGGAAGGCTCCAGCCTCCGGAAGGGGTCACCCAAATTCCTTGGGTGCAGAGGAAGCAGGTGAGGGGAGCAGCTGGCCACTTGGAGCAGGTCTGGGGCTAGGGGTGGGAGAGCATGATTTTTCCCAGGATCCGGAAGAGCCGGGAGGGTCCGGCTGGGCTTCTGTGTCCGGCATGTGCTGCAGAGCCGGGGGCCACCAGAGGGAGAGGAGGATACAGGCAAAGGCTGTCATGGAGACGACCCAGCGCCACAGGGAAGGGAGTGAACTGAGGACGGCTCCCAGTCTGGCTCTGCTGTGGCAGTAACTGTATGAAAACGACCAGCTGCCGCCTCCCACCTCTCCTCCCCACGGCCCCAGATGGCTCCCACTTCTCCCCACACACTCTGCAGGGGAGCCTACTCTCCCAGACTGTTCATGAGGCCTCCCTGAGTCCAGCAGGCCCTGCCCTGCACCCAGCCCCCACCACACCCCCACCACGGCCACAGGCCAGGGTCCCAAAGGAGAAGAGGGGCACAGCCCCCTCCTGCTGCAGAGGCAATGAGGAAGCCAGGACAGATGAACAGGCACAAACAGGGCCTGTCTCAGCTGCAGAACATGCTCTTCTTTGTTGCAGATTCTCCAATTCTGGGACTTGCTTCTGAGGCCTTTGTGGGCATCTGCAGCCGCTGGTCCCCACTGGCCAACTGAAGGGAGGCATCGCATAGACACAGGGAAATGGCATTAAAGAGCAGACTTCAACCAAACAAGGCCCGAGACCCCCCCAGACCAAACACCTGCTACTGGGAGGGTCTGCAGGGACCTCCCCGGGCTGTGAGAGGAAGCCCAGACAACAGCCTTGCAGATCAGGGGGTGGTGGCTCATGGCAGAGAACACAGGAGGAGGCAGGTGCTGGGGGCCAGCAAGGCCACCCCAAGCAGACACCACCCTGACCACATGGGCCTTTTCCATCCAGATAAGAAGCCTGAGAGCTGAAGCCCCGGGATCACTTGTCCCAGAGACCAGGGATCAATTCAGGACATGGTCCCAGAGCTAAGGTGCTGGGCTGCACGTGAACAAGACTCCCCTCCCCTCAGTGGTTTATGCTCTAACATGGGGATGTCAGATGACAATAAACAACAGATGGGAAAAAGAGAAAAAAGAGCAAGACTGTAGACTTGAGCCCAAACATATCAATAATTACATTAAAGTAAGTGGATTAACATTCCAATTACAAAGCAGACATTTTCAGACTGGACTTTAAAAAGCAAGAGTCAACTACGTGCTATTTCTAAAAACACTATTTCCCACTTAAAGATACAGATGGGGGAAAAATTAAAAGGTGGAAATGATAAATCAGGCAAAAAATAATCCAAAAAGCTCAGTGGCCATATTAATATCAAAATAGACTTTAAGCCAAGGAGTATTATCAGTGATAAAGAGCGATATTTCATGACAAAAGGTTCAAGTCATCAAAAAGATGTAACAGCACTAAACGTGTACGCACCCAGGAACAGAGCAAACATACAGAGCAAAACCGGACAGAACGAAAGCCTACAGAGTTAGAGGCTCTAGCATTCCTCTCTTTGTTACTGATAGACCAGAAGACGAGAGAAAACACAAAATACTAACGTCAGGAATAGACAAGAGGCATAACTACAGACTTTAAAAGGAAAAAGGACTTTATGCCAACAAACTCAACAACATAGAAGAAATGAAAGACACAAATTACCAAAACTAACAGAAAAAGAAATGGAAAATACGAATACCCCACATATCTACTAAAGAAATTGAATTTGTAATTAAAATCTTCCGACAAAGAAAACTCTAGGCTCAAATGGCTTCACTGGTGAATTCTAGCAAACATTTAATGGAGAAATAACACCAACCTCACGTACACTTTTTCAGATAACAGAGGAAGAAGGAACATCTCCAACCCATTTTAGGAGGCAGCATAAACCCGATTCCAAAACCAGACAAGTACACTACAAGAACAGAAAATCTAGACCAATACCCCTAATGAGTATAGATGAAAAAATCATTAATGAAACATTAGCATATTGAATTCAGCGATACATAAAACCCAACCTAGCAATGCAAGGCTGGCACACCATTCAAAAGTCAGTCCACCCTTTACCACACGCAGAATAAAGGAGGAAAATTACATGACCATCTGCCAGATACAGAAAAAGCATCTGACAAAACTCAACAACCAATAATGATTTAAAAACAAAAACTCACACACTAGGAAGAGAAGGAGACTTTCTCAATCTGATAAGGGACTCTTTGAAAAAGCTCAGTTGACATTACACTTAATGGTGAAATATTGAACGCTGTGCCCCTAAGATCAGGAAAAAGGCAGCGACATCTTCTCTCACCACTTCTAGTGGACGTTGTGCTGCAGATCCTAGACAGTGAAATAAGGCACAAAGTTCTAAAAAGGAAGAAATAAAACTTTCCTGATTCACAAGTGACATGATTGTGACAGAAAACCCTAGGAAATCTACAAATAAGATACTAGATATAGGTGAGTTCACCAGGGTTTCAGGATACAGTCAATATGCAGCAATTTATTTTTTAAAAAACATAAAATACGTAGGGATAAGTTAACAAAGTAAGTGCAATCGCTGTATGCTGAAAACTACGAAAAATGCTGACAGAAATTACAGACCAGAATAAATGGTGTGACAGCCATGTTTATGGACTGGAAAACTCAAAATTTTAAGAAGCCCAGTCTTTCTGAATTGATCGACGTTTTCACGCAATCCCAATCAATATCTCAGCCAGCTTATTTTAGGAATTGACAAACTGATTCTAAAATATGCATGGAAAGGCAAAGAATCTAGAATAGTCAAAACAATTTTCAAAAAGAAGAACAAAGTTGGAGGGCAAACACAAAACTTATCATAAAGCTACAATAATCAATACACTGTGGTATTGGTGTAAAGATAGACATATAGGTCAATGGAACAGAAGAGAGTCCAGAAGACCCACAATTATGATTTCAACTGACTTTCAAGAAAGGTACCAAAGAACTTCAATGGGGAAAGGATGGTCATTGTAACAAGCGGTGCTGGATCACCAGACATCCATATTGCACAAGAAGGAGGAGGAGGAGGAGACGGACGGGCAGGGCAGAAAGGGGGAGGGATGAGAAGAGGGAGGGAGAAAGACAGGAAAAAGAGAGAGAGCGAACCTTGACCCTTACTTCATATCAATACAAAAGTTAACTTGAAATGGAACATAAACAAAAATTAACAGCTAAAACTATAAAAATTCTAGAAGAAAAGAGAAGGGAAAATCGTTGTGACCATGAGTTGGGCAAATACTTCCTAGAAAGGACACAAAAAGGAACAAACCATAAAGGAAGAAATTGATGAAAAAACTGGGCTTCATCAAAATTAGAAAACTTCTCCTTTACCAAAATTACCACTAAGAACTGAAAAGCCATGACAGATGTGAGAACTGGCTCCCACAGGCCAGCATGGCCAGCTCTAGCTCCAGCATGTGAACGAATTGACCATAGAGGGACATGGGAAATTTTATGGGGTGACAGAGATAGTCCATGCTTGATTGCAATGGTGGTTATATGACTGTACACGTTTGTCAAAACTCATTGAATCACAGCCTTAAAATTGATGAATTTTATGTAAATTACACTTCAGTACACTGATTTTAAAAATGAATTGTACATCTATATGCCAGCAATTAAAAAAAATCTAAAAATAAAGCTACAAAATTAATGCCACTTCCAATAGCATCAAATAAACATAAAATACTTGGGGATAAATTTAATGAAAGATGTACAAGACCCATACACTAAAAACTACAACTCACCGCTGAGAGAAACTAAAGACCTAAATAAATGGAGAGCTATACCATGTTCATGGATTGGAAGACTCAATATTGTTAAGATGTGCATTCTCCCTAAAACTTATTTACAGATTTAACACAACCTTAATCAAAAGCTTTGCAGACTTTTTTGTACACTGATTCAAAATTTATATGGAAACACAAAGGATCTAGAATTGCAAACGGTTTTGAAAAATGAACAAAGTTGAAAGAGGTACACTACCTCTTTTCAAGGTTGACTATAAAGCCAGAATAATAAAGATAGTTTGCCACCGGTATAAGGAAAGACAAAGAGACCCCAGAAGCAGACTTACACATATAGATCAACTGACCTATGACAGAGGTGCCCAGTGATCTGATGGGGAAAGGAAAGTCCTTTCAACGATGGTGCCAGAATAACTGGGTACCCACATGAGAAAAAATGAACCTCTATCCCGTGTTCTGTATAAAACTTAATTTGAAATTTATCCTAGATCTAAACTTGAGTTTACAGTAGACGAAGATTTCCAAGGCAAGACGCAGAAATTGCTAATCAAAGCAGGACTGCCCATCAAGAGAGCACTGAGAGAATGAACGGGGCCAGCCCCGTGGCCTAGTGGTTCAGTTTGGCACACTTCACTCTGGCAGCCTGGGTTCCACTCCTGGGTGCTGACCTACACCACTTGTTGATGGCCATGCTGTGGTGGCAACCCACATACAAAATAGAGGAAGATTGTCACAGATGTAAGCTCAGGACGAATCTTCCTCAGCTGAAAAAACAAAAAGAGAGAGCACTGAGAGAATGAATGGGTGAGCCATCTTCTGGGAGAAAATATTCACAGCTCATACATCCATCAAAGGACTTAAATCCAGCATGTTTAAAGAACTCCTACAATGCAGTATTAATCACACACACACAAAATACAAAGTGGGCAAAAGACTTGAACAGACCCTTCACACAGGAAGCTGCACAAATGGCCAATCAGCAAATGAAAAAGTCATGAACATCGTTTGCCATCAGGGAAATGCAAACACCCCAATGCCAAAACTTGTTCCTCACTTCGGGATGCCCATCATCTGCCAGCAAAAGAAGCATCATTTTCTTCCTAACCGTGGAGTCCTCCACAGTGATCTGATGTGGCCACGCCTGCTGGAGAGATCCCGCAGAGCCTCCAGAAGACCAGCAGCCACCCGGGGGGCCAGCAGACGCCTTCCCCCCCAATCCCACAAGCACCCCCAGGACCCAACCAGAACGGAGAGCAGAGCTGGGCCTCGTCTGCTCCCTGCATACTCCAGAACATTCTCTAGAGGAGACCTGGCCTGTGCGACACCCGTCTGTCACAGAAGCCCCCGCTGGGGCTGGTGTGAGCTCTTTCACATTCACTCGTCCGTTTTCCTTTTCTACTCAGTTTAGTTAAGTTCAACAAGCATTTACTGAGTGCTGACTATATACAAGACCCTGTGGAGTCCAGAGTGAGCATAACATGGCCCTGCCCTCGTGGCTTTCCCAACACTGGAGAGAGATGCACATTCCTGCACAGGAGATTCCTAGAGAAGGTGTCTGTGCCCTGGCCTGGGTCCCACACCCAGGGCCCCCACCCCAGGACCACCCACCCCAGGGCCCCCCACACCCAGGGCCCCCCACACCCAGGGCCCCCACACCCAGGGCCCCTGCACCAGGGCCACCCACACCAGGGCCCCTATGTCAGGGCCCTCAGACCCAAGGCCCCCACCCCAGGAGGCCCAGTGGCACAACCTGTCCCAGAACTGCTCTCACCTCCCCACTTTCACTTCTTGCCTCCATTCTAAGTAGGATCCTATTTGCCATGGGAGCTCCTTGTTTTACACTGAGAAGACGAAACCAAGAGAGTGACTGCTGTGGAAGAGAAGCAGCTGCCAGACAGTAAGTGTAATTAACGGAAACTTCCGAACCTTTCAATTAATGCAAGCTCACACGAGTGAAGTAGAGCTCTCTGGAGCATACATTGTTTTTTAATTAAAAGGAATCAGAGTTCATTTCATAAAGGTTTCTTGAGATACCACTGGACAAACCCAGGTGGGTCCAAAGCCAGGATAGCCCTGCCTGGCCCCAGGTAACCACTGTCCCTCCGCTTTCAACGGTCTCACTCCAAGACGGCACACATGGGGCCTGAGGATGTGTGTCACTCCAGTGGGAGCGGGGCTCAGCTTTCTGAGAAGAGGAACCCTCCAGACAGGACACATCCCTGTCCTGGGAAATGAGGAGCCCACAGTTAAGCAGCACTGAACATGCCTCACCTCCCGGCCCCGGGGCCCAGTCCTGCAACCCACTCCACCCATGACTCTGACCCTACCTGCCCACGGCCCTGGGGGCTCTCGGCCTGCAGAGACGGATGCAGCCCACAGGGGCTCCACCTCCATCTGTGAGGACAAGACGGTCATTCCCAATCTCCCACCCCAGCGAGGCACACGCTGGCAGTGGGAGGCAGCTGTCATCCCAACAGAGAAGGGGGCAGGAAGCAGAGCCCACATATGGGGTCATTTGCCACCTTGCCTCCCCCGCAAACACTGGGCCGCTCTCAAAATCCAAGGCTTCCCTAGGGGGACATGGGGTCCTACAGATGAAACGCCTCCCAGAGCCTCCACAACTCCAGCTACTTCTTCAAGACTGGAGGAGAGAGAACATCAGAGACAGCATCCTGCGAAGGCTGCCCTAGGAGTCCAGGCCACCATGCACCACGCACCTGCATGGCTGGCGAGAAGGCATCCGGGAAGAATACACGGCTGTGGCTGCACACCCCAGGACACCCGCATGCCAAACAGGGGCCCCTCACAGTACCCACGCACACACTCACACAATTTCCTCATACACTCACTCACACGTTCACATATACACATAAATACATACATGTACAATCTCACACTGGCACATAAACACACTCATTCACACCCACACGTTCACACATACACTTGTGGTCACATGTACACGCAGGCTAACCCACAGATCCCCAGGGAAAGCCCGGGTGCCCTTAAAGGTGGTCAACCCCAGAGTTGGCAAAACAGCCAAGCGAGGACAGGCTGTGCCGGTGCAGGGCCCCAGCCTTCGAAGCACTGGGAGAGCTGGCTCCTGGGCCTGGCTCTGAGGCCCACGTGAGGCCAGTGCCTCTCTCAGCCTCTCCAGTCTCATCTGAAGCTGAGGCATGCTGACTGGACCATCTGTCTCTAGGACGCTTCTAGCCCCAGGAGGCCGTGAAGCCCAGGAGCCCTGGCCAGGGGCACGGACTCCTGCAGACGCTCCAGGATCAATAGAATCTCCCCAGACTCTCAGCCACGGCCCCACTGCACTTCCCAGCCGGCGACCACAGACAATGAGGCTCGGTGTCCTCACCAGTTACCTCCTTCTCTGTTGGGATGACAGTAGTTCCCAGCTGGGGGCAATGTCACTCCTGGGGACACACGGCGACATGTGTTTGCATGACTGACTGTCACAAACACGGAGGAGGGATGCTCCTGGCATCAGTGGGCAGCGGCCAGGGATGCTGCTAACATCTGCAGTGCACAGGACGGTCCCACACATGCAGTGATCTGGACCCAGATGTCAATGGTGCCGAGCCAGCCTGGGTTAGAGGCAGCCCAGCCTGTGGAAGTCCTGGGGTCCTGCGGTCACAGCCACACCCAGCTGAGGTCCCCGAGCCACCCTGTGCAGCAGTGACTGCCCCAGGAGGCCCCAGGACCCTCTGTGGAGGGAGGCCACCCCGGCCCTGGACGCGGGGCACCCCCTGCTCCTCAGCCAGATTCACAGCTCCCATCAGATGCGCGTTTCATAACCAGCCCCCCTACGAGAGTTCCCACCTAATTCAGGGAAGGACTTTCGGGAGGGTCGCCCCTGCAGCTGCTGAAATCCATGCACCATATGCGGCCGGAAGGAAGATGCGGCCAGTCTCTCCGTCTCCCTCCCTTCGCACAGCCCAGGCAGCCACCCCTGGCTTCCCTGACTTCTCCTAAAACCAAGCTTTCCAGGTGAGTCTCTGAGTGAGGAGGCGGCTGACCTGACTGCTCTGACAGCCCGGAACAGAGAGCACGCCCATCCGAGAAGACGGAGCGGGCCTTCACAACGTCGGGGGAGTGAGGGCCCTGGCAGGGCTGGCTCTGAGGTCTGGCGACTGCTGTCCCTGAAGCGGTCCCTTGCTGGGAGAAGTGGGAGGAGGGACCTAAGCGCCCATTTCCACGCGGCCCCCTCATCCCATGTTCACTGGGCGCCAGGCCCCAAGTGCTGTCGAGTCACTTGAGACACAAGAGTGAACCGAGGAGACGAAACTCTGCCTGGGGGATATTCCTTCTTGGGGCAAGGGGGTGAGGCTGAAAGAAGAACAGCAGTATCAGGAGGGGACGAAGCACACAGCACTCTAGGGCTCAGCACTGGAGAAGCAGAGTGGGCCAGGGGCAGGGGCAGGAGCCAGGGGCTGGGCCGGGGCCAGGGCACAACACAAAGTGGCTCCTGGAGGAGGACATGTGCACAGGCCTGCAGGAGACGTGGTGGTCTGGCACCGCCCGCTGCCCATGTGTTTGCAGGCTGCCCCTTCTGGCTTCTGGGACGGAGCGGCCATGGGCTGCTCTGCCAACAGCTGCGGGCAGAGGCCCCTGGGCCCCTCCCGGGCCAGGGCAGCGCTTCCCCGCGGGAGGTCTTGCAGGGCACTCTCTGCCACGCTCTGCCCTGGGCCACGCCTTGCTGTGGGCAAGGAGGCAGACAAGCCCAGCCCTGCTGCCCAGTCGCCACGGAGCCACATGGAGCCAGAGGCAGACAAGGGCTTTGCTCTCTGAGCCCTCGAGACCAGGGTGCCTGCTGCTGTGAGCAAGGCCACAGGCCAGGCGGACAGACGGCCGAGGCATCAGGCTGGCCACAGCACGTGAGGTGGGGGAGCAAAGCAGCGAGGCCGGAGGAGGGTAGAGATGGCATGCCACCCAGGCGGCCAGCTCGGAACTGACGTGGACAGTGCATTGGGGTGCTGCGCAGGTTGGAGGAGTGGCCGGGTCTTGGGGAGAAAGCGTGGCTCTGGCCGCCGCACTGAGAACACGAGGAGCCCAGTGAGGACGCTCGGCTGGGGGCGGAGAGGAGCTGGGTGGAGACCACGGTGCTCGGTGCTCAGGGAGGTGGAGGCAGAAGCGGGCCCTGGCTCTTCCAGGGAAGCCTCGAGGACACCCTGAAGGTCAAGGTGCAGCACGAGTGAGAGAGGGGCCCCAGCAGGGTTCAAACCTTGGGTCTGAACACCTAGAAGGATGGAGGAAAGCGAGGCGGAGACGTCGAGGGGTGCAGGCGGCGGGGGGAGATGGGAATTTAATCTTGAACATGCTGGATTTCACACGTCTGTGAGACACGCGGGTGGCGGTGTCAAGTCAGAGGCTGGATGGAGAAGTCTGGAATGTGGGAGGCGTCGGCATATGGATGACATTTGAAGCCGTGAGTGTAGCGAGAAGAGGGAAGGAGCCCGGGGTGGTCCAGCGTCACAGGGTCGGGGAGAGGAGGAGGCTCAGCCAGGGCTGTGGGCGTCCTGGAAGCCATGTGAAGAGAGGGGTTGAGGCGGTGTCCAGAGCATCAGGCTCTGCCACGGGTCAAGGATGAGGAGGGCTGAGGACTGGGCATGAGGCTTAGCCATGGGGAGGGGACCTTCTCGAGAGCTCTGGGGTGGTGGACAAGTCCCGCCTCCAGTAGGTTGAGGAGAGAACTGGAGGGGAGGACGGCAGGCAGCAAGGACAAACTGCTCTTGAGGAGTTTTGCTGGAAGTGAGGAGTGAGGAAAAGGGAGAAGGCACCAAGCAAAGATTTCTCAACATGGGAAATAACGCTGCTAATTCACCCCACAGCCACACATCGAATGTACCTGAGTGCTCAGCATGCTCCATCAGGAACACAAAAACGCCCAGATCACTCCCATCCACCCGGGGAGCATGACAAGCCCACAGAGATGAAATGTGAACTTGGCACAATACAGCTCAGCTCAGCTCTGGAGTCCCAGGAAGCTGCATCCGCCATCCTCTGGCTCAGAGCCGGCACCAGGACAGCTCTTCCTGCAGCCCGAGACACTGTGCCTGCCTCCCACCATGCCCTACGGACAGGCGGAGGTGTCCTGGGCCTGGGGCGGCTTCCTGGAGGTCAGGATTCTGGGCCTGAGGCTGAGAGGTGTGTGAGGACATGTATGGGATGCACCTGGGGGGTCAGGCCATACGGGCAGAGGTCACATGGGCTCAAGAAAGGAACAAAGGCACGCAGTGAACAGCGTCCAAAAGAAATAACAGACCCAAAATGGAGTCACTTGTGCTAAGCCCTACCAAGACTCAGACTTCAACCAACCGCAGTGTCAGCCTCTCCCAGGAGGGGATTTTAAACCAGTCTGTCTGGAATTCCCTGGTAACAGTAGTGAGGTGATCCAGCAGACAGACCCCTGCCCTCCCTAACAGAAGGCGACTTTGCCTGAAATAACCCACTCTTTGAACTTCTTCACCCCACCCTCTTTCTGCCTACAGAAACCTTCCATTCATACAACTCCTCGGAGCTCCCTTTTATCTGCTAGATGGGATGCTGCCCGACTCACGAATCGCTGAGAAAAGCCAATTCCGTCTTTACATTTACTACGCTGAATTTTTGTTCTTTAACAGGAGTTACGAACAATCCAGGGTCACTGGAGAAAAGTCTGCAGCCTGGGGACCCCAGGTTCCCAGAACCGGGTCTGCACCGTGCTCGCCTCCAGAGCACGGGCCCTGTGCCTCTGCCCCGCGGTCGAAGCAGAATTCCCGGGTCGGGGGCTGGGCATTGGTGTTTAATATTCTTGTAAACTTTTGATTAAAATAAACCTTTCAAAAAAGTGCACATATGACAAGTGTTCAGTTCAAACAATTTACAAAGAGAACACACCTAGGTTCTCAGCAACCAGGTCAGGAAACATAACATTCCCAATACCCTGGAAGCCCCCTTGTGCCCCCTCCTAGCCAGGTTGCCATGGACTTGCCATCTAAAGTCACATCTTGACAGCTTAAGATCAGAATCTCCGCTTCTGCACTTGTCACACACAGGGAACCAGCAGCACGAGCGCGCGCACACTCAGCGGTGGTTACAGGATTCAGCTCAGCTGGCGCGGCCCTGAGACGTTCATTCTCATTGTAGAGAGGACTGCACTGTGCAAATAAACAGGAATTTATGTGTACGTGTAACGTCGGCGGACACTTGGTCTGGTTCCAGCTTCTGGCTGTTACACACAGTGTCGTGTGGACATCGGTGTGCACACCTTTCAGTCCACAGATGTACACATTTTGCTGGGTCTATACCTAGGAATACAATCCTGGGTTGTAGGTGGCAATGCACCCACCCACCCCCCAGCCAGAGACTGAAATAGCCTAAGGCTGAACACACTGGGTTTACTGCTCCTTGTGATGAGGGAGAACACACCCCGTGGGGAATAGGGGCGACTCGGGAACAGGGTGTATGAAAGGATGGACAATACGGTTTGGGCTCATGGCAGGGACCTTCACAAAGGCTTAAGCAGTAGGGCCTCGATGCTGTAGGAACAGGGGCAATTCTATGGCTGGGCATCTTAATAATTCCTCCATAGAAGGTGGAAGGAGTGAAGCAAGTCCAGAGCTGTGATTAGCAAAGCAGCAGCCACCACTTATATCAGCCGGGACAGGGGAGTCTGGTCACTGGGGCTTGGGCAATGTCCCCGTTTTTGTCTGTGTTCAGATGGGATTATGGGGGGGGGGGGTCTTTTGTCTTGACCCATCACAGTCACATGGTGGTCCTGCCTGATGTGGGTGTTCTGTGAAATGGTTTATGTCTGACAGGAGAATGCCAAGGCCCAGCAGTGAGTGCCAAGGCCAACTCCTGGACGTGAGAGGCTGCACTCTCCCCCACAGGGTGTGCGTGTGTGGTTTTAGCAGGTTCTGCCAAGTAGGTTCCAAAGTGGTTGTATCAGTTCATACCCCCTCCGCCAGCAGTGTACAGAGCAGGTGCACAGTAAATGGCATTCAGCTAAATGAATGAAGCAATGGGAAAACATTAGACCCTTAAGCCAGCAAATGATGTGGTCAGCTCTGTGCTCAAGCACAGAGAGGATCATCCTCTCCCAGTAACAGTGAGCACACCCAGGATCCAGATCTTGGTTTCTAACACCACTCCCAACAAAAGGGCCAGGGCTCCTTGGAGAACCGGTTGATTCCAGGACTGGGTCAAAATGAGCCTTAAGTGCCAGAAAGCACGGAAGTGCTCAAAAAGGAGCGACAGCAAAAACAATGATGCAGTGTGCCAAAGGAACAGGGAGCCAACTGAAGAGCTCCCAATGACCAAGGCGAGAACAATGTGAGAACAAATAAATAAAGTAGGATTGGATTATAGCCCAAAGTACAAAACAAATACCCATGAGTCCACTGACATAAATGAGCCACTGAACAACAGAATACATGGGAGGGGTAGACAAACCTTCTGTGCAGAAGAATTCCAAATAATTTTATGTAGATACCACCTCAAGGAGGGGGGCCATAACCCCCCATCCTTAAGTGTGGGCTATGCATAGTGACTTCCTTCCAAAGAGGACAGTATGAGAAGGGGGGAAAGGAGTAACTTTTCAGTGGAGAGACCTGACAAACGTGACCTCAGCCAGAAGCTCAAGGTCAACACCCACGGTGCTGAACTACGCTGATGGTGTGCCCCCTTGACACGGTGTGAGAGAGGACACTTTTCTCTGGGGTCTTCCTCCCAAAGATCCATAACCCCAGTCTGATCATGAGAAGAACTAATCACGAAAATCCCCATAGAGGGACATTCTACAAAACACCTGACAGCTATCTTCAAGACTGTAAGGTCATCAAAAGCGAGAAAAGTCTGAGAACGGTCACAGCCCACAGCAGCCGAAAGAGAAACAACTGAAAGCAATGTGGGGTCCTGGATGGGCTCCTAGAACAGAAAAAGGATATTAAGGTTAAAAACACAGGAAATCTGAATACACCACGGACTTCAGTTACTGAGAATGGTGCTGGCTAACTTAATGTGTCAACCTGACTGGCCATGGGGCCGGATATTTGGTTAAACGTTAATCTGGACGTGTCTGTGGGGGAGTTTCTGGCTGAGATTAACACTTGAATCTGTGGACTCGGTAAAGTGCATTGCCCTCCCCACCGTGGGCGGGCCTCGTCCAATCCACTGAAGGTCCTGAGAAGAAGAAAAGGTGAGGAAGGAGGAATCCACCTTTTTTCCTGCCTCGACGCTTCAGCTGGGACATCTCATCCCATCTTCTCCAGCCCTCAGATGTCGGCTGCCCGGCTCTCAGGCCTTCAGACTCAGACTGAGTTACACCCGTGGATGTCCTGGGGCTCCAGCTTGCAGACGGCAGATCCTGGGACTCTCACCTCCATAATCACGTGAGTCAATCCTCTTAATAAATCTCCTTTTTTACATATATTTGTTCCATTGGTCTGTTTCTCAGGAGAAGCCTGACCAATACAGTAACGTATCCATATCGGTTCCCTCGTTATGACAAATGCACCAGACTATCATAAGATGTCACCCTCGGGAGAAATAGGTGTGGATACACGAGAACTCTCTGTAATACCTCACAACATCTTTGTAAATCTAAAACACTCTAAATAAGTTTATCAGGAAAAAGTTTTTCAAAGGTAAATACATGTTGTATGTATTCAGGTATGGATTGGAAGGTGATGCGAGAAACTGCAAACAGTTGTTAGATTGGTGCTGGGATTACATAAAACATTGGAATTTCTTAATACTTTTTCTTGTCACTTTTTGTTATATAATACAAAGCTAAAAGGAAAAAGCCAGATCATTCTGGCAACGGTGTCTGGTGGCTAGATGGGCAGCCATACAATCTATCATCCAAACCAGGACACGTCTAAGAGAGAAAGGGGACGCTATTAATAATCATGCCCAGGCAACAGGCGTGATCGGGATGTCGGGCAACCGGGGATGTGCGGTCACCGTAGCGATGACAGAACTGCAGGCTTGTGCTCTCTCTGATGACCCTAGAAAGGGACTCCAGGGCCAGTGGGGAGGCTAAGGGGAGGAGATGGGGGCCAGGGGCAGCCTGGGCCAGGAGGTGCCGGCACTGCCTTGCGGGGGGGCAAAGGTCCAGGAATGGTGTCCATCCAGAATTTTCTCTCCTCTACCACCTAATTCCTCTTACATGTTTCAAGTTTCCCAGGTGCCTGCATTGTTGGTACCATGCCCAGCTTTGGGGACTCGGGGGCTCATCATCAAGTGAGCCCCTTATTTTCTGCACGTTCTGACTGCTGTGGGCTCCGGGGAAGGGCATCAGGATCCTATGACTGAGGATTCTGCCGCCTGAGTCTGAGCTTCACACAGCACCCTCTGCAAGAGCCACCAGGGAGAAAAGCGCCTTGGGGTCTCCCTTCCAGCCATGGCCCCCATATGCCTGGACAGCCCGCCACACCCACTCCTCTGTCTCGGCTCCCGCTGCCTGCAGTGCCCCACAGATCTGATGGACGCGACCCCCGCCCCCCTCCAGTCAAGGTCTTCCAACTGCCAGATGCAGTTGACCTGCCCAGCCGTGGAGCCTGGCCAGCCCAGCCAGCCCGGCACGAGCAGACTACACACGGGGTACAGGGCCCAGCACGAGCAGGTCACGCACTGCAGACGGGGTCCAACAGGAGCAGGTCACACCCCAGGGATGGGTCCAGCTGTTTCTGCAGTACGTGGTTTCCTACCTCCCACTTGTCTTTGCATCTTCCTTCCTCTCTCTTTTTCTTTCTCATTTTGCCCCCTCTCTGAGTCATGTACTACCTTTACAAATGATCCATTCTACATGGGCAGCTAAAATATGATTTCAGAAACACAAGATGACCTTGATATTGAGGAAAACATTGGGGGCGACACCAACAAACAAGACCTGGGACAGCCACAGGGGGGTCCCACAGCAGCAGCACAGGAAACCGAAACCAGGATCTCTGGGACTCCCCAGCAAGGTCTGAAGAATCGGGGGGACATGATGAGAGTGCCGGAGCCGGCTGACAGCCAGCGGCAGGTGCACAGCCTCCTGGCTTCTCAGACTTTCCCCTTCACACTTGGGAAGGTGCTGACTTCCGCTCAGACTTCAGGTTTGTTTCACATTACAAGCAGCACTTCCCTCCAGGATCCTCAAGTTTCAATGCACAGAAGATGCTTTGTGTCTCCCCATGTTCTGGGGGCTCTGAAATAGCAACCTCGGTGTGCTGGTTGGTGCTGGGTCTGCTTGGCTAAACTGACATCCTGCATGGCCCCCAAGAAAGAATTTGTGCAACACCAGGAAGGTGGGCACGAGGCACAGAACCGTTCTCTGAAGTCACTGCGGTCAGACAGGCTGAGAAACAGGCCAAGATGCGAGTGGCTTCCAGCTCGTCCCTCTCCTCCCTGCCCCACGTCCAGCTCTTCCTGACAGCTAGCCCTGCCGGCCGATAGCGGCCCCAAGAGCCCCAAGATGCAGACGTCACCATGAGCACTTCGTCCTCTTGAACCCAACTGGACCTGCAATTGCTCCACCAGTGGAATGCGGCACAGGTGACACTGTACCAGCCTGGGCTCGAGCCTCGAGAAGGCCTGGTGTCGTCTGCTCTTGCACCCTGGGGAGCCCTGCGTACCTTCAGGAAGCTCTGCTCTCCTGCTGCAGAGAGCACGGAGCGGGAGAAGCCCCGAGACTTCAGAGGACCACTGTGCTCTCTAAATACACCCACAGGCTCTCTGACGCTCCCTTCCAAGGGCAAGCCTAACTCCCCAACTCGAGGGTGGGCTGGACACACTGACTTCCTTCTAGTGAACAGAATACAGTGGAAGTGACAGAGTGTGACTTCAGAGGCTGGGTCCTTAAACTCACTATGGCTTCCTCCGCCCTCTTGGCTCAGGGGCGCCAGCCGCCATGCTGTGAGATCACTCAAGAGCCTGATGGAGAGGCTCAAGTGTGAGGAACCTAGGCCTCCAGCCAAGAGCCGTGCGGGGGAGACAGCCTGGGAGCAGACCTTCCCGCCCCAGTCCAGCCTTCACACGATGCAGCCCCACTGACATCCACCCTGCAGCCTCCTGAGGGACCCTGAGGCAGAACCCCTCCAGATGAGCCACTACTGAACTGCCAACTCCCAGAAACTATGAGGTGACGTTTATTGTTTTAAGCCACTAAGTGTTAAGGTAATTTGTGAAGTAATAATAGACAACTAACACATCAGACAACAGTGGGCATGGAGACCCCCAGGGACACAACTCATGGAAAATCTTCCACCAGCCTCCAACCCTATGAGCCATTTTGGCTGAGAATGAGGCACCACGTACATGAGCGAGGAAGCCACTGTGGATGTTCTGGCTCCACAGACATCACATGGAGCAGAAAGACCCGTCCCCACTGGGCCCTGTCCAAATTCCCAGCCCACAGAATCATGAAAAATAAGAAAAATTCTTATTAAGTCACTAAGTTTTGGGGCAGTTTATTACCAGCAATAACTAACAGTGGGCCTCACGGGCATGAACAGTGCCCAGTGTGAGAGACACGGTGCCAAGACCCCGTTCCCTACTCCCAGGGCCCAAGTGCTGCGGGAATGGTGGCTCTGAGTCAGAAGTGGGACGCTGACAGGGAGGACGCAGAGCAGCATGACACAGGGAGGGCCGAGGGCCCGGAGAAGGAGGCATCGAACACCACGGCAGACCCTCCTCACCCGCACGGTGCCACGGGCATGCTCGACAAGGCCGACACGGGGCCGTGCCCAATAAACCCACAGAGAAGCCACAGACACAAAGTCATCCACTTCTCGCTGTTGTGACAAGTTCCACTTTGTGCTTGTGAAGCAGGAAGAGTCATGATGTGAATTCCGAAAGCAAAGAGGCCTTCCTGAAGTCGACTCTTAGAGAAATCGATGTGCTCAGCTCCTATTTTTAATAAATTGGGGGCGACACTGACTCCCACCCACACCATCTCCTTGGCTTCAGAACTTAAATAACATCGAGCAGGGTTTTCTCACGATCGACACAGGCCTGTGTCTGGGCTGGCAGCATGTCAGAGACCATCTGTGGGCCCGTGTCACATTTGCAGAGACAGAGGATGGGGGGCAGTGACCCGTCTCACAGCTGGATGGAGCCAGGCCAGGGCCAGCCCCCAGGTCCGCCCTCCACTCTCAGCCACACCGATCTCACTCAGCTGCCTTGGTTTTTAAATCATAGATTTCAAGTCAATGAAAAAAACATTTTTTGATGAAGCGGGCATCCCAGTTTTTTTAAATAACAATTTCATTAATTATTCTCCCAAATTATCTCAAATTTTGGTCGTTAAAATCATTCAGCCCGTTGGACCTGGCTGGTGTTTGGGGAGGAGAGAGGAGCCCAGTATGTCCTCCAGGGCGCCAGCACCAGTGTGTGCCCACACCCGGGCGGGAAGGATGCATGCCGAGAGAAGCTCTGGGCACAAGATGCCAACACAGGGACAACACGTTGACCCCACCTAATGGATAGTGAGCAGGGCTGGAGAAGGCCCGTGTACCAGGCCCACGAGAAATGGCTGGGGAGCAAACTCTAGCTGTTTGTTGGAATATTAGCCAGTAGACAGAGTGGTTACCAAAGCTTTATTTTTATCTATAGCTTTACATAGATAGTGGAGCAAGGCAGGTAGGAAAAAACACATAGTTCAACTTTTTTTTTTGGTGAGGAAGATTGGCCCTGAGCTAACATCTGTGCCAGTCTTCCTCTACTTTGTATATGGGACACTGCCAGAGCATGGCTTGATGAGTGGTGTAGGTCCACGCCCAGGATCCGAACCCACAAACCCTGGGCCACCAAAGGAGAGCACGTGAACTTAACCACTACGCCACCGGGCCAGCCCCCCAATATATTTTTTGAGTGAGGAGGAGGAATCTGAATGGGAAGGAAAAATGACACCAGGTAGAAGGCCAGGTCCCTAACTAAGGTGAATGCCCAATTCGGCTCTGAGCTTCCTACTAACAACAAAACCAGGACCAGGGCCACAGGGCACCGGCTGTTAACATAAGAACCAATGGGCTCAAGAGAGGCCGGAAGGGCTGGCCTGGGGCCTCCCAAGAGGGTTCCACCTGGCATGGCAGAGAGCCCCATGAGCACTCCACAGCGAGTCCCATGGTGTGAGGGCTGGACCTGCGACACTCCCGGTGCAGGCCGGTGGGAAGGCGCACATCCTGCTGCCTGCTCTGGGACAAAAGGATCCCAACACCAGAAGGGGGAGCGTCTACGCACCCCTCAGCATCCAGCCACGGTGGGAATGAGGGGAAAGATGCCAGGTCCCAGCTTTCAATAAAGGAAGGGGTTCAGGCTGTAGCGCTGGCTGAAAACACAGGATACAAAATGCTAGTTACGTTTTGGTTACATATGCAAAGGGCTATGCCCAGGAAAAGACTGTGAGGAACAATAAAGAAACAAAAGCAAGACTAACGGAGATACATTACCCCACTGCAGCGCTGGCGCCGCTCTAATAACTGGCAACTGTGTAACAGGAGCCAGCACGTCTCCAAAGGATGGAAGAACTCTCCCATGCAGCGCCCACTGTCCCAGGAGCGTCAGGGTGGCCAGCACCGTCGCTGCTCTTCCCACCTCAGGGACTGGTGCCAAGTGACCCAGCCCCATGGGTCTCTGCCTTCACCACTCCACCTCTGTATACGCCCAAGCCCTCCCTACTCAAAGTGTGTCTGCGGACCAGCAGGGTTGGCAGCACCTGGGAGCCAGTTGGAAATGCAGACACCCTCAGGCCCCACCCCAGATCTGCTGAATCAGAATCTGCATTTTCACAAGGTCCCCAAGGGACTGGGAGCCCATGACAGTGGAGAACCTGCTCCAGGCTGTCCTGACCCTGTCCCGAATAGGTGCTTTCCCATGGCTTTGCCTCCCTCAGACCATCTCAGAGCCTCCACAGGCTGCATCCTCAGAGAGAAGCCCTGAACCAAAATTACCTCCACTGCATTCTTGCTTTACTTCTCAACTGGAAAGCCGGGTGGTTAAATTTTTAAAAGAAAATCGGCTTATTTTTAGCATTTTAAAACGCACAACCAGATGGATAGACACGCAGAGCTGACATTTGTTACATAAAGAAGTATGACAGTAGGTCCCAAGTCCATGCTAGACCAGCCTTGCCAGCCATAGGGAGACAAACGCATCAAGCTCCTGGCTGCCCGATGGTTCCACTGGGACACCAGCACTGCGCCCAGGAACCCGGAACCCAGGAGAGAACGTGCAGGGCGGGCTGGGACGACACACCCTCCTCCCCAGCTTGAACCCAACCCCCACACCCATACCAGGTGCCTCTGCCCCATTTCTACCAGCTGGTAAAGGACCCCACGGTCTGTAGCCACCAGGCTTTTGGCCGCCAAGGCCCCTTATGGTGGGGAAGGGTGTGTGAGTTGCCATCAGCCCAAGTCTGGGTCACACAGAGAGCCACTGCCCCACCCCCGCCACTCCCTTTTCCCAGGGTCAGAGGGAAGGAAAAAGGCACCTATTAAAACTCAAGTCCCTGGCTCGCTGGAGAAAGGCTCTCAGTAAACAGGGATGGACTGACACCCGGAACCACGGCCCCATCAGCCAGACGGGCACCACGCACGTGCACCACCGCCCTGCTCTGCCCTGCCAGCTCTGGGTAACACAGTGATGAAAATGTGGAGCATGAGCACAGTAAAGGAACCAACAAGGCATCCTTTGCAGGTGACATGACTGAGCCCCCAGAAAGCCCAAGGAAAGCAACTCGAAAACTATGAGAACCAAGAGGCGTCTCAGCAGAGCGGCCATCTCCAGGATGAATATTATAAAAAGGAAAGTTTTCCTTCGCACCAGCACTAACCAGTGTGAAACACGATGGGTACAAAGATCCTATTCCCAGTTCAACAAAACAGGCAATCAATACACAAGAAAGAACACAGCTTAAATGCACTCAATTAAGCAAGCCAGGACTTGCAGGAGGAAAACCTTCTCATTCCATGTCAAATGTTATTCCAAACGGATCCGAATTTTCAATATAAAAAGTGAAACCACAGAAGTACTAGAAGAAAGTGCAGATGCAGGATTAGAAACTAAATTGTTAACTGTGCCTGGAAAAGGACTTTCGTAACATGACATCAAGGCTGATATCGATGAATGTGAAATGATATCGATGAATCTGACTGCAGAAAAATTAAACACACCTGTACGAAAAAAATCTAGCAACATTACAAGATAGATGGCAAACGCAAGTGGGGGAGTGTTCAACAGCAAGCCTCTACATACACGGAACGGCGGAAAGAGAAGGACTGCAAACATCCCAACAGGAAGTGCAGGTTGGGGGTAGGCGCCAGCGGTCCACAAAAAGGAGAATACACACGCCCCAAACATGAAAAGTGGAAAGACTGCCAATCTCAGTGGTAACCAAAGAAACTCAGAGCGTTGACACGTCTTTTTATCTTTTAGCTTGTCAAAAAATAAAAATAGTGTTGGTGAGAGTTCAGGGAAAGGACTTCCGTGCCTCCTCGAGCAAGGCAACAGTGGCCCTCCCTCCCTGGCCCGCTCCGCTGAGGGCAGGTCTCCCCTGTTGCCTCTCCTCCAGCCACTCCTGTCCTTCAGTTTACTTACTCATGTTTCCTTGTCAACTGTCGTCTCCCTGCTTTGCCCTCTGTCAGTTACCCCACACTTGCAGCAGCCACATCTACTGGTCACCACCATATAATAAGCACCCAGGACAGCAGCTGGCTCATGGAGAGACCACTCCTGTCTAGAGAGCTGGCCAGATGTATCAAGCTACTTTACACGGGCACTCCTTCAACTGGGAAATGTCATTCCTAGGAATTTATCCTAAGGAAATAATGCCAAGTGCACAAAGACGAATATACAAAGATGTTCATTGCTAAACTGTTTACCAGCTGGTGTCTGAGCCCCACTCCCCCACACTGACCCTATCCCAACAAATTCAACCCAAATTTCTGGGGGCGGGGCCCAGGCATTCGTCGTGTACAAGAGCACCCATTGAGTCTAGTTCACAGCCAGGGTTGAGAAGTGCTCTTGCAAATTTAGCCAACAAATGATGCTGTAGGTTTATGAGGCGTTTGCGACACACTGCTAAGTGAAAAAGCAGGTTAGGACAAAATCATATATAGAGTATGATCCCATTTCTGTATCAAAGAAAAAAGTGTGTTTCTATATGGCTGTAGGTGTGAGTACATTCCTAGAAAAAGGCTGGGGAAGATGCACACAGGAGCATTCACTGCAGAGATCTCTTGGTGCTAAAGTTACAGATGTCTTGGTTTTCCCACTTAGGACAATTTTAGGAAAGTATAAAATTTTTACAAATTTATACATTTTAATGGTTCTATAATTAGGAAAAAACAAACTTTTTTTTACTTTAAAAAAGATGACTTAGGACCTGGCAGCCTGCTGTCTCACCTTTGTACCCACCACCCAAGAGCACATGGCCAGGCATTCTACAGGGCCTCCCCGAGCTCCAGGTTTCTCTGGGCAAGGCAAAGCTCCTCAGTGGTTAGCCACTCCCTACAAGTAAGCTAATGCCACATTAGGTTTGAACAAGCCATGATTGACTGAGATGGGCGGGTGCCCCGCCAGGTTACCAAGCTGCTCAGCAGGAAGGTGCTGGAACCCCCTCTCAGTACCACCCAGCCTCCTGATTTCACAGGGCGCGGCGTGCCAAGACAGAGAAATGAAGGGCTTGCCCAACACTCTGCAGCTCTGGGGCAGAGCAGCAGAAGAAATGAAGGTTCCCTAGCAAGTTCAATCCCTGAAATCAACCACTCTGGAAAGTCAGAAAGGGGCTAGAACGAGAGGATGTGTGGGGTCAAGGGAAGAGGAGAAGCTGCCCCTTGGTTCTATGTGAGGAAGAGACACAGAGAATTCTGGACACGCACCCAGCACCTGCCAAAGGAGGACAGTGGCTCCAGATTCCAGAGGACCAATAGGGACAGAGGATGTTTAAGATCTTCCATGTCACAACTGTGCTGTTTAGTTGAAATTTACCTGGCACTGTTAAATTTCCCTCTTATTTTCTTTTTTCTTTTTCTCTGCCTACCAAATTTGATACACTAATTGGGTATTTTAATCTAAAAAATTCATCAGAAGGTCTCACATTGCCATAGCAACCGTGAAGCCCCAGTCAATGCAAGTCACCAGCACTGCAGCGTTGCCTCTTTCAGCCCGCTCTGCAGCGTGCCCAGACAGGGATGGGACCCTTGTCTGGAAGGTGGCAGGGATGACCGCACCCCCTAGCCTGGAAAGAGGTGGGGTTGGGGCCATGGCCCCCCTCTGGAGACACTCTCCTTCCTCCTTTCCAAACCCCATTCCTTCCGTCTAAATGAACCCCGTGGCCTTCACACCAGAGCTGCGCAGTGTTCTCTCTGCAAACATGTGCTGTGACTCTCCAGCCATGTGTGCCCTGACCATGCATGACACGCAAACGCGGAATCAAAGCAGAGCCAAGTGGCCGCCCACCCACATAAGGTCCTCAGTCATCAGGCCCAGGGCCAGGCTTGGCCTCCTGATCTCACCAGGTGAAGCCCGGGTAAGTCACGGTCACATGTTCAGTTTGGGGATGCGGCCACCATGTCCAGTCACGAGCAAGTGACACACACCCTAAAGAGCACGTGTAGCCAAAGTCAGTTACCCATCCCCCACAAGCCCAAGTGGTTAAGACTCAGCACTCCCACCACCATGGCCTCAGTCTCTGTCCGCCTCAGGGAACCACACCACCCATCTGTCAGTTGTCATACTGTGGTGGCTGCACATGGCTGTGATGCTGAAAGCTGTGTCACCAGTATTTCAAATACCAGCAGGGAGTCCCATGGTGGACAGGTTTCAGCAGAGCTTCCAGACTAAGAAAGACTAGGAAGAAGGACCTGGCCACCCACTTCCAAAAGAATCAGCTGTGAAAAGCCTGTGAAGAGCAGCAGCGCGTTGTCTGATAGAGCACCAGAAAGTGAGAAGATGGCGCAAAAAGACCAGGTAGGGTTCCGCTCTGCCGTCCACAGGGGCACTAGGAGTCGGAATCCACTCCAGGGCACTAACAACAAGAAGCCCAGAACAGCCGGTACCTCTGCCAACCTACTATACAGGCAAATGAGGGGGCGGGGGGACAAGCAAAATGACTCAAATCAGATTGCAAACATCATAAACAGACCCTGTGTTCTTTTTGTCTTTTTAATGACAGTTGAATTCTGAGACATACACTAAGAATAAGTAGAAAACCTCTACCTTAAAAAGCTGAAGGCAGCCTCTGTGCACCAATTCCCCTATCACTGCAGGCGCTGCCTTGGAGAGCACAACGCTAAGACACGCAAGAGCGGCCAGCCCTGGGCTGACACCAGCAAGTGCTGAAACCAGATATATTTCTCATCGTGCAGCCAGAAGCTAGATGCAAATCTGCCTCCTGATCAGTTCCCAATTCACTCTGGGCTTTCCTTACTTTGAATATTTATGTTAAAAACAAAACATGTGACGAATGAAACACTCCCAGCAGTGAGTTCTGCTGTCTCAAAGTTCAGAACAAAATGACCGGCAGGCCCAGAACACACCGTGTGGGTGTGGCTGGCCCTGAATACCCCTCCCCTGCTGAGGTGACCAGGCTCAGCCGAGTCCAGCAGCCCCGGGCAGCGCATGGGCAGGCTCCCCATCACTCTCTCTGACAACTGCCGGCACATGGCCTGCATGTTCACAACACTGGCCTGAGGTTGTATTATTGTAATTTCCTATAATGCTTAAATTATTTATCAGGGAGAAATAGCTTGGGCTCTTGAGCTGAGCTGTGCTCTAAAATTATCAAAGATCCACCATACCTCTGCAGGCTGCCTACAAACGAAAAATGCATATTTCAACTATTTTAAGAAAATGTCAAAAAGCATCAATGTGTCATCACTGTACCATTTAAATGATCTGCGTGACATCTGTAGAAAAGAGCTGCATGTTTCATGTGAATGTATCACAGTGCCCCAGGGGTGGACACTGCACAGCCACGTTCCCTGTGGGTGCTAAGTCAATGGTCCTGGGGCCCACCAGGGCCCCAGGAGGTGTGCCTGCAGGGCCTGCTGCCTGTCACCTGCTTTCCACCGAGCCAACCTCTGCGTGGCCACCCAAGGGACACCTGTGCTCCAGGTGGGCAGCTTTTCTTGCAGGGGGACCTAAGATCAAACTTGTTCCCTAAAGAGCAGATCTTTGCACAAAGGCAAGGCCATCTCCGCGCACATCTGAGTGTAAAGGTCGGGCTTGGCGCCACGCGACACCATCACTTGGGAGCCAGAGAGCCCGGAGGGCAGGGCCCCGGGCGCCACCTGTGGGGCAGGCATCTCGCTTCGCAAACTCGGCACACCACACGTGTAGAGTGACAACTGAGCCCGCACACCGCCCCTAAAAGGAAAATAAAAACCCACAGCCTTCACCGCAGCAGGCGCCGTGGCGCTAAGCCCCGAGCTACCCGGGCGACAGACACGCCGCCGGGGGACACGGAGGACCCAGGCGGGAGCCCCGGACGCGCGTGGGCACCGCAGCCACGGTTCGCGAGTTTCCTCGGAAACCGAAACGCCCCGGGACGCCTTCCCACCCAGGCGACCACGGTGTCCGGGCGCGAGGAAATCCTACCGCCGCAGCCGCCCTGCGAGAGGGCGTGGGGTCCCCCGGTCGCGCGTGTGCACGCTGTCCCCGGGAGCGGCCCGGAGTCCCCGCCGTGCGGCCGCACTCACCGTCCTCCTTGTCGTCAAACACCGGCCTCCGCGCCGTGGCCGCCGACATGGACGAGCCCATCCTCTTCTTCCACTTGCTCCACGCAAACAGGGGGCGCGGCTGCGCGCGGGCATCGCCCGAGTCCCGGGCCCGGGGCTGGCCGGCGGTGGGCGGCGGCGGGGTGGGGGTCGCGTCGGGGCCGGTGGGGCGCGCGCGGCCGGGGGGCGGCGAGCCGGGGGGCGCCGCGGCGCTGCTGCCCCTGCGCTCGGCGCCGCTCCTCATCGCCGGGCCTGGGTGCGCGCCGCAGCTGGAGCCGGGTGCATGGCCCGCTCGCCGGGCCGGGAGCCGGAGCTGGAGCGGCTGGCAGCGCCCGCCGTGCGCCCCAGCCTTGGCGCTCTCGGGTCCTGATGTCGGGCGGGCTCCCGGGACTGCGAGCGCGCGGAGGCGGGGCCGGGGCGGGGCCGGCGGGAAGGAGGCGGGGCGGAGCAGGCGCCGGGGGCGGGGCCGGGGCGGCTGGCTGCAGTGCCGGGTACCCACCGCCCACCTCCGGAGGGGCGGGGTCCGCGCGGACACTGGGGCCGCGACACCGACTGGGCAGCAAGGAAGAGAACGAAGGAGGGGCTCCCAGGGACGGGGACAGCTCCGCCCGGCACGTCGGCGGGGACTCGGGGGTCCCCTTGGGCCTCCCCGCCCTCGCTGACTTCGTGAAATAGCCTGCGGATCGCCGCTGCCGGACCTAGGGAGCCTCAAACTTCATCCTGCGGCTCTGCGCTTCGCGAGGCCGCGCGGGGCCTGGGATGGGGCGGCGGGAGGCGGCTGCCCTGGGCCCGAGGCCCGGTCGGGGTCAGGACGCGCAACCTCACGGTCCCGGCCCCGGTTCCGATCCCGCCCTCAGGCTGCAGGCGGCGCGCGAGGCTGCGCCTGGGGAAGAGGGTGGGAGGGGGCGGGGCCTGGTGCGAGCCCCTCCCAACGCGGCAGCCCAGAGCCCGGTGGCGAGCGCACGCGCACACGCCCAGGGGCGCGCCCGGGGTCGCCAAGGCCCCGAGCGCGCGATCCCGCGCCCTCGGGGTGGCCTTAGCTCGGTCCCAGGTTCCCCTCCCAGCTCAGCCGCCCGGGCCCTGGTCCAGCAGCCCCTGGAGCAGGTCCGATCCCTTCCGAGGACCGTGTGCCCGACTCGCCCTGGGTTCCCTGGCCTTGCCTAGATCCGACAGAGGCCTTGCCTCTGACCGCTGGGCTCTCCACCGTCTTCGCGGAGTATTCGGGGGCGTCAGGCGCGTCTTGACTTCGGTGCGCCTCCACCCCAGCTCTCACGGCCAGGGGAGACCACGCGCGTCAAGCGCTGAGCTCAGCTAACGCCCCAGGAGAGGCTCTTTCAATATCACCTAGCTCCCTGCGCCTGACACTTGTCACTGAAGAATCATTTTACTTTGGCTTTTGGCAGCCTGTCTCCTTAGGTTCTGCCCTCTAGCCAGGCTACACACCCGGCCATTCCTTCCTCCTGCGTCAAGTCTTGGAAGGGTTTTCTGCTGCCCCACGAAGAGAGCCGACGCCCCCCTGACTGGCGGGCTATGCACGGTCCCCAGGCCCTGCGGGTGTCTGCCGCCGCCGCCGCCCCTCCCTCCGCGCACATCCTTCAGCCGCGCTGGCTCTGCCCTGCCCTCGAAGCCCCTCATCTGGCTCGCCCCCACCCGCACCCGCGTTGTGGTACTTAGTCTTGGCAGTTCCACTTCCTGTCTCCTTCGGCCATGGTAGGGCTACACTCGTCCCCCACCCAGCTTTTGAAATTCAATGTGGCCCCTTGGACCTGCTTGACCAATGAAATGTTAGCAGAGGTGACCTGTGTCATTTATGGGCCACTCTAGGGACCAGTGTCCGACTGGCCAGACATACCCCCTTGGCTAAGAGGAAGCCGCCATCACTTGGGGACCACCTGCCTACTAGCCGTGGACATGTAGAGCAAGGGAGAAACAGCCACTGTGGTAAGCCATTGAGATTTGGGGCTATTTTTCCCGCAGCATAACCTAGGTTAGCCCCACTGACGTCTACCGCAGATCTCCCTGCCTGGGTGACGCGCGCATCCGGTCTCCAGTTAAACTTCGCGGAAGTTCCCCGTCCCCGGGCGCCGAGACTGCGCTCGACCTCCCTCCACTGAGCTCCCAGCTCTCCATACTTGGCTCCCTCTTACAATTTGCTCTGCCGGTGGGACGTCGAAGGTTCCTAGCAGCGCGCCTGCACAGAGGAGGTACTCCGGAGGAACTCATCAGGTGCAGGAGTGAATGAACGCAGGAACGCTGTTGAAAGAAGGCGCAGAGGCAAGGTGTGAGCCAGGGCAGGCTGAAGTGAGGGGAGCACAGTGTGCGCAGGAGACAGAGAAAAGGCAGGCAGCTGCCTCGGCTTGGAGCAGACCAGGTTGCACCCCACTACAGTCGACTGTGAAGTTCCAGGGGTCTGGGAGGGACTCAGGCTGGAACGGACGCTAAATGTGAGTGGAAGGGGAGCGGTGAGGCCGACAGGGCATCCCTGGGTGCCCCTGAGTGCCCACACGGATCAGGAACGTCAGCTCCGTGAGGGCAGGGACCTCTCATCCAGTGACAGGAGACCATCAAGGACTCAGTAACCAGGTGAATAAATCCACAGCATCCAGCACATGAGAGCACACAGAGGGGATCATGGGCAGTGGGTGATCATGGGATGGCTTCAGCTGGGGTGGTCGCGTAGGGGTCTCTGAGCAGGTGACCTTGTTGCTGTGCATTTACAGGAAGCCCTTTGAAGGTCCAGGGCCCAAGAGCTGCCAGGAGTACTGGCCCTGAGGTAGAAACGAGCTAGTGTGCGAGGACAGAAGGGGCCAGGGTCACTGGGGGACAGCGGGTGCCCACTGAGTCAGGGAGTGTGCAGGGCGGCTGGGGGCTGATTCTGTATTCCGGTCTCAGTCCCTGAAACCTAAGCACAAACGTGCACTAGTCTGTAATTCGTGCACAAAGCCGCGCTTCCAGGGGGGCTGCCTCTGACACTGAGTCAGTAACTGTCACATAACTGGCACCCAGCACAGTCTCTCCAGTTTTCATGTGTACTTTGTCTTATATCATCATTCTGAAATTAACACTTGTGGGCCTCCCACACTGCCGGCACCTTTGTAAATAATCCTTTCATTAGACTTCCCTCAGATGGCCTAATTTGAATGTGCTGTTTCCTGCTGGGAAAGATACCAGAACCAGCCCCAGGAAACAGGAAACAGAAGTTCAAATGGGGTTCGGATCCTAGGCTGCTCACCTACATGGAGAATCCGTGGCTAGCCTCCTTCCCAGCAGGAAATGGAAAACAGGTCATCCCTGGCTGTGGTGGGATGTGGAACGAAGGGCATGTGGAAGGCATGGACCTGGAAATCAAGTGCTGGGTACTTGGTTGCTGGGTGACAGAATTGATTCTCCAGGCCATGGCCGCCTGGCTTCTCCTGATGACTCCAGAGAGCATGAACAGGCAGGGAGAACACGAGTGGAGGACAGGAGCCACACGCCACTTGGAAGGAATCCTTCACCCTGTTGTGATGGCACCAGGGCTGAAGCACAAAGTCAGTGCTTAACTCCGTGAGCCTCCTAATGTGTCAGTTCCCAGGGCTGCTGTGACAAAGTACCACGGACTGGGGCTGAAAGCAACAGAAATGTATTCTTTCATAGTCCTGGAGCCAGAAGTCCAAAATCAAGGAGTCAGCAGGGTTGGTTCCTTCTGGAGGTCCTGAGAGATAATATGTTCCAGGACTTCCTCCTAGCTTCTGGCAATCCTTGGCATTCCTGGGCTTGCAGACGCATCACTCCGCTCTCTGCCTCCACCATCACATTGCCTTTTTGTAAGTGAACATGAGTGTGGCCATTTTGTTACTCTAAATGGCCTAGCCCCTCCTCTGTGTGGCTACTCGCTGCTCTGCACGGACTCTAAAGATTCACATTCTCATGATTTACGGCCTCTGCTTATGTATGTACTCCCCTATAGCTTGATAAATTAAAGCTTTATTCTGTGAGTTTCTCTCCAGGAACAGGCTGACCACAGGCGGGAAACACACCTACAAGAAATTCATCATCACTGACAGAAGAAAAGAACAATGGAAGACCCTGGAGTCCATCCTGCCTGAAGGCTCACATTCCTAAACCCCCTCCTCACGGTCCACTTTCCCCATACAACTGCCTCAAGATTCTGGAATCCTTGGAGATGGTTTTTCTGAGACGTTAGTCTGCCATCTTCCTGATCATGCCGGCTAATCGAATTAAAACTCCCTTTCTGATGCCTAACTCACTGTGGTGAATTGGCTCACATGGCAGTAAGCAGAGGGGCCCATTGCTCAGTATCATTTCCATCTGTGTATTCCCCCCTTTCTTTCCATTATAAGGACTGTTGTTGTAGGATTTAGGGCCCACCTTAATGCAGGATGACATCATCTTGAGATCCTCAACTTAATTACATCTGCAAAGACCCTCTTCCCAAATAAGTTCACATTCACAGGTTCTGGGTGGACATACCTTTTGGGGATCCACCATTAAACCCACAGTCCACCCTTTGGTCCCTCAAAACCTATGTCCATCTCAGGACATAGTGGCCTAGTGGTTAAGTTTGGTACACTCCGCTTCAGTAGCCCATGTTCAGTTCCCCAGCACGGATCTATACTGATCGTTGGCAGCCATGTTGTGGCAGCGACCCACATACAAAACAGAGGAAGATCAGCACAGATGTTAGCTCAGAGCAAATCTTCTTCAGCAAAGAAAAAAAAAAATCTATGTTCATTCCATGTGCAGAATACATTCACCACATCCAACGTTCCCCAAACATCTCACCATTACAGTAGCAACTGTAAGTCCAAAATCTCATCTAAATATTATCAGCTCAAAAGTCCCAAGGCTCATCATCTTAATCAGGTATGGGTGAGACTCTGGCTATGATCCATCCTGAGGCAAAATTCCTCTTCATCCATGGGCCTGTGAAACTAGAAAACAAGTTATTTCAAAAACAAGTTTGTCAAAATACAGTGGTGGAATGAGCATAAGATAGACATTTCCATTCCAAAAGGGAGAAATTAGAAGGAATGAAGGAGTCGCCAGTCCAAAGTAAGTTCAAAATCCAGCAGGGAAAATTCCATTAAATCTCAAGGCCTAAGAAGAATCCTCTGTGGCTGGGTGCTGGGCCTACAGTGGCCACTGACGTCTGCACCACCCTCAGAGATGTTCTTCTTTTTTCTTCAAGGACAGCACATGTTTGCAGCTGAGCAGCTCTGTCAGCCCGTTTCCTGCTTGTAGGATTTTGGAAGTCTGACAGCCCTCTTTCACTTTGTCCTGAATCTGTTCCTTTTAGTCCAAGCTGGCAATGTTTCTGCTGATACACATTCTCAAAAACCTTGTGAATCTCCTGTGTATGTCACAGGGGTCCACTAAACAGGAGGGTCCTCTACAGATGTTTCCTGGATACTCCCACCTCTCTTGTGGCTTCTGCTAAGATGGCTGAGTGGATTTATGACTCACACACCTAACCTCTTCAGCCACACCCTTGGCCCTCTATTTAGAACATGCTTTCCAACGCTACATTTACTCACTTTAGCATCTTTTGCATCTGGATAGGCCAGGAACCTCCCAAATCATTAAGTAATGGTCCATTTTTGCTCAACATATGCTTCCCTAATTTATATCTTTCCTCTCACATTTTACTGTAAGCAGCAGGAAGAAATGAGCCCACACCTTTAACACTACGCTTGTACATTTCCTCAGCCCAATATCCAATTTCTTTGCTTACAAGTTCTGCATTTCCCCCAACATTAGAACACAATTCAATCAAGTTTTCTGCCACATTAAAACAGGGTTCACTTTTCTTCCAGTTTCCAATAACGTGTTCCTCATTTGCATCTGAGATGTCACCAGAAGCACCTTTAACCTTGCTTTTCTACCAATGTTCTGTTCATGATGATACACGTGTTCTCTAAGATGGTAACTTTTTCTGTTGTGTGTTTTACTCCTTCTGGGCTCTCAGCAGAATCACCTTTAAGGTCCACATTTTCTACCAACGGTCTCTTCAACTGATTGGATGTGGCCCACTCAGATTATCAAGGGTATCTCCTTATTTAAACTCAACTGATTGTGGATGTTAACCACATCTACAGCATACCTTCACGGCAACACCTGCATTAGTTTAATTCAGTAACTCCTAGCCAAGTAGACACGTAAAACTATTACACTTATGTCAGAGTTCAACATGCATGGGGGGGGAAAGGGGGACCTTGGGAGTCAGAAGGGGACATCTGGGAAGACATGGATGAGGCTAAGAAATTTGAACTTTCAAATCTGCCTGGGCCTCCATTGCTGGCAAAAGCAGCCCTTCTCGCTCTGACGGAATAAGGCTTCCTTTGCATAGAAGCTTTTCAGTGAGTGTACCCGGGGCAGAAGCCTCTGGAACTGATGCCAGTTCTTTTCAAGACACACCCTCAGCAACCCCCATTGCCTGCAGGCCCATAAGAGAGCCAGACAGTCAGATAATCAGAGGACGACAGAGCCTGGATGGACAAGTACAAAGACTGCTCTGGGAGGAGACAGCCATTATGCAAAAACAGATACAGTAGAAAGGGACTTTAAATAGCACTTATAAATGTATTAGAGAATTTACAGGAAAAGATGGACATAACAGGTGAAGAGATAGGTAACATCAGATGAAAAATGGAAAGTTTTAAAAAGAATCAAATGGAAAGTTTACAACTGACAAATACAATATCTGAGATTTAAAAAATATATCAATAGCCTTAACATTATATTGGAAAAAGTAGAAGAATAGTGAAGTTGCAGATTGGTCAATAAAAATTGTCAACAATATATGCAGAAAAGATGGAATAAAATGGGTTTTTGAAAAGAGGGGAAAATGGCAGCTGACTTCTCACCAGAAGAAATGGAGGCCAGAAGACAATGCAACAACATCTCGACTTTGCTAAAAGGAAGAAACTTCAACGTAGACTTCTCTATCAAGGGAGAATATTCTTAAAAAAAAAAAAGGCAAATAAAGATATTTTTAGATAAACAAAAACTGAAAGAATTTGTCACCAGCAGACCAGTACTATAAGTAGTGGAAAAGGAAGTTCCTCCAGAGAAATGGACATTATACTATCTGGAAACTTGCATCTACATAAAGGAACAATGAGTACCCAAAATGTCAAATATGTAGGTAAATAGAAAACATTTTTTTCTTTCCATAAATTTTATGTCTTTGAAAGACGATTGTTCAAAGCGAAAATAATAACATTGCAGGCAGTCTACAACGTGTGTAGAAGTAAAATATATGACAATAGCACAAATAAAGGAAGGCGAAGAAATTATACTGCTGAAAGTTTCTTAGGTTGTAATGAAAGTGGTATAAGATTAATTTAAGAAAGACTGATAAATTAAGAATGCATATTATAATCCAGAGCAATCACTTTAAAAAGTGATGTAACTAGAAAACCAATAGAGGAGATAAAATGGAATACTAAAGTACTCAATTAATCCAAAAGAATAATAGGAGATGAATAAAATAATAAACAGATTTTATTATTTTATTACATTTTATTATTAAATGTAAATGGACTAATAACTTCAATTAAAAGATAGAGGCTGTTGGGCTAGGTTCAAAAGCAAGACCCAAATCTATGCTGTTTTTAAAAGATGTATCTTAAATGTAAAGATGGTTTATAGACTAAATATTAAATTAACAAAAAAGAGATTAAAAGTAAAAAGATGGAAAAAAGATACACCATACAAACATAATCCTAAGAAAGGTGATGAAGCTATGTTTATATTTGATGAGGTAGACCTCAAGAGAAGGAATATGACCAGAGATAAAGAGGAACATTTTATAATGATAAAAGGATCAATCCTTCAAGAAGACATAACACTCCTAAATATGAATGCACCTAATAAGAAAACTTCAAAGTACATAAAGCAAAACTAGACCCCATGCCTCTTTCCTGGCTGAGTGCCACATGTGGCCCCACTACCCCAGGACCCAATCGTTCCCATTGCACTGAGCAGTTGAGCAGCTGTGCTTCCCATGTAAGGTCTGGCCTACAGAGAAGAGCCATCATGGAGCTCTTCAGGGATGCTGGGGCACCCTCGCAAATTTGTTTCTCACAGTCATGGTGAAAGGAGTGTCCTCTGGACCTCCCAGTATCGTTGAGTGGGTCTTCACCGACAAATCCACTCTCACATTTCGATCTCCTGTGCCTTTGAATCCCTTCCTCCATGTTAAACCAAGGGCTACATCGGGCTGTTCCATTTCGTTCATGGTGGGCCTCTTTGCATTTTGGAGGCAACATAGTCCTCATTTGAGTATGTTACTCTGGCCCGTTTGCTGAGTGCCCTGAAATCTGTTCATTTCGAGTGGGGCCCAGAACAGAAGAAGGCTCTGCAACAAGTCTAGTCTGCTGTGCAAGCTGCTCTGCCACCTGGGCCGTGTGATCCAGCAGATCAATGGTGCTCGATGTCCATGGCAGACAGGGATGCTGTTTGGGGCCTCCGGCAGCCCCTCTAGACGAATCACAGCGCAGGCCTTCAGGATTTGGGAGCAAGGCTGCGTCATCATTGGCAGATAGCTACTCTCCTTTTGAGAAACAGCTCTTGGCCGTAGTAGAGACTGAACACTTGACCGTGGGCCACCAAGTGACCATGCCGTCTGAGCTGCCCATCATGAACTGGGTGTTATCTGACCCATTGAGCCATAAAGCTGGGCATGCAGAGCGGCACCGTCATCAAATGGGCATGGTATATATGCGATTGGCCAGAGCAGGCCCTGAGGCCACAAGCACATTAAATGAACAAGTAGCCCAAATGCCCATGGGCCCCACTCCTGCCACACAGCCTTTCCTCTCCCGGCCTGCACCTAGGGCCTCATGAGGGAGCTCCCGAAGATCGGCTGACAGAGGAAGGGAAGACTGGAGCCCGCCCCACTGATGCTTCTGCACGATGCTGCAGCACGACAGCCCCTCTCGGGGCACCCCCGAAGGACGGTGGTGAAGGGAAATCCTCCCGGGGCAGAACTTTGAGCACTGCATTTGGTCGTTCGCTTCGCTTGCAATTATATGCTGATTCATGGTCAGTGGCCAGTGGTTTGCCTGAACTTGGACATCAGAGCTATCGGTTCTTGGGCCTCCGGACTCGGAGTGGGGCTTACACCGTCAGCTCCCCTGGGTCTCTGGCTTGCAGAGAGCAGATCCTGGGACTTCTTGGCCTCCATAACTGCATGAGCTAATTCCTATGATAAATCTCCTCTTCTATACATTTATCTATAAATATCCTATTGGTTCTGTTTCTCTGGAGAGCCCTAATACAACAACCCAAAGGAAAAATAGACAAATCCACAATCATAATAGGAGAATTAAATCCTCCTCTCTCGGTAGTTGATGGAGCAAGTACACACCCATGCATAATGACTAGGGATATAGAAGTTTGGGGAACGTTATTACCCAACTTGACCTAATCGGCATCTACAGAACACTGTAACAAATAACTGCATATTACTCATTATTTTCAAGCATGCAAGGTATATTCACGGAGATAAGTCATATTCTGGGACAAAAAAAATGTTTCAGTAAATTTCAAAAGTTTGAAATAATATAGAGTATGTTGTCTGAACACAGTGAAGTTAAGTAAGACATCAACAATAAAAAATATCCTAAAAATCTATAATCTTTCGGAGATTAAGCAACAAACTTCTAAATAATCCATGGGCCAAATAATAAATCAAAAAGGAAATTGGGAAATATTAAAATTTGAATGATTATGAAAACCAACATAATAAAATTTGCAGGATGCAGCTAATCTTAAATGTTTATATGAGAAAAAGAAGAGAAGTTTAAAATCAATGATCTAAGCTCTACCTTAAGAAGCTAAAAAAGGAGTCAATTCAACATAAATAGAAAGAAGGAAAAATAGACATCAGAACAGAAATCTGTGAAATAGAACATGACAAATAATGGAAAAAATCAACAAAGCAAATCATTGTTCCTTTGGAAAAAATCAATAAAGTCGATAAAAACCCTAGCATGGCAGAATAAGAAAAAAGAGAGAGAAAATTGCCAACATAAATGAAAAAGAGGCTATCACCACAGAACCTAAAGATATCAAAAGAATAATAAAAGAATATGGTGAAAATTTTGTGCCAATAAATTTGCAACTCAGGTAAAACGGAGAAATTCTTTGAAAAATACCATTTATCAAAATCGATAGAGTAGAAAATATGAATAGGCCCCTCTATGTAAAAGAAATTGAATTTGTAATTAAAAACATTCCCACAAAGAAAACTGTAGGTGCTGAAATAATTGAACAGCCTACGGGAACAATAAACTTAGACCCTTACATAAATATTAACTCGAAATGTGCCAGAAGCCTCAATAGGAGAGCTAGGCTGAGTGATAGGGTTCGTGTGCTCCGCTTCAGCGGCTCAGGGTTTCACTGGTTCAGATCCTGGCCGCAGACCTAGCACCGCTCATCAAGCCGTGCTGAGGCGGCGTCCCACATAGAAGAACTGGAAGGACATGCAACTAGGACCCATCATGAACTGGGTGTTATCTGACCCATTGAGCCATAAAGCTGGGCATGTATTGGGGGACTTTGGGGAGAAGAAGAAGAAAAAAGAAGTCCCAGAAGAAAACACAGGAGAAACTCTCTGTGACTTTGTGTCAGGCAAAGGATTATTAAAAGCTGTAACACCAAAAGCATGAGCCATAAAACAATACATAAATTAAAAACTTTTGTGCTTCAAAAGACATCATTAAAAAAACAAAAAGATAAGGTGCAGACTGGGAGCAAATATTGCAAATCATATTTCTGGTAAAGGATTACACAGAATGTGTATAGTACTCTTACAACTCAATTATAAGAAAACAAACCACCCAATTGAAAGGTGGGCAAAAAACTTGAATGGACATTTGACCATTCACGTGAATGGCTAACACATGCATAAAGATGACTTCTATATCATTAATTATTAGGCAAGTGAAAATTTAAACCACAATGAGATATTACTATGTGCTCAATAGAATGGCTATAATTAAAAAAACAAAATATTGCAGTGGAGGAAAAAAACTTTTCTTCTAACCTCTTAATTTACTGTGTGGGGCCTGCAAATTAAACTGACGAAAGAGAGATTAACAGGAGAAAACGTTTATTTTGTATGCACAGGGGAGGGGGCGCCTCAGGTTGGTGCCCTCTCCAGGGATAAGAGCTGTCGCCTCCCGTTGGCCTGGGAGAGGGAGGGAGAACTCCTTCACAAAGAGAAATTCATGCCCTGCTCTGAGGCAGCAAGGCGGAGGGCAGAGAGGGCCTCCTGGCTCTACTGTTTCTCACTAGCCTTCAGCTCAAAGCAATCCTCACATCACAGTGAAATATTTCAGGGTGGCATCTTCTGACCCCCTCAATACCAGGTGTTGTCAAGGGTGTGGCATAACGGGAACCCTCATATTTTGCTGATAGGAATGTGCAATGGTACAGCCATTTTGGGAAACGGTTAATTCCTTAAAAATTCAAGCATAAACTTGCCATATGACCCAGTAATTCCACTCCTAGGAATCTACCTGAGAAAAATAAAATATACGGCAACTCAAAGATATGTGCATAAATATTCAGAGCAGCGTTATTCTTAACATCCTCTAACTGTAAATAGCCCAAATGTCTATCACCTGGTGAATGGATACCAAATAGTCTAGTCATACACTGGAATACTATGCAGCAATAAAAAGGAGTGAGCTACTGGTACCGGCTACAACATGGATGGACCTCAATATTCTTATAAAATGAAAAAAGCCAGATGAAAGACCACGTACTGTATGATTCCATTTATACAAAATGTCCAGAAAAGGCAAATCTGTAGAGACAGAAAACACATCAGTGCTGACCTAGAGCTGGAGGTGGAGACAAGATTGACTACAAATTCACGGGAATTTGGGGAGTGATGGCGATGTTCTAAAGCTGGGATGTGGTGACAGTTGCACAACTCGATACATTTACTAAAAATCATTACATTGTATCTTTACAATGGGTTGTGATCAAGGGTCTTTTTTTTCAGTTTGTCATCTTTCCGTCTTTATCAAGGTATAATTTACCTAATATAAAATTCACCCATTGTACCTCAAAAGGCATTTTTTTTCCTTCTTCTCCCCAAAGCCCCCCAGTACATACTTGTATATTCTTCGTTGTGGGTCCTTCTAGTTGTGGCATGTGGGACGCTGCCTCAGCGTGGTTTGATGAGCAGTGCCATGTCCGCGCCCGGGATTCAAACCGACAAAACACTGGGCCGCCTGCAGCGGAGCGCGTGAACTTAACCACTCGGCCACGGGGCCAGCCCCTCAAAAGGCATTTTTAAAAGAATTGCAGATCAGGGTGTGTGAAGTGGTTCTGTTGGTAGGACAAAGGTACGTGCTTGCTGGGGCCCCCCTGGAGGGATCTGGCCTCAGGTCATCTCGGACATGGTCCCCGAGGGATATGTGGAGGGATGAAGTGACCCTGTACCAGCAGGCTATTCCCACAATAATTCTACAGAACAAACCAACCCCAAACTTAGTAGCTTTACCACCAAGCATTTGCGTCTATCTCGAGCATCTGCAGGTTGGCTGTGGTTTGGCCAATGCTGCCAGCCTTCGCTCCGGGCTGCAGATTCAGGTCAGGTCGGCTCTAGGGTTCTCTCATTCTTCTGGGGCCAGCAGGCTACCCAGGTGCCTCCCACACGAACACAAAAGTGCAAGAGGGCAACTGTGCAAGGGCGTTGGGGACTCTGCTCGCGTCCCATCTCTCACATCGTGGAGGAGGTGGACCGGGAGCTCCTGGGGGTCGGGATGAACTGTGTTCCATCTCTCACATCGTGGAGGAGGTGGACCGGGAGCTCCTGGGGGTCGGGATGAACTGTGTTCCGGGACAAGGAACAGCATGTGCACCGTGCCGAGGTGAGAAAGGCTGGGAGTGCTGGCTGGCTGGAGAAGCCTGACGTGGGGGGGTGGGGTCAAATGTCATGGGCACCCATGATCCCCAGGAGAAGGGTGGTGACAGCCCCATCTGCAGAAGTCTCATTGGCACATGCTCTCAAAGCGTGGGTCACAGTCACTCAAGGTTGGACGGAATTGTCCAGGACAGAATCATGAAACGACACATTTACAACTGTGAGATGAAATCAGGCGTCCGATGCGGCCTGGCAGTCAGATTAAGGACTAATGAAGAGCCGTGCACTGCGCTCCACCTGCCTGTGGGTAGAATTTTACTTGTTTTATAGCTGAATTCATGCGTTCTTATAATGTGGCTGGTTGAATTTCTAGTTTGTTTCTTTTTCTTTTATGTGTTTTAAAAATAGCCTGTGCTGGGGGCTGGCCCCGTGGCCGAGTGGTTAAGTTCGCGCGCTCCGCTGCAGGCGGCCCAGTGTTTCATGAGTTCGAATCCTGGGCGCGGACATGGCACTGCTCATCAGACCACGCTGAGGCAGCGTCCCACATGCCACAACTAGAAGAACCCACAACGAAGAATACACAACTATGTACCGGGGGGCTTTGGGGAGAAAAAGGAAAAAATAAAATCTTAAAAAAAAAAAAAATAGTCTGTGCTGGGCCTTCAGGGCTTCAGTGGCGGACGGCCAGGCACAGAGCCCGGCTCTCTCACTTGACAGCCACGTGGGCTTGGCGAGTCCTAACCTCTCTGGGCTTGAATCTCCTCATCTGTAACAACTGGGGTGCACACCAGGTAAGTTCCCCCAAATGGCAGGAAAACAAGGTTGGAAAGTGTCTGGTTATTAGGCAACTAGCACTCGACTTCCCTCACACTGTCTATGTCTGCCTTTTTTTCTTTTTGCTTTATCTCCCCAAACCTCCCCTGTACACAGTTGTATATCTTAGTTGCAGGTCCTTCTAGTTGTGGGATGTTATGTCTGCTTTTTAAAGATCTCTTCCTCAAAAACAATTCTCTTACCCTCTGAGCTGAATTAGCTTATCTAGACACGGTCACATTTAATGTGAACTGTTCAATCTGTGGACAGCCGAACACTGACGCAGTGGCGCCTCCCGTGGGCCAGGCTTTCCACACACGTCTACTCTCACCTGCCTGCTGTTGTCCCATCTCAGGCTTGCTGACTGCAGGCTGGAGGACCTGGGATCCACAGTCTGCCACAAGACCATGTGGCAATATCATGAAGCATTGGCCTCGGGCCCCGGACCTGCCTCCTGGAGGGTCCGGAACCAGTGTTGGTAAAGGAGGCGGGGCCGGGTCTCCCGCTCTCCCCAGGCTGCCCCCAACTTCTCCACAGGTGACAGCGCGAAGGCTCGCTCAGTGGCGAGGAATCACGCCGCCACCTGTAGCCTGTCCAAGCAGACGCTGATTTTAACTCATTAGCCCACATCTTTTTCCTTGGGGGCACACTGGATTCAGAGATTTTTTTTTTGACTTGTTTTGCCCACTCATCACTCTGACAACCGCTAACCTGCTCTGTTTCTATGAGTTCAGGTTTTTTTTATATTCCACATATATAAGTGAGATCATACAGTATTTGTCTTTCTCTGTCTGACTTAGTTCACTTAGCATAATGCCCTCAGGGTCCATCCACATTGTCACAAATGGCAGAATTTACTTCCTTTTTATATGGCTGAATAATATTTCACCGTACATATATACGACAACTTTTTTTATCCATTCATCCATCAACGGAGACTTAGGCTGTTTCCATATCTTGGCTATTGTGAATAATGCTGCCATGAACATGGGGGTGCAGACATCTTTTCGAGATAGTGATTTCATTTCTTTTGGATTTATTCCCAGAAGTAGAATTGTTGGATCATATGACAGCATGATATGATATGATACGATAGATAGTATTTTTGATTTCCTGAGGAACTTCCATGCTGTTTTCCACAGTGTCTGCACCAATTTACATTCCCACCTGCATGAGCGTTCCCTTTTCTCCACATCCTCGCCAATGCTTGTTCTCTCGTCTTTTTGATAATAGCAATTCTAACAGGTGTGAGGTGATATTTCAAGTGATTTTTTTTTTTTTTTTTGGTGAGGAAGAATGGCCCTGAGCTAATATCTGTTGCCTATCTTCCTCTTTTTTTTTCTCCCCAAAGCCCCAGTGCACACTTGTATATCCTAGCTGTAAGTCATTCTAATTCTTCTGTTTGGGATGACACCACAGCATGGCTTGATGAGCTGTGTGTAGGTCCACATCCAGGATACAAACCGGTGAACCTTGGGCCAGTGAAGCAGAGTGCACGAACCCAACCACTTGGCCACAGGCCTGGCTCCTCACTGTCATTTTGATCTGCATTTTCCTGATGATTAGTGATGCTGAGCATCTTTTCATGTACACGTTGGCCATCTGTGTGTCTTCTTTGGAAAAATGTCTGTTCAGATCCTTTGCCCATTTTTTAATTGGATTGTTTGTTTTCCTGCTGTTGAGTTTATGATTTCTTTATACATTTTCGATATTAACGCCTTATCAGATATAAGATTTGCAAATATTTTCTCCCATTAGTAGGTTGCCTTTTCATTGTGTTGATGGTTTCCTTTGCCGTGCAGAAGCTTTTTAGTTTGATCTAGTCCCACCTGTTTATTTTTTCTTTTGTTGCCTGTGCTTTTGGTGTCAAATCCAGAGATCTTTATGTTTGACAATTTCACCTTTTCCAGGGAGAATGTCACTCCAGAGCAGGTGAATGAGGTGGCTGCCACTGGCCTGTGCTTCCCTCTGAGCCTGGGCTGGTCATCCCTGCCAGGCTGACCCCAGAGAGCCAGGCCAGTCTCTGTGCCCACCCGGTCACTGTGGCACAATGGAGCCGACCCCACCGTCCTCCCGGTCACTGACCCCTCAGGAGCACCAAGTGCTGCCTCTTGCTTGCACATGTCTTGTCAAGGACACGTGGGCAGCAGAGGCGCGGGGGGAATCCTCTCCCCCATTCTTGCTTCCAAGGCAGTTCTGTACAAATTCTCCGGAAATCCTTAGAAAAAAGGGCAAGCCGATTTTCTGTGCTCAATCCTCTTTTCAAAATAGGCTCATTATCCTCATAGCTCTCTTACTCATTTTCAGATCTATGAAACTAAGGCAAGTCTTGCAACACAGTATTGGGCTTCTCAGGCTTTGGGAAAGCACCGTCCTGTCAGGGAAAAGCCGCTTGTCCTCAAGGGAGCACCCAGCAGAAGCTCGCACCCGGAAATTCAGGTCATCCAAACTGGGGTATTCACCATCATAACCTTCCCCTGAGAGGTGGCACTGTCATGCTTCCACGGGCAGGGGCGTGGGTCAGTCCTGGCAGGCACCAGTCAGCTGTGTGCCCCAGACAGACCTGGCCCCACCTCTGTCCGGGCAGCTGACCCCCAGTGAAAGGTGCGGGGGCCAGGAACGGAGAGGCCGGGTCAGCGCGGATGCTCCACTCAGAGCCTGCCCAGGACTGAGATGGCTGCCAGGGATGGAGACTGGGGTCTCAGACACTGTCGACCCTGCTCCGATCCAGCATGGAGGGCCTTGGTGCTCCATGGATGTTGGACGCAGGCCGGGGGCCAGCAGCCGTCCTGGTTATTTGCTGAGTTCTCATCCGATCGTGAGCTTGCTGGTTCTGTGGCCCTAGAAAGGCCCCCATGGAGAAATCCCTTTTCTGTTTTAGAGTCTTGTCATGGGGGGTCCCTCTTCTTTCGCTCCCCTTAAATGTAGCAGGTGGCCAGAGGCTCAGAGCTGCTGGGGGGCCCCAGCACTGGGTGTGAATCCTGGTCCTCCACTTACTCAGGGGGCGGTGTCCAGCCCACTGTCACCCCCCTGCTCCTCAGTGTCTCCTGTGTAAAATCAAAGTGACAACCCCTACCTCCTTGCATCGTCAAGATGAGCACTTGTCCTTTACTGGCCTGTTAGGCATAGCGCTGTGCGTCTTACTGCACCGTTCACTCAGAGCTCGCAGCATCCTTCTGCCTACCTTCACGACTATTTTACAGATGAGTGATAGGAGGCCTATGAGGCAAGCAACTGCCTGGCTGCAATGACACTGCTGACGTCCCATGAGGGATTCACCCAGGTCCAGCAGGAGTGGGAGGGGTGTCAGTGCCCCCCACAGTCGATGTGGAATAAATTCTTGGTGCTGCACCCTGACTAGATGGCAGCTGTCTTTTCTTCTGTAACATTGGATGCATACAAAGTGACACGTAACATCTAGATGTTCTGAAGTGTAACCATGAAAACCTCAGAAGCTGCACCACTCTCTGACCCCCACCACATGCATCCCTGTCATCCCCTGCCTGCCTCATCCTGGATTAGGGCCCACCCATACCTTGACTTTTCCTTGTTTTAGAATTTTGTCATTCACACATGCAATTTATCATTTAGTTTTGCCTGACTTTAAACGTCATAAAAACGTTTCATACTGTATAAGGTCTGCAATTTGCTTTTTTCTGTTAAAAGCTGCTTCTGAGACTCATCCTATCTTGGCGAGCAGCTGTTGTCCATTCATTTCGTGGCATTCTCCTGTCCTGGCCTTTGGAGTCCTTTCCACTTCTCTGCTAAAACGAGTGAGGCTGCTGTGAATGCCTTTGCCATGCGTCCTGACGCATCTCCACTTGTCTTTCTCGAGAAGACACCGGGGGTATGTGTGTCATTGCACTTGGGAATTCAGCCCTACCGAGGAGAGCAGAACCTTCCCCAGATGCTCCCAAGGTACTGACGGACACCTCCTGACGGCAGTACAACCCACTAGCACAGGGTGTTACCAGACTTCTCCATTTATGCCAATGAGTGAGCATAAAGTGGTATCTCATTTTGGGTGAGATTGTGTTTCTCTGCTAGCTGGTAAAGTGGAGCATCTTTTTAGATCTTTATCAGCCATTTGTTTTTCCTCCACTCTGAGTCATTGGTTCATTTCTTCTGCCCGTTAATCTAATGTATCTATTATCCTGATCTTTTTCCTATTGAATTATAGGAGTTCTTTATATATTCTTCATACTAATCTTTATTACATTATTTCTTATGGATACTAACCCTATTGGATATAAGAATTGCCAATATCTTCTCTCATTTTTGGCTTAACTGTTAATTTTCCTTAGAATGACTTTTTGATAAACAAGAGTACTTTTAATGCAGTTAACTTATCAATATTTGTTTTTATGGCTAGTGCTTTTTTACCGTGTTTAAGAAATCCTTTGGTAGCCTAAGAACAATGTAAAATTCACCCATATTTTCTTCTAAGACTGTGTACAGAATGGACTCTTGTATTGACGTACAGCATGCCGAGGAAAACCGCACAGGCCATGGATGTACAGCTCGATGGATTTTCACAAAGTGTGTGCACCTGCGTAACCACCAACCAGCACAGGAAATAGAACATTCCAGCGTCTGAGAAGCCCAGGGACTTGGGAACACTTCCTGGGACACATCACCCCAGCAGGGGGAGGGCATGACCTGGGAAGCCCACGCCTGGCACCTATTTGGGGTCATCTGTGGCAGCCAGCTCTGGTCTTTCTCTAGCTCCTAGGGTGGAGGCTGGGCTCTCTCCTCTGCCCGTGAACACTCGCACATCGCAGCCCTGCTCTCTTTGGCCCTGGGGCCGGTCGGCTTGTGTGTCCCTATCCTGAACACACTTGATCAGTTACTAATGTTCAAAGAGCATTCTCTCGAAACCCAAAGGAACCCAGTGTGGTTCTGTGCCTGGAATACAGAGCCTGTAAACCCAGTGCCTGAGGGCAAGGGGAGCCTCTCGTCTGGCCCCAGGGCTGCCCCGAAGAGGCTGACCACCCTTTCAGTCTGTGCACCCTCATTATTGTCCTTCCTGAAATAAATCATGTCTTCTTCAGTTGCTTAGTTTTCTTTGAAGCTCTTGGGAATTCTCCAGCCCTTGCAATTAGCCTCGAGGGTCAATTTCTACCACCTGGGCCACTAGAGGCAGCTGTCAGTTCCAACTGTTAATGGTAGAGACCCCCATGCCCCACAGGGGCGGGGACTTCCCTTTGTTGTCATCCTGGGCATCCCCTGTGTCCTCCTCCTGCATCCTCTTCGAGGTTTACATCTGGGTTTGGTGGAGGACATTCTGTGTCTGGGGTCCACACTGGTTGCCCTGTTCTTGGTGCACACATTCCCTTTCACTGTCATCCTGGAGGGCTGCCTGTTGAGGTTGGGACCCCTGTTTTCTGTGTCCCACGTCCTCTTTCTTGGGGCGCTCCTTTGTTTGCGGGAGGAGTTCCTTCAGTAGCTTCTCATGAAAGAGCATGCGGGAAGCAATTTTGTTGAGCCCTTAAACCTCCACAACGACTTCAGTTCTGGACTCACACTCGCTACAGAAATGCAGGTGGGAAGTCATTGACTTTCAGAGTTTTGAGGGCATTGCTCCACTGTTCTCCAGCCTGAATGACTAGCCGTGTTGCTAGTGAGAATATAGATGTCTGATCCTCTATAGGTCGTCTGTGTGGTCACTTTACTCCTTCTGATCTTGTAGGATTTCTTCTTTGACAGAAGTGTCCTGAAATGTCACAGTATGTGACTTGCTGAGGGTCCATTTCTATTCTTTGTGCTAGGTGCCCAGTGGACGCCTCTGTTCAAGAAACACACGTCCTTCAACTCTGGAAAATTTACAAAATCATTTCATAGATTCTCTCTCCCCCTCTGACTTCTCTCTTTCTGGTTCGAGTTGTGAAATGGATAGATCCTACAGTTTTCACATATGTTCTCTCCTGTTTTCCACCTCTTCGCACTTTTGCCCTGATTTGGGGAGATCGTCTCAAGTTTATCATCTAATCCAGGGTCTCTCCAGCTTCCCACTATTGACATTGGGGACCAGATAATTCTCTGTTGTGGGGGCCGTCCTGTGCACGGTAGGGCGTTGTAGCAGCCCTGCCTCCTCCCACTGGATGAAGGTGCTCCTCCTTCCTAATCCCCCGATCCTAGGCTGGGACAAGGATCAGCGTCTACAGATATTGCCCAATGTCCCCTGGCGGGGGTAGGGGAGGAGGCAAATTTGCCCCTGCTTACAAACCACTGATCTGATCCTCCAACTGAGTTTTTATTTCTGCCCTTAGGTTTCTAATTTCCCAGAGCTGTTTCCTTGTTGATCTCTGAATGTCCCCCCATTTAACAGCACCCTGCTGTTGAGCTTTGGCTGAAATGCCTTCTCATAGATCCCCAGTACTGCGGTTTGTTTAAAAGATATTTTCTCCTCCCTGAAAAATCTGTTCCCTCCAAATTGCTTTTTTTCTGCTCGTTTACTCTGAGGAACGGGCCCAACTGGCCTTGTGCTTCCTTCTTCTTGGTGGAAAATGGAAGATGCAAGAATTTGTCTTTACTCTAGAAGGAGTGTCTCAATTTGCCACCAGCACGGGACCTCTAAAGATGTTACTGGAATGGTGGGCCCCTGAATCGTTGTAGGATGATCTCCCTCCATCCGAGAGCACATGTCCACACGACCTCCAGTGTGTGTTTGCCCCTCCAGCTCATCCATGAGCAGGCGCGGGGCCTCCACTGTGCTGTTCTGCAGGAGGACCACCGGTCCGCGTCTACACAGACTGTTATGACAGAGGGTGGGAGGCCAGCACAGGCCTGGGGCAAGGCTGTGGTTGCCGCTGTGTCCACTCCACATGAACTTCACCTGTTTCTGATCACTTTTGTGACAGAGAAGGGGAAATGCAGATCAATGGCTGCAGACCCGAGCCCTGCAAAGAGAGCCTGTCTGTCCAGGGGCTGCACTTGGGGCTACCGGTGGAACTTCAAGCTGTTCACCGCCGTCGTCTGGGTTCCATCTGGTTTGTGCTGGCCCAGAATGATGAACCAAATCCAAAGCCCTCACTGGACCTTCTCACAATGGCAGTCCTTACCCCACAGGTTAAGAAGCCAATGGGGGTAGTTTTAAAACGTACATCGAATTTGTTTTCCTCAGGTATGGGGGTACATGCAGAAATGACCGTCCTGAAGGAAGAAATTTCTACTCACAGTTCCTAGAAGGCGGAGGCTCAGACCACCACCTGGGGCCATGTAGCAAGGCCAGGGCTGGTCAGGAGGCAGAGGGAGGCAGGGAAAAGTGGACAAGGGCCTTTGTTGTGGTTTCCACGGGAAGGACTGGGTCACAGCTGAGCAGGCTTAGCACTGGATGGAGTGAGTAGTCTCGGGAGGCTCTGGGCTGTTAGGGTGGCCCTAGCTGTCTGATACCTATTGCCTCCTGGAGCGTAAATGCCCGTAGAGGAGGGGTTCAGATAGCTAGTTAGTCCGGTTAGTTTACATACGAAAGGCGCACCCCCAGGTGAGTCTTCTGCTGTGTGTAAGAACTGGCTGGCCTGGCAGGGGCAGTCTCTCCCCAGTCCTCAAGACCCCAGGTGCCAGAGCATGAAGATCACAGAAAAGAAGAAAACAGTTAATACAGGGCTGAGGCTGACAACATATGTCTACTCCACTGACACATTCAGGGACTGGAAAAAGGACCACTGCAGGGGTCTGCAGACCCAGTGAGCCCATTACAAACCACACATGGGCCAGGACATATTGACTACTTGGTCTCCGTATTCTTACTCTGAAAGGGGGCAATGGTGGTAGTTAGGCCTTTGGTACCTCCCCAAGAGATATGCTGATGCTAGTGTGGAAAACAGAGTGACACCCCCAAAGATGTCACGTCCTAACCCCCGAAAGCTGTGAATATGTCCGATTACATGGCAAAAGGGGCTCTGTGCAAGTGATTAAGTTAAAGATGTTAAGATGGGGACATTGTCCTGAATTATCCAGATGGGTTAATGTCATCACAGGGTCCTCAAAGAGGGAGGCAGGAGGGTCAGAGTCAGAGAAGGAGATGTGACAATGGAAGCAGAGGTTGGAGGGAGGACGTTGATGGAAGGGGGCTACAGGCTAAGGAATGCGGGAGGCCCCTAGAAACCAGAAAAGCCCAGGGAGCAGATTCCCCTTGGAGCTTCAGTAAGGAGCCAGCCCTGCTTCACCTGGATTTCGCCCAGTGAGAGCCATGTCAGCCTCCGGATCTCCAGAACTGTGAGACAAGAAAAGGTGTGTTGTTTTGGGCAATTTGTCACAACAGCAATAGGAAATACACTAGAGTTAAGATAAATTGTATTTGCCTTATTATAGTGAACATCAAGCTGACGAAAATCTATCAAAACTGGCCTGAAAATACTTACCTCACAGCATCAGTCTGTTCAACCAAGAGCTTTTAGCTTGACATGAAAACAAAGCATTTCCTATCTTTTAGCACCTTTTGTGTATCAGAGATATTTGCCGTCTGTGTAATCAGGCTTCTTAAGAAGCAGCTCTATCTGTTACTGCTATTGCTTTCTCTTCAATGAAAGAATGTGCTCTGCTTATCAGAAATTATTGAAATACAACGGCATCCTGTGATTTTAAAGATGGAACAAAAAGCCAGTGAGAAAGATGGGAACACACCATTCATTCATTTATTCATTCACTCAACAGTGACTGGGCTCCCGCCTGCCACAGGGCACTGTGCTCTGCTCCAGGGCACGGCCTCTGCCCCTGGAAGCCGTGTGGCTCTCGTGGAGCAGAGCTCCCTGAACGACACCTTGAGGAGCCCCTATGACACAGAAGAGCAAGGTCCCAAGTGACCCACATTTTTATTGCACTGATGGCCCTGCAGGAAGTGAGGGACATCTCCAAGGGACAAGGAAGCGAGTCAAAGCCTGAGAGTGGAAGTTGGCGTGGGGAAGGCACAGGTGTCTTGGGGACGTCATGGGGGGGAACTGCTCCTCTGAGTGAGCCCACAGGAAGAATTTGCTTCATCCCCAGAAAGGGAGAGGGGAGAAGGGAGAGCCGGGAACCAGGGAGAGGTGAGGGGCTGCGACTCTGTGAGGTGAAGGACCTGAGATGCTCAGGGGGCACGACAGCAGGGCTGCCCTCTGCCAGGCTTCAGGGGTGTTCTGAGGACTGTGAAGATGCCTGGATTTTACTAATCCGTCAGTGCAGAGTAAAAGAGAGGGGCCCTGGGGAAGCCAGCCCTCCCTCCCTGTCTACCTCCCGCCCCCTCACAAGTCTGAAGTCACAGGAACCTGGGGGAGGGGCACGGGTGCCCACAGCCCATGGAATTGGCACGGGTTGGAGTGGTCTATGGGGCTAAATGGTTTTGTACCCAAATCTCCAGGCCAGGAGGATGGAGTCCACAGCTGGGTGATGCAGCGAGGTCATCGCTTCGGTTCATCTGAAAAATTCACTGCAGAGCCATCACATCCCTGCCCGACGTGCCGAAGAACCAGCTCTTCCTAAGCTGTCCTGCTCTTCTCCGGGCTCTCCACCGTAGTCCTCTGCCCGTGGGGTGTTCTCACAGGGAGTCACATGGGGAAACAAAGGTCATCTTTGCTTTGCTTAGTCCTCTTAGAGGAAGAATAGAATATTTCACCTGTTGCATTTTATAACAATGGCTGTAGCAGAGCAGAAACAGAACCAGCTGCTGAGAAGCATTTCGAACGCCTTCCCAAAAATAATTTTTGGCTCTTCTGAAATCTGTGAAACTTACCTAGAGATACTTATTGTCCTTATTTACAACTTTCTATAAAGAAGACTTAAAGTTTTTAAAAAATGTGGTTGCTTCTTTGCTTTTCTTTTGATGTGGATATTAGTTTTTGGGAAACTATCAAACATAACTTCTAGCAGTTTCACACCAAGAAATTAAACAGGAAAAATGAAAAGAGCAAAACTCTTGGGGCCAGCCCAGTGGCATAGCGGTTAAGTGCCCATGTTCCGCTTCAGCGGCCCAGGGTTTGCCGGACCGGATCCCGGGTGCAGACAAGGCACTGCTTGGCAAGCCATGCTGTGGCAGGTGTCCCACATATAAAGATGGACACAGATGTTAGCTCAGGGCCAGTCTTCCTCAGCAAAGAGAGGACGATTGGCAGCAGTTAGCTCAGAGCTAATCCTCCTCAAAAAAACCCAAAAAACAAAAAAGAAGAGCAAAATTCTTTTATTTGAAAAACATGCACTTCCCCTGGGAAAGATGGCATTATAAGTCCACGCTCAGAGGCCCTCCCCCGATTCCCTCCACTCAAGGCTACAAGAGAAAATTTTAAAAAGAAACATTTAAAAACCATAACACTTCCATAGACCAAAAGTGAAAGGAAACACAAGGCAGTGTGGAGGACTGAGACTCTGGCCTGTGGGGCTCTGGGCCCAGAAACAGCCAAGGTGGCTGGGAAGGAAAGGTGGCCGTCCCTGGGCAGTAAAAGGTCTAAAACTGCCCCAAGAGAGTGGAGAGCAACAACCCAGGGCACCAGGTAAAGTCTCCCACCTCGACAACAGGAAGCTGAGAGAAAATCAGCATCTGTAGCAATTGCCTACGGGTCAAGAAGAGGATGGACCTGGGTGCTTGCTGCTCCATCACAGGATCTGCAGTTCTCAGCAGCGTGGCTGGGCAAGAGCCCTGAGCACCCAGCGTAACACACCTGGCTGCCCAGAGCCCCAGGGGGCTGGATGGAGGCACCTGAGACCATGACATGCAGAAGGGTGGGCACAGAGAGGGAAAGAGACCACAAACCCCTTACATAAAACGAGCCTGAGAGCCTAAATTCCAAAACACGTGACTCTAGGAAGAGAGGTGACAGAGTCAGCAAGCAGCAGATGAATTCAGCCTGGATGAAATGAAAAAAATAGAGTGGTCTGAAAAGTAAAATACTACAGCCGACTTTAAAATAAGTACGTTTAGGATTCTCATGGTGGTGAAGAGAAAACATCCATAAAAATTTAAAAGAGATTATAAAACAAAAACTGGAAAAAATTAAGAATAAGTGGATTTCAAAAAATGAGAAGTGAGAAATGAAGTCATCAAAAAACAACTCAACAGATGAGACAAACTCTAATTGGACCCCAGTGGAGACAGATTTAGTGAGAGGGAAGACAGTGTGCCCAGAACACAGGCAAAAATTAGGAAGAGCAATTTCGAGACATGGAGAATAGACTGAGTGGATTAAACCTTAGAGGAGATGCAGGGTAAGAGGGTCAAGGTCAGGGCACAGCCCACGGACCACATTCTATGTGAAGACAGAACGACTAGAAGTGTCCACAACTGAAGACATCAGAGCTCAGGTAGAAAGTACACATCAGGCGCCAAGCAGCATAACCAACAATCAATCCACACTTAGAATTACTGCAGTGAAGCTTCAGAACCCCAAGAACACTGAAAAGACAGATTCCCTTCACAGAAATGGCAATTTGATGGACAGCAAGCTTCTCCTTAGCAACGACAGCTTCCAGAGAATAATGTCCTCAAAATTCTGATAGAAAATAACTGCCGATAAGGAGCTCCATATCAGCTAAACCATCATGCAAGAGTGAGGTCAAAATAGAGACTTCCTTACATTCACAGGCATAGAGGAATCACTTTCGTGGCTCCCAGTCTCTCCCCTTTGGAAGCAGAACGTCCACAGCGATCACACTACGCACGTCCCACGCATCCCACTGCGGACCACCTGGAAGCTGCTTTGAACCTCACATCCTCCTTGTTTGTGCCTCCAGAAATTAACAGCCTGTCCTCTTCTGCCTTCCAAATGCCATGCAAGAGCCTCTTGGCGGCAAACTTGGACCAAGGTGAAACCAAAAAGCGATTCAGGGCAGTATAGCTCGCAAGGTCTCTGCAATGCAGAGGAGACACTAGGAGGAAGTGCTGGTGGCACGGGGTCGATCAGAGACCCTCCAGCTCCAGCTGCGTGAGGGCTGTTCACTGAGTGTCCCGTGCAGATTACAATCTTCTCTGAATTTTCTTTTTTTTTTTAAGATTGGCACCTGCACTATCATCTGTTGCCAATCCTTTTTTTTCCTTCTTCTCCCCAAACCCCCCCAGTACATAGTTGTATATCCTAGTTGTGAGTGCCTCTGGTTGTGCCGTGCCATGTCCGAGCCCAGGATCTGAACCGGTGAAGCCCGGGCCACCGAAGTGAGCGTGTGAACTTAACCACTCGGCCACGGGGCCGCCCCCCTGACTTTTCTGAACTTTACTCTTCCTGCTTGCTTGTGGGTATTTTCTTCTTCCATTTCAACAGTTCTTTCTTCAGCTCTAAGTAATTTGCTAGTAAACCAACCCAATGAGGTTTCCACTTGTTACTGTATTTTTCATATCTAGAACCCAGGTTTTGATTCCTTGTACAGTTTTCAGCATCATTCTTGCTTTTACTTCCTTGAACATGTTAAGCCTCATTGTTTCAAAGTGAGTGCTTCATTATTTGGGCCTCCCACAGGTCAGTTTCTGTTTTCTGCTGTTTCTCTGATTTGATGTGTTTGTGTTGCCCTGTGTGTGACACACATTATACATTCCCAAACCACGGAGATAATCTCAGATCTTAGACGGGATTTTCTTCCGCCTCTAGAAAGGATCGCTACCTGCTTCAGGCCAGGAGCTAACAGCACACGTGCCCTAGACCACCTTAACACATCAGGGTTTCACATGATCTGTAGCTGAGCTTCAGTCTCCGTGAGGTTTGGCCTTTCCCGTTCATGCCTTTCCTAGAATACAGCGTTTTGGGGCTCCAAATGGGGGTTTAGCAGCCCCTCCCTCTCCGTCACCCCCGTTCTTCACTGCTAACAGTATCCCCGATTTATTTTCAGGTATTGCGGTGGCTTTGTGACGTGTCAACATGTCTAGGCTAACTACTTCTCCACAATTCTCTTTCCTGCAGGTTTCCTAACTGGGCTACAGAGAGGTATTGTGCATGAGATCCGAGGGGGAAGAAGTGAGGGAGCAGCCGTGATGTTTCCACACTTGCAAGGGCAGGGCAGGGGCCCAGGTGTGGCTGCAGGTCACACAGGTCGTTTATGTGCCAGCTCACCTCACTGGGGGGAGACAGGTGTGCAGGCACTCTGCCTTTCCCTGAGTCCTCTTTTAGCTTCTCCAACTCCTGGGCTAGGGGGGTATGCAAATCTGTGATGAATGGCACCGAGTTCTCCTGCAGGACATCCACAGGATGGATCCACGCTGGCAGTTCCGGCCGGCGTCCAGTTTGCTGCAGGTTCATCGGTCCTCATGTCCCCCCCTTTACCTCTACCCTCCCTCCTGACTCCCTGCTCTGCTCCTTCACGCTGCTGAACCAGGCTAGAGCACAGCCTTCAGAGACCGTGCCACCAGCTCCACATGCAGAAGTCAAAGCCCTGCAACAGCTCCTGTAAAGAGATCATCCCTGGTGGCTCTGCGTCCGATTGATACAGGTGACCACGACGCTCCACCTGGGTGCTAGGAGAAGGGGGCCCCGCCCCAGGAAATCCCGACTGGTCTGAGCCACCACAGCGGTCTCACTTCCCTTCTGGTGACTGGTCCAGGAAACTGAAGCAACTCTGGCCAGATCTTAGAGGCAAGTGCCGGGGGCTTCTGGGAAGGATGCTTCCCTGTGACATAAGGAGAGGGCCCCTTCTTCTCCCGCATGGTGGGGGTCCGTGTGACGACGCAGCTATAACAACAATCCCGTGACCCCCAGAGGACCTGGGACTGCCTGCTGCAGATGGCGAAGTTAAAAGGCGGGAAGGACTTTCAAGTTCTTGACACCGGGTCGGTCAGCCCAAAATGGAACTTGCCGTGCTTAAGTTTAAGGGGCGGCCTTCCGGAGGGGCCCGCCCAGGCTCCGCCCCGTGCGCAGCCCCGCAGTCTTCTTCCTCGTGCATCACGACTCTCTGGCTTCGGCACACGTGTCCCCGTTGCCCGGACGCTCCGACTTCTGTGTGAGTGTCACCCACTGCCTGGCAGAGGAGATGGCAGGCGACAGGCCAGTACTAGGGACCCTGGCGGAGACGCTGCAGCCCCGTCAGGTGCCCCGCGCGCAGGCGCACCACATTCTCCGCGGCTGCGCGCCTTCCGCGGCTTGGAGCCTGCGGGCCTCCGTATGGCCGGCGTCTCCATGGCGACCGCGTGGTCCTGGCGGCCTCCATTGTTGGGTTGTCGCTCTGGGTCCCCCGGGCGCGCGGCGTGCGACTGGGGCGGAGCTCCGCAGGTGAGTGGGGGCGCTGCGGGTAGAGGGTGGTCCTGGGGTCGGTGGGCTCCGGGGTAGGGGGCGCCGGACAGGGAGGCGGAGGTCGCTGGGGTGTGAATGGGAGGCGCCGCAGGTGAAGCGCGGGGCTCCCGCAGGCGGCGGCGGGTCGCGGAGCTCGCGGGGCCGGAGGGTGGGCGGGCGGGCGGCAGAAGGAAGGTGACGTCCCCGTCCCGCAGCCCCTCGTGCCGTGTCCCGCCGCCTCGGCCCCGGGTACTGCCCCGCACAGGCTGCGCCCCCAGGACTGCAACGTGAGGCCCAAAGCGCCGGGGCCACCCCAGCCTGGCGTGAGCGGGGAAACCGAGGCAGGGTGCGCTGGGGACCTGGAGCAGCCTCTACGACCCCGCGGAGCCCGCCCACCCCCCCTCCTCATTTTGAGGCTCTGTTGCTTTGCTGTCGGTTTTAAGATATTTTCCCTGTTTAGAGGTTTGTAGGAGGTTGAAACCTCCCTCCCCTCCTTCAGGGTCGTCAGTGATCCACAGAAAATGACCCCCGGGGAAAGGCCCAGGGTCTCCAGGGAGTGCAGGCAGCTGTGAGGTCAACGCCACTCCTTAATTGCTTGACGTTTGGGCAGTTCCTTAACGAATCCAAACCTCGTATTCCTCATCCCTAAAATGAGAGCGCAGTCTGTGTGTGCACACCTACATATCAGTCGTTGGGCTGTCAAGTGGATCATGTTCATGAACCTATGCATGAAAACTCGTAAGGTTCCAACGATGATTGTCATTGCTGGATAAATTGTTTGGAAATTACACGTGGAAGAATGCCTCACCTGATGATGTTGTGGTGAGCCACAGTTCTTTCACTTTGTGTTGAGCAAAAGTGTTGCTGAACAACTAAAATTCAAGATTCTGTTTTGACACGTTTTCCCCAGCACCCAGCTTCGTGCTCACCAGTCCCAGAGCCGGTCACTGAGCCGAACTGGTGAAAGTGGCAGGCTTCCTGCCCAAGGAGCTTAAGGCATGGTGGAAATGGCACAGAGCCACAGCAGAAATAAGAAACTGCAGATTTAGGAGCCCCGCCCCAGTACATTTTGTGGAAGGAATACATTGGTTTACTGAGTTTGGTGCCTTCTGCTATGTTTTCGTCCCTAAAACAGCCATTCCTATTTTGCATCATTGTGTTTTCCAAGAGTTTAAATCTGAATCTTGAAACTCTGTGATACAAAGTGAACGGCAGAACATTTTGATCTGAACCTTGTTGCATTCCAGTTTTGTTTTGTTTTTTTTTTACAAATTTAAAAGTCAAATTTATGATACTGTTTATTAAAAATGAGGGTTTCGTAAGCAAGTGAAATTGTTGCAGACCTGGCAGGTAGCTTGCCCATCTGCCTGCAGGGTCATGTCAGTGTACTAAGTTGTTACTTCGTCTCCCCTCCCTGTCTCCAGGTGACTCCAGACCAAGGAGGATGAGCAGTGGGCCCCGGAGGGCTGCTTCTTCCTGTCTGACAGATGGAGGGAAGCAGCTTCTACAAGGTTCGCCCTGGGGCTGCTGACCCCGAGAGCATCGCTGGTCAAGCCAGGAGCACGCCCGCCTCCCCCTCCACAGACGTTCACAAGGGTCTTAAGGGGGTCGTCTTTTCCTCCTCACCGATCTTAGACTTGAGTCAAAGTGGTCTTCACCATTTAGGAGAGATCTTTAAAATCCCCACCCTTAAAGTAAGTGGGCATTCCTCCGGGCGTTGTACGCATGTGCTGTATAGGCAGAAATGAACAGTTCAACCCCGTGGGTTTTACTTGTGGCTCCTCTTTAGGAGAGTGACATTCTAGAGTGAGAGAGGGGAGGGTTAGCTCCCAGTTTCATGTACTGCTCACAACAGAGTGAGAAATTCGAGTATGGGGACCAGCCAGTGAAAATACCCATGGAGTCAGACCAATATCCTCTCTCTCCTCAGGAATGTCAGGTGCCAAGAAGCCCGTGATAGAAACCAGTGCCGAAAACACCCTTGGTCTCCTGTTTAAAACACAAAACCCCTAAGAAACCATGCCGTGTTCAAACAGTTAACAACTGTTTCTCAACCACACATTACTGATGTCACACGCTGGTTTACCTTGTGCCCGGTGCCTTCGCCAGGTCGTGCCTTCACCTGCCTGTAATGCAGCAGGTGCTGTCTCGTCCCGGTGATTTCTAGAATAAGCTTCCGTCAGAGCACAGCTTTGACGTGAGACAAGCGAGCGCCCTCAACAGCGGTGTTGTCACTGCTCTGTAGCCACGTAATTTCCTTAAACCTCGTTTGTCTTCATTTGGAAGATGGGAACAAGAATGTTTTCATGGGTTGTTATAAGAATTAAACAATAATGCATATAAAGCACAGTGTCCACAACACAGCACACACTTGACACATTGCACCGTTATGGTGATGATTGACAGTCTTACAAAAACTGTATACTTAGATTATAGGTAGCTGCTTAATTTGTAAAACCCCACTATTGTGTGTTGCACACCCTGTTTTTGGTGTCAGGGCCAGCACTGATCTTGCTCTTTCTTTTGTTAACACTGACCTCTTGGAGTGAATTAGTGGGTCATCAGGGCTCCTGTAAGGCATGTGTCACTTTGTTGTTTCGTTTTTTTTGCTGAGGAAGAGTTGCCCTGAGCTAACATCTGTTGCCAGTCTTCCTCTATTTTGTATGTGGGTCACTGCCACAGCATGGCTCGATGAGTGGTATAGGTTGGTGCCTGGGAACCGAACCTGGGCCGCTGAAGCAGAGTATGCTGAACTTAACCACTAGGCCTCGGGGCCAGCCCCCTACATGGCACTTGTAATGAAGCAAATGCTCTCAACTCTAAAATCCAACAGTGTCATGAGGTTTATGTTACCTTTTTGCATAAAGGAAGAAGGAGGAAATTCCAAAACCCTTCTTCAGGCTTAATAAAGAAACTTCGTAACTATTCATGCCTTTCAGAAAACAGATGTCAGTATAAATTTTATTACCATGGCAACAGATCATGGAATACAGGAAGGGGCCCCATCGTCCGTCACATGGTCTCATGGGACCGTGTCAACTCAGATGAAGTCAACTCATCTTTACCCGAGCCAGCTCTTTGACAAAGAGTAGTGCTATATTTTCTTATCTTTCTGGGAATCCTTTTTCTGGCATTAAGGAGGATCTGTGACTTAAAGCTGAGTACTAGAACTGGCTTGCCCTGAAGAGAAAGAGCGGGCCTGAGGAGCTTAATGCATGTGCTGTAGCCGAGGGCGAGAGTAGCCACGCGCGGGATGTCCACTTGTGTATCTGTAACCCAGGGCCGAGAGCGGCCACGCTCGAGGGCTCCACGCGTGTGTGTGCAACCCAGGGCCAAGAGCGGCCATGCTAGAGGGCTCCACGCGTGTGTCTGTAATCACCAGATTGCTCCCCGCGGCTGTGTGCCACTGCCAGCAAGGAGCGCCAGTGCCCGTGTCTGAGCTGACTGAAGACTTTCTTCCACACACTTATAACAAGTGTGGCTTCCTGGCCAGGGTCTCTCAAGTTTCTGCTGTAACTCATGAAAGGACTTGGAAGGTGGTGTTGGAGGTGGAATTGGGGGTTGAGAAATTGTGATCAGAAAGGAGTGGGGTGGTGCTCTCTGCCGTGCTCAGAGGGTCTTTTCATAGAAAAAGTGCATAATCGTGATGGCTGATGCTTACCCAGCACTCCTGTGTGCCAAGCACTGCTCACTTAGCACACCCCAGGAGGTAGCTCCCCTTGCCCATTTTACAAACAAGGATGCTGGAGCACAGAGAGGTTCAGGAACTTGCTCAAAGTCACACAGCTCTTAGGTTTGAACCCAGGCAGCCTGGCTTCCAGGCTGGTGCTCTTAACATCTGTACTCTGTGGCCTTGGTAGGTAGAGATATGTAAATATGTACATATATAATATATACAGCATTGTAAATATATAGAACATCAGCATTAAAGAAGATATTTTTTAAATTACCCATAATCCTGCCACACTGTGACTGTAAAATTATATATATATACATTTTACGTGGCTAAAATTGGTGTCTTAGATTTTGTCTTCTACCTTCTGCTACAGTCGTGCACCGCATAATGACATTTGGGTCAACAACAGACCATGTGTGCAACGGTGGTCCCGTAGGATTAGTCCCATACAGCCCAGGGGTGTGGTGGCTCTACCATCTAGGCTTGTGGAAGTGCGCTCTGTGTTCGCACAACGACGAAGTCGCCTGAGGACATGTTTCTCAGAACTCATCCCTGTCGTTAAGTGACACACGACTGTATCTTATTTATGACGATGACTTAAGATTCCGCTGAGTTGTCCCGTCAAACTGTTCCTGGAGCGATGGTCACTGGGGTGACTTGTGTGGCTGTTTGTCACGGATAGCGCTACAGCAGGTAGCTCGGTGCTTGTGTCTTTTGGTTTCCTTTCGATTATCTCCTAGGATGAGTCCCCAGGACCAGACGTGGCTCTTGCTGTTGGGCCACTGAGCTGCACGGGCTGCGGGGGTCTGGGCCGGCCGGGCCTGAGAGCCCTGAGTGTGGGGCCAGGAAGGAGAAAAGTGACTTTAATAAACTTTGAGGATAGTTTAGTGTGAAGGCTATTTGTAGAAAAAGTGTGCTGTGCTCAGTGGTGGCGTGTGAGCCGTCAGCCAGGAGGGGCAGCATGTCCCGGTGGGGACGTCCCTCTCGGCTCCCGTGCCCGGAGGCCCGGCCTGTGTTCTCTGGTTCTCATGTCTTCTGTTTAAACCACTTCAATAGGGTAAAATAGTAGGGTTTTCTTTTAACTGGCTACGTATGGTTGCAATTGCTAGTAGTTCTTTTGGAAATGCTTTTAGGATATGTCATGTTTTAAAATTTGGTTGGTTGACTAAACATTCTCTCTTCTTTCCCTGGAAGCAATTGTATCTTCAGAGAAATGCCCTCTCTGCGATTCCCAAAGATTTCTTTCAGTTACTGCCAAACCTTACTTGGCTAGACCTCCGGTTTAATGGAATTAAAGTGCTTCCTTCTGGGATCGGATCTCACAAGTAAGTCGTCTGTTTATGTGTTTCTAGATTTAAGAAATGATTGTCTGTCAAATGACTGAGCGCCTGCTCTTCTGCCGCTTGGCTCCCACTCTGAATGTTGACTTCAGAATAAAAGCATTTACTGGTGTCTTTAAAGCCAGCTGAGAGGTACGATGGCTGCATGGACCAAGTACACGTAGCTGTCATTCTAATTTAGGACATTTCGTACCAAAAAGAGTGCTGGTAGCCACAGTGCCTTTGCTGGACGGGCCCTGTCGTTTTTGCAACAGCTGCTTCTACCTCTGGCTCGTGTCATGTGGAGCTGCCAGCAGGGTCAGAGGTACTGCTGATGAATTACAACCAGCTGCTCAGGGCCCATGGGCCTGGATGTATCTGTATTGGTTCCTGGTAGATAATGAGAATTCTTCCCATTTTGGAAAATTGGAAACCCCAAGGTAAGCAGTGTGTGCTGCTGTCCTGCCACACTCCTGCTGCCTCGACTTCAGGGGTTTCCTGCCGCTCCTGCTTCGTGCCTCCCTTCCTCCTCCTCACCTGTGCCCCTCTCAGCAGCCAAGCGTCGGCTGGCATCCTCACTCCCTCCAGGAGTCACACTCACCGTGAGGCCACCTTCCTCTCCTGACCCTTTTGCCTTGAGTGCCCAGTCCTTTTATGCTAGTGTTTCTCAGCCTTTTGAAAACCTTCTGATAAACATATCAGGACCTCCTTTAACGTGAATGCATCCTGGGCAGAGGAAAGCATGTGCAAATGCCCTGAGGTGGATGTGTGCTTGGTGGATGGAGGGATGGCATGGAAGCCAGTGGAGTGGAACAGAGGAGGGGAGAAATGGTAGGAGATGCATGTAGGCAGGGTCGGCCGAGCTTGTAGGCTGTGGTTGCGATTTTGGATTTCCTTCTGAAAGAGATAGGAAGTCACAGGAGAGTTTGAATGGAGATGGGTGGGTTTTGACTGGGCTTTAAGATCACTCTGTAAGGAGGGTTACCAGGCCAGTTACGAGGCTGCTGCAGCCGTCCATGCAAGAGGCGGCAGCCTGGGCAAGCTGGACAAGGCAGAGCTGTGGGTGGACCGCAGAGCCAGTGGGAGTCAGGTTGGATGTAGGGTGGGGAAGGAGGGGAGGTGTGCAAGGGCGACCCCCAGTTCTGACATGAGGAAGTGTGTCTGCAGTGAGCCAGGGGATCGCTCTGGAAGAGCAGAGTGGAGGCCTGTAGAAAGCCCTTTGTTTCCTGAACTGTAGCTCACTGTTTTTAGAAGTGTTTGTTAAGAGGTGAGTCTTGTGTCATGTGTGACAGTAAGAGAACATCTCCGTGGATCATTTGTACCTTTTCAGGCTTTGCAAGGAAGCTGCTAATTTCTGATGATAAGCAGGTGCCTGCAGCAGGTGGCATGAGCCAGGAGCCATCTTCCTAGAGCTCCTGGGGACACTGGGGTCTGCAGAGCAGGGAACCTGCCACAAGTTGTGCCCCTGCTCACGGAACAGTGTCCTCCGCTCCCACCGGGGCCAGGCACACTTGCCGAGCCCTGGTCTGCCAGCTCGTCATGTGACAAGTGGCTGTGTGTTCTCTGGCCCTGCTCCCACTGTGTCCCTCCCAGCTTGGCCCAGGTGACCCCACCAGTCTTCCAAGCTTGTGGTCAGGGTGGTTCAGGAAGCCTTGTTCTTCACAGAGCATCGTCTTTGAGTAGAATAGCGTGGAGCCTTTGTCCGCACATCGTTGCAGCATTAGCACTCAATTCTGTGGAGTCGTTGCCACTCACAGGGGAAAGGAAACGGAAGCCCGGCCCGTATGTGCTCTTCTTTCTTCTAAATGAATACACAGTTCTCAGATCCTGGAATTCTTTGATTTTACCAGTCAAAGCCAGCTGCTTACTGTTTAAGATATAATTTTGCATGTGATTTATAACCCATTATATCATTAAAATTAGATCAGCCTGCTGAAGAGCTGAAACATATTAATTAGAAATTTTAAGTAATTATGGGCTTATTAAAAGCCTTAAACTTTCCAAAAAGCCTAATTAAGACAATGCCAGTGTTAGTGTCCCCGTCCTCGGTGTCTTGGATGTGTGCGCTTGCTAACAGAGATTAAAGCGTCCGTCAGTGTGTGCTCCTTGGGCAAGCAGCTGCAATCCAGTGTGTAAAGTCGTGTGTTCAGCTGAAGGTCGGTGACATGAAATGGTGGGTTACTGATAGTGTGCGAGGGATTAAGGTTTGTAAATTTATCATCTGAAGCATGCAAGAGTACTTTAATATTTTGTCACATGAGGTGGAGAAACCCCCTGTGCACTTTCAGGTTAATAGTTGGCTAACACGCTCCCCCCCCCCCCCCCAACAAACAAACAAACAAACAAATGTGCTGGAACATTCCGGGCCTTGAGGCAGATCTGGTGCCAGAGAAGCCGAGGGTGCTGTCCCCCGGCGTCTGTTGAAGGACCCTGTGGAGGGCTGACCTCTCCTCCCTGGCTGTTTTTGTGTTAGTGAGATAAAAGGGGCTGAGCCAAAAATATTCAAAGTAACAACGTTGAAATAGTTCTCCTTTGTGTCCGTCAAGAAAAGTTTAATTCGTAAAGTTTCTTCCTGAAACTTCAAATGATAAGGAAAATCCAGGAAAGCCGATGGAAAGGAAATTGTCCTGTCCTCAAGGAACCTGATTTTCCCTCGGGGTTGCTAATCAAGAAACTGAACTTAATTTAGATGGAATGCTTACTAGAACTCTCAGTTGTGTTTCTGTGAAGTTGTATTTCCTCTTTTCAAATCTTGGGGACCCTGGTCAGTCGTGGTGTTGGATTTTAATTTTTTCACCTTCTGAGACAAAATGAAACGTGAGGCGCCTCCCCCCACTCCCCGCCCCTGCCAAGTGTCGATTCATTTACGGGGTTTGTGAGAGTGCTCTGCTGTCTGTGCCAGCCTCTGCTCCTCTCTGAGGAGCACTCTTTGGGACAGGAAAGCTGACCATGTGGGATACAGATTGGCCTATGCTCCAGGCCACTCTCGGTTGCCCAGTCGGCTTCCTGGACCCTGAGGGCGTGGAGCCTTCCATGCTCCTGTGATCCAGGAGAAAGCAGATGGGGACTTCTCTCCGGGCGGCTGTGAGGTCTTCGCGCCCTCCTGGGGGTGCCAGGCAGCCATCCCCTTCACAGAGCAGCCCCACATCGCAGTCAGCATCCCTGAGTGCCTGCCTTGGGCCAGCCGCTCTCTGCTGTGGCGTGGGTGCTCCAGGCTGGCAGACCGTCCTGCAGCACGTCCAGCGGTTCTCCAAAGGGTCTCTCAGTGAATCCCGGCTGGAGCAGATTCCGGGGGACAGGGACGGGGATGGGTCCTGCCTTCTGCTTGGGTGCCATGAGAAGGGGCCGTCAGAGCCCGGGGCTGAAAACACTGAACAATCAGGATATTTTCAGTCTTTTTACGCCAGATTTCAACTGGGGATCCTTGAAAAGTAAAGGAGAAAGAAGTTGATCGTTAGTATATGGTACTTTTAATTTTAATTAACTGTGAAAACAAAAAGAAGTCTAATAGAATAAAAGGGGCAAGATGGAGTTTAATATGAAAGATTTATTTTCCCACATCATTCAATTAGTAAATTTTTATTGGGTACCTTCTTTCTAGCCTATCTATCTATGATATGTTTCATGGTAAATTTTACAAAGGATGCTAAAAGGTCAAATATGTGCAGAAACGCCCCTTGACCCATGTTTGCTGCTGAGATGCCCCAGGGTCCTTCATGTGCTAATTGCTCATCCCCAGGCAGGGCCAGTGCCCTCTGGCCGAAGTCTCCCAAATGTTTTCATAGAGCCTCTTAAGACACACGCCTCCCAGCAACCTCAGCAAGCACTGGTGGGTGGTGAGGACGTCCCGGGCCATAGGGCAGCCCGAGCATGGGTTCTCAGTGGGGCAAGTTTGGCCCCAGTGGACATTGGCAATATCTGGAGATTTTGTGGTTGTCATAACTTGGGGAGGGGTTACTCCTGGCACTAGTGGGGAGAGGCCAGGGTACTGTTTGTAACCCACAAGGCCCGGGACAGTTCCCCCAACCAAGAATTGCCTGGCCCTCAGCGTCAGCAGTGCTGAGGCGGAGAGCCGTGTCTGCTCGTGGCGCTAGGCCGTCCGTGGGGCAGCGGTGAATGTGTGTGCATCTCTGTTGAAGTTGCCCCCTTAAGGAGAAGACGATGAAGAAATCTGATAGTATATTTTAGGGGTGGTCATTTGATTTTCTGCTTTTTAAATTACATATTTTTTTCTCTTGTTTTAAAGGCATTTGAAAACCTTGCTTTTAGAAAGAAATCCCATCAAAATGTTACCTGTGGAGCTGGGTAAGTGTTAAAACAATAAAGTGGAGGATGGTTTACAACGTGGTGCACTATGGTCGCTGGAACCTGTAGCGGAGACCTCCGGCGTGACGCAGGAGGCGGGCTGGCTGGTGTCTACACTCCCCTCTGTGTCAGTCCCTCCAGGCTCCAAGACGCTGCAGCCCCCAGAGCTGCGGGTGTGCTCACACGTGTTCTATGGATAGCGTAGGACACACAGCGTAGTGTGAGAAATATGAAATATTGAAAACCGAGGCCTTTGTACCCAGTGCACAGCGTCGCCCACTCTGATTCCAGCTCCCTCCCTCCCTCCCCGCCGAGCAAACGTGATGTGTGTTGGCCACTGTCTTGTTTTCCTCGGGCGCTCTGCCACTTAGGGATCCTAAACAGTACATGTTGAAAGGCTGCCTTTCGAACTTGTCCTAGGTTGGATCGTACCATACGTGTTCTTGGTGATGTGCACGCTTGGCTCGCCGCTGTTGGGTGTCCATCCCTGTGAACATGCGTGACTGTAGAGTGCTCATTTTTGTGAATTCTCCCTGCTCTGAATGAGGGGCAGGAGGAGGGCAGCGACATTCTCTGTTCTGCATCTGTTTTGTCTCGTAGATTTCTGCTCTTTATTCTCTTTGCTGTCTTTGGGTTTGGCTCCCTGTTCTTTCTTCTGACTTATTGAGGTGGAGGCTCGGATGGCTGATTTTGAAGTTTTCTTTTCTAGTCTGTGTGCTTACGCCTGTAATCCCGGTCTAAGCGCCGCCTTGGCTGCATCCCGCGAGTTTCAGCATCCCGTGTTTTCACCATCATTCAGCTCAAAATGCTTTCTAACGTCCACTGACCGTGGGCTCTTTGGGAGCGTGTTGCTTAACTACAAACAACGGGAGAGTTTCCACTTACCTTTCTGTTACTGAGTCCTAGTTTACTGCCACGTGTGTTGTGTAATTCCGGTTGTTTGGAACTTGAGGCTCGCTTTCTGGCACAAGATGCAGATGTTCTGTCTGGTGAATGTAACCTTGTGCACTTGAGAAGAAAGACTGTGTCTTCTCCAGTTGTTACTTGATGTGAGGTTCTCTACAAGCAGTTTAAGTCAAGTTGCTCTGTCACAGTGTTCGAATTGTCTACATTCTTGGGGTTTTTTTTCTGTTTGTATTGTCAGTTCCTGAAGTGTGTTAACATCGTCCACTGTCATTGTGGATTTATCTACAGTCCACAATTTCCTTTTAGATCTGTCAACTTTTATATTTTGAAAACGTGTTACTGGTCGAATAAAAATTTAGGATTTTTATGTTTCCTTGTTGCTTTTGCTATTCTGGTGTGTGTAGGGGTGCCTCATTGTGGTTTTCATACGTGTTCCTCTGATGGCCAGTGATGTGGAACTTCGTCATGTGCTTCTTGGCCATTTGGTCTGTGTCGGTGTGGCCGCTGCAGCCTGCTTCTCGTGCTGTGTACGCGGCGTGCTCTCCGTCCGTCTCCCTGCAGCCTCCCTGTGTCCGACCCTTCTGTATTTTTAGTGTGTTCTAGGGGGCAGGCCCTCATTGGATCTTGCTCTTTTATCCAGTTGGACAACCTCCGCTTTTAATTGAAGGGTTCAGTCCATTAAATTTAATATAATCATTGACAAGAATGGATTTGGGTCTGTCATCTTACGGTTCGTTTTCTGTTTATCGCATTTGTTTTTTCGTTTCTCTGTTTCTACTTTCCAGGTGACTTTGAGTTGATGGATATCACGTAGACTTCCATTTTAATTTATTGACGTTCCTTCAGTGGTTTGGCAGCTGCTCTCAGGGTTCCAGTGTGCTTCCTTAGAGCAGGCACGTGCCAAGTCACGGCAAGCGTAGCCGCCTTGTAACCACACAGAGCGCTCACCCACCCCTTCCTATGTGTAGTTGTCCTGTGTATCGTGTCTGGGTGTGTTATAAACCCACAGTACAATGTTACAGTTTTTACTTTAAGCAGTCATGTATATTTTAAAGAAATTAAGGGGAAAAAAGTCTTTTATATTTACTCAATATTTAACATTTCTGATCCTCTCTATTCTTTCCTAAAGATCCGGGTTTCCAGTTGGCATCATTTTCCTTCAGCCTGAAGAACCTCCCTTCGGATTTCTTAAAACCAGCCTGCTGACAAATGATTCTCTCAATTTTTATTTTTCTAAAAATGTCTTTATTTTTTTTAAAGATTTTATTTTTCCTTTTTCGCCCCAAAGCCCCCTGCTACATAGTTGTGTATTTTTAGTTGTGTGTCCTTCTAGTTGTGGTGTGTGGGACGCTGCCTCAGCATGGCCTGATGAGCGGTGCCATGGCCTCGCCCAGGATCCAAACCAGCGAGACCCTGGGCCACCGAAGCAGAGCGTGTGAACTTAACAACTCGGTCACGGGGCCGGCCCCTAAAGATGTCTTTATTTTGCATTAATTCTTAAAGGACATTTCTGATTTAGAAATACAGGTTGAATTTTTCATCCAGCACTTTAAAGACACCCTGTGTCTACAGGCCTCGGTGGTCGCTTGCTGCTGCTCTCCTGTGCCCCTGTGTTCATGGCCTTTGATCACTCTCGAGCTTCCTGTGTCTGTGCCCTTCAGCAGTTTGACTCTGATGTACTCAGGTGTGGTTTTCTTTGTATTTATCCTGCTTGGAGTTTGTCAAAGTTATTCAGTTTTTAAATTCACGTCTTTTGTCAAATTTGGGAAATATTTTGGTCCTTTTTTCTTCAAATTTTTTTTGCTCCTTTTCTCTCTTTTTACCTATATGTTAGACCTTTTGTTATTGTCCCACAGATCACTGAGCTTCTGTACATTTTAAAAAGTCATTTTTTCTTCTTCAGGGAAGATAGATAAATGTCTTTAAGTTCATGAATCTCATTTCCTGTTGTCTCCAGTTGGCTCTGAAGACCCTCTAGTAAGTTGTTTTTTCAGATACTAGGACTATTTTCAGTCTCAGAATTTTCTTTTTCTGTCTTTCTTCCTTCCTTCCTTCTTCCCTCCCTCCCTCCTTTCTTTCACTGAGGAAGATCAGCCCTGAGCTAACATCTGCTGCCAATCTTCCTCTTGTTTTTGCTTGAGGAAGATTATCCCTGAGCTAACATCTGTACCAATGCTCTATTTTTTTGTATGCAGGGCACCTCCACAGCGTGGCTGGTGAGCAGAGTAGGTCCGTGCCTGGGATCTGAACCTGCAAACCCAGGCCGCTGAAGAAGAGTGCACGGAACTTTAACCATTTGGCCACAGGGCTGAGCCCTAGATTTTTCCTATTTTAAAAGTAGTTTCTACTTTTTCTGCTGAGAGTCCTTATCTTTTTCGTTTGGTACAAACATGTTTCCTTTCATGTCCTTGGGCATGCTTGTCATCAGTGCTTCCGTTAGTCCGCTCAGGCTGCCATGACGAACCACCACACACTGGGCGGCTTGAACAGGGAAACTGGTTTTCTCATGGCAGCGGCGGGAAGGCCCAGATCAAGCGGTAGCTCATTGGGTTCCTTCTGAGGCCTCCCTCCTTGGTGCGTGGACAGCCACCTTCTCGCTGTGTCCTCACGGGGTCCCCCTCTGTCCTCGCGCACCCCTGGTGTCTCTTCCCCTCCTCATAAGGCCCCCAGTCACATTGAACCAGGGCCACCCTGACAGGCGCGTTTTACCTTAGCCCCTCTCTCCAGGCCCGTCTCCAGACACAGTCGCATCCTGAGGGCCTGTGGGTTAGGGTTCAGCCTGGGAGTTTTGAGGGGCACGTTTCAGCCCGTAACACCGTGAAATTCTGGCCTGCTATTCTGGATTGTCTCAGAGTTGGTCTCCATTTCTTGCTGTTTCTGACATGTGGGTCGCATTTTCCTGTCTCTTCGTCTGTCCAGTAATTTTGGACTGTGTCCCAGACGTTGTCAGAGACATGGTGTGGAGAGTCTGGTTCTGCTGTACTCCTCGGTAGAGAACTGACTTTTCAAACTAAGTGCTTAGGTTGATGGGACTAAGACTCCACGCTCAGTCTGTCTTGCGGTGGGCGGGAGGTGACAGCTCTGCTCCAGTCTTTGAGCCTTTGCTGTGCTGCTCGGAGCCGTCCCGTGCGTGGGAACTGGAGGCCTCTGCAGAGCTGAGAGGCGTCACAGGGCCCCGTGCAGTCTCGTCTTTCTGGAACACCCCCCGTTGCTGCCGTGGCAGCTCTGCAGTCTGCTCTCCAGCCCCCAGGCTGTGAATGTCCGGATGGTTTCTCTCATGGTGTAGCTGCCCTGGGTGCTCTCCGGGGCCTCCCCTCAGGCAGAAACCCACAGGGATCTACGTGGCTCTGGCGCCAGTCGCTTCCTGCAGCTGCAGTCCCCTGTAGCTGTGCCTGCCCTCTGTTGCTCCCCTGCCGACAGGTGGCTTGTGTTTGCCCCCTCCTGGTTGTTCGTGGGAGAATTGATCTGACTGGAGCTGACCGGATGTCACTGGAAGCAGAACCTCTCATGGTGCCATTCGTATGCCTCAGTGTTTGTCTGGAGGCTGCCCTGCATCCTTGACCTGGGACCCTCTCCTTCTCTCACGGAGAATGTGCTACTGTCTGTCTGTGTTACCTCCTCCCTGCCTTTGTGGTGTTTCGTAGGTGTTGCTTTCATATGTGTTACAGATCCAGCAAACACTTTTTAACTGTCGGTATTTATTTATATGTCCTCACGTACTTACCCTTCTGGTGTTCTTCGTTTCTTGACGTTCCGTGCTTCCATCTGGGATGACTCTCCTGGCCTGAGATCTCTCTTTAGTAGTTCATTTAGTCTGCTTGTAATGAATTATTCTAGTTTGGTTTTGTTAAAAGTCATCTTTATTTTTCCATCATTTTTGAAGGCTATTTTGGCTGAGTATAGGAATCTAGTTTTAGGGCTTTGTCTCTACTTAAAAAATATCTTTGAGGCCAGCCTGCTGGTGTAGCAGTTAAGTTCATGTGTTCCACTTTGGCAGCCTGGGATTTGCCAGTTTGGATCCCAGGCGTGGACCTATGCACCACTCCTCTAAGCCATGCTGTGGCAGGCGTCCCACATATAAAGTAGAGGAAGATGGGCACAGATGTTAGCTCAGGGCCAATCTTCCTCAAAAAAAAAATTTATATATATATCTTTATTATCTTCTGGTTTCCATCACCTGTTGAAAAGTCAGCTGTCAGTCTTAATGTTTTTCCTTTAAAAGTAATGTATCTTTTTTCTCTGGCTGCTTTAAAATTTTTCTCTTTGTGTTTAATTTTCAGCAATTTGTCTATGATGTGTCTAGGTGTATTTTTCTTTATATTTACTTTGTTTGGGGTTTACGGAGCTTCCTGAATCTGGTTATTGATAGCTTTAATCAGATTTGGGAAATTCCTGGCTATTGACATTATTTCTTTAGACATTGCTTCTTTCTCCTTCACTTTTTCCTCTCCTGGGACTCTGGTTACATGGATGTTGAGATTTTGATTCTGTCCCTCGTCCCTTGAATACTCTTTTCTCCCCCCAGTCTTTTCTCTCTGTGTTCTGGTTAGTATTGTTTTCTGTTGAGCTGCCTTTGACTTCGCAGATTCTGCCTCCTGCCGTGTCCAGTCTGCTGTGGATTCATCCGGTGGGTTTAGTGGTTTTCAGCTGGACTTGAGATTGTGTGTGAGCAGGAAGATTTTAAATTACTAATTTGTTTCTTTAATTGTTATAGGTTGATTCAGAGTCTCTGTTTCTGTCTGCATCAGTTATGGGATGTCTTCATTTCATCTGCATTTTTGAAGGATGGCTCTGCTGGATTCAGAGAACTTTATTAACGTTTTTTTCTTCAGCACTTTGACTGCCTTGTTCCATTTCCTTCTGGCCGCCGTTGTTTTTGACAGGAAGTCAGCTGTTGTTCCCTGTATGAGACGAGTTGTTTTTCTCTTATTGTTTTTAGGATTATTTCTTTTTCTTTCTCTTTCGGTAGTTTGTGATGTTTCTAAGTGTGAATCCCTTTGACTTATATTACTTGGGGTTTGTTAAGCTTCTTAGATGTATGGATTAATGTTTATCGTCAAATTGAGGGTGTATCTGGCCATGGTTTCCTCAGATATTTTTTCTGACCCTTTCTTTCTCTCCTCTGACTCGTGACGTAGATGTTGGCACACTGGATGTTGTTCCACAGGTCTCTGAGATTCTGTTGTTGTTTTAATCTTTTTTCTCTCGGATCATCAGATTGGATAATTGTTATTTTTCCATCTTCATTCACTTATTGTTTCTTCTGTCATCTCATATCTTCTCTTGAGTTCCTCTAGTGAATTTTTCATCACAGTTTTTGTAATTTTCAACTCTAGAACTGCTATTTGGTTCTTTTTATAATTTCTATTTTTATTGACCTTCTGTGTTTGTTGAGTCATTTTACTGTGTTTAATTATTTAAACATAGTTTTCTTCGTTTCTTTGAATGTATTTGTAATGACTGCTCTGAAGCTTTTGTCTGCTTGGTCCAACGTCTGGGCTTACTTGAAGACAGTTTCTGTTGACTGCCTGTTTCCTGAGTACAAGTCACATTTTTCTTTACTTTGCATGCTTTCTGTTTTTTTTGTTGAAAATAGGCATTTAGGTAATATAGAAACTTTGTGTTAGGATTTCTACCTAACAGCTGTCACTGCTGCTGTTTGTTTTATTTTGTAGCTAGCCTGTCTCCTCTGCAGAGTGTTTTTAAAAGCAAATCTCAGATATCTGTCATATTATTTTACCCAAAATTCTCAATAGGATCTTTCATTTTTTGATGTGCAAACAGCTCGTCCCCTCGCCTCCTGGTTTTCATCCCACAGAAGGGTGTTGAAGTGCTGCTTGTTTCTCTTCTCCCTTGCAGGGAACGTGACGACACTGAAAGCGCTGAACTTGAGGCATTGCCCTCTGGAATTCCCCCCTCCGCTGACTGTGCAGAAGGGGCTGGTGGCCATCCTGTCCTTCCTGCGGACGTGTGCAGCAGAGCACTCCTCCTCCCAGGATGTAACTTCTCGAGGTTTGTGGGACAATTACTGTGATGAACCGCGTTAAAACCAAAGCCAGTACTTCATAAAATCAGATCCCTAGGAAGCCTGTCTCCCTTTGATAATGTCATGAGGAACACGGGAGCCTCGAGTGTCCTCGGCTGGACCCCCACACAGCAGTGTGTTCATATCTCCGTCCTGACTGCCCAGAGCTGTGTCTTTTCCTGATTCTGTGCTCATGGGTTTGCCTCCTCAGTGCTCCTTGTAGAGCTTGTCTAGGGTCAATTTTGGTAAAAGTTCCTTGGGATCCATCAGGTGAAACAGACCTCACCGCTGAGCCACCATCAGGCCACTGCTTCAGGAGCTACTCAGTCCGTTAGACAACTGTGTAACAATAAGCACACGGAAATGTCCTGAGGCGGGAACAAGAGACCAGCATGAGAATGGGCTGTGTCAGCGTGGTGGTCTAGTCACTTTTTGTGAGTACTCACTAAACAATTCCATGTTTTCATCATGTTGATGAAACAGATCCAACCTGATGTTCTGCAATGCTCATGATTAATCTGATCTTGAATAAGTGCTGTGGTTACACTCAGACAAAATAAACTGGTGATAAAGGAGAATCATAATGAATGCTCACCAAAAAAGTAAGAGTTCTGAAAATCAACTTCAGAATATCTAAATTTTGCTATTTAAAACATTGCTTCTATAATTAAGAAAATGCATAAATTTGAAACAATTAGCCAAGGTGGTCATATATGTGCTATAATAGAAATGTGTAAATAATTAGGTCTGTCTCAGAAGGTGTGAGGGACGTCCAAAGTGATCGGGAAGTGATGCCGTGTTTAATTAACCTTTATCCCAAGTCCAAACAGGTGGCTCTGAAATGTGTGATGTACACTGTGGTTGTGTTTGTGACGTGTCTGAGTTTGGCTCCCCCAGAAGCAGCTCCTGAGACAGGATCGAAGGGCCAGTGGCTGATTTAGGAGGTGATCCCAGGACACACTGAGGAGGCACGGGGGAGTGAGACGGGGAAGGAGAGGACGCCAGCAGAGGTGAGGGACCAGGCAGGTACGCCCCAGACACTAGTGCTTTGTCCTGATGCCGGGGGCTCTGAGAAGCAGGTGAAGCCCCTCTGGGCCTCACCTGGTCACATTGAGCCTCGCAGGCCCTGCACAGACTTATTGGGTCAGGACCTGCATTTCACAGGGTCCCCAGGGCGCGCTGATTTTTGTGGAAAGCTAGTGCTGAACACAGGCCCGGGGGTCACTCCGCCACAGGGCGAGGGAGTGGGGCCTGCCTGCTCCAGCACCAGCACTGCTTGGTGGAATGGAGGGCTTCTCCTGGGGGTAGGCACATGGTTCCCCAGCCCTGCAGGCCTGCCTTCATGTGCCAGAGGAAATGCCCGAGCTCAAAGATACAGGTGCTGGTCGGAGGTGAGGCCAGCCAGCGCTGCAACGGTGAGGGCCAAGGGCATGTGCTGGGTGCCAGTGGTCTGCTCCAGGTGGTCTGTTTTGTCCACTTGACCTATTATCTTGAATCTTGAATTTTCTCGTTTACTAAAGAATGTACGAGGTTTATCTGTTAATTACAGCTCAGAATCCAATGCCATCGCAGAAAGGATGCCAAGGTTCTGAGTCTCTATTTCGAGTCTGAACCCAAAGCCAAAAAGGAGGCCATGTCATCGTAACCTGTGACCTAATTTTGTCTTGGGGATGGTCCAGGAGGTGGGGGTTGCTCGTCCTAGGCAGACGCATTGATGAGGGGACCTTTGAGTGTAGTCCTAAAGGCAAGAATGTTTCTGGCAGAGGGGCCAGCAGGTTGAGAGACTCTCAGCTGGGAACCAGGTGCTACATTTTAGGAGCAGGCCATAGGCCTGGGTCAGAGCAGTGACGGGGGAGCCAGGGATGGGGTCAGCCAGCTGTTGGCAGAGGACCCCTGGGCCGTGGCCAGGACGTGAGTTTCCCCAAGTGAGATGGGAAGTAAGCAGAGGAGGGAAGGATTTGGTTCTTTAGAAGATCTGTCTAGCTGCTTGTTCAAAGGCATCATCCGAGGCAGGAGGAGGCAGGGCTGGGCGAGGAGGAGGTGGATGGAGAGACAGGGCCAGGGAAGGGGAGGGGAAAGGGGAGGGAGAGGCAGGGCTGGGGGAGGGGAGGGGAAAGGGGAGGGAGAGGCAGGGCTGGGGGAGGGGAGGGGAAAGGGGAGGGAGAGGCAGGGCTGGGGGAGGGGGAGAGGGATGGAGAGGCAGGGCTGGGGAAGGGGAGGGAGAGGCAGGGCTGGGGGAGGGGGAGGTGGAGGGAGAGGCAGGGCTAGGGGAGGGAGAGGTGGATGGAGAGGCAGGGCCGGGGAAGGGGAGGGGAAAGGGGAGGGAGAGGCAGGGCTGGGGGAGGGGGAGGTGGAGGGAGAGGCAGGGCTGGGGGAGGGGAGGGGAAAGGGGAGGGAGAGGCAGGGCTGGGGGAGGGGGAGAGGGAGGCGAGGCAGGTGAGATACGTGCCCTTTGGAGGTGGAGCTGGCAGCCTCACTGGTGGACGGGATGTTGGGACGGAGGGACAGAGACAGTCTAGGAGGACTCGGGGCCCTGACTTGAGCAGTTGAGTGGATGGTGGGGCCTTGCTCAGAGAGGGGCTGCCCTGGTGCAGAACCAGCTGGCTGATACGGGCGCCCTGGTGGCCATGCGGACTCTGGATGCTGACTGTGTGCACAGCAGAGATGAGGTGGTGAGCAGCCTTCTTGGCCGTCAGAGCCTGGAATCCAGTGAAATGGGAGAGAGGGGCTTGCAATGTAGATGAGGTGTCATGGGTGCTACATGTCCCATGAAGGGAGGGCTGGAGGACATTGTCTGGAGGGCCGTGTGGGGGCTTCAGTCAGAACCGGGGGCCCTCGGACAGTGGGAAGTGGACAGAGGAGGAAGAGCAGCAGAGGGACAGAGAGGGGCCTCAGTGGAGATGGGGCAGACCCAGGGGGGTGATGCTGCACGGGCCTGGGAGGCGTGTTGGGGGGTAGATGGTGGGGGAGGAGGGAGGTGGGGGCAAGTGGTGAGGCAGGTGGGGGCACACATGTGGAGGAGGTGGGGGCAAATGCACTGGCATCAGATGCTGCCTAAAAGTCCTGTAAATGAGGACAGAAAAGGAAAGTAGCCATTGGACTAATGCCCTGGAGGTGCCTGGCAGGAAACTGGGGGTCGGTGAGCCTGTGGGATGGCTGAGGAGAGACAAGAAGTGAGGGCATGGACACAGCAACTGCTGGGCTGTGTGAGGTCAGAATGGGCAGAACCTTGGGGCAGCAGCTCGGGGGCTGGGATGCAGGGGGCACGAGGAAACACAGGCAGACCCCAACACAAGAACGATCGCAAGACGGTCTGTGCTCTTCAAGAGAGGGAACGGTGAGGGAGTGTTCCCATTGAAAGAGGCTAGGGAATCAGGAAACAGAGTGTGCTCCATCCAGATTGGATCCTGGGCCAGGAATGAGTGACAGAGGACATTATTGGGACAGTTGGCAGATGTGAGTAAGGTCTGCAGGTTTGATAACAGAAGCTGTCAGTGTCACGGTCCTGGTTTTGGTGGCTGGACTGTGGTTTTGTGCTGTGTGTTCTTGATCTGAGGGTAAGGGGCCTGACATCTGAACATCGCTCGCAGACGTTTTAGAAAAGAACACTGCTAGACATGCAGACACAGGGTGAGAGAGGGGAGAGAGGGCACTCGGGGCAGGGCGCTAAAGCTGTGGCACAGGCGGGGCTCCGACTTCTCTGTGCTGTTCTTGCAAAATAAAAGTTAAAGATACATCAAGTAATTGGTCAAAAGTAAGTATTTCTTGACTCTTTTTTCATGTATTAATGTTTTTTGTGCTATGTAGGGTGAATTTTCAGCAGTTATGTACATTTTTTACATTTTGCCCTTTTGCTTGACTTTAAAAACGAGTTTTGCTGGCATTTCCAGTCCTCTTGTTTGGCGATATGTCCGTGAGTTTCAGTTTGGCTCTGGCTCTCAGTTGAGTGTCTGCAAGCAAATTGGTCAGATATGCTTATTTCTAGTCACTTGTACTTTGGGGGACTTTTACAATTCCTTAGGACTTTTAAAAGCATATCTTTGCCCATTTTGTAAACTATTTTTCTTCAAAGACACCGGCTGGAGCGTGTAGCGGTGGAGAGCATGTAGCCATCAGGAGCGCACTGTCCTGTGCCGTGTCTGGTATGGCGCCAGCTCGGGTCACACTCGGTGGTGGTACAGAAGAGCCCGGGCCCTGGGGTGGTGCTGGGCGTGTGCAGTAAGGACGCCATTTAACACCAGAGCTGTCACCTGTCTCATGTTGCGAGCGCTCCTCCCTGACGTTGTGTCTAGAGAAAAGCTTTTGCTTAAAAGAAAAATTGCAAACCACTGACACTGAAAAACATTTTTTAGAATTTAATATTTTAATGTGTAATTAACATTAAGATTATCAACATTCTTTCTCATCATCTTTCAACCTCATTGCAATTTTCATTTGTTTTTTTACAAAGAAGGCTGCATTGGTTGAAATATATAGATGTGTAATTGACTGGAAAAAAGGTAGAAAGTAGCTAAATAAATTAGGCTTGGAGGGCTGAAAATGAATTCGCTTTTTACAAGAAGGAACGTGCAGTGGGCAAAGCTGTATGAAATTTGCTGAAGAACACACAGGGCCCACAAGTCTGGAGTGCGTGGCAAGGATGCCGTGCCCAGTGTGGTGGGCGTGCCCCGCCCTGTGAGTGGTCCCAATCTGTGTCCTGCTGGAGCAGAGGCCTCATCGGGTCAGGAGGCACCACAGCTCCAACGCCTGGTCTGGGACCCGGCACAAATAGTGGATGAATGCGTTTCAGGGCAGTTTTCTCTCAAATAATTTACCTAGAGCCAAAAATAAAAGTGTTTAGTCAACAAAAGCATTGCCAAACAAAAACAACAGGTACATGGGCAAAAAATCAATTAGAATAAAGATACTAAAAGACCTGGGGGAAGCAGAAAAGTATCTTGATTTATATGGATTTGTATGGAGTGTGAGGGCCTAGGGCAGAGGGAGCCGGTCACCCCCACCCCCCACCCCAGGCCTTCCCTGCAGAGGGAGCTGGTCACCCCCACCCCCACCCCAGGCCTTCCCTGCGGAGGGAGCCGGTCGCCCCCAGCCCACCCCCACCCCAGGTCTTCCCTGCGGAGGGAGCTGGTCACCCCCACCCCAGCCCCACCCCAGGCCTTCCCTGCGGAGGGAGCTGGTCACCCCCACCCCAAGTCTTCCCTGCGGAGGGAGCTGGTCACCGGGTTTGTTTGAGTCTCTGAGTCTCAGGGGCCGTGTCAGAGCACAGTGCACTAACACAGCATTTTTTCTGCTAGCAATTTCACAAGTTAAAAAGATGAACGTAAGTGAGCTGCCTCATCCCTTGTTGGATTTATCCGAAGACCGTGTGCCTGACAGGGAAGCCATTACCTCTCAGGATGGAAAGGGGACCACGTTGAAAGAAAAGGCAGACTTTTTCCCGCCTGTTGAAAAACTAGACCTGACTGAGCTCAGAAAGTCCACCGACTCCTCGGAAGACTGGCCGAGTGAGGAGGAGATCAGGCGCTTCTGGAAGCTGCGGCAGGAGATTGTGGAGAACGAACAAGCAGAAGTTCTTGAAAACCAGCTCTTACCAATGGAATTGCCTCCCAACCTCAAGGCAGCGTTGAACACCAGGGAGAAAGAGCGTTCCAGCCGAAGACACGCTTTCAGGTACGATTTGAAAGGAAAGGTGCATTTTCTTGATCTTCGCAAAGTTGTGATTTTTTTTTAAAACATCAGGTAGATGTGTGCCTGCATTGCCATCAGTTATTATGTAGCGGATGCCAGCCCTGGTTCAGGGTTGAAGTTACCCAGAACACAGCCTCCAAGGAGGAGCTTACCCCAGAGAAAAACTCAACTCGTGTGTGTGTGTGGTGTGTGTGATGTGCACGCACATGTGGATGAACACGTAAAGAGAGAGAGAGAGAATGTGGTCAAACAAAATGTGAATGTAGATCATACATTCGACGGGGTGGGTATCATGCCGTGGGGACAGAAATTGGCTCTTAGCGGTTACTCTGGTTTGTGGCGCCGCACGGCTTGCCCTGCGGCGGCAGAGCACGTGTGCGGGGCGCCTGTGGTGGTGAGACTGTGGGGCAGCCGGGAGAAGTGAGTGTGACAGGGCCGTGTCCAGGGCCAAGTGGAGAACACTCAGGTGTCTGCTGCACTGTTCTCTCACCTGTTCTGTAAGTTTGAAAATTTTCAAAATAAACATATGTTAACATATCATAGCCGATTGTAACCTTGAAGAGCTGGGAGCCTGCAGTGTGGTTCGCGGTGCAGCCTGGCGTCGCCTCTGAGGCTGCCGTGATGTCCTCAGTCCACAGTCGTACATCTAAGGACAGGAATGTTCTAAGGCCACTGCTATTTAGGAACCTCTTCCTCCCTCCCTCCATTCATTCTCTTAATTCTCTCGTGGACAAGGATGATTTATCCGAATAGCTTATGGTCAGCCTTTTCAGGGCACTTGACAGTTTCGTCCTGTCTTTCAGATTTAGATCTGGCTCATGGCCTTTGGGGGTCCGATTGGTGGCCTGGAGGTGGGAATGGAGGGCTGGCACCGTGAGGCTGGGGCCCCACACGCGGCCCCCAGCCCTGCCCTGCACTTGCTGGCCCGGCAGTGGCCCAGGGGGCCGATTTCCTGGCCACTGTGTCTGTAGCCGTCAGTTGTTCCACTGTGCACCCTCCATGTTCTGGGTGTTTGTTCTCTAACCCTGTCCTGCAGGTGTGAGTGTTCCTTGCAGGGTTTTGTTCGACATTCGGCTAAAAAGCTTGTGTAATTCTAGAAGGAAGACCCCCTCCTTCAGGAGCATCCTGCCTGCCCTCCCGTTGTCGCACCAGGCAGTGATTGGGGCAAGGAGGCTGGAGGAGAGCCGGGCTGCGGCCCTCCGGGAGCTCAGGGAGAAGCACGCCCTGATGGAGCAGCGGAGAAGGTGAGCTCTGGTGCCACAGCCGCTGGCTGGGGTCGGGGGTAGGCTTGGATGCGGGGCTCAGTGCCCGGCTGAGCGGGGTCTGCTTTTTGCTTCGTCTGGATGGTGGCCTGCTGCTTCTTGTCGGGTTTGCGGCACCTGGTGTGCGTGAGGCCGTTCTGGGCGGGCGTGGGCACGGCCGCACAGGCCATTCCTTCTCATCCACCTTCCTGCTCTCGTGTTTCCTCTGATTTCTTGTTCTTCCTTTATCCGCCCTCCTCTCCCTTCAATCACCTGGCTTACAGGTCTGTTCTAAGGAAAGTTATTTAAAAATAACACGCTCGTCAATAAAGTTCACTCTTGCCCCTGCCTCGTTGGGCCTGTTGCTGGCTGTGGTCGACCCTCTCCTCACTGTCTCTGTCCTCCAGCTCTGCCGACCGCCCATCTCTGCTGTGCTCTGGGCCCCAGGAGGTCAGTCAGCATGGACAGTGTCCACAGTACCCCGTTGGCCCTCACCTTCTGGTTGGGTTTGGCCAGTGGGGCCCCAGCCGGAGGTGGGAGAGAAGGGGCAGAGGGAGGGCAGAGTCTTTACTCCCCCGCCCCTCCCCACGAGGGCTGCCCGGTGCTGGCGGAGTCCCTCACATTGTGGCTCTATGATTTCCTCTCCTGGTGCTGGCAACCATTCCTCCCCTCCCCCAGTCCTGGGGGCTGGGAGGGGCTACAGCCTGATATTCCCAGCAGGCCCTGCACTGCCCTCCCCTGTGAATAGTCCCTTTGTAAATAAACCCTCCTGAGATCATCCCACATGAACGTGTTTTCTCTTGGGACCCTGGCAGATGCAGACTGTCCACAGAACACGTGTTTTTGCTGTCCACTGCTTATCCCCTCGACCCCAAGACAGACTTGTCCAGTCGAGTTTCTTTCCCTTCAGTGGAAGGATGGGTGATGTTAGACCCTCAGAGCTGGTCCGGCACGCCATGTCTCCTGGCTCTGCCTGTCTCCTGGTGTCATGTTCTGGGACTGGCCCCATGGCCCTGCCCTGCGCAACTCTTTAGACAAGTGCTTCCGCCTCCACGGCTGTGCTGCTCCTCGCATTCACATGTGCGTCCCGCTCTCCCTCCACTGCCACCTTCCCCTCCATCTTGGCCAGGCCCCCGATCGGGGCGATGCAGGGAGAGGTGGCACAGGTGGGCGCCTGGCTGGGGGTGGACACTCGGAGCAGCCCAGGCCGCTGCAGGTGCAGCAGGCAGGAGCGCGCATCCTCATACGGCGCAGTCAGGCCCTGTGGTGCTCGGGATGCTGCACACCTTCACTGCAGGAAGCTCTTGATACAAAGGGCAGGCGCGAGCTGTCTCCTTAGTTTCTCTGCCTGGGACCCTGAGACGTCGTTCTGTGGCCTCCTTGGTGACAGCTTGCGGAGTCCTGTGCCGTGGCTTCCTCTCCCATCACAGCCCCTGGACCCTGGTCCTGCCCCTGGTTATCTGTGCACCTGTAGCTCCCAAGAACTTCACCCCATGCCTCTCAAGGAGTGGGAGTGGGTCCCTCCTGTCCCCTTTCACCACGAGGTGGTGGAGACTGAGATGGAGCCTTGTGCCCAGGAGCACAGCCCAGGGTGACGTGTCACCAAGTCATGACTCCACGTGAGGAGTGCTGGGTGGAGGAGAACGGGGGCACGAGCTCGGCTTGGGGCTGGGGGCTCAGGAACCAGCCAGGCAGGGCAGGAAGCAGTTCGCAGGTGAGGAGTCCTCTGCAGAGGTGCGGAGGAGGCCAGCTGGCCCTCATGGGGCTCTGAAATAGCAACACACAGCTGCCAGAAACAGCAAAGCCTATGGGTCAGGGTAGGAGCCTGGGGAGGATGGAGCCAAGTTCCGCGGCGCCTAAAAGTCCCGCATCCCGTAGCGCTGAGGGCAGGATGGAGGCCCCCCGCAGCAAGGCGGCCGGCACAGCCAGGTGGGCCCGGGACTGTGGCCCTGAGGGTGGAAGAGCCCAGGGCTGGAGAGGCCAGGGCGAGTCTTGGATGGCGGCCAAGGATCTGGGCCAAGGACGGAGCTGTCAGCTGAGCGGGGAGATGAGGGGGCCAGACTTGGGGGCGGGATGGGGAGGGGTGCTGACTACAGAAATCTAACGGAAGATCCAGGCGTTGACTCAAACAGCCAGGTGGAGACCTGGACTGGAAAGGTGGCTTCCAGAACCCAGAGTGCATGGTGGGTGGAGCCCTGGGCCCCTGGAGGATTCACAGGGACCTCACCCCATCCCCAAAGCCATAACCACAGCCACACGTTCCATTGAGGAATTCCGCAAGCATTATGGTGCCAGAGCCTGGCCCAGCCTCAACACTGTGGGCAGAGCATCCCCTCATGTATTGCTGCAGGGGGCTGACCATGCGGCGGGTGAGACGGTGCCCATGGTGTAACAATGCCACAGGAGGGGGTGCCCTCGTACAGCGATGCCACAGGAGGGGGTGCCCGCGCGTGGTGATGCCACAGGAGGGGGTGCCCGCATGCGGCGATGCCACAGGAGGGGGTGCCCTCGTGCAGCGATGCCACAGGAGGGGGTGCCCACGCGTGGTGATGCCACAGGAGGAGGGTGGGAAGACGGGACACTCGCTCTCTAAAGTGAAATGCAAGTTTCTGGAAGGAAGTTGGCCCGTCAGTGATGCTCTTTCAGACCTGACGTAGACCATGGATGCTGAGGGCCTGGTGCCCCAGCTCTGGCCACAGCCCCAGCCCAGCCGCCTCCTGATGCCTCACCCAGTGGGGCTCGAGGAGGGCTGCCTTGCCCCACCCCCCACAGAGAGCCTTGGGCCAGGATCCGAGTACCCAGCTCTGCCCAAACATGCTCATCGGAACCTGCCCTCAGTGTTCTTGTGTCCAGCTGGCGTCTCCCCTCTGGACGCAGGGACCAGGGGTGAAGGGCTTTTGTGGGAAGCTTTATGAGCAGCAGTGAAGTCCTCGTGAGCTCTGCTTGAAGCTGCTGCTGACTGTGACAGTGACACTGTGACGTGTTTTCCCCAGGGATAGGAGAGTGCTGCAGGAGTGGAGAGAGCACACCCAGCTGATGAAGAGGAAGAAGGAGGAGCTGAGCGAGCTCCTGCCCCCACAGAGGACGCTGGTATGCGGGTGGGCGGGGGCCTAACAGCAGTGGGACCACGGTGTGGACAGCTCCACGGAGGACACCGTGCTCACGAGTCCTGTTCAGTCACGTGGGGCAGAGGGGTCTGCAGATGCCCCTGCTTCCTGAAGTAAGAGGCTGCGACCCAGAGAGTCAGCAATCTGCCTGCAGACCGACGTGTGACTGTGGGGCTGGTGGGACCTCCATAGATGGGAGGGTCTGTGTCTGCACCCTCGACCACCACCTCTCTGCCTTCTGACCGGTGTTTCCTTTCTATCTGAGGAGTCAGGTCTCCCATGAGGAAGGCGGGACGGGGTGGGAGAAACTGAGGAAGCAAACACCTGGAGTTGAGGTGCCACAGGGTCTCCTTGCCCTTGGTCTCAGCCCTGGGAGGCTGGTCACCTTGGAAGCCATGAAGCAGTGGCTCAGCGGCCTGTCCCCTCCGTTCCCAAGGATGGTGGCAAACACTGGGGTCACCAGCTCCCCCGTTGTGTGGTGCACAGGTTGACCTGAGGGTAGCCCCTTTTCCCTTTTTCCTCCTGAACCGTCTAGGGGTCTCAGCCCAGACAGGCACGGAGGCCTGGACCGCACCTGCTGGCCTGTGCCCTGGGAGCAGTGGGCAGGGTGCCTTTGAACTTGGTCACCATGGTTTCTCAGTTCTGTGAGGAAATGTTCACTGTGTGTGACCCCACAAGGCCGGGGATTGCCTCTAGGCCCCCGAAGTGGGGGAAGGCACCCTGAGCCACGGGGCCTCCATCTCACAGCAGGGTGAGCAGGTGGGTAGGCAGCCACTTGGACAGCCCAGGGGTCTGTTTTTCTTGTAACTTTATTTTGAACTAACTTTAAATTTAGAGAAAGGTTGCCGAGAGCGCGTGGTCTCCGTGTGCCCCTGCCCAGCTCGCCTGTGTTCACATCTTCCGCCACCACAGACGTGCTCGGGCCCGGGCCTGACAGTGGGATGGTGCTGTGACGACAGGAACGCTGGACTCACCATGTTCTCACTGACGTCCTTCTTTGCTCCAGGGTCCCCAGCGCTTGGCTGCCATGTCCCCACAGTGTCCCGCAGGCTGTCCACCCTGGCCTTGCAGTTTTGACGTGTACTGACCAGTTATTTTGTCGGCCGTCTCATTCATCTCAGTTACTTGTCTGATGCTTCTCACGATCGGGCTGAGGTCTTGCATTCAGGGCTGGAAGAGCACAGAAGTGAAGCCGCGTCTGTCTGTGTAGCACATCACGGGATGTGGCGTCGGCGGACCTTGGTCCCTCCCTGGAGAGGCGCCGTCTTCGCCCCGAGGCTGGTGCATCCCTTGGGAGGACGCTGGGATGTGCAGTTGCTGCTTCTCGCATGCTTGTGCCTGCTTCTTAGCCTCCTGAGGTCCGTCTCCTATCGGGAATCTTTGTGATCGAATTCTTCTGCCACCTAACACTTCCCAAGTTGCCTTTGTCCGTCCAAATGAGGAGTGGTTTGTTAACTTTGAAAACAAAAGAGGGACCATATAGTCCTAGTGGAAGGTCATGGTGGGACGCCCTGATTTCCAGCATTGGAAACCTTCCAATTCAGGTGCGGTTGGAGTCACTGGGCCCTGCCTGCTGGCTGAGGTTGCCTGCCCAGTTCTGGCCTGCTGTGATAGCCCCCCAGCCCCCGGCCTGGCTGGGCTTCGCTCGGCCGCCAGGTCCTCAGAGTGACAGGTGAGAGGGCCCCTGGGACTGTGGCCTTTCCCACGGGATCTGTTCGTTCACGTGACACGTGGTTCTGACTAGAGAAATCTGTCTAGGGGGACAGAATTAGAATGGCTTGTTCTCCTAAAGGTGTTCCAGACCCTGAAGCTGTCTTCTCTGCGAGCTTTCATGTTCCTTTACTGTTAGTGATGTCAGAGCCGCAGCAGCTTTCAAGGAAACCGAGCTCCCTGTCACCTCTAAGTAAACTGGGAAATCCAGGAGCTCTAAACTAAGAGTAGAAAAATTTTACTTCATAAAACTGAAATATGTCATATGGCCTAAATACTGTAATCAAAGTCAAAAGACAGGGGAAAATATTTGTGATGTTTGTGACAAAAGATTACTACCTAAAATATGAAGAAGGATTATAAGTAGATTTTTAAAAGTTAAAGAATCCAGTGGGAAAATGGGCAAAGAGTGTGACAGGCAGTTCACAGACAGGGAGGCCCAAATGCGACAAATAGTGACAGGGCCCCACCCGCTCAGGAGGCGCGGTGTCACCTGCTAGGGTGGCCGAGAGGAGTGAGGGTGACACGGGGCGGGAAGGCTGTGAGGGGAATGCTCCCAGTTGCTGCTGCCACGGCCGCTTCAGCTTCGTGCAAAAGGTCTATTGAGAACACACCTTTCTGTGAACACTCGAGTAGAGCATCTTACAGAAACAGAAGCAGCCACACCGTAAGCGTCTATATGCAAAGACGCATCTGAGCGTTTCAGTGTCGTCTGCAGGGCGGACATGAATAAATGAAGACCATCTGTGTGTCCCCAGTAGGAAAGGGCCACATGGCTTCAGTCCCGTCCGAGGGCCTCCTGCAGAGGGGCGGGGGGGGGACGCAGGGCGCACTCGGTGCAGGGCGGTCCTGGGGGCGGAAGGGCACTGCTCCCCCCTCCTGCTCCGTGTGTGTGCTGCTTTGCTGTCTCGTTAGACTGGGTATTGGGTGGATCTCCCTCCTCTTATTTTCTAGTAATAGTAAAATATGGCTGGGCTGGCTCCTTTCCAAATCATACTTTTAATATTTTTAAAAACAAAATGAAATGTCTGACTTAAAAAAAAACACCTGCTGGGTTTAGCATTTGTTCCTTTCTTCTGTGGGAATAATGTTTGGGAGAGTCCTGATTAACTGGAAGCGTGCAGCTCTGACAGTCAGCAGATAGTTGTAATTCTGCTGTGTCCGCAGCCTGGCAGCATAGTGGGCGTGGGGCCGAGGGAGGGTTGGAAGGCCATGCCTGCTCCCCCTTGCTCTCCCCCCACTTTCCCTCCTCTGCCTCCCCTCTCCCTCTCCCTCTGTCCTCTCCCTTTCCCCGTGCCCCCTCCCTCCCACACTTCCCAGGTGTTAAACCCCTCTTAAGAGTCAGGCATGTGCTAGAGTGGCACTGATGACACGGAAAGACAAGGTCCTGCCCTGGTAATCCGTGTAGAGGTGACCTGACAGATAAGACAGTTCCAGACAGTCTTGGTAAGCACTTGCATTGACGCCACCAGACTCCAGCTGGAGGAGCCCCTGGGAGGAGGTTCAACCCCCCCAGGAGCCCACCCAGCCTCCTCCCTGCACTCACACTTGCCCTGTTCCTCCCGCTGTCCGGCTTCCAGATGCCCTGAGAGGTGCACCCTCTCTCCTTTCGTAGCAGCTATACTGTCCCAACACACACAGGCAGACACACACGCAAGTATACACACACGCACCCACATGTGTAAAGCTCCCTGAGGTAGGAGGGGGTCAGTCTGGTTCTCAGGCTTGTGCATCAGGCATGGGGTTATGGGAGATCCCTCGGCAGCCCGGGGCCAAGCCCAAAGGGGCGTTTTATCAAAGCTCACCCGGCTGAGAGCACAGACGAGTGATAGGGGGAGCCAAGGTTGGGGGTGGTGCAGCAACTGGTCAGGACACCGTGTAGGAGAGCCCAGAGCTCCGACCTGACACCCAGGTGTGGCCCAAGAAGGACGGAGGGGAAAGGAAGATTCCAGAAGGCACAGCCAGTAGCTAGGGAGCAGGGGAGAGGGAGTCAGGCTGGAGTTGGAGGATGGCACTCTGTGGCTGAGACACGCCGGGTCCAGGCGAGCAGAAACCTGGTGTGATGTCACAGGCCCCAGGAACAGCGAGCTTTCCAGCATCTGTGGTGCTGTGTGAGCCCAGTTTGTGCAATGCTGTAGAAGTTTTAAGGAATTTGTTGTTACGCAATAAATGTAAGCAGTCTGTGGATTCTTACAGAGAGCTTTCCAGAACAGGTCAGCCTTTATCCTGTCGCCCTCTGCCCCGCCGTCACCCTTCTCCCCGCCGGCTGCCTCCTGGCCACCGCCCACGCCCAGCAAGTCCCATGACCCACAGCCTCAGCCGTGCTTGGCTCTCGAGGCCTTCTGGGGGTGGGGTCAAGAAAATGTTGTTTAGGAGACCCTGGGCCATAGCAGGGGGCTGTTGACGTCTTTGAGACCTGCCATCCGGAGCTCTGGGACCCCTGGAGCCGGCAGTGGCTGCTCGCCGCCTTGGGGGCGGGGTAGGGCTGGTTAATGGGGTGCAGCTGAGCTCTAACTGTGTCCTGTTTACGTGTGGAAGTTGCGTGTTTTCACGTGGAATCGCAGTGGTTTTTATCAAAAACCAGCACTGAAGAATTTCTCGTAAGTTTTCAAAGTTTGTTTGTGCCGTTTCATCACGTCGTTGATCCAGGACCGATGGGTTTATAATGCAGCTTTCTGACTACAAGACTTTCTGCTTTCTCTCCCTGTCGGTCAGTCATGCGTTAGCAATTCTGTATCAGCTTGAAACTTCGTGGCTTAGGAATGCAGTCCCATCTCTCTGAAGGACTCGCACCCATTGTAGGTCATGTGTTTTCTGTCTGTTGTGCTGACAGAATTCCGAGTGGGTGTCACCTGGGGCAGCACGCCGTGTGTCCCTGCGCTCTGCCTTTCCACCTGGGCCGGCCGGGAAGGCCTCTGCAGAGAGGTCCAGCCAAGCCTGAGGCGGGAGCAGGAGGGAGCCGAGGCCTCAGGCTGATGGCCTGGGTGTGAGAACAGCATTCTCTAGATATCAGTTATTGACTCCCTCGCAGATGTGAAACTGTGTGATGCTCCTGGAAGACGCTTTGTGTTGACAGCAGCCTTGTCTTGGATCCTGAGAGCATCTTGTGTTTTCCTAGGTGGCATCAAAGATTCCCTTTGCCACAGATCTGATGGATAATGAGAAAATACCAAAGAATTCATTTGGAAAAATGAGACAAAGCAAAGAGAAATCATCGCCAGCAAGTAAAGAAATGGGGTTAGTAATGGGTTGTGCTCCAGAACTCCTGGGGCTCAGTCCCCTGCTGCCACGTGCATTTGCTCCCTGCCCCCCAGCCCCTGCTGAGTGCCTCCTGGAGTCCAGGCATGTGGTAGGCTCAGGGACAGATGGAGAGTGGGAGAGGCGTGGTCCCTGCCCCCAGGGAGCCCCCATAGCCACTTCCCACTTAGGTCCCCTCGGCCCCTAGAAGCCCTTTCCCCACCCAGAGTGGCAGCTGCTCTGGGGTCCTGGCATGTGACCCCTTTAACCTCATCAGCAAGCATTTCTTTGGTTTTCCCGGGTTCACAGTGGGTAGTGGTCTAGCGTCTGCACCCCTGGAATTACTGCTAAGCGTGCCCATCCTTCCTCAGCTGCTCTGAGGCCTTGTCTATAAAGACCCCCCACCAGACTGAACCTCCGTGTATGTGTGTGTGTGTCTGTCTGTGCATTTTGCCAAGAAACTTCACCCTCTGATTCCTCCCCTCTGCATCACACACACACTTCTCAGGCAGCCCGGAGACACCAGGAAGCCCTGAGGCTTCGGCATGGCCCTGCTATGCCCTTCTTGCTTTTGTGGCCTGCTCCTGCCCACACCAGGCCCCCTGCGGGTATGCAGTGGAGGAGGCTCCCCCGGGCTCAGAGCCAGAGCCGAAGTGAGCTGTGGGCCATGGGGGATGCACCTGCTCCTGGCCCGCAGCCCTTTCCTGGGAGGACCGGCCGGCTGCCCGGCTGCACGGCCCCCTGCTGTGTATTGTAGCAGCTCTGGAGACCACTTGAGGTCCTAGAGGCCTGGAGGCAGGTCACGATGGAATGCATGGGGCAGCGAGGGGGTCTTCTTTTCTCAGGGAATCATTCCCCTCTTGGCCAGGAGCTCTGGGAGAAACTCCAGGTCTGCAGATTGAATCAGCCCCCAGCCATTGGGGATGGTTTAGACTAAAATTGACAGCGTTTGCATGTTCTCTCACATCCCCCAGGGCATCTGGGTCACCCTGATGGGCCCTTAGAAAGCTCACAGCAGCCCACGTCCATCCACAGACTGCCCGCTGCCCTGCAGGCATGAGTTTACTAATAACAGGAGTCTGCGGCACTTGGCGAGAGTGCGCCGGACCCTGGGGCCTGTTGTGCAGGATGCGGGAGGCTGCCATGCTATCTCCGCAACAGTTATTCTGAAAAGCAAACGAAACAGAGACAGACCTTGCTGCTGGGTGCAGTGCGGTGGGAGGCCGGGCGGCGGGAGCATTGGTGCTCTGGATGGACGCGCCTCGGCACCCCACGCCCGAGGCGCTACGGGGGTCTGTGGGGTGTGAGACGCTGCAGCAGGGTCTCGGGTCTCTCTGCCATCTGAGTGTGATCATGCTTAAAGTCAAAGGACAGGAACCCAAATCCCTGATGCTAGCAGAACAAGTAGGTCTAAAATCCTCACTTTATACAATATTCTGTGCTCTTCTGAGGACTCATGAAAAGTGTGTATTTCATAGGAAAACAAAGACACACTCTTCTCCTTTGTGTAGCACAACATGCTGTGTCCTAAATAATATCTTAAATGAATTTGAAGTTTCTAAAGGAGAGTGTGTGTTCCAGTGGCTTTTAAGCTAAGGAGAAGGGCTGGGAGAGGCGGCTGGGGGTCTGTCCGTGAGCTGGGCCCAGAGGGAGCGGGGCCGGAGGGAACGGGGCCCAGAGGGAGCAGGGGCCTGGAGGGAGCAGGGACCTCTTATGGCTGTGCTGTCACTGCATTGGGAGGGCATACAAGCCCCAGGACTGTGATTTGTTCTGGAGGAGAAAAGGAAAACTCTTTCTCCCCTGTTGGAATTGAAATCGCTGAGGCTCAAAGTGTAAAATCATTCTCTTATTGCCCTTTGCTTTCTCAGTGCCGCCCAAGAGGGGGATTTAGAAGAAAAGCTAAAGCAGCACATAGAGCAAATGCACGAACGAAGGAAAAGGTTTCGGGGGATGGTCCCACTCGAGGAAATAAGGAAGGCTACACAGGACTTGGAAATTGTAAGTATTTGTTGGCTCTATTTAAAAACAAATTATTTTATTAAAAATCAAAGAGAACTTGCTATGCCTTTGCAGAGCATGCATTCTCTAAAATTGTGAGGAGGCGTTTTATGTGCCTACAGCGTGGGACGTTCCAGAATTTCGGTTGGTCGGAGGATAAGGAAATGTTTCTGCGAGTGTGAGCCCTCAGATGTGTTCGTTGCGCCACCTGACGGTCCCCGGCAGCAGTCTCTGCGTTATCAGTGGATGGGACAGGACGTGTCTGTGGGGTCCTCACCTGACGCTCCTGCCCAGCAGAGCCTGGCAGGGCCGTGAGGGCTGCCGCTGCGGAGACGGCCTTGGCTGCATCTGGGCCACGTGCTGACGGGCCACAGTGTTCATGTGCTGGGACGGTTGGTGTCTTCTCACCCAGCTGCTGGCATCGTCCATCTGTTCCACAGACACTGATAAGCACCTACTGTGTGTGCAGAGACGTCTGGGATTCTGAGAGTCATGCAGTGATCAAGGAAGACACTGTTCCACCCTGAATGACACACAGTCAGGCCATCCAGCCTGTGAAAGGAAGCCGCTGCCCTCGCCGAGAGTGACCAGGCCTTGACGAGAACCGTGATGCCAGTGTGCCCTCGCTTCTCATGGCCGCAGGAAGACATGCCTGTTCTCCGAGACCACCCAGGCCCCTGGCTCATGGGGTGGTTCAGATCTTCATGTCGCACCCTGGTGCAGCCACTTGGGTCTGGGTGGCGCTGGGCCATGCCCCCAGAGCCAGCGGCACCATCCCCACACCTCATTTGAGGGCTCCGTTGCTGTTGTCCCCTCTTTGCTGGGGCCCAGGCGGGGATGAGGGAGGGAGGAGGGCAGGCTGGGCTGGGCCACTTGAGAGACCCCACCTGGTCAGACGCGGCCCCCTCTTCTCAGACCATTTTCCTTCCCAGCCCGGAGAATTTCACCTGCCTCAGGTGAGCCTTTGTTCTCTCCAAATCTGTTGTTAATGCATATAGCTTCATCCTTGGACGCCCAAAATCCTACCTCTCAGGGCTTCTAAATATCTGATCTGAACCCACTGCTTCAGATTATGGACTCAAAAGTCTGTTTGGTGTTATGAACAACTCTAGGCTCACAAATTTGATAACCTACATGAAATGGACCAATTCCTTGAAAGACGCTATGTGCTAAAACTCACACAAGAAGAAACAGACAATCTGACTAGGCCAATATCTATTCAATTTAATCAATAGTTAATAATTTTCCAATGGGTTCACTGATGAATTCTGTGAAACAGTTAAGGAAGAAATTATACCAACTCCACAATCTCTTCCAGAAGATGGAAGCCGATGGATACTTCCTAACTCGCTCTGTGAGGCCAGCATTACCCTAATACGAAGACCAAAGACGTTACGTGAGGGGAAGAGTGCAGGCCGATCTCTCTCATGAACAAGAGGCAGAAATCCTCAACAGAATATTAGCAAATTGAATTCAGCAAAGTTTAAAAAGAATTATTTGTGACGACCAAGTGGAATCTATGCCAGGTGTGGAAGGCTCATTCAACATTTGAAAATAAGTTTGTGTAATGCATCACATCATGGCTAAAGAGGAAAAATCACATAATCATAGAGATGCAGAAAAAGTGTTCGACAAAATCCAACACTCACTGGGGCCGGCCCAGTGGTGCAGTGGTTAAGTTTGCACGTTACACTTCGGTGGCCCAGGGTTCCCCAGTTTGGATCCCGGGTGCGGACATGGCACCGCTTGGCAAGCCATGCTGTGGTAGGCGTCCCACATATAAAGTGGAAGAAGATGGACACGGATGTTACCTCAGGGCCAGTCTTCCTCAGCAAAAAGAGGAGGATTGGCAGCAGGTCTTAGCTCGGGGCTAATCTTCCTCAAAAAAAAAAAAAAAATCCAACACTCATTAATGATAAAAACTCTCGGCAAACTAGGAATCGAGGGGAACTTCCTCCACTTGAAAAAGAACATCTACAGAAACTACAGCTAGCATCATACTTAATGTTAGAAACTAGATGCTTTTCCCCTAAGATCTGGAACAAGGTAAGTGTGTCCTCCTCACTATTTCAACATCGTATTGGAAATCCTAGCTAATGCAATAAGTCAATAAAAGAAAAAAAAGAAATAAAGGTTACACAGATTAAGATGGAAGAGATAAAACTGTGTTTGTTCTCAGATGACATGATTGTCCAAGTAGAAAATCCCAAAGAATCAACCAAAAAAGTTCCTCAAACTAACAAGCGATTATAGCAAGGTTGCAGGATACAAGGTTGATATACAAAAGTCAGTCACTTACTGTATACCAGCAATGAACCAAGTGGAGTTTGAAATTAAAAACACAATACCGTTTACATTAGCACCAAAAAAAAATGGTGCTAGGCATAAATCTAACAAAATATGTACAAAATCTATATGAGGAAAACTACAAAACTCTGATGAAAGAGACCAAGAAAGACCCAAATATATGGAAAGATGTTCCGTGTTCATGATTAGGAAGACTCAATATTGTCAAGATGTCAGTTCTTCCCAACTTGGTCTGTAGGTTCAATGCAATCTCATTCAAACTCCTGGCAAGTTATTTTGTGGATATCAACAAACTAATTGTAAAGTTTATATGGAGAGGCAAGAGACCCAGAACACCCAACATGCTATGGCAGGAGAGGGACAAAGTTGGAGGATTAACGCTACCCAACATCAAGACTTACCATAAAGCTACAGTGATCAAGACAGTGGGGCATTGGTGAAAGCACAGACAAATTGATCGATGGAACACAAGAGAGAGTCCAGAAATAGACTCACCTAAATATAGTCAACTGATCTTTGACAAAGGAAGAAACGCAACTCAATGGAGCAAAGATAGTCTGCAACACTTCTAGATAGTGCTGGCTATCCATGGACAACTGGACATCCATGTCAGAAAAATGAATCTAGACACAGACCTTACTCCCTTCACAAAAATTTACTCAAAGTGGCTCACTCTCATCAGACTGTATACATTAAATATATGTAGGTTTTTTGTATATCAGTTATATCTCAACAAAGTTATAAAAAAAAAATGGATCACAGACCTACATGTAAAATACAAAACTCCCAGAAGACAACATGGGAGAAAATCTGGAAGACCTTGAGCTGGCGATGACTATTTACATAGAACTTCAGGAGCATGAAAGAAAAAACGGGTAAGTTGACTTCATTAAAATTTAAAAATTCTGTTCTGTGAAAGACACTGTCAAAAGAATAAGACAAGCCCCAGACTTGGAGAAAATATTTGCAAGACTCATTTAATAAAGAACTGTTATCCCAAATATACAAAGAAGTCTTAAAAACTCAACAATAAGAAAACAACCCAATTAACAAATGGTCCACAGCTCTCAACAGACACCTTATCAAAGAAGATATATAGATGTTAACTATATAGATGCTTGACATCACAGGTCATTAGGAATTGCAAATTAAAACAAGCAGATACCACCACACACCTGTTAGAATGGCTGTGAACGCTGAAAACACCAAATGCTGGTGAGGATGTGGAGCGTCCCAAACTCAGATTCGTTGCTGGTGAGGATGCAAAATGGTGCAGACACTTTGGAAGACAGTTTGGCAATTTCTAACAAAATTCAACCTACTCTTAACTATCCATCCCGCAATGATGCTCTTTGGAGTTTACCCGAGAGTTGACACCATGTCCACACAAAAACCTGCACGCGGATGTTTCTAGCAGCTTTGTCCGTAATTGTCAAAACTTGGAAGCAACCAACACATCCTTCAGTAGGAGACTGGATAAGCTGCGGTCCATCCATACAGTAGAGTATTACTCAGCCCTGGAAAGAAATGAGCTCTCAAGCCATGAAAAGACATGGAGGAACCTTAAATGCACGTTACTAAGTGACAGAAGCCAATCTGAAAAGGCTACGTACTCTATTATTTCGACTATACAGCATTCTGGAAAAGGGTAAAACTATGGAGACAGTAAAAAAAATCATTCTTTGCCAGGGTTTGGGGGAGAGAGGGCTGAACAGGCGGAGCTCAGAGGCGGTGGGGCAGTGAAACTCTGCGATGCTATGATGGTGGGTCTGTGTCCTCACACGTCCAGGCGCACAGAAGGTGTGACGCTGAGTGAAGCCCCGTGTGGACTGTGGACTCGTGCTGACGATGTGTCAGTGCTGCTCCTTCCCTTGTGACAAGTGACCGTCTGGTGGAGGATGGAAACTACTCTACAGAAAGAAAATCTATTAATTTCAAAAAAGTCTATTTTGAAACTGAAACCTGAGCACTGGCTCTTGTGCTCTGCACTGTTCCCCGGTGACCCCTTCCCCGAGGAAGGAGCTCAGAGTGCCCTGCTGCCCCAGGGAGGGAGAGCCAGTAGACCAGAAGAGAGTGACACGAAGGAAACCGCAGTGGATGGTCTCGAATGCCTGCTCCAGCGCAGGCTCGTCTCTTCCTTCTCTGTCACAGCTACCACGTGGGGAAGGTGGTGTCTGCCCACTTCACAGGACGGAAAGCCGAGCCCCTGGAAGATGGGGCGACCGGCCCAAGGTGACGCGGTACAGCTGGCCTTTGAGACAACCCAGGTTTGTCTGGACCCCGAGCCTGTGCGCAACTCTGTGCTGCCCCCTTGGGGACACGAGCCACTGAGTTTACTTCAGGCTTTAAAGCTTCTCTCTGCTTTTCTGTGATTAAAGACATCTACCCAAGTTTCTTGAGACGTGGGCAGCTCGGCCACCCTGGGTTGCTGCTGAGGGCCTGGCTCCCAGGTGACTCTCGGAGCTTCAGGGAGGAGGGACGTGCTGCCCCACCAAGGAGAGCTGGAAATGCCCACTCCCCGCGGCCACACGGTCCGTGCAGCTCTGGGCTCGCAGAGGCCCAAGTGTTCCCACAGCATTCGCTTCCTTCCTGCCACGTCCTGGCGTCGGGAGAGCCAGAGGAAGGCGCGACGTGTAAGTTCTCAGGAACACAGTTGGGAAGCAGCCTGTCTCGCCCCGTGGAAGTTGGCGGTGTCGAGGCACACTGTCCTGCTCTTCCCGGTGGCGTTGGCTGCTCTGGCAGCTCCTTCCTGCCCTCCTGCATCCCGCTCGCCTCCAGCAGGGCCCGCCTGCGCGTCTGGGCTGTGATTGAGGTGCTAGGGAAAGTACACGAAAGACGCTCCTCATCTCCCCTCGCAACTCTGTTCAGGATCGGCCAGGCCAGCGGTAGAAGGTTCTCAAGTTCAAAACAATTGGGAATGAGATCCAGGCCGTGGAGCACAGCTGGGCGAGAGGGGCCCCTGAGGCTGGTGGGATGTGTCGGCGGGCATAGCGGGGCGGTCTGATAGCTTCATTTTAGGAGATGATCTTGATTATCCTTTTGTTTTCTGAAATTTCCCTCTGAGGACCTGACTCTCCCAAGGCCCAGTCCATTTCAAGTGACCATCTTTTTTTATACCGCCCACACAGGACCACTAGCCAAAAAGAAGAGTGCTGTGTCTTTTCGCCCGGGTGGGGAACAAGTCTGTCCAGTCCTGGGGAGAGGACGGCTCAGCTCTGCCTGCCCTGGGGGTGAGCCTGTCCTTCTGCCTCCCGCAGGAGGGCTGGTCCTGGCGGAGCTCCCGTGAGCAGGAGCGCCTGGGCCCCAAGTGCTCGTGCGCCAACCCAGGCCTGTCCTCTGGAGCCTCCACCCTGAGGCAGCACTGGAGCCAGAGCCCTGGCCTGTCCGCAGCTGGCGCGGAGTCCCCGTGGGCGGGCCTCGCTGCAGCCCAGGGCGGGCATGCGAGGTGAGACATGTGTGCACCATACGAGCTCCCACCCAGCCCCTCGGAAGCAGAGGTGTCGTGTCCAGCCTGCCTCCTTCCCCTCTGGTTTCCTTCTGCACAGCAGTGTGGTGGCCAAGCGCCAGGCCAGTGGTCAGTGAGCAGCTCTCGCAGCTGGTATGCCGGCTGTGGGAGACACAAGCGCCCTGGCCAGAGCTGGTGTGAGAGTGGACGGCCAGGATGGACGCCTGGTGAGAGCCAGAAACAGCCAGACAGAAGAGGGACATGCTGAGAACAGGCCAGCCAGTGGACCTGCCCTCCAGGGGTGCACAGCCATTCTGCACATGGGTTAATCTTCAGTCCGCCCCGAGACTCCAGCAGAATGACAGGAAAGGAGCAAAGTATGCGGACTCCTCAGAGCAGACAAAGTGGAGAAATGTCGACTTCTCCTGTTGTCATTTGTCACAGAGCACGTGCCACCCCATTAAAGGCCGTGCTTCCCAGCCTCCCTTGTGGCTAGACGAGGGCATGTGACTACCTTCTAGCCAATAGGATGGGAGTGGAAAATGTGCATAAACTTCCTGAGCTTGTCTTCCCCTCTCTCTGGCTGGAATGCAAACATGATGGCAGGAGCTGGGGCAGCCATCTCAGACCCTGAGGTGAAAGCCTTGGATTGAGGAGCAGAGTAATGTTCTCCAACACCTAGAGCTGCCCTCTTAGGTAAACCCTCCACCTGGTGTTCCACCGCCATCATCTGGATCTCTGTTACAGCTGCTAGGCCTGCATCCTAACCCACACTCAGGCCAGTGTGGTTTGGGAAGAAGAAAGCCACCTAGTGAGGCAGTGGAAGGGCCAACTGAGAGGAGTGCCCACAGGAAGCTAACCCCCAAACACAGGACTGGGAAACTGAAACAGGGTGAGAGGTGAAAGTGTGCGAGGTCAGATGAGGCCCCAGGCTCTCCTCCCCACCCTGCCTGTCAGCGGCTGACTCCAGCCCACCCAGCAGGAGGCCTAGGGTGTGGTCTCTGGAGAGGGTGAACAAGGAGGCACCACTCCACTAAGGCCCGGAGGCTTTCCTGAGCGCGGCGAGTGGGGAGGCTCCGGCCTGCGCTGGTGCTGGGGGCCAGCCCATCCCCTCTAGTCACAAGATAGGAGGGTCTTCACTGAAGAAGTCACCTGACCAACACAAATGACCAGAGAATCCTGACCCTCGGGCATCCCTGGCCTGACCCAGCCGACAAGGCTGCCTCCCAGCTGAAGCCCCGTGCCACACACACCCGATGGAATCTCGTTTTAGCGCCTCCTCCTGGAGGGGCTGGGAGCCAGGCTTGAGCAGCCTCCGGGGAAGGCCCAAGAAGCAGGAGGCTGGAGCCGCTGCCACCGCCTGGGAAGGTGCTCGTGGAAGAGGCGGGGCCACTGGAAAGAAACTAAAAATTGAAAACGAGAATGAGATCCTCTGGATGATAATAGAAAATTTTGCTCCCACGAAACAAGTGGTTATAGAAACAGAACTCTCAGATTGCCAAGAACTCGGAGTTAAGTTAAAAATATGGCAAAAATTTTTAAAAATTAAAAAAAATGTGAATCAATAGGTGAAGTGGAGTGAGTCCCCTAGGAAGCAGAGCGAAGGGAAGAGGAGAGAGGGAAACGGAGGAGCTGACCTGGAGGACTGGCCGAGGGGTGACGCCACCGGGCAGATCCTGGGAGAGGTGAATCCAGAAGACGCAAGAAGGTTTCTCACCAAGGAACGCGTGTCCAGATGGAAAGCCTGCCTTGTGCCCCGCCCCAGGCTCGGGGTCCTGAACCGAGAGGAGGGGACCCCGTGAGGTTGTGGCGGTGGGGAGGGAATGGGGCACACGCTGAGGAGCAGGAAAGACGGTGGAGCCGCTCCTCACGGCGGCAGAGCCGTCTGCAGCCTGGGCGGGGGCTCGTGCACAGACGCCAAGCCAGGCGCCAGCACAGAGTGGAGGCGAGGACTCTTCCCACACAGCCGTCCCTGGAAGCCACCGCGGGACGCCTTCTCCCACAACAAGGGGCAAACCGAGGAGGAAGCAAGTGTCCCCAAAAAAGGGAGCTGACCAACGAGTGGCCAGGAGCCCCAATGGCAGCCAGCGAGGACCCCAGAGGGTCTCTCCAGCAGAGACAGATGAGTCTGAGGACTGACCTGGGGAGAGGGATGTGGAGCGGAGTTCCACAGTTTGGGAGGATTCAGTGACAGGTGTGGAGGAAACAAAGTAAGTGTTTTAAAGGAGCAGGTCCGGATTCCACAAAGAACACAGATTTCCACGGGAAAGAAAGTGGCACCAGCAGATTCTTGTTGGATCAGCAGCAAGCAGTGTTTACCTGCTCATAACACAGAAACCTGAATGTGGATTCGACCCCAACTATGAGGGGAGGAGGGGGTGCGGAGTCTCAGGGTGCCTGGGCTTGAGGTGGAGGTCCGGGTTATGCCCCAGGGAGGCAGGTCTGAGGGGAGGGGGGAGGAGGAGGGAGGGGGGAGGAGGAGGGAGCGGGGAAGGAAGGGAGCACGAAGGAGGAGAGAGAAGTGCCCCCTCCCTGGGGTGGGGAGGTCCCAGCCCTGCAGACACAGGTGCTGCTGGCCCAGTTCTGTGAGGCAGAGGCTGGAAAGGGCCGGCTCTGGGCTGCTGGCTCTGGCCCACCTGAGGGCCGCGGGGCCTCGTGCCCCTGTCACCTCTTTCTGGCCCAGCAGACTGTCTGGGAATGTGGGATTTGGAGCAGAAAGCCTGCCCCTGATTCCAGGCTCGGCCATCCCTGTGTCTGTGAACGAGGGTGGCCCTCGTGGCCCTGCCTGCCCAGGGCAGGTGTGGGTCTCAGGTGCAATCATGGTCGGCAGGTTGGTCAACGAGCCCCTTGGGGATGGAGCAGGAGAGCCTGGCTCTCCCTTTGCCTGTTCGTTGATTGGCATTTCTTCAGATGGCTGTGTGCCCAGGACGCCAAGGTGGGCCCTGGAGGGGGCCCAGGCGAGCAGCCCACGTGTCTGTCTGGAGAGGTGGTGGTCCTCACAAGGAGGGGAGGTGGGGCAGGCGTGCCCACCTGGCTCCTTGAGGAGGGGCCGCCCCTGAGCAGGCGACGGCTCTGCTCACCTCCATGGGGCCAGCCTGTCAGAGCCAGAGGTGCAATGCTGTCCCAGGTCCGCCCGCCTGGCTAACTTCCACCCCCTCCTTTTCTCCCCAAGGGCAGAAAGCTACAGGATGAAGTAATGAAACTAAAATTGGGATCGACTTTGAGCGAAAATCACCGATTCACAGCTCTCTCTGGAAACCTGTCACTTCGCCCGCCTGCATCACAGCCTCAGAATATATTTTTTAACACGAAATATTAAGAATCTGAAAAAGTTTACAGATACTAATGGCAAGGTGTCGCCTGTACTGACTGAGACATCACCGACCCGACCCTCGGCTGGGCGTCCTGTCCTCAGGTGTCTCGTGTGTGGTGGGGGTGCGGGGGGATCTATTGGGATTTGATGTAACTCTGGTGATTTATTCAGACGCCTCTTCTTCTCATTTCTGCTGCTTTTCTGGGGCTGTAAAGGTTTGAGCTGCTTGAGAAGAGACTGCTGTAAACAAGCCGCGTGCTGTTCGTTTCTGTCGACATGTTTCTGCCAGTCCAGTTGACAGAATGTTCTGGATGTTAGCACCTGCCCCTCCCCCTCTGCCACTCTGCCACCCAGGTCACAAATGTAATCACAGCTTTCAGTGACTCCCTGTTCTATTGTGGGGGAGGCCAGGTCTCCAATTCCTGCCAGGTCAGAAGCCCTGTGGTCCTGTCTGCCCTGGAGGGAGGGCAGCTTGCTCGAGGGCATTGGGGAGCTCACCTGCTGGCAGCCTTGGCCTCGCCCTGCATGTGGGGCAGCAGGTGCCCCTTGGCCTCGCCCTGCACGTGGGGCAGTGGGCGCAGTGGGCACAGCCCTGCCCTGTGGCTCCCGGGCCTCCATCCACAGAGCAGTCTTTATCACGTCCTCACCAGGCTATTCAGATTCTGACGGGTCTCTGCCCTGTAGGTCTGATTGGATGTTAAATAAGGGCTTGATCTTGAAAACATCTTTGATTTGATTTCTTTAATAGATATAGGATTATTCAGATTTTCTGTTTTTGTGTTAACTTTAGTAAATATGTTTTTAATGAATTTTTGCATTTCATCCAAGTTGTCAAATTTATAGCATCAAGTCCTTCAGATGACCTGGACCCGGGCCCTTGTGGCCACCGGCCTCACTCTGGTTGTAGTAGCCACACAGGGTGTCCAGGCCCCCTCAGAAGGTCCCAGTGCCCTGGCCCCTCGGGGAATGGGGTCCCCAGGTCTGAGATGGATGGATGTCAGGGGGTCTGCTCGCTTTTCCTGGCCCCACTCTCACTCGTCAGGGTCAGGACCACTGAGAGCAGCAGGAAGAGGGTTGGGGGCATCAAGACCCACACGCTTAGGGTCTGGGGAAACTCTGAGCCCCACTGGTAAATGTGGACTCTATAGCCAGAAACCACAGCGACACTGATGGCTCCTAGAAACCAGACTCGCAGTGGGAGTGAGAGCTGGGGCCCCATCGTAAGCATCCAGACGGGAGGACCCCACACAGGTCGTGAGAGAGAAGCGAAACTCAGGAGCTGGGCCTCCCCCACTAGACCACAGGAGAACCAGCTGGTCAACCCTGAATGGCTGCTGTTTAAACCACTAGTGGCTTGTCACATAGTGACAGGTAACCGAGACGGGTGGGTGTGGGGCGAAGACACTCGAGGCCTCATCTGAGGGGGAGGAGAGGGCAGGGAGGGGAGGCGTTGGGCTTGAGGCATGGAGCAAACTGACCCGAGACCCTGAGCCCCGAGAGCTGTGCCTGCCTGGGGGCTGGGACTCTGCCCTGACCCCTCCTGCCCCGAGACTCATGTCCCACGTCCGCGAGCCCCGGCCCAGGGCCTGAGCCCGCGGTGCTGAGGCGGCGTGGTTGTGCTTGCGCGTCCAGTCTCACAAACTAGTGAGGACCCCGGGCGTCTCTGTGTGCGTCATGTCTTCAACACGCACCAGCCTAGGACTAAAACCATTTCAAAAATAAAGTTCTTCCTGATGCCCTCCCGTGTTTCAGTCTTTAGGACCCACAGTTATGTCTCCTCTCATTCTTACTGGTGTTTTGGGTTCTTCTTCCTTAATCTTGCTGAGGATTTATCAATTTTGTTAATCTTTGCAAAACAACTTTTGGCTCTGTCGGGTTCCTCTGTGTGTGCGTGTTTCCCGTCTCCCTGACATCTTCTTCTCGCATGCCCTTCCTTCTCTTTTCTTTGGGTTTGATTGGTGCTCAGAGAGACACTTATCACTATTTTTTTTTTGAGGAAGATTAGCCCTGAGCTAACATCTGCTGCCAATCCTCCTCTTTTTGCTGAGGAAGACTGGCCCTGAGCTCACATCCATGCCCATCTTCCTCTACTTTATATGTGGGATGCCTACCACAGTGTGGCCTGCCTAGCGGTGCCATGTCCGCACCGGGGATCCGAACTGATGAACCCCGGGCCGCAGAAGCTGAACTTGTGAACTTAATCACTGCGCCACCCAGCCGGCCCCTGACGTTTATCACTTTTTAATGCGTGCGTTGGAAAAGAAGAAATGTGTAAAATCAATAATCTAAGCTTCCCACTCTGGAAGCTGGGAAAGGTGTTACTTCTCTGTTGCTGTGTAACAAATTACCCCAAAATGCAGTAGCTGGAGAGATGACTGTTTACTCTCTCTCGTTTCTGGGGGTCAGGAACTGGGGGCGGCGCGGCTGGGTTCAGGTTCAGGGTCTCGGGAGGCTGCGGTCAGGCTGGCAGCTGGGTTGCCGTCACCCAGAGCCCCAGCTGGGCCGGAGCCTCTGTTTCCAAGGTCCTCTCTGCTTGTCGGTCAGAGAACGCGTCCTCTATGAGTCCAGTCCATGGACATGGACACACACCCACAACTTACGCTGTCAGTGTTCTGGGTGCACATGAGAAGGGTGTATCTGTAGGTGTCGGACATGGTGTTTTAGAGATGCCAGTTCTCTGTTGAAATTCCCCGTCTCGTGCATTTCATCTGTCTTTTCTTCTCATTTTCTATCACGTGCTGCACTGTCTTAGAATTGTTTAAGTGTGCCTCTCATTATAAGTAAACTTTTAAAGCATGGAGACTGAAGATGAAGTTGCTTTCCTGTAAGAGGACTGCTGGGTCTTCTCCTCTGCCAGGCAGATAAACAGGGAAAGATTTTATCTCCTTGATGCAGTCAGCTTGAGCGGGGTGAGCCTGCACTCCAGCTTCAGTGGGACTCGGGGTACCTCTGCTTCCGGAAGTCAGGAGGAGATGGCTGTCGGGTGTTGCTGCAGGCTCCGCCCTCTGGTGGGACCTGATCCCCTTTGTGGGGGAAGATGGCAGAGGTTTCCCTGTCCTTCCAGGGCAGCCCTCCTGGGGTCTGTAGGCACTCAGCACAGGCCACGGGCCCCCACAGCTCTGCCTGCTTCCCTTGGCCCGGGGCCCCTGCCTCCAGCTGCGCCCTGGGAAGGACAGGCGGGGGCCTCAGCTACAGGAGACTTCTCCCTGGGCACGCTCCCGCGGCAGCCCAGAGCCCCTGTGATGTCTGCCTCGGCCGTTTCGCAGTGGCAGGAGCAGCAGCCTCCCTTGTCTCGCCCAGAAGTCAGCTCCATTCATGTCAGGCTTCTTAAAAAATCACTTTGCTCTAAGAGCGATTCTTAGGAACAGTGTGTAGGTAAAGTCGAAGTCTGTTAGGTTGTGTTAAGAAAAAACAGCTGATAGAAAAATTCAGTCTAAGCGTTCAGTGCAGTGGCTGATGCGCTTGATTTTATTCCTTCCGTCTTTATTGTTTGGTTTTGCTGGTTTGCTCAGGTTGCGTTTCATGCCGTTTTTCTCCTTGTCAACCTGAAGTCCCGTGTGCGTTCCGTTCTTTTAGTACTTAGTTCCCTTTACCTTCACTCATCATCAGACAGGAATTTCTCTCTTAATTTTTGAAAATTAAATGTCAGTTTTGCTCCACGCCTCCCCCAAGCCCAGCCCCTCCCCCCGTTCCCTGCCCACTGCCTCAGAGAGGCCTCCACGGTGTCGTCACCCCACCACCCGTTATCCATCGCCATGTGACAAACCGCTTATGGTTTAAGCAGCCACCGTTGTGTGGCTGGCTGGGCCGCTTCCCCTCTCCCTGTGCCCTGCGGCGGGCTCCCTCCCCTGCCCTGCGCCGTGGCAGGGTCGCCAGGAAGGCGCCTCTTCGGTCTCTCGGTGGGGTGCCCATCTGCGGCCACTGGGCTCTGCAAGTGCAGAGTGGAAGCTTCCAGCCCCGCACGAGGCGGAGGGCCTAGACGCGCACAGCGGCACTTCCTTCCGCTGTGGGTGCAGTCACGGGGCTGCCGGGGCTCCCTGTGGCCGGGAGACCGCACCCACCGCACCCTGCCTGTGCGCAGAGGGCCTGTGCCGTGCGTCAGCGCCCTCTGTTGAGCTCCCTCCCAGCAGGAGCCGGTGCAGCGCCTTATGGAGCAGGTCCGTGCGGACACGCAGACATCCAGACCCGTCTCCTTGCTCACCGCCTTTTCTGCTCCATCTCAAGCTTTCTGCTCCAGTTCATTTGTGAGGGTTCCTTCTCATCACACACGTGCGTCTGGATGTGGGGAGGCAGGGGGCGTCCCCGCCTGACCCTCCCTCTGCCCTCGCAGGTGAATGCACCTGGGCTGGACCTGGGGTGGACATTGCTCTTTGACTTCCAGCTGCCTCCCAGCCCGGTGGTCCCAGAGGGGCCACGCCCGGTTCCCTGGGTTCTGTGGGATTTTGCTTCCTTCCGCACTCGCGCCTGTCTGTGGGCCTTGCTCTCTGCATTCAGGGCTCTCTGCCATCCTACCCGCAGTCAGGTAGCCCTGCCCAGCCGCGCCGCAGCGACACCTCGGATCAGCAGCTGCTTGCTTCCCTTCCTGAAGGGTTGCTCTCCGCCTGCTCCTGTTTGTCACTCTGAAGCCCTCATTACTCAGTGTCACTTCTCCCGGCTCTGTCATTTCCTTCTTTCTGCTCAGTATTCTGAGACTTTTTTCCACTTCATCTTCCATGCTTCTGATTTGCATCCCAACGTGGCTCTTCTCTCCATCAGTGCATTTACGGAGATTCACTTTTTAGCTCTGGAAGTCTGGGGGTGCACACTGCACATGGGCCTCCTCGAAGGCCCTCACTGGCCTGCGTCTGTCTGTGTCCCCTCCTCCCGCCATGACTGGCGCTGGCTCCCTCTGAGTCAGCCCGTCTTCTCTTGGGCGGTTGGCTCCTTGAGATAGGAACAGCTGCCTTGGCTTATTGGGTCAGGACTGGCTACATTCAATGGATGATGAACTGGTCCCCCACCTTTATGGGGCTGGTGCTCTAGGTGCTGTCCCCACCCCCAGGCTCCTGCAGAAAGTGCCCCCCCCCCCAGCCCCCATTTCCTGGCCTCACGGAGGTTGGGACTCAAGCTGCCTTTTCAGCTCGTTCTTGGGCTCTTAGTGGAGAGAGGCAGAGTTACCCCCGCCCCTCACCAGGGCCCATGACCCGCCCACCCCTAATCCTGGCTGCGCACTCCCAATGCTGTTGTCCTTGAGGGAGCAAGAGCCAGCTGACTTCTTGTCGGGGAGGTCCTGAAGAATCCATAGCCCGCGGCCCCCATCTGATTCAGGGGCGGCAGGTGGACTGGCATGGAGGGGAAGGAGCCCAGGGAGTGGCTGTCTTCCCCGGACCCCACACACCCCCTTCTGTAGGTTCGCCAGTGGTTTGTCTGTTTATTGTTCTCCTAAGAACAGGCTGTTGGAACATGTACTGATTCTGTGCTCCAGGATCACTCCACTTCTGTTTTCCCCTTGCTTATTCTGCACCGGCTCAGAGATGACTCACCTGGACGCTTGCTTTGAAAGTGCTCAGGCTAATGGGGGACGGTTCTGGAGGCCTATCCTAACTTAGCCCTGCTCCCGATTGTGGTAGATTGGGGTGTCTGCGTGGGGTGCGCTCCCTCCCTTGTAGATTAGGGTGTCTGGGTGGGGGTGCCCTCCCTCCCTCGTAGACTCGGGGTGTCTGGGAGGGGGTACTCTCCCTCCCTGGTAGATTCGGAGTGTCTGGGTGGGGGTGCCTTCCCTCAGTGTATTCGGGGTGTCTGGGTGGGGTGCCCTCCTTCCCTGGTATATTTTGGGTGTCTTGGAGGGAGTTCCCTCCCTTCCTGGTATATTCGGGGTGTCTGGGTAGGGTGCCCTCCTTCCCTGGTATATTTCGGGTATCTTGGAGGGGGTTCCCTCCCTCCCTGGTAGATTCAGGGTGTCTGGGTGGGGTGCCCTCCCTCTGTGGTATATTCGAGGTATCTGGGAGGGGCTGTCCTCCCTCCCTGGTAGATTTGGGGTGTCTTAGAGGGGGTGCCCTCCCTCCCTGGTAGATTCGGGGTGTCTGGGAGGGAGTGGCCTCCCTCCTGCTCCGCTCTCCAGCTTTGTCATCTCTCCTCCTTCCTTAGCTGCTGAGTGAGCACCACATATGCCTGACCGCCCGGATCCCTGCGTCCTGGGACTTCTCTCTTTTCTGCACAAAGGCCTTGGGAAGGGGGAAAGGAGGAAGGGCCGAGGAAAGGCCAGGGACCTCTGAGGGACAGAGACTGTGCTACCGAGGGCGGGGACTGGCCTGGGACCTCAGTTGACACAGTCACATGGCCTGTGCCATCACGGCAGGCAGTCCACTCAGGACCTGCTTGCAGGAGTTGCTGGCCCTGGTGGCTCCAGTACCACTGGCCTGGGTGCTGCGACCCGTGTTCCCCTGCAGGTGGCACCTTGGGCAGGACAGGCCTGGGTGCACAGCAGTCCCGGAGCCTCAGGGCAGGGGCGGGGTCCTCTGCGCCCACTCACCCAACTGGCCATGCAGGGCAATGACAATGGGGTGCTCTGCGGGCTGACGTCTCAGGTGTCCGTCCTCCTGCCTTGACCTGGCGTCTGCATCATGGCTGGAAGCCCTGGCTCATATTTCATGTTCTTGGATTCCTCAGGGTCCCAGCCCGAAATGAGTGGCAGGATGGGAGGGTGAGGCTCAGCCAGTGGCCTCTGCCCCTTCTCTTCCCACATGCCACTTGTAGACAGTCAAGCCCATAGCTGGTGCATTCAGACTGCCCCTACACCAGCCACTGTCTACACTGGGGAGACTCTTCTGCAGCCCCCATGTCTCAGAAGGACCCACAGTGTGGAGGCATGCCCGGGATGCCAGCCCTGGGACCAGAGGGCAGAAGTGGAGTCCCAGGTGACCACAGGTGGTCCTGAGGGGTGAACCCCAAGTGAAGACACATCCTAGCCCACCCAGGGACGCCTTGCCTGTTGGCAGGAGCAGGACCAGATGGGGTTCTCTGAGGCATGGGGTGTTGGGTGAGGCCCTCCTGCCAGGTCTCAGGGAGATAGCGTCAGTGTCAGGAGGGGCTGGCAGTGCAGCTGGGCTGGTCTGTCTGGGGAGGGGTCCTGCAGGCCACCAGGGTCCTATCCCTTGCCTCCTTGGGTGTCTGGGCAGAGCCCAGGTGTCTGCGCTGTCCTCACGGGTCAGGAAGCCTGGCGCAGCAGGCACAGACGGGCAGGAGCAGGGTGCCATGGGCTGCGTGTTCTCTGGTGCAGAGAGAACAGTTGCTGGTGGTCTTGGGGCAGCCTGAGCCCCATGGGGAGCAGAGCTCACTGGGAGAATGTTCCCCCAGCATAAAACCATCAGCCTCCATTTCCTCCTGGGAGGGACAGAGCAGGCAAGAATCAACTCTGGGCCCCCAGTCCTGTGCTCCCTGTGAGCCCAGGCCAGCTCTCCTGACTGGGAGCTCCCTGGTGGGGTTCAGAGGAGGTGGGGACGCACCGACTTGCGGTGGATGCACCTGGTGCGGTGAAGGGGGAGCGGGGGTCATGTGGGGCCAGCTCCTCTCTGGGCTTGCTCCTGCCAGTGACAAGGGGGACCTGGAGCACAGGTGCTGCCGCGGCTTCAGCCAGCACTTGGGAAATGCCCACGAGGCCTGCCCCAGCCCGTGTTTGTAGAGATGGGGCAGGTGACAGCCACGTGCACCCGTGAGCCTGGGAGTGGGCATGAGAAGGGATGGCGGGCCCCTGCCCAGTGTCTTCTCCAGCCATTACGGCAAGGGTTGGTCTGCACCCTGGGAGGCTGGTCCCTGGACTCGGCCTGAGGGACAGGCACAGCCCTCTCCTGGAGCCACCACCCGCCCACCCAACACTTGGTGTGTGCGGTGTCTGCTTTCCTGGTGGGCTCGGGAGGCCTGTAGGGGAGAGCAGGAGGCAGGACGCAGCCCTCTGCAAGCCAGGGGCCTGGAAACATTGTCTGTGAGTCCTGAGAGATTTTTCTCCAAGTATCCCCAGATGTGGGTAACTTAAAACTAGTGAAATATCATGACGTCTTGGCAAATAGAAGCCCCACCTTCTAGTGAAGTTTGACAGGACTGTGAGGTTAAAATAACCACACACCGACACACTAAAGACGTAACGAGGGACCAGGAGGATGGTGGCCCAGGAAGCGCGGGGGCTCCAGCGAAGTTTATTTCATAGGAGTTCCTCCTCGCTCACCGTGGCCACTGATGAAAGGGTGTGAGTCTGGCTGCAGGCCCAGCGAGGAGAGGCCCTGGGAGGGGAGACCCTCGGCTCCATCCTCTCCTCCTTGGGCCGCATGCTGCACTCAGGCTGCACGAGGCCAGCGGTTGGGGAAGACCTGCCCCTCCAGAACTTTCAATTCCTGCGTTTAAAGAGAGCCGAGGGCTGCCGCTTCCGGGCAGCGCTGCCCTGTAGCGGTGGCTCCACTCTCCACGAGCCCTCCTGCTCCTCCTGCCTCCGTGGGCGTGGCCCCACCTGGCCTGACCCAGGAGGGGGACTCCCAGCTCCTCACCCCACCCCCCAAGGTGGGCCAGTGGGGAGACTCATGCTTTTATGCGCTTCGAGGTCTACAGGTCCATTTCTCAGGCCAGTGTTTCAGGAGGACAGGCCGGCCTTAGGACCCTTTTTCTACTTGAGGCCACTCGACACTCGGCCTCTGCAGAGCTCCTCCAGGAACACCGCCCTTCTCTCCATTGGTGACTCCAAGGAGAGAGATCAGTTTCTGGCCAAGCGGTTTGGATCAACATGGAGGGAGAGCTCTCTTCTCTCCAACACCGGGACCTCCAGGGCTAATCACAAACCAGCAGAATGGGGAACTGAAGTGCATGTTACAAGTACAGCAGGCAGGGGGTCGGTCAAGGCTTGCTCTGCCACCCCTATTGCTCATGACCCAACACCAGTTTGGGAGGCTCTGCATTTGTTTTCCTTGTCGTGGAGAACAGGCTTACCTTAAAGGAAGAAACAGAGGCTGGTTCTGAAAAAAGGCCACAGATCAACTGTTTTGAAATGAAAGCAGTTATTTGGGGAAGAGATTCCTCCCCTAAAAGTGCTCTTACTCAGATGCAACCACAGGGCCTTTGGATCTGGGTCTGGAGGGAATTCATGGCCACCGCTGAGAGCCGCCCTGCTCCCGGGGGCTCCCCTGGCTCCTCTGCCAAGGGTGCAGGAGAGCACGGGTTATGGGGTGGGCGAGGCGATAGGGAGCTCTCTGGGAGGCACCAGCCCCCAACCAGGACCCTTTAGCATCTGTACTGGCCTAATACCAGTCAGGGTGGATGCTGCACAGGGATGTGGACACAGATGTGTTGTTCTAGTTCAGCCCTGCCTGACCACAGCACAGGGCCTGAGGTTCCCACTGTAGGGGAGAGCTGTGATGGTGATGCTGGTGATGGTCATAATGATGGCGGCGCTGGTGATGGTGGTGGTGATAATCGTGATGATGGTGATAATGGTGGGGGTGATGACAATGACAATAGCCAAGTTACAGAGTCCCTACTAGGGGCTGGTGCTATGCTAAGTGCCTTGTGTATATTAACTCATTTAATCTCCACCACAAACCTGTGTGGCAGCCACTATCATTATCCCCACTTTACAGGCGAGGACACTGAGGCACATGGGAGCTAGGCAGACTCCCCAGGGTCACATAGCAGGACTCCAGCAGTCTGGCCTGAGTCTGTGCTCTGAGCCAGCCCTCGGTGCCACTCCAGTGGAGGCCTGGCAGGTTCTGTGCCCAGCCAGGCCTGTGAGATGTTTCTTTGTGAGATGTGGCAACCGTGCTTGTAATCCTGGGGCAGGAAGAGGCTCCAGGCTCAAGCCTGCAGAGTGGTCAGAACAAATCCAGCCTCACAGAACCAGGGCTTCCAAGTTGGAACAGAATAGAATGCAAATGTTTCCAGCAGGATCTGTGACCTGCAGGGGAAGGTCCAGGCCCTGGGCCCAGTGCTTGCAGTGGACTCCCTGGAGCCTGCCTCGGAGGAGGCCACAGAGGCTGTGCCCCAGTGCAGGCCTCAGAGAAGCTTGGAACTCCTTGCCAGACACCCCGGAGGGAGGCCTGGTTGGTTTGTGGGCCCCACTCTGCCCCTGGACCTGGGATGGGTGCTAGCACGTGGTAAATGGGTGCTCAAGGAAATCAGACATCTCCGCCCGGGCCCAGTTCTTGAGGGCCTCATCTTGTCCTCTCTCTTCCAATAACAGCCCCAGGCAGAAGGCCTGCCGTGAGGCGGCCTGGGCCCAAGCGTCAGGGCCCGTCCCGGCTGTCAGGCCACTGGACTCTGGGCACTGGCTCCGGAGAACCCTGTGGTCTCTGACTGTGGCTCTGGCCTGTGAGGCCCACTGTGGACCAGGCAGCTTTGGTTCCATCTCAGGAGCACCTGGCTGTGCTGCAAGAGACCCACCAGCCAGGCTGGCCCAGGTGAGCTCCAGTAAGAGGAACTAGGGGCAGGTTTAGGTGTGCATGTGTGTGGTGTGTGTAGGGGGTGGGGGGAGGAGGCAAGGGACACCAGCTGCCTGGCCAGGCAAACCTGGAACAGGCCATGTGACTATGTCAGCCTTCGTCACGGGGAGGCCCCTGTGAGCCTCGCATCTCATGAGACACACACAGAGAGATGACAAAGGCGCTGTTCTGTCCTGGGCCTGCTCAGCAGGCTCCTGTGGGTTAAAGGGCCAGGGGGAAGAACCCTGGAGCAGGGACTTGCAGGGGTTACACTGAAACACTGGGCGGGGAGGAGCTGGTGGTGTGAGTGGGGGCAGCAGAGAGTATGGGGGCTGGGCTGGCGTGGGGGCGAATCCTGAAGCACCTCCGAGGACCAGAGACCAGGACCCCGGGGAAGGCGGACACAGAGATCCTGCCTGGGGCGCAGCCAGCTTGTAGTCACCCAACTCAGCCCAGTGAGGTGCTGGACCATCTTCTGTCCCCCTGCCTGCCGCCACCCTGCCCATCTGACCAGGCTGGCCAGCCCTGGTCATTCTACTGGTGCCCTGGGCAGGCCTGGCCAAGGGCCGGGTGCTGGGTGGGCTGTGCGGTGGCTGTGGGTCCTGTGGCCAGGAAGCAAAGGCTTTAGTGGCAAAGTCTGGAGAGCTGGGGAGGAGGCTCCCAGCCCTGTTTTCCCTCAGCCGGGGGTCACCCTGGAGCTCCTCCCTAGCCCCATGAGGCAGCCCATGGCAGCTTTCAGTGGGCAGCTGCCCGGCACCCACTGTCCAGGCTGTTCTGTCCAGGACCAGCCAGCCCTTGCTGACCCACATGCACAGGGTTGGCCCTTGAGGGGGACGCTCAGAGGAGGGAACACTGGGTCAGGAAGGTGGCAGCACAGGGGGTCAGCACCAGGGCCCCCTGAGCTGATTAGGCCCCTTCCAAGGACATCTGCATTTTAATCAGGGACTCTAGAAACTCCCAGGGCCTTCTAGAAACAAGAATGGTGGCAGGGAAGCCCATAGGGAGCTGGTAGGTGGGGCTGGGCTGGGAGTGGGGTGGGTCTGCTGGTGAGGCCCTGAACAGCCACCCTTCAAACTGCAAATCAATCTCCCGGTCTGCTGACCTTTTTATTCTACCTTGTAGAGAACAGGTTTTTAAAAATGGTTTCCAAGTGCACTTGACAAGCACACAGCATGCAGCACAGGCACAAAGGCTGAAGCAGAGAGGCACCCTTTGCACCTGCTCTCTCCCACTCAGCTCTGTGGCCGCCACCCGGGGCTGCGGGCCCTCCGTGCCCTCTGTGCCCCGCACACTCCCCCATTGTCCCATCGGGCTCCACCCTCCCCCCTCCCCAGCCCCCTTCCAAAGCCCAGCATGTCCTCAGGTGTATCTGTCCTTCCATCCCAAACTGCCCCTCCTGCTGACACCTGGAGGTACCTGGGAAGCCCCACTTCCTCGTCACAACTCTGGGTGCCTTTCAGAGGGTCCCCTTCTGTGCATCCCCCGCCCCGACCACTTCACCCCTGCCAACTAGCAGACATGTGTTGCCCGAGCTGCTGCGGGGGACCCTTTCTCCCTCTGGTTGCTCAAGCATCACCCCTGCTGGGCACTCTCTGGACACCCCCATCCACACACAGGCCCCTGTGCACACACTGACACGCCCCCACCTGTGTTTGAGCTGACTCAAACCCTGGCTCCGTGGTCCCTGTGCTGTCTGTCCCCAGTGCCCAGGAAGGTACCTGGGGACACGCTGGCACCTGTGCTGAGGTGGTGGGCAGCCTCTGGCCAGTCCCCTCCTCCCCGTGCCACCTGGCAGGAAGCCAGCAGGGATCCCTGTTGCCTAGTCTTTCTGCTCCAAAGTCAGCCCCACCCAGCTCTGGAGAGTGGTGGCTGCAGACAGCAGTCCAGGGAGGGGCGGCTGACCCTGGAGACGTGGCCCAGTGGAGGTACCTGAGGCCTGGTGGGGTCCCCCACTCCGCAGGGGAGGGCTACTGGCTGCTGGCACACAACCATACAGAGGGCAGGTCTTCACTCTGCTCCCAGGCTGCCATCGGTCTACCTGGGGCCAGATCTCTGGCCCCCTGGGCCTTTATCCCCAGCTCCATAGGATTAGGGGCGGTGAGGCGCCCTGAGATCCCCGCGGGCCCTCTGGCCCCGCCCGGGCTCCTTTTGGCCGGCTCCCCGGGCCGCGCGGCCGCCGGAGGGCGAGAATGAGCGGCGCCGCGGCGGCCCCACTGTCCCTGGCGGCGCCAGGGGTGGCGGCCACGGCGCAGGTCCGGGCCGGGCCAGGGCCCCTGGCCGGGCTCGGAGAGGCGGGGCCAGGCGGGCGGGTGGCGTCCGGGTCGTCAAGACAACCGGGCGGCCGGCCAGTCTCCGGTGCCCAGTCAGGCGCAACAAGCCTGGCTTAGGGGTCCGGGCAGGCCGGGCTCGGGGCAAGGTCACCGAAACAGGCCGGACACTGGGGGCGGCCGATTACGGGTCCTGAGCCGAGTGCGGGTCGCGCAAGTGCTCGGGAAAGTCGAGAGCTTTTACGGGGCTGAAGGCGCGCGGGAGCAGGGCCTGGGTGGGGGTCCCGCGGCCGCTCGGCGCCTCCACCTCCCACTCCCTTCAGTCGCCAGGCTGAGCGCCGCGGAGCCCGGCTCTAGCTCGCGGAAGGCGGTCCTTTCCATTGTGAACTGGCCGCGTGGCGCACCGGCCCCTCTGGCCGCGGCGGGGTCGCAGGGAGCCTGCTGTTTCGTTGGCGACCGAGACTCGCAGACGGGATCACCCTCCCCAACCCTGGTGCGGGCCACCCTGGCCAAGCGCACAGGGCAGCCCTGGACCGGCGCGCCCTTTCCTCACCCAGGAGGCGCCGGGAGCACAGGGGTCGCTAAGTGCCCCCTGCGCAGCAAAGGCGAGACTGGGCCGCTGTGGCGCGCCTGCTGGTGTCCCCTGGGCACCCCGCGTCTCCTCGGCTCGGCCCGATCGGCTTCCTGCTCGCGCCGCCAGGACTTCCTCCCCGCAGTGCCCGGGTGGCCATCCGGGCGCCAGACCTAGAGGCGGGGACCCGGGGATAGGGGGAGGGAGGGGCCCCAGGGAGGGCCGCGGAGAGGAGCGCAGAGGAGACCCCCGGGGCCAGGATGCGGTGGCGCCCCGGGCAGGGGGGCAGGGGCCCTGGAGTAGACCAAGGAGGGTGTCCCCGCCGCCCCCGCTCCAGCTCTCAGGTCCATTCCGCGGGCGCTTGCGGCCAGCGGCCCGGAGGTCGCGCGCCACCCCGGCCCCAACCCCGGGGCTCCGCAATGCGTCTTCACGCCGAGTTCTGGAGGCGGCGCGGGCTCCGGGCGGCACCGGCAGGCGGGGGTGGCCCTGCGCCCCTCCCGCGCCCCCGGCCCGCCCGCGGTGCCGCCCGCGCGGAGCTTTGTGACGTCAGGCGGCCGGCGGCGGCGTCACGCGCGGGGCTGACCCGGCGGGGCGGGGCGGGCGCGGGCCGGGACGCGGGAGCATGGAGCCGCGGGCCGGCTGCCGGCTGCCCGTGCTGGTGGAGCAGGTCGTCAACGGCGCGCTGCTGGTCACGGTGAGCTGCGGCGAGCGCAGCTTCGCTGGGATCCTGCTGGACTGCACGAAAAAGTGAGCGGGGGCGCAGGCCTGGGACACCCCCCCGGAATCCCCCCGGGACACCCCCCCCCGCCGGCCCAGGGCCCAGACCGGCTCCAGGGCGCGGCGGCGCAGCGCCCGCTTTCGGTTTCCCCTTCTAGGGATTCGGGGCGCGCGAGCGCGGCCGCCACTCGGGGGGCGAAAGTGGCTCACAAAGTCGCCGCGACTTTTCGGGGCGGGGAGCGGGCGCGGGGCGGGGAACGGCGCTGGGCGCCAAGTGGGAGCCTGGGCGCGGTGCGCGGACCCGAGTCTCGGCGCCCGGCCGCCCGGCTCCCCAACTCCGCACGTCTGCCATAATTAACGCACTTTTCTTTGTTCAGACACGAATTCTTTGAATTCGGCTGTTTTCAGAATTGTCGTCGTTGGGGGTGGGGAGAGTGGGTTCAGATGCGCGCCGGGCTTGCCCTGTCAGTTACTCACAAGTGGGGGTGCCTTGTCTAATGTCATGGGTCCCCCCAGGCTCCTAGGAGCGACTCAGGGCTGAGGTTTGGATTGGTGGCAAGCAGTTGTGTCCGGCGGTGGGATTTTAAAACACTGTATGGGGTGGAGAAACCCCCGGTGGTGCGGGAGCGGAGAGATCCAAGTTGTGAAGCAGCCGGTGCACTCTGCGGAGCCCCTGGTCTCCGGTGGAGGGTCCTGGCAGGCCTGGGGGCAAGCCCATCCTGAGACAGCACCTGTGCGCCACTTCAGGGACTCATGCAGCAGGGAAGTCTCCTGGATACAGTGTCACATGGCGGTGAGCTGTCGCCACAGATAAATGATTAGGCATTAATCAGACACTAATGTCTTGGCGCTCTGGCTGGGCCTCATTTTGAAACTGGGAGCACAGAGCTCGCCTTGCACAGGCCCAACTTTTTGCCTCAGTGGAGCCCAGATTTGTTCCAGTGGCATGGATGCGGCGGGAAGACCATCACCTTTCGACAGCTACCCTGCTGGCATTATCTCTTCATTAGATGTGCCAGAAGCCATTTGTGTGCAAGTCATGTGATTTAACATATGGCCTCCCCGGTGACTGTTGCCCTCCTCCCTGTTGGCTACCGCCCGGAGTGCTCAGCAGAACCCAAGTGACACTCAGAGGCTGCAGCATAGACACCTGAAAGCGGCCAAGCTGTGCTCTGGGGTGGCCAAGGTCCCTTGCCACTGATGGCCACCACCTCCTCCCTCTGGCTGAGCTGCTGGCCTGGCCCTGTTCCTGTTCCCGGGTCTGTGCCGGGCTGCAGCCCCGCTTTGCCTGCGAGCCCTGCCTGACCCTTCCTTCTTGGAGGGGGGCACTTGCAGCAGAGGACTGCCCCCCATTTTCCGAGGCTCCCCGACTCAGGACAAGGAGGCTGTGGGGCCCCCCAATTTGTGTCTGCAGAGGTGGTAGGCTCCCCTCCCTTTCTCTCTGCCTCGGACTGGGCTCCCCTCCCTGAGACCTGTGGCAAACCTGGTTGGGAGATCTATACTCCCCCCTCTCCTCCCCCACCCCCTCATGGAAGGAAGCAGGCCTGGCTGGGATCCCCAGCGTGGGACCTGGCAGCTATAGGGTGCATGGGCGTCTCCCCTGCTGTGGCCACATTCAGCTGTAACCAGAGCTGCCCACGGAACCAGGAGCTGGGCCTCGATGGGCACAACTCTGCTCAGCAGTGGCTCTTTCTGACCTGAGCTGGCCCCCTCTCCTTGCGGAGGATCTGAAGAGAAAACTAGCCTTCCCCACCCTTCTACCCCTCCAGGGCTTGGTCCTGAAACTGCCCCTCCTCTGTCCACCCTCATTTCTCCGTTGCTGGTCGTGCCTGGTTCACATTGATTCCAGTGCTCTGCTCATAATACTCTGCGTTGCAGTGTTCCTGTTCACAGCCCACTTGTCGGGCAGGGTCCAGCGGCAGCTTACAACCTGGCCTGGGTGTTTTGGGCAGTGGGGGGCTGGCCTTGGGTGGCAGGGTCCACAGCACCTCCCTGTTTCCCCTGGTGCCAGTTTCTCCTCAGGGCCTGCTCCTCCTCCCCTGTACGTGATATCGTCAGGCCAGTAAGCAGAGGCCCAGTGCTGGCTGTGGGCACTGACTGGCAGGGAAGAGCAGCTGGGAGCTCTGATTGCACGCGTCCACCCACCTCCGGGGCCTGCAGGTCCCAGAGCAGCGTGTCCTGCTGGGTGTGTTCAGGGCAGCAGGCTGCAGCAGCCAGTGTGCCCATGGTGCAGCAGGGTGTGTGCCAGGAACTGTCACCAGCTTCCCGAGCTCACGAGCAGACCTGGGCCCCGGGGCACCCTGTGCAGTAACTGCGTGTGTCTCCTGCCTGGATGGGACAGTCCCACGGGGAGGGGCCCTTCACACAGGTTCCTGGTCGCTCCTGGAGTGGAGCCCAGCAACCACTGTGAATGGTTGGGCATTTGGGAGTTGGCCTCCCCTCCCTTGTGCTCTGGGAGGTGGGCTCTCCTCCTTGTTTGTTCGCAGAGGGGAGAGGAGCTGGCAGAGGTGGGGCTGAGGTCTCAGCAGGTATGTGGAGCTGCCAGGCCAGGTGCCGAGCGCCTCCTCCCATCCCCGACTTGAACCCGCTGCCAAGCTGCTCTGTGATCTAAAGCAAGACTCTCGGCTGCCCCGAGTGCCTCTCCGATTGTGCGTTCACACATGTGTGTTGAGCACCTACTGTGTGCTTGGAAGTAGGCTGGGTCCCAGGCATACTGCTACCAGTGCTCTCCCAGTGTGTCCACAAAGCAGTGGTTCCTTGCAATGTAGTAATGAGGCGAAAGGCTGGGGCCTGCCTCGTCCCCACAGCTCCCACTCTCTGGGCTGGAGCATAGGGTGGGCACAGGCATTGTTTTTTGAGTGATTTGGGGGTACACCTTTGGTTGAGGACCTCGGGTGGGGTGGCCCTGCTGAGGGGTGGCTTGAGGACAGCAGAGGCTCAGAGGTGAAAGGATGGTCTCACGGACAGTGGATGTGAGGGTGGCTGCCCTCCAGGCCTGGCCAGTCTGGGGCCTCTGGCCTTGACCTCTAAGCTGGTGTTTTTCAAACTTCCCCAGTTGTGAGTCACCCATTACCGTGCAAGACTCCTGAGTCCCTCTGCTGGAAAGGTTGGGTTGTGGGCCTCTGTGACCCCAAGCTTATAGGGGGATGGGACCTGGGCTGGGAGACTTCTCCAGCCAAGCATCGTAGCCACAGCCTGTCCCTGGGCAGGAGAGCAGCCCTGCTCTGGCCCCGGCACACCCACTGTGCAGGAGCGAGGCTCAGCCGTCGGCGGCGGCTGCTCTTGGGAAAATTCACCAGACAGAGGAGGACGAGCGCCTGGTCCAGGGCCTGCTGAGGACATTCTCCCTACCCTCGGAGAGCTAGAGGGATGGAGAGCAAGATGCTGAGTGCGTCATAGGGTGGCGTGACCTGCAGTTGGTGGGCAGATGCCGCACAAAGGGACCTGGCCAGTGTGGCTGGTCTCGGGAGCTTCTCCAAGGAGGTGGCGAAGGGGTGCGGGCTGGGGTTCGGCCTGTGCTGCTGGGCAGTCCTGGAGGACTTAGACAGGGATGCTGCCAGCTGAGTTTTATTTGGATGGTGCTGATGGTTATTAAATCTTCAAGTCCAGGACTCGTGACCAGTTGTGATGACCTAGCCCTGCTTCTCTCCCCAGAGACCCTGGGTCGATACCCACGGGGGTGGCCTGGATGATGTGGCCCTGGACGGTGGCCAGGCCTCGACTTCCTCTGCCAACCTGTTTTCCCACCTCCCCGACCAGAGGTGGACCCAGAAGGCCTTCAGGTCCCAGCAGGCCTGGTGAGCCCGCTGCCCCGCCCCTGCCCCTCCCTCGGGGCTCCGGCCCTGTGGCTGTCCGTCTGCTGAGCTGTACAGCCCAACCGCAGGGTGGCTGGCTGTCTGGATTCAGGCCTGTCTTGGGGCTCAGGCTCCTGCCAACACAGACACGCTGCGGGAAGCTTCTACAGGCCCCTGGCCCCAGGCTTTGGGCCCCCAGGATGTTTCTCTTCCAGGAGCCATGTTTTCTCAGTTCCTTACAGGACCCCAGGGTGGCCTCTCCCCATGGGAGGAGGAGAAGGAAGCTCCAGGGCAGACGTGGGCCTGGCTGGGGTCAGAGGCTGCCGTTGGGAGCTGTAGACGCTCAAGTCCTGAGTCTGCAGAGCAGGGAGGCCTCAGGGGAGGCCGGAGCTCTGGCAGTGGCCGGTCCTGCTCCTTCTGGCCGTGGGCTGACTCGGGCCTGGCTGCTGCGGGCGTTTGCTGGCTGGACTCACGAGTGAGACCCAGGGACGTGGGTCAGCTGTGGCTCGGCCACTGGCATCCCGCCGAGAACTGCAGGCCGGGCTGCTTCTCTTGGGGACCCTGTGTCCACGCTAGGTGGCCGTGCCTTCGCCTGGGCAGAGCAGTGGGTGGCCCTGGGGGCGCTATCTCCTATCTTCTTGGGGGCAAAACTACTTTGTGTTTGGGTCTGACCCCATTAGAGCCGCTGCCTCAGTCTCCCAACCTTCCCTCAGAGCTGAGGTTGTCTGCCCCTCCCTCCGGCTCCCCAGAGACACTGGGATGATGTTGGCTCCTGGGTCCCTCAGGTTTCTGTGTGGAGGTGTTGGCCAGCCTGGTGCTCCACGCTGAGACGGGCCAGGCCCTGGTTCCCGCCGCGAGTCACCCCAGTCCCCAGGGCCCCTCCCCATGCGCCTTCTCTCCACCCTTGTGTAGGACCCCCCGGTGGGCCCGGTGAGTCCAGCACGGACCCTCAGCACAGCAGAGGGCAGGACAGTGGGGGCACCAAGGCACCTCACCCTGGGCCTGGCAGGCCATCTCTCTGGCTCCAGGGCTGCCCCAGCCCTCTTGCCTGGCAAGGCTCTGCGGTATCACCTGTGGGGCACTGCCAGGCCGGCTGTGGCCTCCCTTCCTGGACTCAGGCCACTGTGGGCACAGCCCAGCCTCACTGAGGGGCTAGGCCCTATGGACGAACCCCAGGTCACAGCAGTGCCACACCTGTGCCCCGGGTCCAGTTGATGTCACCCCTCTGGGGACAGGTCACTGGGGTCCTTCCCCAAGAGCGTGGCCTGTGCCTGGAGGCAGCACAGCCGGGACATGAGCGCAGACCTCGACTGTCACCAGACCAGCTCGGTTCCTGTCTCCCTCGGCTCACTGTCCTGTCCCTCAGATGGGAATGGCGATGATGTGTGCTCAGGGCCCTTAAAAGTTTTGGGAGCCGAAGCCCAGCAGCCTGGGGGACCGGCTCTGCAGCCTGCAGCCTGGGAGCGAGCCCTCCCGAGGCTGTTTACCCACCAGGCGGTCGTGGGTGTGGCCTGGACAGGGCGCAGCTCCGGGAAGGAAGTGTGGCTGCCGGCCGTGCCAGGGTCATGCGGCCTGCCGTGCAGCAGCAGTGCCATCCCATGGGGTGGCAGCTGCCTTCTGGAAGGAGCCCATGGAGGCCGGACCCCCCTGGGCTGAGGGGGCATGCACACCCGGGCAGGGCCTGTCTGCTTTCCCGCCCTGGGTGCTATGTGAAGCCGAGGCTGCTCCCCCTTTTGGGCTGCCGGGGCAGGGAGGGCTCCGCCACCAGACCCAGCCTGTGTCTGGTGGGTGCAGGCCGGCCCACCCAGGGGCCCACAGTTCAGGGTTCTGTCTCAGATCAGGGCTGGGGTCTCTGGCCAATGGCCGTGTGTCCGTCCTAAACATGCAGAGACCGCTGAGATGCATGTGCCACAAATGGGGCAGAAGCCTCCCTGGTCCACAGCTGCAGGGACTTCAGGGATAGGGTGAGGCCCCCCCGCTCCCCCAGCCTGCATTGGCCGAGGAGACTGCAGAGCCCCTCCTGGGCCAGCTGGCCAAGGAAGGTCTCAGTCTGCACAGCGTCCTGCAGAGGGGGCTCCTGCAGGGCAGACCAGTTGGGGCTGGGGGGATGATGGGGAAGGGGCTGCCCAAGGGTCCCGCTCTTGGGGTCTCTGGGCCCCAGCTGGCAGGAGGGGCTTTGCACCAGCACAGCAGGCTGGCATGGGGGCACAGGCCAGGTGTTGGGGCGGGTGGGAGGAGAGCCCAAGGCGAGAGTGTGGGCTGGGGCCGAGTGGGGTGATAGCACAGCGGCCTGGGAGGGTCAGACACTGGGGATGCAGATGGAAGGGGGTGTCAGACTGAACCCCCGGTTCATGGCTGGGTAGCTCAAAAGGTGGGCAGGAAATGGGCTTTGAGGTGGGGCCTTGGGAACAACCTTCCAGGCCCCAGATGTGTGGATCCTTCCTGGTCTGTGCAGCCCAGTGTCTGTGGACCCCCCATCATTTGTGGACCTCCCGGGTCTGTGGACCCCCTATTATGTGTAGCCCCCCATGGTCTGTTGTCCCTGCTGATCTATGGACCCCCCATGATATGTGGACCCCTGGTCTGTGAGCCCCCCATGATGTGTGGACCCTCTGGTCTGTGAGCCCCCCATGATGTGTTGACCCTCCTGGTCTGTGGACCACTTGGTCTGTGAGCCCTTCTGCGGGATTTCCTCTCCGAGGTCCTGGTCCCTTCGCCATGGCCCTTGCCTGGGCCCACAGGGTGGCAGTTGAGGTGCCCGGTCCTCACCCTTAGCTGGGGAGCTGCTCCATGGGAGCCTGTCTGCCTGGGTGTCTTTCTGCATCCAGATGCTCCCACTGAGGCTATCTGCCCTCAAGGGACCCCTTGCGGGGGCTGTTTGCACAACCACTGTCCTAGATGTCACCCTGTGGCCGGGCACCCCTGCTGCCTGGGGCTGAGGGCCTCCTGGCTTCCCTTTTTCCTTGAAACACCCTTTCATGTGGGGCCCCTTTGTGTGGTGGGCTTCTGGCACCCCCCAATGGCAAGGGGCAGTGAGCTGGCCCGAAGCTCAAGGTGCGTGTGAGTAAGTGCGTGAGTGCGTGTGCACGTGCCTGGGTGTGAGTACACGGGTTTGGTTCTCAGAAGCCTCAGCCTGCTGCATGCCCACAAGGTACTTATTGAAGGGGTGAGCCACATGCTGATTGCGGTGTGGGGTCCAGGCCCCCTCTGATGCCTGGGGACTCGGGTGAGGTTTGGTGACATACCGGCCTGTTACACCCCCAAATGGGTCGGGGGCAGCTTTGGGCAGGGGCTTATCTCCCACACCTGGACTCTGGCAGACTTTTTCCGTAAAGGGCTTGACAGTAACTATTTTGGGCCTGGCAGCCTTGCGGCGTCTGTCACCGCTCCTCAGAAAGGCCGTGGGGGCGGAGAGCAGCGGGCGCCCACAAATGAGCAGGCGTGGTCGCCTGCCAGTGAGGCCTGACTTACAGACACTCTGCTGGCTGACTTAGCCTGAGGGCTGTGGGGCCCTGGGGTCCATGCTCCTTGTCCCTGTGCCCAGGGCCCGGCCTGGGGCTGGTGAGAGGGGAGCCGACACCTGGAGGTCGTTTTCCCATTTGAGGGCGTGACCCTGGCGCTGCGTTCCCGTCCCTGCTGGCCTCAGCCCACTAGCGTGGAAGTCCTGCAGTGCCTGCATCCCGGGTGTTGCAGGTGCAGTAAGATGCAAGGGCAGAGGGCCCCCCCGGCACCCAGCTCACAGCCAGCACCGGTGGAGATGCCTCTGATGGTTGTCGCTGCCCCTGTTGCTCAGCTAGAACATGGGGACCGCAGTGGGTGCCAGTCCGGTGGGGTGGCCTGGACCTCCCAGGGAGCAGGGTCATGAAGGCTCACATGCCCAGCGGAGGTTGGGGAGGGGGTAGAGTGGGGATCACTGTGGCTGCCCCCCCACTCAGGGCAGAATCCCACCTTGGAGGGAGCCAGGTCCCCCACTGCTGGCCTGTGGCTGGATCTCCCTCCCTCTCTCTCTGTACCCCTCCCTCTACCCCCTTCTCCCCCCGTCGCAGTTACAGGTGACAGGTTATAGGTCAGCCGTCTGAGCCAGTGCATCCTCCGTCGCCACACAGAGGGCAGGTGGCCATGGCTCTGTGTTTGCTGGACTTTGGGCACTGAAGGGAAGAATGTGAGCCCCTCCCCACCCCACAGCCTGCCCTTGAAGACCTTAGATCCAGGGGAGCCGGCCTCAGGTAGGCAGAATTCACCTGAATAGGGAAAAGGAGAAAAATAAAAGTCTGGTGTGGTTTCTGGGCTTTTACCAGTGATCTTGACTTAAAAATCGGGCAGTCTTCCCACGTTTGTTCATTTCATCAACAAAATGACAATAAGGGCCGTGGGGGAGGCCACAGCCCTGGGGTCCCCACCTGGCGCTGTGCAACCCTCCTTGCCTAGGCCTGCGTTCCAGGCTTCTCCAGGGTGTGTAGCCTGCGCCCGCTCCTGCCTGGCCTGAGGGTCGGGTGAGCTGGCCGGCCGTGGGTGCTCAGGGGATGCACTGGACACAGTGCCGTCGTGACAGTCGACACCTCTTAGCTTCCCTAGATTCTTCTGGAGAACAGACAACGGAGAAAGCGTTTGGAAACTGGAAACGCGGAAAAGCTTGTTTATCTTTCCTCCTCTGATTAAACTGGAAAGGCAGGTACAGACCATGGGGCAGCGTTCTAAACCTGGGTCCCCTGACGCAGATAACAGTCGATTTTTGTGCTTAAAACATAACAGCTTTTAGCTAAAGCATCAGTCCTATGAGTTAAATCACGTGTGTTAAACGTTTTCGTGTTCGCTGTTGAAGAAAGATGTGGACCATTCAGGCTTGTTTTCCCTTATTTGGAACTGTGCAAATGTTTTCCTGTGGCTTCACGAGCATCTTGTTGAATTCACATTCACGACATTCACGGCACGTGGGTTCTCGAATGGTGGAGCTATTGGCCTGGGGATAACCCTCCACTCTACAGGGTGCGCTGCCCAGCAACTGCCAACAAAACCCCGAAGCCGTTCGAGGTGCCCAATATCTGTATGGAGGCCGCCTGGCCCAGCGCTTCCTGGGGAGAGGGCAGGCCATTAGCTGGGGCAGAGCCCCACTGGGGAGCCCTGGGGGTACCTGCCGGGCCACCCTGCTTGTCATTAGCTGTGGGTCCTCGTGGGAGGTGGGCATCCTGCCCTCTCATGTCCCCTTTCCGTGGGTCATGTGGCCTTGTCGGGGCCAAACTGCTCCCCGTGCCGGAGCTGGAGGTTGTGAGAGAAGGGCCTGGGGTGCCAGGCAGGAGGGGTGGTCCTTCCAGGTGGTGGTGGGCAAGGGTGCGTGGATGACACCCCCACCCGAGGGCAGTGGAAACAGGGGGACAAACTTAGCATGCAGAAGGGAACGGGCGCACTCCTGGGCGGAGGTTCTGGTTTGGCGGCTGACCCCTGTCCTCTCTGGGCCACAGAGGCTGCAGCTGTAGCCCCCACCCCCAGACACACGCTAGGCACCTGGGACCCAGGTCCTGTGGGCTGCCCTGGGTCCTGGGACTGGGGGCACACGTGGGGTCCTCTCTCTGGGAGTGCTCCCTCAGGGAAGAGGGGAGTGAGTGGATGAGGCCTGTGAGCAAGGGGCCACCCACAGGCCATGTCAGGCCATGTCTCAGAACCCCAGACCCTGTCCTCAGGCCCCTTGGGCCCTGACGCCTGCACCTGGAGGTCTCCAGCTGCAAGCCTGTGTTCCCCCTTGTTGCCGCCAACCAAGATGTGCACACTCAGTGCCTGTTGAACCCGAGAAGTGGCCTGGGTGCTGCTCAGGCGACTTCCCAGCACGCACGCCTCCCCCTGGGATGCCCACATGGGGGTATGCTTGGGGGCATTTGCCTGTTCAAAGTCCAGAGATACCTCCAGGTACCCTGGGCGGTGCCAGCACGCAGAGCCCACTGGTTCCCCTGCGAGTGGGGGCTGGGGTGGCGGGGTCCTCACCATCCTGACTCTCCCTTTCTGTCTCCCCACTGCCAGGTCCGGCCTCTTCGGCCTGCCCCCGTGGGCTCCACTGCCCCAGGCTGAGGACCCACCTGTCAACGGCTGCCAAGGCCCGGCCCCCACGGAGGGGGACACAGAGGCGATGCAGCTGGGGATGGGCCCCCCGCCGCCTCCCTGTGGGGACCCTCACCCTGAGACCACCGGCCCCGAGCCGCCCCCGCCGCTCGTGCCACCACTGCCCGTCGGGAGCCTGCCACCCTTCCCGCCCTACTTCGAGGGTGCCCCATTCCCTCCCCCGCTCTGGCTGAGAAACACCTACCGGCAGTGGGTGCCGCAGCCGCCACCGCGGACCATCAAGAGGACGCGGAGGCGCCTGTCCCGAAACCGCGATCCGGGCCGGCTGGCCCTGAGCCCCATCCGCCTGCGGCCACGCCAGGTGCTCTGCGAGAAGTGCAAGAGTACCCTGAGCCCCCCGGAGGCCAGCCCTGGCCCCCCAGCCACCCCCAAGGCACGCAGGGGGCTGGGCAGCGGCCCCGGCCCCGACAGGGAGCCCCAAAAGCCTGAGGATCCCGCCGGTGGAGGCGACACAGTGTCTGCAGCCACCGCAAGGAGGAGCAAGAGGGAGAGGCGGGAGGTGGACAAGGCCCGGGTCCCGCGGAGCCCGGTTATCAAGATCTCCTACAGCACGCCGCAGGGCAAGGGCGAGGTGGTGGAGATCCCCTCCCGCGTGCATGGCTCCCTCGAGCCCTTCTGCCCCCCACAGGCCCCGCACGGTGGAGGCCAGGATCCCGAGCCGCCACGAGACAGGCCGCCCGGTGGGCCCTCTGCCTCCATCCCCAAACTGAAGCTGACGCGGCCTGGGCCTCCCGGTGCCGACCTGCCGCCCCCCAAGATCCGCCTGAAGCCCCACCGGCTGGGGGCTGGTGAGCAGGAGCCAGTCTACAGGGCCGAGCTAGTGGAGGAGCTCAATGGCCACGGGCGAGGCCCCCGGGCCAGCTCGCCTGCTCTCCTGGCTGCCGGCCCTGCCCCTGGTGGGCTGGTGGACTTGTCTTCTGGAAGTTCCGGCGAGGACGATGACTTCAAGAGGGGCCCCCAGGGTAAACACGGGCCCACCAGCCTGGCTTTTCTCGCCACCTGCCCTAAAAGAACAGACTGTGCCAGCGAGTCAGTGTGGAGCAGTGACAGCCTGGATGAGTCCAAATCGTCCAGCTCAGAGGTCCCGTCACCAGACACGTGTGACCTTTCATCGGGTGATGGTGTGTCTGTGCCGTCCTCGTCCAAGGATGCGCGGCAGACGGTCCCACCCCTGACGGTCCGGCTGCACACTCAGAGCGTCTCCGCGTGCGTCACTGAGGATGGAAGGACCGTGGCCGTAGGGGACATCGTGTGGGGTAAGATTCATGGTTTTCCTTGGTGGCCAGCGCGTGTCCTTGACATCAATCTTAGCCAGAAGGAGGACGGGGAGCCCTCTTGGCAAGAAGCAAAAGTCTCATGGTTTGGTTCTCCAACTACATCATTCTTGTCTATTTCAAAACTCTCCCCTTTCTCTGAATTTTTCAAACTGAGATTTAACCGTAAGAAGAAGGGGATGTATCGGAAAGCTATAACAGAGGCTGCAAATGCCGCGAGACTCGTGGCCCCGGAAATAAGGGAGCTCTTAACCCAGTTTGAAACGTAACTCAGGTTCCCAACCAGGTGAGTGTGTGCACGGAGGGCAGCCTCCTTCCTGGGCCGTCCGAGTTTGTGTCAGTGTCACAGCCAGGGGAGTGGGGACGCCCTCAGCCATCTGGCCTTCTGCCGTGAAGGGGCTCATCCGGAAAATCGTCCTGCTCGCTGGCAAGGTCCTCAGAAGAGGTGCTTTAAATAGGCCAGTTGTGAGCCGCTCATTCAAAGAAGGGAGCCCATCTGTGTCTTGCGGCCACTTTTCAAAGTGTGATAAAAGGTCTTACTTCTGCATTAGCCTTTTGGAGAAAGGGCGCATCTTAAAGACCAAGGTTTCGACTGATGGGGCGTGAAGGCTTCCTCTTTGTTCTTACTCTGAGGAGCACACCTTCCTCTCTGCCTCTCACCCCTCCTGCTCACAGGTTCCCTCCCTGGGGTCTTGATTTGAAGGAAGGAGGGAGGTCATGGCTGCCTACCCCCCGATGCAGCTCCCACGGCCTCAGCCCCCATCCCTCCTCCTACTGCCAGTGTGGGCTCTCCTCCGTCAGCAGGCGCCAGGTTCCTGGACCCGTGATGGCCCAGTGCTCCAGGCCCCCGGAGGTGGCTTGCCCTCTGTCTCTCCCCACCGAGAACTTGTAGGATCTCCAGCCACAGGCCTTAGATAGAGCCTCCACGGGGCTGGGGGCCTCCCAAGTGGGGTTGGGGTGTCACCAGGTGGAGTTGGGGTGTCACCAGGTGGGGTTGGGGTGTCACCAAGTGGCATGTCTGCTCACCTCGTGGGGTGTCAAGAAACGGCCAAGGGGCTGAGGCCGCCTGCTGCGAGCTTCCTCTGGGCCCGAGTCTCAGGGGGATGCTGGGCATGTTCTCTGACGGCCCCACCAGCTCAGGTCCCTGGGCAGTGGGGTGTGTCCAGCGGGTCTCTGGCCCTACTGGGGATTCTTCCCAGGGCCTGCTCCCCTCCTTCTCCTCCCAGTTGATCCCGTGTAGAGGCCGTGGGGCCCTAGAGGCTCCAGGATGCCTGGGATGGGGTCCCCCTGTTGGGGGCAGCCTGTGCCCTCTTCTTGGCTCCATGGCCTAATAGCTATGCCCCCAGAAGCAGAGGTGGGGTCGGGGTGGGCTGCACACAGAGGACGAGAGTGGTCCTCCACCGCAGCTGGGCCTCTGCCTTGGTCTCCATGACCTTCAGGCAACCTTGTCTGGCCTGGCCCGGCCTGCCTGCTGTCCACCTGTCTGGTGTTGTGGTCTCCCTGGGTGGTGATCCTGCAGGACTTAGCAGGGCTGGTCGACTTGTGGCTAGGGAAGGGGCTCGTGGGACACCTGCTGTGCCACATGCGGCCGGGGTCCCATGAGGAGGAGGTGGTGATGAGGATGAGTCTGGGCAGGGTCACTGCCAGGGCTCTCGAGGCCTTGTCCCCGCCCCCCCCCCACCTGCTTCCTGTGTCAGGCTTGGTCACCACCCTGAGTCACTCCAGGCTTCCGGGCATGAACCTCTCCTCCGAAACCAGGCATGCCTCCCATCAGGCCTGGCCTTTGTGTTGGGATGTGGGCGAGGCACCGACCTGGTGGCTTCCAGCCAGTGGGGGTGTCCAGTGAGGGCACCCTGTGGGGAGGGGTCCAGAGAAAGGTCCGATGCCCTGGCCTCGGCTTCCCAGGGTGTCTCCCCACCGTGGCCTGGCTTAGCCGGGACCCCCAGGCTGCAGCTGCATCCTGCTGGCCTGGGGGCCGTCCGTGGGGCCCTGTCTCTCTCTGTGCTCTCTGCTGCCCCCGCCCAGCCCTCTGCTTATACGGCCCATCCTGCCTTTGGCCTGGTCTGGGGGCCTGCGTGGAGGGTGGGCACCTCTTGCACATGTCCCCTTTGTGTGTGCTGTCGGGCCGTGCTGTCATCAAGGGTGTGGTGAGCAGGTCAGTGCTCAGGGTGACCTTCAGATCCTGAGTCACAGTGGGCAGTTCCGGGGGATGGTGAGCCCACGCAGGCGTCAGCCCAGATGAAACCCGGGGCCCTGGGGGCCCAGTGTGGCCTGGCTGGCAGGGAGCCCCCAGGCTGGGAGAAGGCAGCCGGGTAGGTTCAGGGAGGAAGCAGGAGGAAGAATCTCGCCAGACCGGTTTGCCGCTGCAGGGGCCCTGCCCACAAACCGGCCTCTTCTGGATTTTTGGTTCTTAGTTCTGGGGCTGTGCCTGCAGAGCTGTGGGAGCGTGGGCTGCCAGATCCTTTTAGTGCAAAAGCACAAAGTGGTTTTGCCTAATTGGCTTTTTGGTTTCATTTTCTGAGGATTAAGAACTGTGAGCTGAGGCCTGTGCCAGCCAGGCGGCTGATCCGCCGGCGGGGGCAAGCTGGGGTCTCCACTCTGGGTGGGGTCGGTGGTCTCCTGGTGGACAAGTTTGCTTTGACGTGTCAGCGATGCTGTTTGGGGGCAGCCTCTCCAGCCAGCTTCTTGAAGGGGAGACGGGGCACTGCCTTCGCTGGGGAAGGGAGGCTTCCCAGGCTAAGCCGAGGGCTGCGGGGGTTGGTGCAGGAGGAGGAGCCAGCGGAGCTCCTGTAAGATGCTGGGGGGGGCTGAGCACCGGTGCCCAGAGAGACCCCACAGTTGCTGATGCCTGGGCACCCCCTGGGAGGAGGAGGCTGGCATGGGGCCACTGGACCCCTCGAGGGAGAGCTGGGGGCTGGCACAGAGGCCTGAAGCTCGTGCAGGGGAGGCCAGCGGGGGAAGACTGTCCTCCAGGCCTCGCTCAACAGCTACCTCGGCCTGGCCCAGCTGGCCTGCAGCCCCCTGAGGACCTCTGTGGCAGTGCCAGGAGCTCCTCGGGGTTGGGGGTGTCTGTCCCCAACGGGCACATGACAGGGAGGATCCTCGCAGACACAGGGTGTCGGGTCCCTCCCAGGGGTGTCCTGTCCAGCATCTTGTTCCTGAGGGGCCCCTCTGCCCCACTTTTTGAGGTGCTGGAGGCTCAGCTGAGAGGTGGGTGGCCATATGGATGTTGTGCAGAAGCACGGAAACAGCCTGGGGCCTGGTGGCTGGGGCACTGGTGAGAGGCCAGCCCAGGGCCTGGCTGGGCTTGAGTGACAGGGCACATTGGCCCTCAGCAGAGACCGCCCCAGATCACTGATCTACAGCCTGGGGAGCTGGGCACTTCTCCCAGGGGAGGCCCTGATTTCCAGGGGCAGACCCAGGGCCACCTGGCCGTGCCCTGCCCTGCCCAGTCACTTGCTGCTCCTGACCCAGCAGGCTGGTGTCTTTGAGCCTCAGTTTCCCTATCTGTCCTGGGGTGACACAGCACCTGCCTCTTGGGCTGGGTGGTGAGTGAGGGTACCCTGGGGCTTGTTAATGACCCATCAGCAGCCGCCTTTGGTGGCCACTGCATCCCTTCCGGCTGTGTGGGAGCTGTTTCTCTGGGGACTTCTCCCAGGTGCCCCACTGTGGGCTGGCGGGACCCGGCAGGGAGGGCGGGTTTGGGGCTCACAGGCTGCGCTCCAGGGATGGGACTGGGCCACGCTCCTGGCTGGCTAGGTACCCTCCTCCTGCCTGCAGTGCTGCTGGGGGCCCAGTGGGTCAGAGGGCGAGGCCCTGCAGGTGTGACGGGATGGCCTGAGAGCACAGAGGTGGCCCCCCAACCTGGCAGGTGATGCAACCCCTCCTGCGGTGACATAGCGCGGGGGCCTCAGGGCCAGGGCTCCTCCTTTCAGGCCCGTGGTCACACCCCTCTTCTCTTCAGTCCATCCACCTCCCCACCCACCGAGGGCTGAACGTTCAGCTGGGTGGGGCACAGACAGGTGCGCCGGATCACCAAGGCTCTCGCCTGAGGGGCTGGGGAGAGGGCTGTGAACCACAGTCCCCAAATTCGTGCGTAGTCACAGACAGAAATGTGCTGAGAAGGGATGAGGGCCCCACGGCAGGGCATCCAGAGACGAAGCTGAGTTGGGCTGGGGATCTGGGAAGGCTTCCTGGAGGAGGTGACATGTGGCTGAGATTGGAACTGTGAGCTAATTAGGAGCTCACAGGATGGGGGGTGACCATCCCAGGCAAAAAGAGGGACATGTAGCAGGGTCTACAGCAGAAGGAACTGGGCACGTTCTGAGGGTGGGGGAAGGAGGCCAACTTGGGCCTGGTGGGCTGAGGCCCCCACTGCAGCCTTATCCTGATAGCAAAGGGTACCAGTGGAGAATTTAAGCAAAGGGGTGAATTGTCCTGTTTGTGTTGGAAACACCCCTGGCTGTGGGGACAGGAGCGTGATGGGGCCGAGAGGCTAGACAGATGGATGAGAGGACCCAGGCTGAAATGGGACAGGGAGTCAGCGGAAGGGTGAGAAGAACCTGGGGACATGGGCCGGGCATGCTGGGTGCCGCTCCTGGAACTTGGGGACCAGCGTGCCCCTCACCGCAGGGAGGGCGGCTCCTGTCGGCTGGCGATGGGTCTTGGCTGGGAGATGTCTAAGGGCTTGGAGGACATTGGGCTGGAGTCGTGGGTTCGTGGGATGGCGTGGGTGAGGACAGTGCCTTGGTGAGGGTTAGGGAGACTGCGGGAAGGCGGATAGAGGTGACCAGAGGTGTGGGGCCCAGGAAACAGGGCTGGACGGACAGCGGGCAGCACTGGCGAGGTGGGCAGGCCAAGAACCTGAGGGTTGGCCGTGGGCTCGCACGGCTGGGACGGGAGACTTGCCCAGCCTGCTGGCACTGCACAGGGAGAGGGCACACGGTGATGGAGCGGTTGCTGGGTGGGCGGTCATCAGGAGCCTACCCCGAGGAGCCAGGAGTGCGGGGAAGGTGCCCAGGTGTCCTGGGAGCCCCGACAGCACCTTCTACTGCCCTTGGGGGGCGGGGGCTGGGCACCATGGCACCTCCCTGAAGTGGGAGGACAGAATGCCACCCACTGTCCCAGCCTCTCGGGCCAGTGGGAAATTCACAGGTGCTGTGTGAGCTGGAAGGGCCCCGGGGCTGGTGTCCAGCCTCCCGTGAACCAAGGGGCCCCTGCCTCCCCTTCCTGCCCGAGACGCCAGGCTGCAGGCGGGCAGGGAGCCTCCCCTGCTCTGCCCCTCTGTGGTCAGCTCCGAGCCCGGTGTTCCCCTTCACCGAGCACAGGGCATCCCTCTGCTTCGCCCCCTGTGTTAGCCTCATCCTTGTATCAGCTAGCTCCCTGTGGCTGCTGTCACAGAGGACCACACGCTGGCTGGCTTGAAGCAACAGAAATTTGTTCTCGTGGTGCTGGAGGCCAGAGCCTGAAATCAAGGTGTCGCAGGGCTGCACTTCCTGCAAGGGCTCCAGGGGAGGGTCCTTCCTGCCTCTTCCAGCTCCGGGGAGCTCCAGGCGTCCCTGGGCCTGTGGCCGTGTCACCCAGTCTTTGTCTCTGTGGTCACATGGCCTCTGCTCGTCAGTGTCGAATCTCCCTGTGCCTCCCTCTTATAAGGACCCGTGATGGCATGTGTGGGCCACCTAGATAATCCAGTGTGATCTGCTCGTCTCAAAAGCTTTAATGCAGTCGCACCTGCCACTCCTTTACCGTCGAAGGTACCATTCCCAGGTCCCAGGGTTGGGACCTGGTGTCTTTGGGGACACCAATTCATCGGCTGCTTCCTCCCATCCATCTGGCACATTTGGGGTCTCGTGTGAGCTCAGGTCCCCCAGCCTCTTCCTCGACAGAGGGCCGACTGGGCTCAGGGAGGGGTCAGCTGCTGCTGAAGTGGACTGGAGCCTGATGGGGCTGTGCAGTGATCGAGAAATCCATTGTTCCAGAAGGATTTGCTGCCATGCCAGGGAGGCTGGGCACATGGGCTGTGGGTCCCGGCAGCACCCCAGGGCCATATCCGACTTTCAGCTTCATAATGTTGATCTCTCCTGGGAAATAAGGATATCCATCAGGAAAACCAGCCTGGAAACCCCGCAGCGCTGCTGGCGATGGCGCCCCTCCTGACGGGTTGGCAGGTGCCTGTCCCCGTGCTTCGTGTGGATGCAGTGCTTGCTGGTCAGGTTGGGCTGAGAGCATCCAGATGGGGTTTCCAGGTTTTGACTTTTCTTAAGGGTGTTCTCCTTTTAGAATGGTGCCCTTGAGCACATGCCCCACGCCAGCTTTTCTCTTTCTCCCAACTGTAAATAAAAATGTGCTCTGCTTCTGAAGATGGGTTTTCAGATGACTGCCCGCGTTGCTTTCAGAGAATCCAGGTCCTCTGTGAAGCTTGTAATTATTTTGTTCCCGACGGAAATTAAGGCCTGTAATTCCAAGCCTGCTGCGGGGGCTCAGGCCCAGTCCGTCCCACCTCCTCCGGCAGCATCGTGAGCGTCCTCGAGGTGTGGGGCACGGCAGGAGCGGGGACACAGCAGTGCCCAGGGAGACATGCAGGTGTTCCCAGTTGCTGTTCCAGGGGATCAGGTGCCTGGGCATGAGGACTTCTCCCTGCCCAGGGCCAGCTTCAGGCAGCTCCTGCCCGCCTGCGCCTTCCAGGCCAAGTGCTGCCCTGCCCGCTGGCAAGATGCCTTAACCTCTCGGAAGACGCACGCTGCCCAGGTCTGCGTTGTTTCCTTGGTCCCCACCACCTGCTCTGAATACTCATCCCTGGCCCCAGCCGGCTTCTGTGCCCCTGCACAGGGCACCTGCCCCGAGGTCAGAGGTCCAAGAGCACTCTGGGAGGGCACTCCTACACTGTTGGATTCAGGCAGGTTGCCTCTGCTGAGGTGGTGGCCACACTCTGCTGGTGACTTGTCTCCTTCGGAGTTGCTGGCCTTGTCCATTCCTTAGCAGCCCTGCAGCGACACCCTGGCCGTCCTGTGACTTTCACATCCAGCCTTACAGGAAGCGCAGGTGTCTTACAGGACAAGTGTCTGAGTTGGTTCCCAGCACCTTCCGGAGTGACCTGCCAGCTCTATCCTGACCGTCTGCGTATCACAAGAACTCGTGTGTCTTTTGAACATATTTGACTCCTTTCAATCCATGCAAATTTTATTCTTTTTGATGCTTAAAGTTTCCCATTCTTGGCCAGTTGGCTCTTCGGCTCCTGAGTCCGATGATGGTGTTGGTTTTGGCAGCGGCCTGGCTTTCTCCTGTGACAGGGGATTCTGGCTCGCCATCGGCATTTCCAGCCCAGGCCTGGGGTCGGCTGGGTCCCAGGGAGACGCCTCCTCTCAAGGGAAATGGTATTTAGCGATCCCGCCTCGGCCCGACGGGTGCTCGTTGCTGCTGGGTTCACTGTTGTTTCTCAGTCTTTGCAGTTGACAGACCCAGAAATTAACTTCTTTTAGGAGAAAAGAAATCAGACTTCATACCACTTTCTAATTCAGATTTTTTACTACTTTGACTTTTATATTTGTATCCCTATTCTCTTCTTTTGAAAACTTTAGTTCTTAATGATACCAGCATAATTATAGTCACATGGCACATAATGACATTTTGGTCAACGATGGACCGCATATACGATGGTGGTCCCACAGGATTAGTCCCATTCAGCCCAGGTGTGTGGTGGGCTACGCCATCTAGGCTTGTGTAAGTGCATCTGTGTAATGTTCGCACGATGATGAAATCGCCTAACGACGCATTTCTCAGAAGGTGTCCCTGTCGTTAGGCAATGTGTAACTGTATTAATTTATATGTAAAAGTTAATATGTGTATAAAATGTCAAGTATGTTACATACCATGTCACATATTTAAGGTGTAACCTGTCAGGCATTTCACGTAGATAGGCTGTCTCTCACACGTGACCAGCTCAGCATAGCAGCTCCATAGGGTCACCGCTGTGACCCGCGGGAAGCCCCAAGGCTTCCTTGCAGGTCCTCCACCCCTGGGGTCTGGCCCCCAGGGTATACGTCAGATCCCTCTCTCAAAGGCATGGAGACAAGTCTCCCCGTGGTTGTCTTGACCTCAAAATGTAGGGTCGTTTATTCCACTTCACGTCCCACTTGTACAGACTCCTGTCTGTTTTCATTTTGACTTGTGACTTGTAATTCTGTGCGCGTCTCCTCGGGTCCCAAGTTGACTCTGTACAACCAGGGCGGTTTGGAGAAATCTGGCCTCGTCCCGGCGCCTCCATGCTGACCTTCTCCCTCAGGCCTCCCGTTCTGCCCAGCGTTTGCTTGTCCTCCTGTTTATGACACCAGCAGACACAGATTTGTCCCCACAACAGAAGCAGCACCACACCACCGCCCTGCGCCTGGCTGTCCCTCTGACCCCCACCAAGAAGACGGCTCCCAGCCGTACACAGAGACTGGCTCCTTCCTCCTGGCAGAGCCCATGGGCATGCAGCCTGCTCACCAGTGCCCTTGACCGACTCTGGGTTGTTGAGGTCATTGCAGGGTATGAGCTGGGGATGTGAGCCCACAGCTTTCTCTGTCCAGCAGGGAGGGGCCTGAATCCTGCAGGCCCCCAGGGACTACAGGGATGCAGGAAGTGGGTGGGTCAGAGACTGACCCGAGTGCAGTTGTGGGGGCCGGGGTCTCCAGGGCAGGTAGGCCCCCCTCCCATCGAGCATTCTCCTTGTGCCCCGTCCCTTGGCACCATGTGGCAAAGTCGAGGTGCCCACCTGCTCTGTGCCTGCTGGCCGCCCCCTCCTCCAGGTCCCAGCTCGATCTCACCCCCTTGGGGCAGCTCCTTCAGAGCACCTGTATGGCCGCGTCCAGGACAAACCCCCATGGCCAGTACTCTCTCTCTACCCCAGCATCTTTGTTTCCATCACAGCTCCTTTCATGACCTTCTACTTTATTCTTTGCTGCTCTCTTTGAGGTCTCCCCTTGAGGAGAGGAAGTGCCCGGAAGTAAGGAAGTGCCCGGCACGCAGCAGGAGTTCAGGAATGCACTGGAGGCCTGGCCTGCTGGGGAAGTCGGCCAGGAGAGGGCACTGGGAGCGGGCCCCTCCCCAGTGTGAGCACACACCCTGCCCCCTGCCGGGTTCGTGGCACTCTGCGCACTTGGCTGCATCGCCAGGAGTGGGGGGCTGCAGCGCCCCGTCCTGCAGATGAGGAGACTGGTCCTGGGAGGCACGGAGCCAAGGTTTGCTCCCAGGCGGGCTCCCACTGTGTGCCCAGCATCCCAGGGGCTGCGGGGCAGCCCGCTTGGCCTTGGAAAGGCAGAGCAAAATGCCTGACGTGTGTCCACCACCGTCAGCCCCAAGGGAGAGAGGTGATGCTTCCCAGCTGTGGCGGAAATGGCAATCAGAGGGAGGAAGCAGCCCAGGAGGGGAGTCAGGCTCCGGGGCAGATGGGTGGTGGCCATCGGCCCTGTCCTGCCTCCGGGTTAGAACCCTGAGCTGGAGGTTCCACACCTGGGTCTCCACGGCCCCTCACTCGTATCACAAGGCCCTGCCGGGGGTTCTCGGCACTGTCAGCCCTTCCTGACCCACCTGGCCACCCGGGACGGAGGGGAGCAGTGGCTGGGAGAAGGGGCCGCCTGGGCCTCTGGACCAGGGGTTTGGGCCGCATGTCAACCCTCTGCATGTCCCGGGGAGACTTTCCTTCAGACGACAATCTTCCAGCCGCCCACCCCGCAGGAGCCGGCGTTCCTGGGAATCGTCTGCTTTCTGTGGGCAGGACTGTGACCCAAACTCTGAAGGCCTCCAGCCAGCTTACATGATTTCCCCCGGAGACGGGGCTGCACCCCCGTTTCACTGACCTCGGAACCCCCATACTTGGGCCAGGGTCTCCACCAGCCCTGGTACAGCCTGGATGCCTGTGGCTAAAGGAACCGGGGGGACCCAGCAGGGCACTTGGGGCCCAGTTCTGTGCTCAGGGGCTACTGCCAGGCTGGTCTAGAGGGTTGAGGGAGTGGCCATGCCTTTGATCCCCCCATGAGCCACGCTGGAGAGACAGAGCTGGGTGGCGCAGTCCCGGATGTGGCTCAGGGAAGGCCGTGTGCTGTGGACTCGGGGCTGGATGTGGGGTTACAGCCCAGGACGTGAGTATGCGTGGCCACTGCACGGCGGGGCTGTCAGTGGTGGATGGGAGGGCTGGGTTGTGTTGGTGGGGGGCCCTGCGCACACTCTCCACCTAAGGATGGTGATATCAGCAATGCCAGGCCAGTGCTGCCTCCTTTTGCTTGGTGACACCTGGTGGTTCTGGTTTCTGACTGTGGCTGCTTCGTTTCTTTGCTCATGCACAGCACTTATGTCACCGTTCTTAGAAAGGCTGTGGTTTGTGGAAACAGGCCTGTTAGTTCTGGTCTTGAGCATCGAGAACAGCAGGTCTGGTCGTCTTCCTGGGGCCCAGGGCACTGGCCAGTACCTGCCACCCTCCCCCATCTGCTCACACAGCCCAGGCCTTGTGCAGGGAGAGGGGAGCCCCCCCAGCCAGACCCCCTCTTCTCAACAATCTCCCAGCCTGTGGAGCCCATCACTGGGGTGCCAGTGACGCAAGGCACAGCAGCCTCAACCAGCCTTTGCTGCGGGGCCCTGGTGGTGGTCTTGGGGCCCAGTGGGGGACACTCCTGGAGGGGGACACTGCTCCCATGAGGTCAGCCTGGGCCAGCGAGGGGCAGACAGGGAGAAGGGGCTGTCAGAGCCCTGCAGGTGGGCACTGTGGCCTGGGGGCCCTTGGGCGTGGGAGGCAGGGCTGTGCCAGGAGAAACCTGGGGAGGTCTGTCCTCCCAGAGCATGGGGAGGCTGCAGGAGGTGGGGGCCCGTGCAAGGTGGGTGGGGTCCCCCAGGGGCCAGGTGGAGGCTGGTTGTGGTGCCACCTCCGTGGACATGAGGGCACAGAGGGCCTCCAGGCAGGGACTGGGCTGAGTGGTGTGAGGGTGACTCTCAGAGGAGGGAGGTCCCCAGTGGGTCCAAGGAAAGGGGTGAGGAAGCCCCGCTGGGTGGCTGGGTTGGCTCCTGGCCTGCTTGGGAAGCCCCAGGAAAAGCGAGCTTTTCTCTGAACGGCCTCTGCAGTGACCTTGTGCCTTTTCCACAGTGTCCAAGTGGGTGGGTGGAGACAGCAGGGGCTGGGGTGCGCTGGGGGCTGCCCAGGCTGGCTGTGGTCAGGGAACAGGGACCTCCCCGCCCAGAGGGAGGGATGCCCCAAACATCCCGTAACTGCAGAGGTGTGGGGGGTGGGAGCTGCTGGGTGGGAGGAGGGAAGTGAGAGGGCAGGGGTTCTGTCTTACTGTGAGGGACATTTTCGTAGCCTGGTCTGCTGAGAGGAACCCGCAGGGAGATCCCTGGTTCATCTCCACATTTCTAAGGACGCCCGCTGTCCACACGCAGGCCGGCAGAGCCAGAGTGCCCAGGCCGTGGGGTTTTCAGAAGCGGGGCCGGCCGGCTGCATCAGGCTGGGAGGTAGGACAGTCCCCGGGTGACGACCAGTCCTGCAGGGGTCTCCTGAGGCGTTTCTCCTGCCGGAGGGGGGGCAGGGGGAGTGCCTCGAAGAGCACAGGTGTAGGTATGGAAAGGGGCCTGGGCCAACCGCCTCCTCTCGAGCCTGCCGTGCATTTTTCTGACGAGTGTCGCGGCTGATGGATGTTTAAGGACAGACAGGGGTCGAGCTGTTGATGGGGAGGGCTCAGGCAGCTCCTTGCCTCCCGGGCTGTGTGTTTCTTTGCAGTGAAGTGCGGTCACCTGGGATCTGAGCCCCTTTGAAATCCTGAAACGCTCCATTAAAGGGAGTGGCCTTGGCAGTTGCTGGGCATGGCTGTTCCCCACCTGTGCCAGCAGCTCCGACTGGGGCTGGATGTGATCCCAGCAGACCCGGACGGCTCCCCCCCTCCAGATCTCACTGGCAGCTCCCAACAATTACGGAGGTCTGGGAGGGACCCCCAGTGGGCACGAGGACGTCCAGGGACTGGGCTGCCCGGACCCCTGCCTGGTGTGGGCTGTCTGTCCGCGCTTGCAGCTCCCGCTGGATACTGGACGCCTGTCGTGGAGCTGGACTTAGCACAGCTGCTTTCCCCACAGACGAGAGGCAGACAGGCAGAGAGGAAGACGGGACTTGCAGGAGTGCGTCTGTGTGACAGGCCATGATCCTGGCCAACGTTTCTCGTTTTGGGACTGTTCTTCTCATTCGGAATCTGCTGTCGGCCCTGCAGGGTCAGGACCTGTCTCTCAGACGTGATGGCCATGGCCTCGACGCCTGGTGGAGGCAGGGCTCCTGGGAGGACTGGGTGGGGCCTCCAGCCGGTTCCCTGCATCCATCCGTGGAGAGGCTATCGCCCTCCGAAGCTTCCCTGAGGCGCCTCTGGGGAATCTACTCCTACAACACTGGGCCCCTCACGCTTCCCACCACCCAGCGACATGGGCGGTGTTCTCAGGGACCCTGAGGCAGGGCCTCTGCCTGGCCTGGGAAGGGGCTGCCTCCTAGGGTTGGGACAGACATCTCTGCCCCTTGGGCACAGGTAGGGGCAGGGTTTGCTCCAAGTGTCTGCCTTCGCCTGGCTAGGGGCCTGTGGTGCCCATTTGGACACAGCCAGCCCTTTCTGTGGGGAGTGTGGTCCTGGCCAGGGTGGGGGGTTGGGCCTGGACCCAGGCGGCCAGGCGACCTGTTCCTAGGCAGAGGGCCTGTCACCTCGGGGAACCTCACTCCTGGTGCTCAGCCTGCTGTGGTGGGGCCCTCAACCAACAAGGCCTTGGGACTCCTGGGGTCCCCTCTGTGGCCTTTGGGGATGGGCTCCCCGTGGTGACACCTGGGCTCCAGATGTCCATTCTCCAACTCTGTGGTTTCCTAGTTTGTGGCCCTTTGCTCTGACCACCCTGGACACTCACACAGGCTCCAGACCTGGGCTTGCAGCCTGGCCTTGCAGCTAAGCTGAATGACCGTGGGCAGGGTCTGGAGCCCCTCCGAGCCTCAGCCCCTCATCTGTAGAGTGGGGATGGTCATGGCACCCAGGGTTGTCAAAATAGAGTTAACGCTGGGGAAGGTGCTCCCTGCCCCTGGCCCTGACCACCAGGCCTGGGCATCGCTGCCCTCACGCCGCCCCCTCCTGGCCTCTCCTGGGGCCTGCTGGTTGCCCCCGGGGATTCAGGGGTGGGAGGGAGCGAGGATGGGGCTGGCGTCCACCCTGTCCTGAGGGCAACTGCAGAGGGAAAGACACAGTGTCTAGAAGGGCCCGTCTCCAAGGGCTGGCAGTTGGGGTGGTATTTGGCAGGCTCAAACAGTCGCTTCGGGCAGGAGGCGTTTGGGAATTCGAGAGCAGGTTCCAGGATTTCGATTCATGGTTTCGGTCTTTTTTCTGTGCAAAGAGCAAACAGTGTTCCAGGAAACCCTCTGCTGGTGGATACAGCTCAGCCTTGCTCGGAGCCGAGCGTTTGCATAGCCCAGGGCCCCTGGAGTGGGTGGCCAGGTCCCAGCCCCAGCCAGGTTTGCTCTGTGACCCCCCCGACCCCTGTACCAGCAGCTTAGTGGACACCACCGCTCATGCCCAGGGGCTCGCTCTCCCCAGATGTGTGGCCGGGTGGGAAGCTGGCTCCCCCCTGGTGGGCGTATCTGCAGGCCCAGTGCCACCGCCTCGCTCCTCGCTCTGGACTTAGTAAGGTCTCTCCTGCGCTTGCACAAGGGTCCCACCCCGCCCGCATGCACACCTTGCGTCCTTCGGAGTTGGCTCCAGAACCCCAGCCCTCCATCTGGTGCCAGGTCTGCTTCTTTGGATGGGCCTGTGGTCGGGGTCTGCTCTGGGCAGGGGTGGTGATGACAGAGCTCTGGGGCAGCGGGGAGCCAGGGGGCCAGGAGAGGACTCTGTCCTGCATGCCCCAAGTCCACTCCTGGATGCGGCCAGGGGGTTTCCCTGGAGCCTTGGGGTGATGTCATAAGACAGAGGGCCGGCCCGATGACCGCCTGTGTCTGGAGCGAGTGTGCAGTGCAGTGTGCTGCGGTCACTGTTCTTGCTCCCTTCCTGGTTGTGGAATCTGGCCACTTTGGATGGAGGAGGACGACCGGCAGCTCCCCCTTCCCCACCTCCCAGCCAGGTTGCTCAGCTGGTGGGGTCATTGCTCTCAGACCTCGAATGTCACTGTGCTGAGCTGAGAGCAGCCGACGGCGGCAGAAACTGGCCTCTTTTCTGAGCCTCCCTGAGCACCTCTGCCCCAGGGCTGTCCTGGGCCCTCAGGAGCCCGATGGAGAGCTCAGGCCTGGACTGGCAGAGTGCCCCAGCCTCTGCGGCACCACAGGGAGGGGCTGTCACCCACGTCCAAGCTGCCCTGTGGCCAGCAGCCTCATGTTGGGAGGTCGGTGCCTTATCCCTGCTCAGGCTCTCACGTGCCCCTACCTGGGGCCAGGCTCATCCTCCATGGACTCAAGCTCCCGCTACTCGCCCTCCAGGCCCTGCACCACCTCTGCCTCCCTCCAGGGCACTGGGTGAGTCCTGGGGCCTCAGGCCATCCACCTGAGCAGCTTGGTGCCGACAGGGCTGGCCTGGGCATCTGACCCCCCGCACTGGGCTGGCGTCGGGGAGCGGGGGCCAGCAGCTGAGCCGTGAGAAGATACGTGGGTTTCTCTGTGCCAGCAGTCTCCTGGATTTTAACAGCTGTATGTGGGAAAAGACTGATTCTAACTTCACATGGTAGTAAGGTAGTTTCTTTTCATTTAACTTTAATTTGTATCAGTGTTATATATGTTCACATTTTTAAAGCCCACTAGCAACACAGTGTATAATGAAAGAATGTATCTCCCTATTCCTGAGAGAGAACTTACCTGCTGCTTTGTATTTCATGACTGTGCAATTTAGGCATTATTACAGATTTTCCCTTGGACTATGAAGGTTTTGCCATCTTATAATTGCCTACTCCCCTGCCACACGTACATACAATTTTTGGCTAAATCAAGATCCAGTGTTGATATTAAAAATTGCAGCTTATCCATGTGGATAATTACGAATATGTTTTGTTTTTATTCAACTCTGTTCTCTGCAGGGTTGAATTTGCCTCATTTTTGGCTGCTTAGTCTTTATAGCTTATCGCTCGCTTGTCCCCAGCTCTCTAAGAGAAATTGAAATCTCTCAGTGCCTTCCAACACATTAGGTATTTCTTTCAGTTCACGATCACAGTGTGAACAAACTTCCCTCAAACATTGTGGCTTAAAACAAGGCTGGTTTGCTGTTTCTCGTGAGTCTCTGTGCTCCGGGCAGCCGTGTTGGCCGGGCTGAGTGTCCCTGGTGGCTTCTCGCCTGTCTGAGGCCTTGGCTGGGGTGGCCGGGACAAGCGGGATGGCCGGCCCCCCACCCCTCATGTACACACACACACACACACCCTCTCACACACACACCCCTGGGCCCCTCCACCTAGCTGGCTTGGCTTCCTCTTGGTGTGGCGGTCTCAGGACAGCCAGGATTTCATCACGGCAGCTCACGACTTCCAAGGGTGCAGGTGGAAGCTGTCTTAGGATCCGGGCCAGGAGTCAGCCCAGCTTCGCTTCCACCTCCTGTGTTGGTGGAGCGGCTCACAGTGGGGCGACACTTGCCCTCCTGACGGGAGGAGCAGCAGGACTTGTGGCCCTGGGGCTCTGGGCTCCCTCTGTTCTTGGAGCCCCCGTTCCTCTTCCTTCCCTGTCACCTGGGGTCCCCCTCCTTTCCTGTTTCCTGGGCTCCTGGCTCCCTCCCTCTGAGGGCCTCCTGTGGTGTCTCCATCCCCCTGGACCAATGATGGGGGAGAATGCCGGTGGAGAACACTGCTCCCCTCATTCGTTGGATTTGGGCAGTCGAGAAGCAGGGCTGAGGCCTGGGCTCCACACTAACCTGGGAAAGAATTTTCTTTTCCATGGCCTGCCCCCACAGCCCCTGGGGGATCCCCCAAACTAGGAAGGTGCACCTGGTGAGTGGGAGGCTCTGGGCTTGGTGGGTGTGTCTCCCCAGGGGCATGAGCCACACTCCGCTGACAGTTACACACTGGGGTCCTTCCAACTGTGAGTTGAGTGGCTGGAAGGATCCAGAACAGCAGGCCCCCGTTTAGCACCCCTGTGTGCAGGCACAAGGCTGTGGGGCTTTAGGGCAAGCCCTGTGGTCTGGGCCCTCGAACCATCAAGGATCCTGCGCCTTCCCCTGGGCAGTCAGGGCCCCTGGTAGATGGGATGGGCACAGGGGGATGCTGGGGTCAGGGGGCCTATGCCAGGAGAGGTGCAGCAGGCCCCGCATGGCCCTGCGTGGGTACCGAGGGAGGCGGGACTCCCCAGATGACGAGGGCCAGTGGGAGCTGGGAGCTGTGGGGTTCCCTGGCAAGCCTCAGAGCCTGAGGGAGATGGCTCAGAAGACCCCCGGCGGGCGCTCTGGCCTGCTGCTTGGACCCCCACCTGTCCCCAGCTCTCAGCCCTGCAGTAACCTCTGCCCTTTCTGCTTCCCCCAAGGTCACCAACAATGAGGGCACAGCTGTTCTCCTGGAGCTTCCGACTTCGGGGTGTCCTCTGTGTCCCCCATTCCGTCCGATGGGCCCTGCGTGACTATGGTGGTCAGCCAGGTTCGAGGTCCCCCCGGAGAGGAGCAGGTGTGTCCAGCCACGAGGACAGAACCTCCAGGAGCACAGCGGTTCCTCTCGTCTGAGTGTATTTATTCTGTGACTCAGAGTCTAGCTTTCCTGGTTTGTGAAGTACCAGGAGCCCAGGACACGTGTGCTGCTGCCACCATGCGTGTTGGGGGCACAGTGTCCAGCCTGGGGCCAGTGCGTCGTGGAGGAGCAGGGCCCACCGTCTGGTGTCCTGGCAAGGGCCGGGGCTCGGTGTGAGCTCAGGGCCTCCCTGCAGGTTTCAGAGAAACCAAATTGCACAAGTGGGGCTCTTCCTTCCAAGCCCTGGGGCGGGGGTCTCTGTGCACTTGAGATCGGGGAACCCCCCACGTTCGTCCCAGAGCTTAGGTCCCCCCAGGCGCCCAGCACCCAGCCTCAAGGCCACCTGTCCCCGAGCTGCTAGGAGTTACCTGTACCGTATGGAGGCGATGAGGGGCTGGCACTTTGAAAACAGACTTAAACATTAAAGGAAAAGACCCTTGCTCTGTTGTTTGTAAGACTGCGTTCCTTTTCCCTTTTTGTTGCTTTAAGACCAAAAAGAAAAAACAAAGAAGAAATTGAGTCTGCTCTTTCTTTGTTTAAACGTGAGAGACAATAAAGAGCATCTGTGTTGGAGCCTCACCTTTTGCTCCCACGTGTGTGTCTGTGTTTCCGCGAGCGAATGGTAGGCCCTGTTGAAGGACACCCCCATGGAATATCAGGGGGCAGCTTTGAAAAGTGGGTCTCTCCTTCCCTGGGAGACGCCAGCACTGCTGCTCATCTTGGGGTGGGGGGAGGCAGTGGTCCCAGCCTCCCCCAGCCTTCCCCAGGCTCCCCCAACCTTCCCCAGCCCCCTCAGCCTTCCCCAGCCTCCCCCAGCCCCCTCAGACTCCCCCAGCCTCCCCCAGCCCCCTCAGCCTCCCACACCCTTCCCCAGCCTTCCCTAGCCTTCCCCAGCCCCCTCAGCCTCCCCCAGCCCCCCTCAGCTTCCCCCAGCCTCCCCCAACCTCCCCCAGCCGCCTCCAGCCTTCCCCAGCTCCCACAGCCTCCCACAGCCTCCCTCATGGCTCTAGCTGACTTTCCTGGGCGGGGCAACATGTCAGCAAATGGGACAGTCTTGCCCTCGCTTCCCCCAGGGAGACCCAGTGTCTCCTGTTTCCTGGTTTGCTCACTGAGAGCCAAGGGACATGTCAGAGTGGACGTGGACGGTGGCGCCTTTGCCTGTTTCTGGTTTTACTAGAACGTTCTGTGTTGTAAGGGTGCCACCACCCCAGCCAGGACTGCATCTGGCCGGGCCCGGAGTGTGTGTGTGGGGAGGATGCCTTCAGGTCCTCTCCAAGACGGAAGAGGGGGTGGACTCCCCTCCCTCAGGGCACCTGTGGTTCTGAGCCCGGCACCTTGGGAGTGGGGGTGGCGGAAGGATGGGGGTTTCACACATTTGTAGCAGCAGAGCCCTTTTCTAGACAGAATCTTAACCAGAAAAAAAAAAAACCAAGGAGGAGCTGTTCTGGTCCAGGCCCTTCGACTCTGAGACCCCCAGGGTCCACGGGTGGGTGGGGGCACCTTGCATGAGTCCAGGAGAGCACAGAGGGTGCTTTGGAGGAAGGAAAGGCGGTGCTATCCTTCGCCCCTCAGCCCTCCCCCAGAGCCTCTTCCTGCCCCTGCCTCGTGGGTCCCACAGAGCCGAGGCCCCGGCTTGGGGCAGGGTGGCCCGGCCTCTGTGTGCCGGCTGGAGGAGCTGTCCAGACCCTCTGAGCTCACAGCGGTCCGGATACTGTCCCCCATCTCAGATGGCAGCTGTGAGGCCTCCGCCCCAGACAGCCCCCTTGGGTGTCCCCACCTTGAGTGCAGGCGTGGCTGCTTGGGGTGACGCCTGGGGTGATGCCTGGATTTGGAGAGGAAGTGCTGAGGCAGAGGGACAGGGCATTCTTTGTAAGCCAGGCATTGCTCAAACAGAGTGGTTGAGACTCAGATCCCCTGAGATGGAGCCACGTGCAGCCCTGGCCTGGGCACTTCCACTCCTGACTGCCTGGCCCAGGGCTCCCAACGCAGCCTCTGCTGGTCAGAGCCCAGCCCCCCGGGCCAGGCTCAAGGATGACCACCAGCATGTGGGGGTTTGGATCCAGGCATCCTCGGCTCTGGGGCCAGGTGGAGGCCCCTGCAGAAGACACAGGGAGGCCCTGCCTTGGGTATCACCCCTGGTCCATCCCAGGCCAGGGCCCTCCTAAAGGCTGGCTGGGGTCCAGCAGGCTGCAGCCCAGCCCTGAGATGACCTTCAGGCCCGTGGGCTCCTGGGTCTGTCCCTGTCACCCGTTGCCACTTCATCCAGTTTGGGGGGCGTCCCGCTCTGGGCTTGGGGCCTCCAGCATGTCCACACCCACTTGGTCCCCTCCAGGTGCCTGCTGGCTCGGACGCCCAGGACAGGGTGCACCTCCCAGGGTTGCCCTTGCCAACGCCCTCGGGAAGATGGCTGGGCTGGAGCACTGGACAGAGCCCAGTGCTGGCCGTTCTGCTGTGGCCGCCCCAGCTGTCCCCCATCCCCACCCGCCGGCTGGCGGCCTGGCCCGGGCGAGCAGGAGCAGATAGCAGTTCTAACTGAAGGAAAGGCAGCGGTGGCTTCTTTTTAAGGCTTCGTGACTGCTTCTCTGAGCAGCAAACTAATCACATTTTCTTGTCAGTTTCATGTCATGGTGGCTCAAGGCCAGCTGTGTGACAGGCCCTCCTCCCAGAGGCTGGAGGGCGGGACCCACACCCACCACTGGTCCCTCAAACCTGGGTGGCCGGCCAGCCCCTGGTGACATCTGGGTGCCCCGGTGACGTCCAGCACTCTGCTCCTCCCCTAACCCTGGCCACTCCCCTAGAGGGCCCAGCACAATGGCTGCAGGAAGCAGGTGGGCTTCCTGGGGGAGGCCTCCCTCACTGGGCACTGGTTGGGAAAGGCACAGTGGAGAGGAAGGCCCGTGCCAGGCCGAAGGGGTCAGGAATGGGGTCCTCTCGATAGAGGCCTCCTCTGGCCCCTCACCCTCACCTTGGGGTGACGACCTGGGCTTGCGATGGTTGGGGGAAAAGCAGAGACCCCGCCTCCAGGCCCAGCTGGGGCTCACTTGATCACCCCAGCGCATGGGGCTAAGCTGCTCTTTGATGGCATGAACCTGGCCCTGGCAGTCAGGCTCCTGGACCCTGTCCCTGTCTGAGCCTGGCAGACCAACGTCCAAGCCCTGCGCACCTCTGGCCTGGTCACCTGCTCCCTGGCGTCTCCCCAGTTCCAGCTCAGCCCCAACCCCTCCCAGCTGCCGTGCTTCCCGCAGGGCCTCACCCTGGGCACCGTGTAACCTGGCTGGGCAGGCAGTGTGAGGCTGGACAGGGACCTGGACCCTGAAGAGGCCTGGGCCTCATGGCAGGGGCCGGGCAGAGGGGATGGGGTGGGGCACTAGCACCCGGACAGCCAGCTCCTGCTCCCCCTCAGGCCCTGAGGCCCCGCACCCCACCGGGCCTCCCCAGTCTCTGCTTCCCCATCAATCACCATGCAGGAACCCACCCAGCACGCTCCTGGAAGCATGCCAGGGGCGCAGGGGGCTGTGGGCAGAGCAAACGTAAGGGAGTCCTCACAGTGGGCCGAGCTCTCCATCGCGCTCTGGGCCTGCAAGGCCCTGTAAGCACGAGCTTCTCCAGCTGAGGACACAGAGTCTTGGAGGGCAGCGTGCTGGTCCCTGATCCCATCTGCTGAGTTTAAGCCCTGGACACTCCGGATCCTGCTGGAGGTGGCGTGACACCCCTGCCGAGCCAAGAGCCTAGTTGGTACCTTCACTTTTCTGCAAGGTTTCTTTTCCTCTAATTAAAAAATAACCCCAGTTGGTGGTAGAAAATTAGTAAAATGAAAGCAGAAAAGAAAGTGAAAATCTCCTGCAGTCCCCGTGAGCCCTCTCGTTCTTCCTGGATGATCTTTCTGGGCACGAGCAGACGTTTGCTCTGCACTCCTGGCCTTGCGCCACCCAGGAAGCACTGCCCAGCTCACCTTCTTGGGCCTTCTCCTGTCCTGGGGCTCCCACCCTGCCCCCTTCCTGCCTGGGTCCAGTGGGCATCTTGACCCTCCTGGATGCTGCAGGGGGAGCTGTCAGCCGGCCTGCGGCTGGGCTGGAGGCAGCCTCTGCCGGGCCCTGTCCCCCAGGAGGCCCAGGCGCCCACAGCCTTCCACAGGGAAGGGAGCCGGTTTCTGACCCCAACCCCCGCCAGGCTGCAGTAAGGAATGGATGTGGAGGAGGCGAGAACCTGCCCTGCTGGCTGGGTGGAGTCCTCGTCCCTAGCCTGAGAGTGGCATCGTCTGCTGGAGGGTGCCTCCCCAGCACCCCTAGAAACCGCAGGAAGCTTCTGGAGCCCATCAGTGCCCAGCTGGAAGGCAGCGCCCAGGGAAGGGGTGGGCTGCCCGCCGCTCTGAGCAGACTGACTTGCTTTTCCACCTTGCCCAGTGTCCCGGCTGCAGATGCCTCTCCCTGGGGTTGGAGGCACATCAGCGGCTCCTCCTGTGTGGCCTTGCTGAGCCCTGGGTCCAGTCAGTGACATGTCCCCGGGGCCTGCCTCCCTTCCTGGCCCACCCACAGAGGCATCCCAGCCCTGCCTGACGCCAGGGTTGGCCTGTCACCTTGGAGATGGCAGGGAGAGGCCAGACCTTTCACAGGGCAGCCACGCCCTCGAGCCCATGCTTTCATGGTCTGGCTGGGCATGGCTGACCATGCGAGGGATGCAGGGCCATGGGGCTCCCCTCCTTCCTGGGTGTGTGTGGCTGAGGGCAGGGGCCAAAGGTGCTGGAGCCTGGGGGTGGGCCCCAAGGAGCCCATTGCAGCGATGTGGGTCAGTGTCCTCATTTTGCAAAGGAGGAAACTGAGGCTGAGGCCTGAGCAATTTGAGAGTGGCCCCTCTGGGTGACAGAGATGAGGATGGGGTCTTGGGCGGCTCGGGCAGCCATAACAAAGAACCACGGACCAGAGGGCTCCACAGCAGACGTGTATTTCTCGCGTCTGGAGGCTGAAGTCCAAGGTCAAGCTGCCGCTCGCCCCGTGTCTGGTGAAAGCCATTTCCTGGTTTGCAGATGGCCCTTCTGCAGGACCGAGAGTGGGAGGGAGAGCCAGGTCTCCTCCTATGAGGGCACCAACCCCCTCATGGGGCCCCGCCCTCATGACCTCATTTAACCCTAAGGTCCAGCTCCAAATACCATCACTTTGGGGGTTAGGCTTCAACATGTGGATTTTGGGGGGACACAAACATCCAGTCCATAGCAGAGGGGTGTGGACATGAGGGCATCCTGGATGGGGCTTTGGACCTGGGCCTCGGGAACAGCAAGGAAGGTAGGCAGGAGTGGGGGTGGGCACTGTGCGTCCCGGGGACTGGAGGCACGGGCTTGAGTGAGCTGGGAGGACCGGAGCAGATCTGGACCCAACACACTGGACAGTGGGGAGGGGTGGGTGGGGCAGGGTGAGGGTGCAGTCAAGGATGAAGGCCTGCGGAAGGTGGTGGGGCTCATGGATGGGGGTGGGCAGCACAGGGCTGGGGAAGGGCAGGCCAGGGGGTTCAGGGAGCATAGTGGGGAGAGCCTGAACCCCTCGGTGGTGGGAGTGCCACAGGCCGTCCTGAGGAGAGCTGGGGGGTGAGATGCAGAACGGAGGCTGGGCTGCCCGGGGCTGCCTGTGTCCTCCTCTGGGCCTGGGCAAGTGGGGCCCTGTGGGGCCAGCAGGAAGGGACCAGGAGGAGGGCTGGGAGGACTGCAGGGAGCAGACACGGCTGGAGCCTGCTTTGAGGAGGCAAGCCTGTGCCAGTCGCCGAGGCTCCGTCCAAACTGTCAGCTCCCTCTCCTACCCCTCACTCCTGCTGCCCCGTGGGGTTTCATGGGAGCAGGACTGGGGACAGTGCCCAGCACTGGCACCCACGGGGCAAACGGGAAGTCCTCATGGCTGGCGCAAAGGGGCTATTTGGGGCCACCTGCAGGGACAATTTCCCAGCCCTTGGGTCCCTAATCTGGATGCAGTTTCAAGCCAGAAGCTCCTAAGGGCTATCTGTCATGGAGAGAATGGCCCTAGTGACTTGAGGCACTCGAAGCGTGCTTTTCAGGTGAGAATTCATCACAGGGGCGAGCACAGGAGTGTGGGAAGCCCTTCAAACCACGGGGTCTTGTCTCCCCACGGGGACAGGAAACGGGTTGTTTTAAAAACCAGCTTATAGGGGCCGACCTGGTGGCGCAGCTGTTAAGTTCTCATGCTCTGCTTTGGCGGCCCTGGGTTCACCAGTTCAGATCCCGGGTGCGGACATGGCACCGCTTGGCAAGCCACGCTGTGGCAGGCGTCCCACAGATAAAGTAGAGGAAGATGGGCACGGATGTTAGCTCAGGGCCAGTCTTCCTCAGCAATAAGAGGAGAGTTGGCGGCAAATGTTAGCCCAGGGCCAATCTTCCTTAAAATAAATAAATAAATAAATAAATAAATAAATAAATAAACCCCAGCTTATTGAGATCCAGCTCACATCCCATCAGGTCACCCATTTACTGTGCAATTTGATAGTTTTTGGAATAGTCATGGCTGTGCAGCCATCAGCACAATCAATTCTAGAACACTTTCATCTCCCCTACCCTTAACCATCGCCCCCCCCCCCACCCCACCCCCGCAACCTCTAATCCACTTCCCGTCTCTAGGGAGCTGCCGGTTCTGGGCTTTTCTTAGGAATGGAGTCCTACGATCTGTAGCCTTGGGTCTGGCTTCCTCCATTCGGGGTCATGTTTTCAGTGCTCGCCCACATTGTACGTGTCAGCACTTCGTTCCTCTTGCAGCTGGGTGATCTTCCATCGTGTGGACAGACCGCATGTTGTTTACCGTGTTTCTGTTGGTGGACATGTGTCTGTCTGCCTTTGGCTGCTGTGCCTGGCGCCGCTGTCAGCACTCACGTCCAGTTTCTGTGTGGACATGTGTTTTCACTTCTCCTGGGTGTGCCCCAGTGTCCTGTGGGTCTTGGTAACGTACGCCTTCTCCACAACGATGTCATGACTGAGAGTTGGGACCTCAGGTGACTTGATGTGACGCCAGCTGTAGTCTGAAGAGCGGGTACTGAAAGAGACGCCGGCTCTGGCCTGTGGCCCTGCTGCCTCACCTGGCCTACCCCACCTGCAGGACTCTCACTTCCCACCCGACCCCACCCCACCCCACTGGAGCAGTTGCTGAGAGGGCAGTCGGCAGGGGTGGGCCTGCAGGTGCAGGTGCACTGGCCTAGCCACGTACTTCTGGCGCCCTGGCTGCTGCACGCTGCTCAGAACCTCCTTTCTCACTATCCTTCTTGCTGTGGCCACTCCAGCCCTTTGGGATGGTCCCCAACCAGCAGCTCCCCATGTGATGAGTAGGGACCTGCAGGCTCATCGTGGCTTGTTCCACTGAGGCTGAGAGGGAGAGCAACAAAGCGGTGAGGTGCCCCCTGCAGCCTGTCCCTGGCTCTACCGGCCTGGCATTCAGCGATGGGGCCTCGGAAGCCCCAAGCCCCAGCAGGGAAGCTCGCACAGCTGAGAGCTGGGTCCATCCCACAGCCATTGCCTTCCCTTGACTGGGTTTTCATTTCACCCACCTCCCTTGCTGAGCCCTCTGCACTTGAGAGCCCGTCCATGTGCCCACGGGCATCTCTGGGTGGGCATAAAATACCCAGGGACCTGGCACCTGGGTGCATGCCCAGCCTGACGTGTGCGCCCTGGCCTCCAGCCTTATTGTGGTGGATTGGTTTCAGCAGAAAGGGGAGCACGGCACTGCTTTTTCGCGGTAGTCGAATGGACTGTAAACGTTCTGTCCACTCCTTCTGTCCAGCGAGGATCCCACTAACCGGCGACAATTGCTACAAGCAACGACCACTTCTGGGTTAAGTTGTAGAGGAATCTTTACTTTCTGGTTCATATGTTGTGCATTTTTTCCCTGAAATATTTGATGTATTGAGTTCCAACTTCAAACACGTTCGCTCTAATCATTTAGCTTGATTGTTAATCTGAATTGGGCTCTGAGATTTTAAAATGGAAAAAGAAAACCCTGCCAGACTGTGTATCCCAATGGTCCACATGGTCGCTCTTTCACAAGAAGGCGTATCCTTTCTCCAGGGGTTTGTGTGGGGTTATATTTACTGGGAGTGGGACCTGTTTGCCCACCAGGACACTATCCGGACCATCAGGCAGACGTCAAACATGGTGTAGAAACTCAAATACTTTGTCTCTTCAGAAGTGAGCTTTTGATTTAATTACTTGGATGTAATGGCTGGGATTAAACCACGGGTGCATTCAGAGTAGAAACTTTAAGCAAGAATTTCACATCCACAAAACTGGGGGCGGAACACACTGGGGTCCAAGGGGGAAGCTGTTTGCCAGTACTGTGCACCCGTGTGCATGTGTGTGCACACGTGCACGTGAGCTGTGTCCACACTGAATTTTCAACGTGATCACTCCTTCTGTACAAGCCAGCCCAGGGCTGTGTGCTGTCCTGTGGCTGCCACTGGCTGTGGAGCTGGGTCTGCCATGGTCCCGGGCCGTCCTGCCCCCTTCACCGAAGCAGAGGCGAAGGCTGACCCCTCCAGCTGGTGCAGGCTGCAGGCTGGCTGGCAGGGCTTGGCCAGCCCAACCCAGGGCTAGCCGTCCCCAAATCCTGCAGTGCTCTGAGGGGTCAGGCCCCTTTGGTGGCCTGGGGATCATTTTTTAAAAATAATTAATAGACCCTAAAAATGTAATACTTACTTTTTTAGAGCAGTTTTTGGTTTACAGAAAAACTGGGCCGATAGGACCGAGAGTTCCCACCCCCTCACCCACGCAGTGTGCCTATTTACACTTGCACTAGCGCGGGATGTTGTTATAAGAGATGAGCGAATATCGATACATTATTGTTAATTAACGTCCATGGTTTACCTGAGGGTCCACTCTTTGTGTCTACATTCTATGGATTTTGATAAATGCACCTGACACATATCCACCATTACAGTATCACGTGGAACACTTTCACTGCCCTAAAAATCTCCTGGGCCTCACCTATTTGTTAATGTTTTAAATGAATAAAGACACATAGGGTTACAAAGGAAACCAGGTATTTTGAAATAACTATCAAAATATAACAAAGCAGATGTGTGAAGTGGTGACGTGTGTGCTCCCCCCGCTGGGTGGTGCAACCCAACCCCAGAAAGCCCCCGCGGTTTTGAGGTTGTGGTGAGCGTGGACAGCACTGCAGTGTCTGCAGCAAGCGAACAGTGATACAAACACGTCTGTGCTCTGTTAGAGCCTGAAGCCCGGGGACCACGGACGTTCCTGATGGAAGGAAATGCTAAATTTCAGTTAGAGGTTAGTGAAGGGGAAGTGTCATTTTCTCCTGTCCGAGTTCACAGACCCCCTGAATTATGGACCTCTGCTCTAGAGGAAACATTGACAGCCTGTGAATCACACATGCCAGTGGGAATAGAAAATGTCTTTTCAAAACCAAAGATGTTGTTCCTGAAATCTCCACGCCACAAGTAGCCAAGTGGGTCCCCAGCTGCTCTGTCCGCACAGCTGGCTCCGAGCGGATTCAGTTACCTCCCAGTAGAGAAAACGGGTTAATCAGGAGAAGTTGATTAGGCTTTGTGAGAGGGAGTGTAATTACTGCCCATCCTCACAACAGGCGCCATGGTTGCCTTTCAATGTCTCCTGGGCTGGGGAGTTGGGGCCTGAGGGCTGGGAGAGGCAGAGGAGCAGCCGGCTGTGGCTCCCCCAGGTCCAGCAAGTGGCCCGGGCGCTGCCCACCTTCTTCATCACCATTCTCGCCTTTCTCGTCATCATCATCGTTGCCACTGTTGTCACCATCTCCTTGAGGATTCCTCGTGCACCCCTCGTGTGCAAGGCGCCCTGGAATGAGCAGCACCATGCAAACTCTCGAGTGCGTGCCGTGGACAGGCGTGCAGAAAAGGTGTGGGCTGGTCCAGGGCCTGGCTCGGGTCCCTCTTGCCCCATGCCTTGGGACACATGCGCTGCATAGATGGAGGTGCAGGTTCAGAGGAGGGGAGGGCATGGCTTGGAGGGCTGTGGGAGGGCCTCCCGCAGGAGGGGCTGGAGCAGCCTGGAAGGATGGAGAGTGCGGTGCCCTCTGGTCAGTGTCAGCCTTGGACCCGCAGCTGCTCGAGGTCTCTGCTGGCTCACGGCCCCCACGCCAGCCCCTCTCTGGCTCAGCATCTCCCGCAGGCACTGTGCCTGGGTCTCCAGCTCTCCCTCCCCCGCTGCGCCCACTCGTCACATTTTCTGCCCCACTTGTTCCGACCTCCTTCCTCGAGGCCCACAGCTGCCCTGCGCTCCCCCTGGATCTGGCCGAGGCCTGCGCTCACAGCAGGCGCCTGCGCACCTGTCAGTCCCTCCTCCCCTGGAGGCCCACCGGCCCATCTGGTTGGCGGGCCAAGGCAGAGGTCTTTCCTTCACCCTCCTCCAGGTGGGCGCCTGGTGCGGGAGTGGGGAGGCTGGGCGGCCTGTCTGAGGCCTGAGGGAGAGCCCGGGTCAGTCAGGCTGGGACTTAAATGTCAGCCTGCACCCAGGGGCTCAGTTACCAAGTGTCCCTGTCTCTTCTGTGGTGACTGCCACCCCCTCCACATGGGACCTGGCTCTGGGCCAAGGGGCCAGCAGGGCGGGGTGTGCCAGAGAGCCCGGGGTGGGGTGGGGGGGAAGGCCAGGGGTCTGAGCACCCATCTGCCCCTCCCTGATGTCCATGCGCTGTCCCTGGGCCCCATGGAGAGCCCCCAGGGCAGGCCCTGGTACACTCAACCCACCTGTCAGCCAGCGGGATGTGTCCTGGAAGACAAACAGAACATTCCATGGCCTTCCACCCCTGTCCTCCACTTCTGTACTCTCTTCTCCATTTCTCCCCCAAATGGAAACTTCTTTTTGTATGTTCATATTTTCTGTAATGAGCAGCTTTTATGATACTTTATTTCATTAAAACGTGATTTATATAAAGAACAGAAAATGCAAGACAAAGCCGTAAGTCCCCAGAATTGTTTCGGGGGCCCAGGGTGGCCACACTGACCCCTCTCCCAGCTGGGGCTGGGCTGAGCTGGGCTGGGCGGGACCCTGGTCCCCAGGGCAGAGGGGGCACCCCTAGAGGGGGAGAAAGTGGGAGCCAGGGTCTCATCCTGCCTCTCGTGGGGCTTCTCTCTCCTTCCTTTGTGGTTGAAAAGCTCCTGTTTCCTAGCAGGACACTGAACTCAGTGCTGCGAATCTCCTCCTCTGGCCAGAGCAAATGGGCTGGTCCTGCAGCAGCTGGTGTTGGCTGGTTCTCCTTGGTCCGAGCAGAGAGCCATCACTTACGCGGTACCTTAATTAGGAATCTTGACAGGCCATTTGTTTCCCGCCTCTGTCTTCGCCTGACAGAGACAAGGGACAGCTCCATGGCCCCCGGCCTCCCAGCGGCCCCCAACCCCAGGCCTCCCTCTCCCCTGCCCTGGCCTCCCCTCCTCTGGGGTCTGAGGAGTCTCGTGGAGCCTATCCTGCCAGGAGGCCTGTGGGTTCAGCACGGAATGGTCACCCTGGGTCCCCTGGGAGTTGGTGAGGGGGGTCCGAGGGTGGGTCAGCCCAGCCCCGCCTCACCTGGCTCCTGGCTGCCCCGCTGCTGAGCCCAGAGCCTTCCCAAGCATTCCTGAACCCTGGGACCCACCTGTTAGCACAGGCTGGCCAGGGGCAGGCGGCCCCAGAGAACCGGCTTTTCCAGCCGCCCCACATGGCGGCCTCGCCCAGGCCCTGAGCTGCCGTGGTTCTGAGGCGTGAGGGGGAGTTGCCAAGGAGACGAGAAGGTGGTTCTCCAGGTCGGGGTTGGCCTTGAAGAAAACTAGGAACGGTGCTTCTTGTCTGAGCTCTACATAAAAACAGGGACCTGAGAACACTGTGCCAAGCACCCTGGTGCCAGTGGGTCCCAGGGCAGTCAGGACAGGCGCAGCCCGGAGGCTGGTAGCTTGACAGATTCAGGGAGGGGGGGGAGAGGGCAGAGGGGGAGGGAGAGGGAGGAGGATGCTGGGAGGATGGGCCCTGGCTCAACCCAGGCTTTCATGAGCTCACACCATATGCTCATACCCACGGCCTCTCACACAGATCTGCCCCCACCCCATGCCCGGCCCATCTGGGCCCTGCCCAAGGCCCCTGGGAGCCTATGGTCAGGCCAGCCTCCTCCCTGTGACTCCGGATTGGGGGCCATGGCTTGGCTCCCGCAGACCCCCCCACCCAACGTCCCCTCTTGCTATCTGCGGACCCCAAGACATGTGGGCTGCTCTGAGAGCCCCTCACCCCACAGCACTGCCCGAGACGGCCCTCCTGAGCCTGCAGAGGGAGAGGCCCATCGTCCAGTTCCTCAGGGCAGGCCGTGAGGCCCAGTGGGCAAACCCTCAGGACCGCTTCCTGCTGGCTCCTGACTCAGAGCGAGGCCGGAAGACCTTGCAGGAAGTCCCAGCCCAGGGGACCCCACAGCTCCCCTAGGCAGGGGCTGGCGGTGGGGACTCAGGTATTACTCTCCCAGGGACCCCACCGAATCCACTTGACCCCTCCCTGGCAGCTCTTCTAGACCCTTCTGCCTGTCGACACATGTGGCCATGGCCTGCCAGTGCCCAGGGCCCTCAGGAGCAGCCACAGAAGGCTCAGCTCAGGGAGGCCCTCATGGCCCAGGCTGGGCCCTCCCCTCAGCCCAGGCCCCTTCTTTCTCCCCATCACTGCCTCCCCCTCCTCCACCTCCCCCCTCCCTCCACCCTCCACCTTCTCCTCCCCCTCATCTTCCTCCTCCCGGCCCCCTCCTTTTATTCCCTGACCCTTCCCCTCCTCCTCCCCCTCCCCCTCCTCTGCTTCCTTCTCCCTCCCCCTCCTGCAGCTCCTCCTGTTTGCACTTCCTCTGCATCTCTCAGGGTGTGAGTCAGCAGGGAGCTGAGAGGCCGTGTCTCAGCCTCAGCCGTGTCTCAGCCTCAGCCGGTCAGTCTAGGAGCCCTCCCCAGGCCTCCTTGGCATTTGACCAGTGTCAAAGCCAGGCTCCTTCCCATAGGGGGAGGGGGGCAGGATGGAGAAGCAGGAGAGCTCACCCAGGGGATCCCACCTCCTCCTGCCCTCCTCACCCTCATGCCCACCTTTATTCTGCTGCTGGGGCCCCGGAGGCTGACCAGGGCCTTGTCCCTCTGCAGGGCCTAAAACCACCTCCCTCGTGCCCCACTCCCTGTGAGCCCCCCAGCTGGGAAGGGGCAGTGGGGAGACAGGCTGGAAGCAGGAGGGACTGGGCATCGCCAGGAAGTGTTGCTCTGGCCAGGGCCTCATGCCCCTGGACACAGCCATGTGAGCCCAGCTCATGCGGGGCAGAGGGGGCAGCGCTGCTGCCCTGGTGCTGCGGGTGCCTCGACTGTCTGTCCCCTGCAGGCCCAGCCTTGCCCAGGACGGACCTCCAGTCACAATGATGAGGATGATTTTAGGCTGGTTACTTTTGAAAACTGCAGTCAGGAAAGAGACTCTGAAAGGTAGAGTTTGCTTGCCCTTTGATGAGAGGCGTTTGCATTTGTGAAGGAAGTCTCCATCTGTGGGGGTGTCTCCCTCTGCACCAGGAGGAAGGGGGGATGACCTTATCTCTAGAAACTCTTAATGGGGACGGCAAGGACTTAAGTCTGCATAATAATCTTGTTCTTGTTTACTGTGTGGTAACCTCATGTAACCGACCCCCCCCCCCACCAACATCCTCCTTTGTCTTTAGCTGAAGATGATATTTAAGGTGGTGGCTTCAGCCATTTACTTAATCCGATCTGATTCTTATCTAAAGTTATAGGAACACCCAATAACCAGACCCCACCTGCACTGATACCATTTTAATGACTTTTTTTACATATTCTTTCCTTTGTCTTGTAAAGAGATAACTCATATACGTGTGCTTTAAATTTAGCCCTACCCTCAAACCAGGCAGCAGCTCTTCACTGTCCATGGGTCCTGTCCCCACGCTATTCTGTAAATAAAAGAGTACTACTGCCAGACCTTGAGGGTCCAAGAAATCTTTCGACTCCTCGACTCAGCAAGCCACATCAACAACAGCTCACTAACAATGGCCTTGCCTTGGGCCTCTCCAAGGAAGCTGTGGGAGCTTCCGGCCCCACCACATTGCTTCTGCAGGTCAAAGGTGCCCTGGCCCATTCTTGAGGTCCCCACTGCCCCCACCGTGGCGGCTCAGAGTCAGCTCTCATCCTGGGTGGGAGAGGGACGGGTCCAGCTGCACAGCCTCACTGCCCCAGTGTGCCTGCAGAGGTGAGGGCACCCCTCCCACACTGCCCCCAACTCCTGTGGCCACCAAGCCCAGCCACCTCCCCCTCAGCCTCCCACGTCTCTGGTGGCCACCTGAGCCTCCAGGGTGTGGACAGAGCCACGGGGAATCTGTTGCCACCCAGCTAGAGCCCAGTCCTGGATGAGCAGTGACCAGGCGGCCGGCAGCAGGGAGGGTGTCCAGGCCCCGCAGGGCCTCCTCACAGCCCCAGGCACTTGAAGGAAGGAAGCACTGAGCACAGGCCTTCTCCAGGAAGCCCCCAGCGCTGCAGAACGTGGGGTGGGCCTGCGCGGTGCTGACAGTTCCCGCAGTCATGGCAGCACCTCCTCAGGCCCGGGAAAGAAATGCTCTGCAGCTTTGGGGACAGAGTGGACTGAGAGATTCCGTCCCCGTTGTCCTTGGCAAGCCAGCGCCACCAGGACCAGGGGCACCAGGAACCCAAGGCTGGGGTGGCCCACCTGCAGCCCTGGCCCCACCTGGAGCCTAGGCCACACCTGCAGCCCACACCCCACCTGCAACCCACACCCCACCTGCAGCCTGGGCCCCACCTGGAGCCCATGCCCCACCTGCAGCCCACGCCCCACCTGCAGCCCACGCCACACCTGCAGCCCAGGCTCCACCTGCAGCCCACGCCCCACCTGCAGCCCGGGCTCCACCTGCAGCCCAGGCCCAGGCCTCAGTAGGACCCCAGGGTTGAGAGCAGATTGTGGCCCTGGAACCATAGAGACCCCACTTCTTCTCTGATAATGGACACCCAGAAGGTCCTTGTGGCATTCATGGGACAGTGTCATCTCAAGGCAGCTCGGCGGCCCACCTGCCACCAGAACTCACCTACCCGCTGCCCTCCTGCCACCACCCATGGAGATGAGTGCCCAGCAAGTTCCCAGGGTGGGCACCTATGTGCCAGGCCCTCAGACACAGTCCCTGAAGGCGGACATAGCCCCTGCATGGGGACACAGCCCCTGACCATGGACGCAGCCCCTGACCAGGACCCAGCCCCTGCATGAGGACGCAGCCCTTGACCAGGACACAACCCCTGACCAGGACGCAGCCCCTGCACGACGATGCAGCCCCTGATCGCAGACGCAGACGCCAGTCACGGACAGAGCCAGTCTCTCGTTTGCAGGACGGACACTCGACAGAGAAGCAGACACAATCTGGAGAGCGTGTCAGGTGTAACTGGGGGCCTCCTTCGTGCTCAGGGGCACATGGAGGCCCGATTCTGTCCCTAGATGTCAACATTAGACAGGAGACCTGGGGTGCCCAGTGTTCCCAAGGACCCTGAGGGGCTGGGGCATGTCCCGGGAGGAAACCTGAGCTTAGCTGCTTATCCCTCAGAGGCATCCTCCCCAACTCCCTTCACGCCCAACGAAGGCTGCATTTCCGCTGCTGGGCCTCCCTGGAAACACCAGGAGGAGACGGCAGCGTCTCTCTCAGTGTGTCCCCATAACTTGGGGCAGGGGGCCTGGGCCTCTGGAGAGGACGTGGGGGAAGAACTCGTGCTCCCTGTGTGGGAACACAGCCTGGGCCCCAACCCCCCGTTCTAGAGGACCCCCGAGGGGGGCCGGCCAGTTCTTCCAAGAGCCAGAGTGCTGGGGGGGGCAATGTGGGGGGGGGGTGAGGGGGGTGATGGGAGGTGAGAGAGGGGTGAGGGGTGAGGCGGGGGTGAGGGTTGAGGCCGAGGTGAGGGGTGAGGTGGGGCAAGGGGGTGAGAGGGGTGACAGGGATGAGGGGTGAGAGGCGGGTAAGGGAGGCGATAGGGGTGAGAGATGAGAGGGGGTGAGGGGTCAGGTGGGGGTGGGGGGTCATTGGGGGTGAGGCAGGGTGAGGGTGAGGCGGGGTTGGGGTGAGTGAGGGGGTTGGGGTGAGTGAGGCGGGGTTGGGGTGAGTGAGGCGGGGTTGGGGTGAGTGAGGGGGGGTTGGGATGAGTGAGGGGGGTTGGGGTGAGTGAGGGGGGGTTGGGATGAGTGGGGGGGGTTGGGATGAGTGGGGGGGGGTTGGGGTGAGTGAGGGGGATTGGGATGAGTGGGGGGGGTTGGGGTGAGTGAGGCGGGGTTGGGGTGAGTGAGGGGGGGTTGGGATGAGTGAGGCGGGGTTGGGATGAGTGAGGGGGGTTGGGATGAGGGAGAGGGGGTTGGGGTGAGTGAGGGGGTTGGGATGAGTGAGAGGGGGTTGGGGTGAATGACGGGGGATTGGGGTGAGTGAGGGGGTTGGGGGGAGTGAGGCGGGGTTGGGGTGAGTGAGGCGGGGTTGGGGTGAGTGAAGGGGAGTTGGAGTGAGTGAGGGGAGGTTGGGGTGAATTAGGGGGGTTGGGGTGAGTGAGGGGGGTTGGGGTGAATTAGGGGGGTTGGGGTGAGTGAGGGGGGTTGGGGTGAATTAGGGGGGTTGGGGTGAGTGAGGTGAGGTTGGGGTGAATTAGGGGGGTTGGGGTGAGTGAGGGGGTTGGGGTGAGTGAGGCGGGGTTGGGGTGAGTGAGGCAGGGGTGGAGTGAGCATGGGAGGGTGGAGCTGAGGGCTGAGAAGGGGAGCAGAGCATGGGGGCGCCCTGGGGCATGAGCCTGGGTGGCCCAAGGCGGAAGCTGCAGACAGGGGCGGGGCCCTTCCTAAAGCCCGGGGTCTGGGGCCTCACCATTCAGCTCGCAGTGGGAGCTTCCAGGCTGCGGGTCTCCCACGCTCACTCAGTGGAGCTTGCAGCGGCTCATAAATAGTCATATAAAAATTGAAGCTCTGATAAAGAGCTAACCTATTGCTGATACTTGTAAGTTATTTCTGTATTAAAAAGATTGAGGTGTTACCCAACTGAGGTCCAGGAAGGAGTGGGACTGGGCCGTCCCCACCAGGGTCTGAGTGAGGTCTGGGCCCCTCCTGCTCGCAAGCATGGACCTGTTGCCAGCTCCAGGGACCTCAGGAGGAGCCTGGCAGGAACCGGTTAGCCTGGAAGAGATATGATTGAGAAGCAGCCCCCAGCCCTGCCCATCTGGGCTGCAAAAGCCTTGCGGTGGTTGTGCAACCTTGTAAGCCCCACACACATTTTCTTCAATTTTTTTCAGAACTTTTCTGGTCCTCTCCTGTTTTTGTTATGGATGTGGCCAACCCTGCACAAAATGTTAACGAGGGCCATCATGCCCGAGGCCCTCTGTCTACCCCACATTCTTCTGGTGCCAGCTCATTTGATCTGTAAATATTTCAGTTTGTCTCTAAAGACACTGAATTCCCTGCTTTGTGCTCTCTCTTTTCCTCTCTTTCGCCAGCTCCTCCTGCTGGGTGTTGGTGAGGGAAATGTTTGGAGGAACCTAAATGTTCAGCCTTTGGGGGCTGGTTAACGGTCTAGTTGTGAGGCAGTGGTGTGCCAGGATCTCACTTCGCTTACCAACGCGCGTGCGTGCACGGGCATGGGGCTGCACCCGCAGGCAGTCCTGAGAAGACAAGACCAGGGTTAGCAGGAGCTGTCTTGGGATGTATGAGGGATTGGGGGTGGTTTGGGACATGATTTTTGATTGTCAATATTTTGTGATTGTTCTGTAAGGAGCACAGATTGCTTTTGTAAATAGAAAATAAGCCTAAAAAATATGGAACAAGACAAGGATATCCACTCTTGCTACTTATATTTAACATAGTATGGGAAGTCCTAGCCACAGCAATTAGGCAAGAAAAAGAAGTAAAAGACATCCAAATTGGAAATGAGGAAGTAAAACTCACTATTTGCAGATGGCATGATATTATATATAGAAATCCCTAAAGAATCCATCAAAAAACTGTTAGAACAATTAAATGAATTCATTAAAGTCGCAGGATACAAAACTAATACACAAAAATCTGTTGCACTTCTATACACTAATAACTATCAGAAAGAGAAAGAAAACAATCCCACTTACGATTGTACCAAAAAGAAAAAAATATCTAGGAATAAATTTAACCAAGGAGGTGAAAGACCTGTATATTGAAAACTACAAGACAGTAATGAATGAAATTGAAGAAAACACAAATGATAATAAAAAAAGATATTCTGTGCTCATGGATTGGAAGAATCAATATTGTTAAAATGTCCATACTACCCAAAGCAATCTATAGATTCAATGTAATCTCTACTAAGATTCCAACGACATTTTTCAAATAAATAGAACAAATAATTCTAAAATTTATATGGAACCACAAAAAAGCCCAAATAGCCAAAGCAATCCTGAGAAAGAAGAAGAAAGCTGGAAGCATCACACTCCCTGATTTCAAACTATACTGTAAAGTTGTAGTCCTCAAAACAGTATGGTACTGGCATAAAAACTGACACATAGATCAATGGAAGACAGTGGAGAGCCCAGAAATAAACCCACGCATTTATGGTCAATTAATTTATGACAAAGGAGCCAAGAATATACGATGGGCAAAGGATAAATGGTGTTGGGAAAATTAGATATTCACATGCAAAAGAATGAAACTGGACCACTATCTTACACCATACACAAAAACTAACCAAAATGGGTCAAGGACTTAAACGTAAGACCTGAAGCCATAAAACTCCTAAAAGAAAACAGGTGGTAAGCTCCTTAACATTGGTGTTGGCCATAATTTTTTGAATCTGGCACCAAAAGCAAAGGCAACAAAAGTGAAAACAAACAGGTATGATAACATCAAACTAAAAAGCTTCTGCACAGCAAAGGAAACAGTTAATACAATGCAAAAGCAACCTACCAAATGGTAGAAAATATTTGCAAATCATATCTCTGATAAGGGATTAATATCCAAAATATATAAAGGACACATACAGCTATATAGCTAAAAAAAAAAATCCGATTAAAAGATGGGCAGAGCATCTGGATGACCTTTTTCCACAGAAGATGTACAGATGGCCAACAGGCACATGCAAAGATGCTCGACATCCCTAGTCATCAGGGAAATGCAAATCAAAACCACAGGGAGCATCTCCTCACACCTGTCAGAACGAACGGCCATCATCAGGAAGTCAAGAGATAAGTCTTGGCGAGGTTGTGGAGAAAAAGAACCCTCGTGCACTGTTGGTGGGAATGTAAACTGGTGCAGCTGCTGTGGAAAACAGTATGGAGATTCCTCAAAAAATTAAAAATAGAACTACCGCAAGATCCAGCAATTCGACTTCTGGGTACTTATCCAAAGAAAATTAAAACAGCAACTCAAAAATATGTCTGCACCCCTATGTTCATTGCAGCGCTATTTACAATAGCCACTATATGGAAGCAACCTGAGTGCCCATCAGTAGATGAATGGATAAAGAAGATGTGGAATACATGCACAAAGGAATATTAGTCAACCATAAAAAAGAATGAAACCCTGCCACTTTCGACAACATGGATGGATCCTGAGGGCACTATGCCAAGTGAAATAAGCCAGACAGAGAAAGACAAGTGCCAAGGATCTCACTTATAAGTAGAATTAAAAACAAAAACAAAAACAGCCAAGTGTGTAGATACAGAGAACAGATTGGTGGTCGCCAGAGGTGGGGAAGGAGGGTGGGAGAAATGGGTGAAGGGGGTCAAAAGGTAAAAAGAAAGAAAAAAATTAAAAATAAATACATAGGGGCCAGCCCCGTGGCCGAATGGTTAAGTTCGCTCTGCTGCAGGCGGCCCAGAGTTTCACTGATTCGGATCCTGGGCGCGGACACAGCACCGCTCATCAGGCTGCATTGAGGTGGCGTCCCACATGCCACGACTAGAAGGACCTGCAACTGAGATATACAACTATGTGCCAGGGGGGATTTGGGGAGATAAAGAAGAAAAAAATAATAAATAAATACATAAATACATAAATAAATAAAAAGCTACCTCTTAGGTTAAAGGCCACTGGCAGCAAGGAACAAGCTCACTCCTTGGTTGGTCACCCGGCCCCTCAAGGCGCTCCAGGCTCCCTTTGCAGGAGCAGCTGTTCCTGAAGAGATGCCCCAAGGATCATGTGGGCAGGAGTGTCTAGACTTCCGTTGTCTACAGGACAGAGACGATGGTTCTACTAGAATTAAAAATATTATACAAGACTTGGAAAACCTAGCCCGTGATCTAAATTCAGTCCAAATATTTATACTATGACATAGGTTTGGGAAGATCCATAATTGACCAAGACACACCCCTTCTCCTCAAGGAGAAAACAATAAGGCTTACTGAAATATAATAACAAAAGCTACATCAATAACGACAGTGCCTACGAGCTCTTCTCAGCCCTTTCCTATGTAGCAATGCATTTTATTCTAAGAATAACATATCCTAAGGAGAAGAAAAATAAATAAAACACCCTTTAAAAATGGCATCAGGAAGACTAGGGGTTTCGGCCAGTTTAACTTTTGCCTCTGTTTCTGCCTTCAGGTTTTGGCCGTAGTTTCGTGATCTTCTTAATTGTTCACACGAATGTTTCCAATGCCCCTTCACATTTTCTAGAATCCGTTCCTTTGGCGTGTGCCCTTTGTGGCCTGCTGTGGTTGATTTATCTGACCTCCTGTTGTTGGACGTGGTCGCTCAGCTATTCACTAGGACACGCAGTGAGCGAGCACCTGGGACCACTTGACACCCACGAGGATCTGCAGATGAGACGGCAGATAATACCGTGCCCTCACTGCCCGTGGGAATGCGGAATGGTGCAGCCACTTTCAAAAACAGTCTCGTGGTTCTCAAAAGGTTAGACAGAGTCACCATACGGGCCAGCAGTCCTGCTCCTAGATGCGAGCCCAACAGAAATGGAAACACGTCCACACGGAAGCAGTACACAAATGCTCAGAGCAGCGTTAGTCACGGTAGCCAAAGGTGGAAACAACCAAATGTCCACCAATGGGTAGTTGGACAAACACAATGTGGCCTATCCATACGGTGGAATATTACTTGGCCATAAAAAGGAATGAGATGCTGACTCACACTGCAACACAGATGAACCTTGAAAACATGACTCCAAGTGAAAGAAGCCAGATGCAAAAGTCCACGGATGGTACAGTGCCATTCATATGAAGAGTCCAGATAAGGGAAACCTATAGAGACAGAAAGCAGATCATGGTTGCCAGGAGCTGGGAGGAATGTGGAGGTGGGGCTGGTGGCTAAAGGATATGGAGTTGCTTTTTTTTTTTTTTTTTGCTGAGGAAGATTGTTCTGAGCTAACATCTGTTACCAATCTTCCTCTTCTTTGCTGAGGAAGATTAGCCCTGAGCTAACATCTGTGCCAGTCTTCCTCCACTTTATATTTGGGTCACCGCCACAGCATGGCTGACAAGTGGTGTAGGTCTGTGCCCAAGATCCAAACCTGTCGGTCCAGACCACTGAAGCAGAGCCCTCTGAACTTAACCACTATGACACAGGGCCAGCCCCAGGAGTTGCTTAATACAATTAATATACGTTCGACCTGATGAGCTGTTCCAAAATGGACCATGGTGATTGTTGCCCATGTCTGTGAATACACTGAAAACCGCTGAACAGTACACTTTGAATGGACGAACTGTATGGTTTGTGAGTTATATCTCAATAAAACTATTTTTAAAAAAAGTTAAGAATAAAAAATAATAGGGCATCCTCTAAAATTTTGAAAATTGGACAAACATCCTTAAAGATGCATGAAAGTTACCCTGCGGCCCCAGGGCGCCGGATGCAGGCGGGTTTGTGCTCCTGACCAGGGCCTCCTGTGCCCACTGCTGGCGCCCACCAGGCCACACCCTGCCGGGCCCTCCCCGTCCCCATCCCATCCTGCCCCTCGGGGTCTCGCTGCCAGCTGGTTTGGGCGGCTTAGTGCAAAGGGTCTGAATGGCAGAATTTAGGGAAGTCGACGTTTAGTCTGAGCATCTCGAAGGGTCAGACCCTGAGGAGCCGAGTCCCTTGGGGCTGCCCGGGTCACAGGCTGGCCTAAGGTCCTCGGCCCTGTACCCCAAGAGCCTTTGGAGGGTCCTCACAGTTGGACCCAGTAATCTCCCCAGAGGACCCTCCGAGGGAGTATGACCTCTCCAGACAGGGCAGACGCACCTCAGGAGTTGCTCAGGAGAGAGCAATCATGGAAGCAAACAGCATGTCCAAGACGCAGGAGCGATGACGTCGTTATGTGAGTCCCACATAGTGTCCCACATAGTGGGACAGCGGGCGGCCATCCAAATCCTCTTCTGGACAAATTTTAATGCATGAAAAAGTGTGTGTGAAATGATGTGTACAGAATTATCTCAACTGTCCTCTCTGTGTATATATGCACGTATCTATGTGTGTGTGTACGTGTGTGTGCCTAGCTCCCCAGAGGAAACAGACCAGAGGCCACCACGATTATCTCTGTTGCCTGTGATTATGGGTTGTTTTAATTTCCTTCTTTAAATTTTTTTTGCATTTTCTACTAACGTACGCTGAGCGGCTGCCATTGTTATAATCAGAACAGAGCAAGAAAGATGCACAGAGGGCGGCCGGCAGGGTGGTCCTGAGGATGGCCCTGGCCCTGCATCTGGGCACCTGAGCCTGTTCTCCTGGAGGGGGCTCGTGGACAGGCCACCCCAGGCCTTGACGGAGAGGCCGCCCTGAAGGAAATCCCAGCCTTGCCATAAGGCCAGATGCCACTGTGCACCCCAGGGTCCAGGCCAAGCCTGGGAAGACCCGATGCCAAGGCCGGGTCCCCTCAGTGTTGGTCCTTCCAAACTGGCCGGGGGCTGCAGGGAAAGGGGCTGGTGTGGGGTCGTGTTGCTGTTGATCTCTCTGCACTCAGTGGGGCCTGGACGTGAGGCTCTGGCAGCCTCCATTCTTCTCAGGGGTGCCCAGTGGGACCCGAACCCCAGAGAGCCCATGGGAGGGGCACGAGCAGCTTCATGTCCCGATGCTCCGGCTGAACCCGGGGCTCTCACAGGTCAGCCCTCCCTGATCCCGGTTTCCCTGTGAGTGTCGTGGAGTCTCTCGGCTGGAGCTCAGTGTCCAGCCAACACCAGACGCTCTGGAAAAGACCAGAAAACGACGAACTGAGCCGATCCGGCAGAGATGCATGGAGATAAGGGCCCCTGCCCCCTGGTCCAGCCCCTGCCTGCAGCACGGACCCTTGTCCTGAGACTGTTGGTTCCAGCCCCTCCACAGAGGCCCTGGGTGATGGGAGCTCCTTTTCAGGAGGCGGCGCCAGGGCAGGCGGGCTGGGGTGGAAAGGAGTGTGGACAAGGCCAAGCTGGACCCTCACATGGCACGCAGGACTGTCCCTGTGTCCACCCAGCCCAATGCCCCTCATAGGGTGGATGGGGTTGGTAAATTAAAAACTCAAAGTTGAAGCAAAGTGAGACTTGAATTTCAGATCAATAAAAAATAATTTTAGGGGCCGGCCCCGTGGCCGAGTGGTTAAGTCCACATGCTCTGCTGCAGCGGTCCAGGGTTTTGCCGGTTCAGATCCTGGGTGGACATGGCACCGCTCATCAGGCCACGTTGAGGCGGCGTCCCACATGCCACAACCAGAAGGACCTGCAACTAGGATATACAACTATGTACCGGGGGGATTTGGGGAGAAAAAGCAGAAAAAAAAATAATAATTTTAGTGTAAGTCTGTACCACTCATTGTTGATCTGAAATTCAAATTTAACTGAATGTCCTGTATTTCGTCTGGCAGCCCTTCCCCAACCCCCTCCCTGTCCTCGGCCCCCACCCAACTCTGAGCCTTGCAGTCTCTTGACCCCAGGCTGCAACCCCAGTGAACCAGATCCTGGATGGAGAGGGGACCTGGACGCCCAGCAAGGAGGCGGCAATAGAAGGGTTGGGCGTGGGGTGTCTGTGGGCTCTGCCCCTTCTCACAGAGGCCCCCCACCCCCGCAGCGTCACTGCTGGGCTGCTGTGTTAGTCAGGATTCTCCAGAGAAACAAAACCAGTGGGACGTGTGTGCATCTGCGAGAGAGAGAGAGGGAGGGAGAGATTTATTTTAAGGAACTGGCCCACACGATTGTGGAGGCGGGGAAGTCTGAAGTCTGCAGGGCAGGCCACAGGCTGCAGACCCAGGGAAGAGCTGATGTCTGAAGGCCATCTGGAGGCAGAATTCCTTCTTCCTCGGGGGATCCCTGTCCTTTTCTCTTAAGGTCTTCAACTGATTAGACGAGGCCCACCACCTCATGGAGAGTGTGAAATAATAGAAAGTGTATATTGGTTTCTGCCCCCAGTTTCTGACACAGAGCTCCTAAATCCCTTGGAATTTCCTGAGTGATAGGAATGTTTTTTGTTCTGATGAGGTGACTCTGGTGGGCTCCTGGATGGGGGCTGGTCATCAGAAAGACCAGACTATGACAGGAAGCTTGGAACTTTCACCCTCGCTTCCCCATCCTCCAGGAAGGGGAGAGGGGCTGGAGACTGAGTCAGTGATCAATCGTGCCGACGTGTTGAAGCCTCCGTAGAGACCTCTGAGGCGCGGGGTTCAGAGAGCTTCCAGGTTGGTGGGCACATCCACGCCACAGGAGGGTGGCGACCTCAACTCCACAGGGACAGAAACTGCTGTGCCCGGGACCCTTCGAGACCTCGCCCTGTGTCTCTTCATCTGGCTGTTCGTCTGTGTCCCTTATTGTATAATACACTGGTCAACGTACGTCAGCGCTCCCCTGAGCTCTGTGAGCTGTTCTAGCAAATAATTAACCCCTGTTGTGGGGCTGGGGCGGGCAGGGGCTCATGGGAAGCTCCGGCTTGCAGCAGAGTTGTGGGACAGAGGTTGTGGGTACCCTGGGGGATCAGCTACTTGCGCCTGGTGCCTGAAGGGGGCAGTGTTGTGAGACTGAGTCTTGACCTGTGGGGTCTGCCCTAACTCTGGCCAGTGTCAGAATTGACTAGGCCTGTGGGACACCCCACTGGTGTGGCAGAGGATCGCTTAGTGTGGGGAAAACCTCACATATCTGGTGTCACCTGTATGAGTGAGGGAGAAACAGAGCGTGTTTTTTCCATGCAGGGTACTCTGCTTCACTCAGAATCCACTGACTGTAGACATTAAACCTCTTCTAAGAAACGCCTTCACAGCGACATCTGGGCTGGTGTGGACCAAACAGCAGGGTGCGCGGCTCGGCCACACGGACACGTGAAATTCACCGTCGCAGGAACTGAGGTCCTTCTCAGGCTCCTGCGGGTCCAGTGGGGCCACGGCACCGAGCCCTGCCTGCATGCCACCGGGGAGCCCTGCCTGTGATCAGGGAAGGACCAGGACCCCCTCCCAGTGGGCCCAGTCCACACTGGACCACGGACAGAGCCCTCCACCCGGCCCGGCCCCGCCCCGCACACGGGTGCTGCCAGGCGCCCATCCCCAGAAGAAGCCCCCACTCCTGGCTTCTCTGGGGCCAGAGTCCTGCGGGTCAGCCACCAGCAGGATTTGTGGCTCCACCGTGCCCAACCCAGTGTCCACGGTGGCTGAATTAATTTGAACAAAGACCATTCTCCACCATCAAAACCATGGTTCTGCTGCTGCTTCCGGAAGCCAAGGAGAGCTGCTTCTCACACTGGCAGAACTGTGCTGAATCAGACTCGGCGAGAATTACATAGTGAAGCCCTCCCCCGCCCCCCAGACTGCGCTCACGCTCGACAAAGCCTGACGGCCTCCTGCACCCCAGAAAGGCTTTCGGCGGCAGAATTAACTTCCTGGCCCCTGTCATTTATATTCCTGCTCCACAAGGCTCAGAAGGGAGGGTGCCCCCGCCAGCCCGCTCCGGCCCCGCTGACCCCGGGCCTGGAGCAGGGGCTGCCACCTGGATGGAGGCTCTGCAAAGTGATGTCGGCCACAGTGGCTATTCTTTCTCATCTGCTTCAGGTGGACATCGTGTTTGTCTTTATCTAATGTCGTGTAAAGCGGAACGCGCTTGTTTAGACTGCTAACTGTAAATTCTGCACGCTTTCTTTCGTTTGCCTCTAAGGCGGACGTATGCCAATTAGCCAAGAGGAGCATCTCCATGTTGGATGCAGTGTGCATCTGACTCGGGGACTGTGTCCACGCGGGGTCTGCTCCTGGGGTCTGGGAAGCAGAACAGTGGGGGAGGGGCAGCCACGGAGGAAGCCCACCCAACAGAGGCAGGGCGGCCTGGGCACTACCTCCCCCTGGCCTTCTTCCCTCCTTGTCGCTCCCCAGTCCCAAGCCCCCTTCTTCCTGAGGGTGTGCACAGAGCAATGGACACCTCTGCTGCTTTACAAAGGGCCTCCCTGGGGCCGTCCACACTGTCAGCACAGTAGACCCCTCAGAGTCCCTGCCCTGGCCCCGGGAGGCTGCTCCCTGCCCTTTGGGGGGCTCTGCTGGCTGGTGACTGGGCCTGGTGAGGCCCAAGCCCCTCCTGATCCAGCCCCCCTGCCCTTCGCCCATCCATGAGCCTGCAGGAAGGGGTGCCTTGCTGGGCTGCTTCTCCTGGGGCCTGGACGTGGAGGGGGAAGCAGAGGCCCCGTCACAGAGTGCCCACGAGCCCTCATGCACTGAATGTGCTATAGTGATCACCGGAGTTTCGGCTCAGCCCCATTTCTCACCACCGATTCACCCAGGCAGACCTCAGGACGGTACACGGACGGGATGCCTGAGGTCACCCGCTTTCTGGATAGCTCTGCTCCCGGGGTGGGGTGAGCCGCCCCACACTTCGCCTATTCGGGCCCTGTCCCCTGTAACTTCCAGCAGTGGCCTCTGCAGCTTGTCCCAGCATTGTTCTCTCCCAAGGAGCCCCCCAAGATTCTGCCACAGTCCACACTGCAGACCTGCCTGGGACAGCCCCCAGCGCCCCCAGGCCCTCCAGGCCCCCCAGGTCCCAGCCCCCCAGGCCCTCTGGCCCCCAGACCACCCGGTCCCCAGGCCCCCAGCCACCCAGGACCTCAGATCCCTAGCCCCCAGGCCCTAGGCCCCAGCTATAGGCTAGCACTTTACCTGGACTGCACCAGGCCCCTTGATTCCTAGGGCCTCCCCCGACCCACCTCCATGGCCCTGCTGAGCCCTCCACCAGCCAGCCCCGCCTACTTCCTGATGCTGACTCCGGGACTCCGGAACTCCGTGTCTAGGCAGGACCAAGACCAACTGCCTCATTCGCTCATTGCACCAGGCCATGAAAACTGTCCAGAAAGTCCCTCCCTTCTCTAGCACCAGCCTCACCAAGCTGACTCTCCCTCTCACTTCAGCAACAGCCTGGAGACGGCCTCCTCCAGGAAGTCGCCCAGCTGCTCCCAGAGGGGCTGTTTCCTTCCTCAGGCTGCACTTCCCCTGACAGCAGTGCGCCCACAAGAAGATGTCTGCAGCAGTGTCAGTGTCGCATTCGACTGAGAACTGAGCCTGAGAGAACCGAGGAGACAGCATCCTCTGGGGCCTGGAGCTCACGGAGGCTCAAAGAACCGACTGACAGCCAAAGACTGAGGACGACTCTGTCCTTGGTGCCTCACAGGGGCCGGGCACCCCCAGGCCCTGCGCCTGCCCCATCCAGTCCCTGGGCCTGCACCTCAGGTGCCGGAGCCTCTGGCCTCTCCAGAAACAGGGCCACCAGAGCTCCCGGGTCTCCCTGCTGAGCCCCACACACCCACAGACCGCAGAGCAGAGTGGGCTGGCCCTACGGTCTGAGCAGGCCTGCAGCCCCCAGGGGACAGGTCACTCTCGTCTTTCCTCCTCGCTGGGTCCTGGGCTTCCTGACACAGCGAGGGGTGACGCTGTGCCACCCCAGTAATACACACACACCGATGGAGGGGAGGCGGAGGAGCGGCCAAGGGCCTGGTGTGAGAGCACCCTGGTCTCCAGTGTGTTCTGAAGGGCACTGGTGACCTGTACCTCCACCCTACCCACGGCCCAGCCCGCGACCTCATGATGACCCACAGCAGTCCTAGTCTCTGAGTCTAGGAGCCGAAGGCCCAGGAGGTCTTCAGACACTAGCAAGCCCCTTCTCGGAGCCTGTGGGCCAGAGCGTGGGACCCCATGGGGACAAATGCTAGGCTCATCCTGGTGTCCTCACAAGCAGAGGAGGGGCGGCAGAGGCCCGGAGGGGTGGGGCTGGGCCGGCAGGAAGCTGCAGGGCAGTGGGCTTTGAGGACCACTCCAGGAACTGGGGACATTGTCCACGTCCCACTGACAGCCACGGTGGCCACATACACTGCCCAGGCCTGCCTGGTCCCTCAGTGGGTCCCGCTGCCCTCCCGGCCAGACCTGAGTTCTGCCCCAGTGACTGTTGCAGGCTGGCCCCACTGTTGTTTGCCAAGGAGAGTTTGTCAGAAGGCCAGGGGCCTCTGCCAGGGGCGGGCAGGAGCTGGGAGCCAGCCTCACCAGCTGACACTGCAAGCTTGGGGCTGGGTAGGCCAGGCTGCCTGTGCTGAACTCCCAGGCAAGAGAGACACACCCATGACACACACACACACACCAACATACACACGCCCACACACAGACACCCCTGTGCCACCCAGACACAGACCCAGGGCACTCAGACATACACCCCACGAAGACCCAAAATTGCACAGGCTCAGAGACACCCCCTATATAGACCTCCCATGAACACACACAACCCGCACACAGCTCCCCACCCCACTCTCACACACACACAGGGACACACACCTTCCCGCCTGGGTGTCCCCGCCTGCATCAGCCGCAGCCTCCCACCCCCACCCCACAGGCAGGCGGGTGGCAGCTGGCTGCAGTTTCCTAGGAAACGCTGTCACCATGGTGGCATCGCTGAGTCTCGAGGGGCCTCCAGCACGTGCCAGACAAGCCCTTGGAGCCCACTGGGACTTAGGCCGCAGGTGGATGTGGGCTGGATGCAGAAGAGATGTCTAGTCGGCCAAGGGGGCTCCAGGGGGCTGGGGACAGGCCCTGGGAAACACAGCAGCAGCAGGCACAGCCCATCCCCGCCAGAGTCCCTGTGAGCTCAAGGTTCTGCCGCCCCAGATCCTGGAACAGAGGGAAGAGGACCCACCCCACCTCTGCCCGTCTGTGGCCATGCCAGCCCGCAGGCCACGCAGCAGTGTCTATGCACGGAGCCCTTCCCGAGGCGTCTGCTTTCCTGCTGTGTGCGCTGTGTCTGCTGCGTGCACCAAGTCTGCTGTACGCACTGTGTGCCTGCCAAGCAGTCGCCAAGAGAAGGAAGGGAGCTGGGAAGAAAGTGGGGCCTGGAGTCCTGCCCCACTGCAGCCAGCTGGAGAAGGACTGAGACAGGGACCTCAGAGCCGAGGAGTCCTGGCTCACGGTGGGTGCTGACTGCTATTGGTGAGGGGCACCTCTAGGGACTGAGGGGTCAAGACTGGAGCCTCACTTCCCAGACATGGAACCAGATGGAGGACCACCTCCAGACCCTGCGTTGGCAGCTGGCCCGCCTCTGCCCTCCCAAGGCCGCTTGGGTGTGGATCCAGGTGTCCATGTGCCAGGTGAGGCCAGGCAGGGCCAGGAGGGTGGGAGGGGCCCCGGCCACACCCTACAAGGTGGCGGAAGCAGGCTTGGCCCTGGAGCACCCTGCAGGACAGGCCACACCTGGAGGCAGCCAGCCTCGGCTGAGCCACTCCCTACTCCTGGCACTGAGGCTCAGGGCAGTGGGCAGCAGAGGGCAATGGCTGCCACCTGAGGTATGGGCCCAGTCTACCTGCACTCTAGGGCAGCCTTAATCCTCCTGATCTGGAAAGGCCAGAGCATCATCTGACTCCCCAGCAGAGGCCTGCTCAGAGCGCAGAGTCTGCAGCAGATGCCTTCTGGGCACTGCCCCCACGGTGCTGGCGACCGTGGGTGACACTGTCTGGGCAGCAGGGCTCCGGGGAAAGCCAAGCCTGCAGAGCCAGGGAGACCCGGGTTCAAACCCTGGGGCTACAACTCAGGAGCTGTGTGGCCCCTCTGAGCCTCCGCCTCCCCATCTGTGAGAGACGCTAGCGTGGGGACCAGAGATGGTATGTGTCACAGGATGTCATACAGTGGGGCTCTGGAGCCACTGACACTGGCTCACAAGAGCTGATTGCGCACATGTTTTCCCAACTGCACACTCAGTGATGTCAGGCAGTGAAATTTGCCAGGGTGGGAGCATTTACACCACGGAAATTGGCAAACACCACAAGTCAGAGCCTCTTATTCCCCAGAGAGCCACTCCTTGAGAGCAGAACACAGGTCAGCCTTTTTCACCTCTGTTGTCCTTGCACTAGACACAATGCATACAGTAGACATTGTACATACAGCAGACACGGTGCACAGAGCAGGCACAGCGCACGCAGTGGGCACAGCACACACAGCAGACACAGGGCACAGAGCAGGCACAGGGCACATGGCAGGCACAGGGCACACAGCAGTAACAGTGCACACAGCAGGCACAGCACACACAGCAGACACAGAGCACACAGCAGGCACAGGGCACACAGCAGGCACAGGGCACACAGCAGTGACAGTGCACACAGCAGGCACAGGGCACACAACGGGCTCAAGGCACACATAGGCACAGGGCACCTTGCAGGCACAGTGCACACTGCAGGCACAGGGCACACAGCAGACACAGCACACACAGCAGGCACAGTGCATACAGCAGGCACAGCGCATACCTGAGGTGTCAATTAGTGCCACTGCTTCTTTGCTCATGCACCTGCCGTCTGCTCTCACCCAGACCCTGTGCTGGGTTCCATGTGGACGACTCCTTCCTTCCTAACTCCCTCTCCAACCCTGCTCCATGGACCTCAAGCAGAGTGAGACTGAGGGAAGGTCTGGTCGGTCCTGGCCCAGCCCCTGAGCTCTGCAGAAAGAGCTAATGTGGGCAGGCTGGAAGGCTTCCTGGAGGAGGGGGCCTGAAGGGGGCCTTGAGGCGGCAGAGGGGAAGGCCCTGTGACCAGTCAGAGGTCTGGTAGCTTCACCACACAGCTCCTGAGGTCTGAGTAGCTTCACCCCAGTGTGGGCACAGCCCAGGTGTGGCAAGTCATCCTGGGGGTTAGCTCTCTCTGAGAAGGTAGGTGTGGGATGGGGCACCCATTTGGTGGGGTGCCAGTGGGGTGGGGTGCTCCCCAGCATGGCCATGATGACCTGCCTCCATGTAGGGAGGGTCAGTGCCTGAAAGGCCTCTAATCCCATGGAGACCCAGACTTGGGCCACATGGGCCCAGGGTGAGGACAGGCGGGGTCCTGCCAGGTGTGGCAGTGGGGCGGTGGTCCGGGGGCTGCAGCCCCCAGAGGGCGTAGCCTATGCCATGAAATGGTCCCTCCACTCCGGCCTGTGTGGGACATGTGGACCCGGAGGCCATCTCCCCCACAACGTGGATCCACTTTAAACTGGGCTGGGCTCCGTCTACAAAGCGGTCACACCATCTTTCTGAATTAAAAGTGCATTGTTTGTGGTGCTGTCTATGGAACATGTGTTCTGAGTTGCGCTGATCCAGCTGGCACCCCCAAAGCAGGTGAGTGGGCAGCAGGCTGCTCTTTCCCAGGTGCCAGGAGGATGCCGGGGCTGGGACAGGTATGCACAGGGGGTTGGGAGGTACGTCCCACCTGGGAGCCAGAACCTTCCCCATAGGCCGCCCCGTCCACTGGGGAGCTCCTGAGTGGGTGGGCCAGGCGGTGGGTCTCAGCCATCCCATGCCAACCCATGTCCAGCTCAGTGCCCAGTGGGCCGCGACAGTGAGCAGGGCACCCCTCGGCCCCTCCTCAAGACCTAGCTGGGGCTGGGGGAGGGGCACGGGCTAGGCCTTCTGCAGGTCCCTCCCTGTGCCCAGAGGCACCTCCACCCCCCACCCAGGGGCACGGCTGTGGGCTGTGGGAGGGAAGGACAGCGGAGGGAGGAGAGGGGAAGGAGGCAGACCCCTGTGGTGTGCAGGAAGCTACTGGGATGTTCAGCTGGCCCAGGAAAGGAGGAGGTTTGGGAGAGGAGAGAGGACGGTCCACCTTGAAATAATGGGGCGCCAGCCTTTCCTGGGTGTGCTTGGGGTGCTGGGACCCTTGGACGGGGGTGTCACTGTGTGGGGGGCAGGGTAAGCTGCAGCCATGGGCAGGAAACCGTGAGCCCAATGGGGCAGCAGTGGAGAGCATGGCCCTGCAGGCCCCCAGCCCTCCTGGCACAGCCGTGTGCGGTTCCTGGGGTGGTGGCCCTCAGAGAGGCTAGCAGAGCTGCTGCTCCCGGAATGGGTGGGAGCCACCATCAGAGCTCAGCTGAAAGTCCCAACAGGGCTCCAGCCCAGAAGGGAGGAGGACAGGATGAGCCAGCTCAGCCCTGGGGCCCTCTGCTGCCTGCTGGGTACCCAGTAACCTGGCCCCGCGGTCTCTGGGGGGGTCCCTACAGCCATGGAGGGACATGGGGGCCCTCTTCTGGCCGCGTAGCAGAAGACTCCCCAGCAGGCAGCTCCCTCGTGCACGGGTGCCACAGAGGTGGACCCTGGCTCTGAGCAGCTTCCCCGTGGTGTGGGCGCAGCCCAGATGTGGCAAGTCATCCTGGGGCTTAGCTTGCTGGGGAGGGTGGCACCCTGCTCCAAGATGGCAGGTGCGGGATGGGGTAGGGTGCCCGTGGGGTGGGGTGCCCCTAGGCCGACGCCCTCACGTTCCCCTGTGGGTGCCGCACCAGCTCCTTGACCCCAGGAGACCTGGCCTCCAGGGCCGAGGGCTGACCCTCCTATCCGTGGGGAGTTGGCTCAGGCCTTGTTGGGGCCTCTGCTCCCGGGGCCGGGCCCTCCCCAGGAGCTTCAGCATTTCCAGTGCCCCTAGAACTGGGCCCCCAAGGCAGAGTTGCCTGGAGCTCACTTGCCAGCTGTGGGTCCATCCACCTGGGGCTCGGGGGTCAGAGGGATGCTGGCAGGGGGAGGTGCTGGAACGCTGGGTCCACTTGGTCACTTCCAAGCAGCTGGACTTAGGCCAGGTAATGACAAACTGCTCCATGCCTCAGTTTCGCCTTCTGAACCCCAGGATCATACCCCCTCCAGGGTGTGTGGAAGCTCCCAGACGTGTGAAACTTCTGCAAACAGCAGAGCCCTATGTGTGTCTCCAAGGCCGTGCGAGTCCCTCCTCTTGCGAGACCTGGCCTCGAGCTCCTGTGGCCTGGAGCCCCACACAGGGGCTTCCCAGGGCAGGATGTCTGGCTGGGAGGGGTGAGCAGCCCTTTGCTCTCCTGGTGGTCATCTTTGAATCTGCCATGAGGGTCGCCACGGTGCAGCGGTGCCACCTGCTGACGCTTCCCGACATCGCTCCCCTAAGTGCCACAGACCAACGGTGGGGGGGTGGGGAATGGGGGCTCTGGAGGTGGGGTGGGGGTAGGAGAGGCAGTGGGCCCAGCTGGGCTCATAAAACAGGAGCAGAATTTCCCAGAGATGCAGACGCAATCGCTGAATGGCATTCCTTTACCTGTACAAACATCTGCTAAAGGGAAGCAGCAAGTAGCAGGCTGACCTCTGCATGGCCTTCAGGGGAGGGGCCTTTGTCTGGGCCTGAGTTGAAGCTAGAGGTGCTCCAGGTGGAGAAGGCCGGACAAGGCCCTGGGTGGGCGAGTGTGGACGCTGCGCTGGGGCGGGAGCAGAGACTGCGGGCTGGGACAGGAGGCAGGCAGCCAAGACCCCACTGCTGTGAAACCATAGTCTCTCCATAAGTGTTGAGTCCATACTGTCAAAACCAGAATTCAACTGAGTAAATCCGAAGATCGAATTGGCTTTATCGGGTGATTCATGAGTCTCGCAGTGTCCCATCTAGCAAGGAGAGGGGCGCAGGAGGGGTTAGACAAGAAGGAAGGTTTCACAGGAGGAGAGGGGGCAGGGGAGCTGTCAGAAAGAAAAGGGGATTATTTTTAGCCCAGGCCTTCTGCTCCTGGGGGAGGGGAAGGCAGTGTCTTTGTCATGCAGATTCCTCTCTTCCTCTGGGCGAGGAGAGAGTGAGGGCCAGGGGACAGATCACCTTACCAGTCATGGACCAGAAAATGCCAGACTGGTCGATTAAGATGACATTTCTGGGAGAGGTTGACACTGCAATCAGACCACGTGTTAAATCCGGGTTTGTGTGATGAGCTTTCGCACAAGTGACGCTGTTTTGGGGGCTGTAGTTTTCTTTTCAACAATACTATACATTTAATTCTATTAATAAGTCTGAAAACTGTCATGGGGTCTTTGCATAATTGTTCCTGCTTAGAAACTTAAGCACCTTCCCACATTTTAAACTGTGTGTATTAGTTTAATATATTTGTTTCCTTAAGTAGTTATATTGTGTGGGTTAACAAATGCAACTTTGGCAAGTAGTAAATAATTCCTATGAATTTAATACATTTGTTAAAAGATAATTTCCAGATAAAGGAGGAGCACAGAGATGGAAATGAGCTTGTGTTAAAGATTTTACTTACTCGTTAGTCAAGGGAGACCCGGGCAGGTGTTATAAGCAGCCCCTGGAGAGAATCTGAAGGACAGACACATGCATAGCTCGCGAATGTTGAAATCAACGGAGGAGATCCTGGTTTTGCACAGAGTCCCCTGAACTCCTGGGAGACACACATCCACCACTTGCCCAGGTAGAAGGGAGCTCTGAGACCCGGTGGGTGAAATCAGATGCCCTAGACAGATGCCCTCTAGGCAACACATCATTTTCCACTGAAACAGAAATTTTTTTCTACAAGTTAAAAGTCTGAAAACGTGAACTTCAGTCTCATTTAGAGTTCTTTCAACACAGGAGCAGGGTGTCTGAGATGATGGCATCATCATGGTATGGAGCCTCTTAATCTCAAGTTGTGTGCTCGATGCGCAGTAAGCCAGTCACGGAGACACGGCTCTTGAAGATGGAGAGAGGTTTATTCAAACTGGCCAAAATGAGAAGGCGGGAGGATGGGTTCTTTCAAATCTGCCTTAACAAGAGAAGAGGGCAGGGGGTTTTCGTTTGTTTGTTTGATATCACTTTTTTTGGGTCAGGAAGATTGGCCCTGAGCTAACATCTGTTGCCAATCTTCCTCTTCTTCTTTCTCCCCCAAAGCCCCAGTACATAGTTGTATATTCTAGTTGTAGGTTCTTCTGGTTCTGCTATGTGGGACGCCGCGTCAACATGGCCTAATGAGCGGTGCTAGGTTGGCGCCCAGGACCCAAACCAGTGAAACCCTGGGTGGCCAAAGCAGAGTGCACAAACTTAACCACTCAGCCACAGTGCTGGCCCCAGCAGGAGGTTTTATAAAGCTAAGGGGCTTGGGAGGAGGAGTTTCAGAGAAACAAAGGGGAAGTCCTCTTTCTTTTACTCCAGATGAGCCCTGGGGCAATCTGACTTCTGGGCATCAAGGCAGTGGTAGGTGGGGGAGAGGCTGTTATCTGGTGATCATAACTTCCTTGAAGGCCTTCTTTTTCTTCTGCAAAACAAGCTCATATATCCTCATGACCCTTGAGTCACCCCTCAGGTTAAACAAGAAAACAGCAGAGGCTGGCCTGGTGGCGTAGTGGTTGAGCTTGCACTCTCCCACTTCGATGGCCCAGGGTTTGTGGGTTCAGATTCCTGGTGTGGACCTACACACTGCTTGTGAAAGCCACACTGTGGCGGCATCCCACATACAAAATAGAGGAAGACTGGCACAGATGTTAGCTCAGGGACAACCTTCCTCACCAAAAAAATAAAGCAAAACAAGAAAACAGCAAATTAACAAGATTAACTTCTTTTCCTCTGTCTGTGTGGGGTACAAGGTCAAAGGGTAACCGTGTTCTTATTGACTATTTAAGGTAACCCTCAGGTACCTGGCTTTGATTACATGTTTTAAACAAACGCAATGAAGCTGTGGCTGAGGCCAAATTCTCTTAAACATTACAGAAAAAAACAAACAAACACATTTACAACATTTACAGTAATCTAGCAGAAGACTGATTTTCCTGCCCGTTTCTAGAGTAAACTCCAGTTGATGCTGGGCAGGACAGGTGCCTCTTAACAGTGATGGTCACTTGGCCAGCGGACGAGACCCAGGGCTGCAGAAGCTGGCAACTCCTCCCTGGCAGCTCAGGGGAGCACTGCACAGCCCCAGCCACCCCAGGGCACCCAGGTCCTGTGGGAGTCTGGGCAGCGGCCTTGGGGGATGTGGTGGCCCCAGCTAGCTGCTGGTCACCCCACCCATGGCTTTAGGGGGAGATAGGCGGGGAGCTCACGGTCGTCCAGGGCACAGGCACCTTTCATTCCCACCCCATGAACCCTTAGCCTGGACGTGATTGATTTTGGCTCTTGAGATGTGCAAAGGTCTCCCAGTGAATTGAGGTACGCCACCGTCCCCCAGTGGACTGAGATACGCGACTATCTCCTGAGGGACTGAGATACGCAAACCTATCTGGATGGATCCAGCCTCCTTCCTGCACCGAACCTGCCGCACTGCACACCTTACAACGAAGCTTCCAGGGTTCCAGGGCCTGGCCGACCAACACTCTTAGATGACCTTAAAAGGTCATCTCACTGACTCTCAGCCCTGGGCAGCAGGGCTGACCCAGGCCCTGTCGGCTCCTTCCCCCGCCCAGACCCAGGGAGGCACCCTCCTCACAGCCAGCCTCCAGGGCCACGCTCGCCCAGGTTCCACCCCTGGCAAGGGTGCTTCTCCAGGAGACCACAAGCTGTGGGACTCGGTGACCCAGGGTAGGAGAGCACGGCTGGGCCAAGGGGTCAGAGCCCCAGCCCTGCGCCCTCCTGTGCAGAGCACCCTGCGCCACGGCGTCAGGCTGCCGGATCCACTCGGGGGCCAGCTGAAGAGTTTCCACTGCCGGGAAGTCTAAAATGGATGTCTTTGAAATTTGACGGCCTCACTTTCATGGTTTCATGGCCAGGAATGAGAAAGGGTGTGGCCACACCAAATCTTACCTGAGCCCCGCCTCCCGGAGGGCTTGCTCCAAGCTCCACCCCAGTTCCGGCAGCGCAGAGGTCCAGGGGTGCCTTGAGTCCTGACAAATGAATGACAAGCAGTAGGATCTAGAAGAGACACGAGTAAGCTGTTTGGTGTCAACCTAATTCAGCCTGACCTTCTTTTTCCAAAAGGGCCCGAGGTGGCCATTGAGCACACACTGTATATCTGCTTTAAGCATTTACTATGTCCCGCAGACAAGAACAATGCCCCTAAAGATAAAAATGTAATTTCCCCGCATTGGCATTTCCTTAAGAATAAGCATCGCTCCCTAGGCTAGGCATTGATGGCCAGCCTGCTGTGACCACCCAGCTCCAGACCACAGACCTGCTACCTGCTGTGTCTGTCAGTTGCTGTGTGAATTGCTGTGCCGGTTAGGCAATCTCGCCACTGTTGTAAGAGGGACGTTGCAGTCGTGTGTGACACATGCTCTTTGACGGCATAAGACCACTCTTCACACCCCCTTTGTGGAGGGACTCCTCTGGGCTACATGCTCCTCAGATCTGGCTCATAATAAACTCACCCCAATTTTGATTTATAGACTGGTTATGGATTATTTGTGTCGACAGCCCTTGGGGATCTTGTGTGGATGCTGGGGACCCACCCTGGGCTCTCTACTGGCCTGAGCTGACTGGTTGTGTGTCACTGTGACCAAAATGGAAACATCTTAAAACTGATCTTCCAAAGAGGAGGACGTGTGGGGACCTGACACTGGTGGGCCATCCCACGGTGACAAGGAGGGTGGCAGGCTGTCCCAAGTTGCTGAGAGGAGTGGCCAGCAGTTCCTGGCCTTCAGCCCATGTCAGACAAGAGTGCCCCGGGCAGGGCCACTGTTGAGAAGTTTCCAGCTGAGGTGGGACAACTTGGGGTGACTCCTCCAACCCCCCACCCCAGCCTGTGGTCCCATGGTCCCATGGTCCTCTGACTCACTTGATGGCCACATCCGGCCTCCAGGGAGGGGTCCCTAGACCCCCTCACCAGGTGTCCCTGGGACCTCAAGAGCCTGTGCCTCCACAGTGAAAGGGCTGGGCTCGCGGGGCTTGGCGGAGAGGAGGCTGGGCGGAACTTTCTGAGACCTGGAGGTCTGGTTGAAGGTGGGTCTTTCCATGTGGGATTGGGCCTTGATTCAGGCTGGGGGACACCTAGACACCTTGGTCCAGAACGGGTGGGAAGAACAAGGGGAGGGCTTCAAGGTGAGAGATTCAGAGAAGCTGAGGGCTCAGCCGTTGGTGTTTTCCACCACAGGGTTGTTGGTCTCTTGGGAAGTCGCTGTCACCAACAACTGAGCCATTTGCTGGGCAGAGGCTCCCGGAGACATAAAGTCCTGCTAATGAAGACAGCGGGACCCCAGAGGCATGTCTGTGGGTGGTGAGGGCTGCCAGGGTCCAGGCTGAGGGGGGCCATGTCTCGGTTCTCCAGTCACTGCTCAGGCTGCACCTTCAGGGCATCTATGGGGGGAGAGGGTCCTGCAGAGCGTGGGGTGGGGCTGGGGTGTGATGGAGGACATGCCTGCCTGAGGGCCCTAGTCCCTCCTTCCTGTGGAGGGGTTCATCCTCCAGGAAGGGTCCTCGGCACAGTCTGAGAACCTGCCCTACCCTGGGTCCAGCCCCTCTGGTGGCCTGGCCAGGCGCTGTGGGACACACTGAAATGAAGCGACCCCAGATGAGACCCACCTCCCGTGTACAGGCTCATCATTAGCTTTCATGGAAAGTCCTGGACCAGGGCCCATGGACCCCAGACTGTGGCTCACCCTGGTAGCTGCATCGGCCATAGGCCACCTCATGGCAGGGCACAATTCAAGTGGTCGGCCAGCTGCCATTATCCCGGCTTCCAGACAACAAGGACCCTGTCCTGCCTGTGTGGCAGCTGGAGCATCTGGAACAGAACCAGGACAGGAACACCTTCCCTCCAAGGGAGTGTTTTCTGAGGCTGTACCATGCGGCTGATTCCCCCTGCAGACATAAGTGTCCTGCACCCGGGCAGTCCAGGGCCAAGGAGGGACAAGGGACGGCGTGGAAGGAGTGGAGATACATCAAAGATGGCACTATGTCCCCAGTGCGTGGGTCCCTGGAGATGAGCAAGGTGTAGCTGTGCTGTCCCTGTGAGGTGACAACTCGTTTCCATAGCAACCATGATGCTTGAAGGGTGATGGCGATGCTCCACCATTCAGAGCAGGTGGGCACGCACGGATGCTCCCCGCAAAGAGCCACATGTCTGCTCAGACACGGGCCTCCGCTGGGGAAGCTGCTCCAGGACCCAGAAGCTTCCAGCCCACCTCCCTGTCTGGCTTCCCCTCAGGGCTTCCAGACCTGCCTCCTCGGGGGTGCTATGGATCGCAGAGCCCAGAGCTTTCTGCGAGTGTGCCCTCAGAGGTTCAGTGCTGGCCCAAGAACTCAGGACCTGTTTGCTGGCCCTGCCTGTGGCCTGGGACCCCCTCGGCTGGGCTTCTGTCCATGCCTCAGAAAGTACTCTCACCAGCTGAGTAGCAGAGGGGGTGTGCTGGGCAGCGGTGTGGGGCCTGAGGAGGTGAGGGTGCAGGCGGGCTGCCCTGGTGTGCCTTTTTATTTACACAGAAAATTCCTGCAGGTGCTGGCTGGTGGTGGCCCGCAGCGAAGCGGCCCCTCACATGGACAGCCACCTGCACAATGTCACCAGGAAGGTCTGTGAGGGACGCCTTCCTCTGCCCCTCCACTGACGCAGGCCAGTGGAGAGCTGAGGAGCGGATGCTTGGCTTCTAAGGCTCGAGTCCTACCCCAGCCCCCATCTCCTGGGCATTCAGCAGGAGGCCTTGACGTGGCCTGAAGTTCCCGCTGGGTCGGAGGTAGTCATTTTCAACCCTGGACTGGCGCCTGGTGAGCCATGATGACAGGGGTCCCGCCAGCGAGCTGCAGTCAGAGTCAAGTGTGAACTAAAAATATGCTGCTGCAATTATGGCACCGTGAGCCATCAAGGGGAGGCCTTCCAGACGTGGTCACAGAGTCCCAGCCCAAGGCGTGCACTCTGTGGGCCTGTCTATTAATAGAAGAGCTAAAAACTCCTCGACCCCACAGAGGCCAGCTCTGCACACCCAAAATGTGACGGCCGCCTTAACCTCAGCCCAGGGCCCCACCCACTGCCCCGTCTGTACAGAGCTGTTGTAGGGGGCCTCCGTGCTTGGTGGGTGAACGGGAATGTGACTCCAATCCTGCCCATTTCCCGGGAATAGTGCCCTGATGTGGGCTCATGGGGGCGGAGGAAGGAGCAGCAAAACACATTCCCAGGAGACCAGCTGACCACGGTAATCAATGCCAAGGGGCCGGCTCTCAGGAGAGGCCCAGGTGGCCAAGACAGTGCTGAGCGGCTCTGGGCACTGCTGAGTGGCCCACCCCTCCCGTGACACCAAGAGCGAGTCCCCAGGGGCCAGTGGGGCCAGTGGCACCCTGGGAGAAGGCCAGCCTGAGTGGGGTCACTAGACCGCTGGACCGGGCACCCCAGCAGGTGACAATGCAGCCCCCAGAGGAGGGCCCGTCCTGCAGGCCCGCTGCGGCGCCCACCTCTGCCAGCAGAGGGCACCCTCCACCCGCACAGACGCCCGCATACCGGCCCCAGACCCGACCCCAAGGCCTGCGCCACCCTGCCCTCCTCCCACCTCCCACAAGCTGCCCCGGACCCACAGCAGTGAATTACTCCAGAGACCCTCTGGCCACAAACCCGTGGGTGTCGCTACAGAAGATCCAGAAGTGAAAGAAGAGGAGGAGGGCCTCCCGACCCGAGACGGCCTCCTGGAGTGTCTCCTGCGGGTGGTGTCACTAGAGGGCGTGCGTGCGTGTGTGTGTGCGTGTGTGTGTGTGTGTGTGTGTGTGTGCGTGTGCGCGCGTGTGTGTGTGTGTGTGTGTGTGTGTGAGCGTGTGATTGCGTGTACCCCTCACCCGCTCCAGTCCCTCACCTTGTACCTCCATTTCGCTGGCCCCGTTGCTGAGCGCTTAGCCCGCCGCCCAAATCCACAAGAACGCCCGATGACATCTCAGCACCCGGCGTCCGTGTGACTCACTACCGCCATCATCGTCATCATGGTCATCGTCCTTGTCATCGCCATCTTCATCTTCACCATCATCTTCATTGTTACCCGTCCTCCGCATCCAGTCCAGAACATGAGCTGCAGTTCAGGGGGCAACAGCCCTTTCTCCAGCAGCACAGGGGGCTTGTCCTTCCTGAGCTGGAAGCGACTGGGCTCTCAGCTCTGAACCCAGGAGGGCTTGACCGCAGTGCAGGCGGCATGGGGGGTACAGTGACGATGGCCCTGTTGTCTCTTTCTCCCCGTAGGGCTCCATCCTGTACGGGGAGGCTGACTCTGGAAGTCTCTGAGGGCCTGGCAGGCTGACCATCCACTGTTCATGACCAGCACAAAGGCCAAGACCCAAGGCTGGAGCACCCAGCGCGAACGGCAGCTGCACTGGCAGCCCCTGTGGGCTAGGCCCCTCAGCCAGGCTGGAGCCACACACAGACTCACAGTCCCACTGACGACCTCAGGCACAGAGGGGAGGCAGGGACCTTGGGCGGCACCGTGTGTGTCTTCTCGTGTGCGTGCTGTGCGAGGGCGCTGTTTCCTCTGACCGGACTCTCGGCTCCAGGAAGGAAGGTATTTCAGTTTATTGTGGTGGCTGTGACAAACTACCACAGCTTACTGGCTTAAAAAATACAGGCTTATCTTCTCACAGGCATGGAGGTCAGAAGCCCAACAGGGTCTCCCCGGGCTAACTCCAGGTGTAGGCTGGAGGGTTGCTTCCAGAGGCCCCAGGGACCCTGTTTCTTGCCTTTTCCAGCTTCTAGAGATGCCTGCATCCCTTGGCTCGTGGCCTCCCTCCATCTTCAAGCCAGGAGGTGCCTCTCTGACCCTTGGAAGCCTCTGCCTCCCTCCTCCCCTGTGAGGACCCTTGTGCCCACTGGACCATCCAGGACGGTCTCCCCATCTTAAAGTCAGCTGATCACCAACCTCGGTTCCATCTACAGCCTTGATTCCCTTTTGCCATGTAGGCAACACATTCACAGGTCCAGGGTCTAGGCCTTTACTTCCCCCCATGTAAGGTCTCTTCCCAGGTGGCCTGCGCCCCCAGCACACCCAGAACAGGGCTCAGCCCTAATCACCAAATACATATTGGGTGCCAGCCCCATCCCAGACGTGGAGTTGAGACTCCAAGGGCAGCACCCAACTTGGGGTGATTGGTGCCTCCCAGGGGGAGGCTGGGCAGCCAGGTGGCCCAGTCGCTAGGAGCACAGACTTGGAGCTAAACCTGCCTGTCAAGTGAGAATAACCTTCTCACCTGGGAGCTCGGTGAACGCCCACCAGTGCTGCAGCCTCACATAGCCCCACGCAGCTGCCCCTCTGCTCCCTCTCCTTCCACGTGTCACCACAGGCTGCCCACGCCAGAGTTCGGCATCTCCAGGGACCCCTCCCCTCCCAGGACCCTCCCCTGCTAGGGCCCCCTCTCCTCCCAGGACCCTCCCCTCCCAGGGCCCCCTCTCCTCCCAGGGCTCCCCTCCCCTCCCAGGACCATCCCCTCCCAGGGCCCCCTCCCCTCCCAGGGCCCCCTCCCCTCCCAGGGCCCCTCTCCCATCCTGGGGCCCCTCCCGCAGGAGCAGGGCCCCCCCAGGGTGAGGCTGCACAGGATGGACAGGGACAGGGCGCCACGTCACAGACGACCCTGCTCAGTGGTTTGGCCCCGCATGGGTTGGAGCCAGTTCTCATGGTTCAGCAAACGCCTCTCGAGGGGACAGTGAAGAAGCACTTCTGCCTGCTTCTCGGCTCAGGAAAACCATTATGATTCAAGTTTGCCCAACCATGGCGCCGTCCAGGATGCTGTCTGCATCTGCCCAGCCCAGGGAGGCTGGCTGCCACGGCAGATCAGACGCTGGAGCAGGGCAGCGTGCGGGGGCCTGTGACAGGACCTGAGCAGGGAGAGGGATCCATCCTAGGCCCGTCCCAGCGCTCTGGTGAGGGCGGAGGTGCACAGAGCAAGCACAGTGATCCCAGGACTCCTTGTTCCCCCTGACCGGCTGTCTCACTGGCAGCCGGTCTGGGCAGGCCTCCTTTCCCCCAAGGTCAGCCGTGGACCCTCCCACCTTCCTCTGCAGCCTGTACCTGCTGGAGTTTCAGCTCTGCTAGGTCCCAGAGGGCTGGGCCTGGCTGGGGATAAGTGGGGACCTGTCCACGTCCTTGGAACCTGGGGTCCCACCCGGCAATGGACCCTGGCCCTCGACTGTCAGCACCAGCCAGGCCTGGCCCGGCCAGCTTTGAGTTTCTTCCCCACCCCACCCCCCACACCAACAGTGCTCTCCAGCTCAGACCTCACTTCCTCCCTGGAGCCCTCCCGACCTCTCCCTCCTCTTCCCAGCAGTACCCCCAGGCCTCTGTCTCCCCACTGCCCTGTGCTTCCCGGGGATTGTGAATTGCTTTGCTCCAGGTCCCCAGCACTAGCCTGGGTACTCACATGTGGGTAGTCAAAATACTAGATGGATGGATGGATGAATGGATGGGAGATGTGGACATCGCACGCCTGGGCAATGCCTGACTGGCCACTGGTCCCTGCCTTGGCATTGCAGTGGGCTCTTGGGGCCCAGAGAGGATGCTGCCTGGAGGGGATGGCAGAGCTGGGTGGGGAGTGGGGCTGCCTGCGGCCGGGCCCAGGATGTGGGGCCTGATCTCCAGGATGGGGTGGACCTTTGGGCTCGAGCTCTCTTAGAGTCACTGTCCTTGCTGTGGAAGGGAGCTTCTATGTGTCCCTGCCTCCCCACCCTGGGGTCTCGGGAGCAGAGATGCGGGGTCCACCCAGGAAGTCAGCCACAATGACATGGGTCTGCACTGCCCAGACTGGCATACAAGCCGGCCCTGCGAGACGTCTCCCTGGGTCCCCGGCATGAGGTCTGCAGCGGGGGCTTGGGGTAGGGGGCACTCTCCTGGGGCAGGCTGCCCCCTCACCAGAGCCCCATGGCTGGCTGCTGCCTGCTCCACCTGCTCCAGGCCTTTGTGGGCGCCTCCTTCTCCAGTCGGTTGCGGGTAAATCAGGTTACCGCAGCTTTTCCTCATGGGACAAGGAGGCAACGTCTGAAACCAGGACAGATGGCAGCGCTTCTCTGGGGGGGCTAACTCATTAGTTGTTTCTAAATTAGACGGAGGGATGGTGGGACTTTGCAGGGCCCTGGGAACCCGTGGAGTCACATTCCCAGCCCAGGCAGAGGCCTCAGCTTCTTCTCAGGCCCAGCGCCTTGGGAAACAACGACGGGGGGGTTTGTGGGACAGAACTGATGGGGGCGGGGGATGGGAGCCAAGGAGGGCAGGGCTGCCGGGAGGAGGAGGGGGCTGGACAGGAGAAGGGGGCAGAGGAGAGGAGGAGGGGCCTGGGAGAGGAGGGGCCGGCTGCAGAGGCTGCCCTCTGGGCCCAGTTCCCAGAGACACGGCCCGTGGGCCTGAGAAGGTCCTCCCTCCAGCAACACAAGGAGTCTGTGGTCCCTGAAGGACAAGGGGCAGCTGGGCACCCGTGCAGGTGAGGTGGCTCCGGGACCAACCCCAGGCCAACGAGGGAAGGGCCCTCGGGGAAGAGGGGCCCCCCTTGGGCCACAACGACAGGAAACTGTGGACAGAAAATGAAAAACAGACCCAGCCTGTGGCACCTGAGTGTTCCTAGAAGGCTCCCACCTGACTGCTGGCACTCAGTGGCCGGTGCCACCCCCAGGGGACACACACCAGCCAGGACTCGGGGCGTGGAAGGCAGCCTGCAGCCCTCCTGAGGCAGACAATGGGGTCCCTGGGAGCCTCTCCAGCTCCTTCCCTCAGAGCGGCCGTCAGAATTCATGGGCAAAGCCCAGACCTTCGCCTGGAGAAATGCTCCCCAGAAGGACCCGACAGGAAGCAGAGCATATCTGTAGCCCCTCCAACCGCCTCTCAGGACGCTGGTTCCCGAAGCCGGCTGCCGACGGGCGGGCCTTGCTCGCTCCATGAGAACCTGGGCAAGCATGTCGCTCCCTGACTCCTCAGAGTAAGCCAGAACACTGGTGTCCACACTGGTGGATGTAGGGCCCCTCACCTTGGCCTCCTGTTCCCTCTCTCTCTCTGTCCCCTCCCCTGCCCCTCCCTCCTTTCTCCTCTCCACACACCTCAGGAGCTTCCAGAAATGTCTGGAAGAGGAGAGCCTGCCTGCAGGAATTCTGGGAAAGGACAGTGGGCCAGGGGGGTGGGTGGGAGCATCAGGCTGCCCCAAGCCCACCCCAGCCACCCCTAGCTGGGACCAAGTGGGACCAGCACCCTGGCCTGGGGGGGCCCTATTTCATGGCTTGGGGCTTCTCCAAGATTCCTCTTAAAGGGCAGACAGAGCTGCAGCTGGACAAGGCCAGGACGGGCAGAGGGGCCAGGACCAGGGCAAGGCCGGGAGGCAGGTGGACCCGACTGCCGGGCAGGGCCAAGGCGAGGGCCGGCAGGGCCCTCCCGGAGCTGATAGACGCTCTGATCTTGGGGACCTGATTGGGAGGCCTGACCCAAGCACCCAGCAGAGGGGAGGCCTGAGTGTGGGTGTCAGGGCCGGGGACAAGGCCCGGGGGTGGAAGAAGAGGGGGGTGTTTTGTGTCCCCGCTGCATAGACACGGCAGCCGGGACAGGCACGAGCTGTGGCATTCTGACCTCCTCACCAGGCGTCAGTGCTGATGGTGGCCGCTCGCTCAGGCCCTCCTCACTGTGCCAGCGTCGGGAATGGGGTGCCCTAGAACCTCCCCCGCCTGCTAGAGACAGAGCCTGGGACCCCTGCACCCCAGGGCCTGGGGTCGACTCGGGGGAGACTCTGCCTCTCGGAGCCTCAGTTTCTCCTCCTGTAAAACGGGGCCCCAAAAGGACCCTGTCGGCCTGCACACCACAAGGTCTGACAGGAGAGTCACCGACAACACCCAGCGGTCAGCAAAGGCCCAGGCAGATGTCGTGCTCAGGGACGCCCTTCCCTGCCCCCCACGGAGACCCTGCCCCTCCCCAGGTTTGTTTCCTCTGGGCCTCTCTTCTCTGCAGGACTCTGTATTCCCTGAGGGCAGGGCCCGTCTCTGCCACCAGCATGGCCCAGACACAAGGCAAGTGGTCAGTGAGCAGCTATGAGAAGAGGGAGATGACCAGTGGTCAGGGAGCAGGCCGCAGGCGCCAGGCAGGGAACAAGTCCCCTCCCCGTCTGCAACCCGGCCGTCTCCCTGAGAAGCAGGAGTGGTGCGGACTGACACAGCAGAAGGGCATTGGGTCCTGACAGAGGGTCACCAGCCCCCTTGGTCCCAGGGAGGGAGGAAGGGCCTCCCCGCTGCCGAGTGCTCGCTCCGGGCTGCACAGGCCGGCTGAGCTCCTCACAGGCTCACGATGCATCTCTGGGGACTTTTACTGTGCCCATGTCACAGGTGGGGAAAGTGAAACTGAGAGGCAGAGAGGGTCACCCAGCCCCAAAGGCAGCACTGGGCTCAAACCCAGAAGTCTGGGCCCTTCACCCAGAGGCCACCTGAAAGCCCCCATGCTCCCATCACAGGTCCCACAGGCCCCGTGGGATCGAGGTCTGGCCAGCAGACCCCCTTGCTGATTGCCCACATGCCCCCGAGGACGGCACCCCCGACAGGCCTGCACACTCGGACAGCTGACCAGGAGCCTGCGGTGGAGGCCGCCCAGGCCCACCCACGTGCCCTGGAAGGGCTGCCCAGCATGTGCAGCCAGAGCCTCATGTTTTCTGGCTGCAGTGAAAACCAGCTTGTTCTGTCCAGGCCTGGACGCAGCCCAGGCTTCCGGAAGGAGGCTGAGCCGAGCCCGAGCCTCACACTTGGCCGGGGAAGGCCCTCTCCTCCCACATTCCTGAGGGCCTCTGCGCTGCCGGCTCCCCCCGCGGGGTGCAGACCGGGCCAGCCAAGCAGATGCAGTTGCCGCAGGCAGGGTGTTCGTGCTGGGCTTGAGAAGGACCGCCCCGAGGGTGGGTCACTGCCCTGGTGGTCAAGCTGCCCCCTGAGTCTCTGGCCTTGGGCCCCGCAGCTTCAGACGAGCCCACGCCATGTCCCGTGTCTGATGACTCGGGGTTGGAGGGGCCGTGTTCCCCAGGGAGCAGGGCTGGAGGGGACGGGGTGTGGCTCATGGTCCCCACTGAGGCCCGCCAGCACACCAGGCCTCCGGGAGGCAGGATGGCGGCTCTGCTTTCTCTCAGGCCTGCTGGCCCCGACAGTGGGAAAGGCAGGGCGGCCTGGTTCTGAGCAAGACCGTCTGGTCTTCTTCTCTGGCTGCGAGTCTGAAGGAGCCAGCTGCCCCAACAGAGAAGCTTCCAGGAGCCCTTAGGCCCAGAGGGAGGAGGGACTGAGCCCAGGCCATGGACACAGCAGCTGTGGTGGGAGCTCTTGGCACTGACCACTCAGAGCCTGGATTCTTTACCTGTGAAATCCTGGCAAGAGCCTGGTGTCACCAATCAACGCCAGGGGCAGTGAGGGCGGCTGCCAGCCCTGGTGGGCACACCCAGACGGGCTGCCTGCTGCCAGGTCAGGGGCCACCAGCCGGGTCAGAGGGCACGCTCTGTGCTGGGCTTCCCGGCTGGCCAGCCCCTGCCCCAGCTCAGAGCTGCCACAATGTCCACTCTGTGGGCGTGACTCCAGCCCTTGCTGGCCCTGCCTAGGCCTGGGTCTCGAAGTCCCTCTTGGACTCCACACGAGGATCCAACAGACCCTCCGAGGTGCCCGGCACTAAGGGTTAGGGTGCCCCCCACGTGTGATTTGAAAAAGAACAGCGCTAAGCTGCAAAACCCATGAGACGAGGTCAAAGTTCTGCTCTTTCCCATAGTACTACTTGGATGCCTTTTTTGAAATAACAAATATCAAATTCTTTCTAAAAAAGTCACTGGTGTCCTGCCCCCTTGCTGCCCAAGACTGTGCCCAGCCCGATGATGGGCAAGTCCAAAATCCAGCCCTCCATGCTACCCCTGCTGGCTGCGCTCGCAGCCCAGGGGCTTAAGGAAGGCAGCGTGAGGCTCCTTTCTCGGGGCAGCCCACGCCGCTCCAGGCCCAGCGGGTGCCAGACCCAGCTCTGCCCCCCTCCAGGGCAGGGTCTGCCCCTCGGCAGTAGAGACGGCCCCAGAAGGACACCCTGTCCTGGCTGGAGATCCGGGAGGAGGGGCTTTCCCCAAGAGCCCACCTGCGCAGGAGAAAGCCAAGAGGTTTGGACAACCTGGAGTGGGTCCTCCAGGAAAGAGGGCCACTCTCCCAGCTGGGACGGAAGACCGCTGGGCATGCGGGAGCAACACTGGAGTCACTCAAGGTGAATCCTTGGGTTGAGACCACACGTCCCCCCACGCCAGCTAGCCATGGAGGCGGACGGCGGGCTCCACCATGTGCTGCATGTGGCTGGCCGGCCCCCCACTCCCCTGCACATATCCGGACAGGAGCGGACAGGGCCCTGGCAGCTCCTGGCCTTGTCTGATCAATCCCTCTTGTAGCACTTGGGGACACTGAGGCCAGAAGGGGTCGGCCCTGCATAAGGACACAGGGCTGTGGTGGGACCCTGGGACGTGGGTGGAAGGAAGGAGCCTCCCCCCACTGGCTGAGGTCCTGTCCTGTCAGCCGCTGAGGCGGGGGCTCCTGGCAGGGCGCACAGCAGGTGACACCCTGGGTGACATCTCTGTGGGGGAGGCCTCGAGCCCCAGGTTGTGTGCCCATGTGACTGTGTGGTCATCATGGCACCCCAGCACCCAGCCATTTGCCTAATGTAGGAACAATCCGGAAGACTGATGGCTGGCCCAGAGGGGAGGAGGCTCGCTGCCTCCTGGGTCTGGGTCTGGGCCACGCTCTGTGAAGGGCCAGGCTTTCGATGCAGGTTGTGGGGGGTGGGGGGTCCCATACCCCAGTCTCACTGGAGACCGTCCAGCCTGAGCTGACCTCTGCTCTGGCCATACCCCCCGGCCTGGGTACCGGGTTGGGAAGTGTGTTGACAATCTGGAAGTAGAGACCGTGGCCAGCCCTCCCTGCAGACCCGCTCTCAGCACAGTGCCCCAGATTCAGCTTCTGGAAATACACTCGCAATTAAATCGAAAAGCCCAGGGAGCTGCCTTGGAGAGGAAAGTGGCGGTTACACAACACCTCATTACCGCGGCTCCCAGCGGCCTGGCAGAGCCAGGGGCCTGGAAGACACATGTGCCCCCGGCACCAGGCTCCGGGCCTGGTCACAGCCTCCCAGGTGGGCACGGACTCTGGGAAGTAGGGGCTCTCCCAAGCCGCCTGGGGCTAGAAGGTGGAAGGAGGGGCCAGGAGGTGATGCGGCCACCAGGCCCAGCTGCTCTCTGCCCCTGGAGAGGGGCCTGGAGCAGCCAGCAGGCCCCTCAAGTCTTCCTGTGGGGGATAGTGTCCCCTCCCAGGGCTGGTTAGAGGACACAGTGTGCGCAGCACAGGGTGACCTGACAAGCAGCCTGCTCCCCTTTCCAGGTGGTCATCCTAAGGGAGGGGAGTCACCTGGGGGCGGGCTCCAGGCTGGGAGGGGCTGCCAGGCTGAGGGTTGGATTCCCAGGGTTGGGAAAGAAGGGTGACAGCCCCCTGGGAGGCACCAGGCCTCCAGTGGGGAAACACAGGCTGCCTGGGCAGGGAGCCCAAGAGCTGAGGGCCAGACAAGGGGGTAGCTCCAGGGGTCAAGCCCCACCCAGGGGTCAGAGCCCCACCCAGAGGTCAGAGCACTGCTGGGATGAGGCTGAGCTTGGCCAGCCTTGCAAGTGGTCTCATGTCCACACCCACCCCATCTGGACAAGTTCAGACTGAGGCTCTTTGTGGCCAACACTGAAACAAATTCAAGCCCCGAAACGTGCTTGAAATCTGAGAGAGGCAGGGAAGGAGGGCAACGGGGGAGCAGGAAGGGAAGCAGCCCTGGGGAGTACCCACTGGCCGCTGGCCGGAAGGGGCTGCAGCAGCACCAGCAGCAGCTCCGTCCTGGCCTGGGGGAGGGTGCTCTTGGCCTGCCCATTCCACACTGCCCCTGCCTGGGGCCTCCTCCTGCCTCCTGGGCTACGGCTGGGGGTGGTGGGGGGCAGGTGGTGCTGTCACCAAACCACGTCACAGCCCAGGAAGCTCTGGCAGAGCTGAGAACTGGCTGCCTGCCTTGGGAAACTGGACGCTTCCAGGGAGGGAGGTGTTTATGGCCCCTTGGCCAGGAGGAGCCCAGACAGGTCCCGTTCTGTGGCCCGAGACCAGCACCAGGCCCTCTTGCCTGCCCCATGCAGTCCCCGCGGCCCGCAGTCTCAGGCCGGCTCAGGCCGTGCTCCGGCCCCTCCCTTTGCTCGGCGTCTGCTGGGTGAAACCTCAGTGGGCCCACCTGGTGTCTGCTTTCCCTTAGCACAGTGATGCTGCCCTCCTCCACGATGGAGCCAATTGCTCCACACCGGAGGTCGTCTGTGGATAGAAGACAACCACAGGTAGCAGAGCCACCAGAGCCAGAAGGAGCCACCGTGACGACGTCAGCCACGTGCTTGCTTTGTGTCTGTCCCCAGGACTCCTCATTGCTGGGCCTGTGCTGCCCTGAGGACAGAGAGTCTCTGTCACCATGATGCTCACGCCCTGGCTGGGAAATGACAACAAACTCTGAACAGGTGAGATCAGTCCCCAAAGGATGAACTGGGCTGGCTGAGAGTGTTGGGGACAGGTGTCCACCAATGCTGCCTCGGCAGGTGCAGGCCCAGCTGAGCAGAGGACATTTGGATAAGATCTGATTGTTCACAGGAGGCCCCAGCAGGAGGATCTGGGGAGACTGTTCTGGTCAGAGGACAGAGAATGTGCAAACGCCCTGAGGTGGAAGGAGCTGGGGACGGGCAGGAGCAGAGAGGGCCAGGGAGTGGGACAGTGGGGGTGGGGGATCCCTGCAGGCCTCAGAGGCTGGGAGAGACCGGACTTTGGGGCAGGCAGGTGGGGGAGGCGGGATGAGTGGGCCCTTGGTGTGTGTGGGGGGGCACCTGCAGCAGGGGGCAGACCTCACTTCCTGTGGTTACACTATGGCTCTCCCTGCTCTGGTGGGGCTGCCAAGTCTGTCTCCCAGGAAACTGCTTATTTGTTTAGGAAAATATCTTACGGGGTTTTTCGGTTCTGGCAGGAAAATGCCAGGGCACAGTCTGGACCAGAAATCAAGACAGAGTCAGAGTGGCCTGAGGCGAAGGCAACGGCTGCCCCTGGGGAGCGAGGAGCTGCCTGGAGACAAAGCTGGCAGGTGACCCCATGGGGCCAGAGGGGAGCAGGGAGGGAGAAGGCCCAGGATGAACCGCACCTCGTTTTCATTTAGTTTCTCTGATGACTAGAGAAGTTAAGCATTTTCACTTTAGACATTTGATTTATTTTATTTAATTTGTTGTATCCTAGTCTTTTCCAATTTTCCATTGGGATATTTGTCTTTTTTATTAGTTTCGGAGCTCTTCATCTGTTGCAAAAATTTTTTCCTGTTTGTCACTTGGCTTTTAATTAATCGTGGATATTTTTATGTATAAAAAGGTTGAGGGGCCAGCCCCGTGGCTCAGTGGTTAAGTTTGTACACTCTGCATCAGCGGCCCAGGGTTTTGCCCGTTCGGATCCTGGGTACGGACATGGCACCGCTCGTCAAGCCATGCGTGGCGGTGTCCCACATAGCACAACCAGAGGCATTCACAACTAGAATATACAACTATGTACTGGGGGGCTTTGGGGAGAATAAAAAAAAAAGAAGACTGGCAACAGATGTTAGCTCAGGTGCCAATCTTTAAAAAAAAAGGTTGAAACTGTGTGCACTCAAATTCATCCAAATTTCCTTTGGTGATTCTTTGGGTTCATGCTTAGAAAACCCTCAGCAAATTCGAACTTGGTACAATACTTACACACGCCTTTTTATTTATGTGTGATTTCCTTTTTTATTTGCTTCTCTAATCCATCTGGAATTAATTTATATGGATGCTGGGCTAAGGATGTAACTTTATTTTTTTGCCATATAATTAACCAGTTATCCCAGCGACATTTGTGGAATATTCATCCTGTAACAGCCAGGGGTCTCGTGGTCTGGTACTTTGAGCAGGCCTTGATGAAGTGGTGTCTCCAAGGTGTGGGCCGGGTTTAAAGGAAGCCAGGAAGACCGAGCGTTCCCCAGGAGGCATGGAGCTGGAGCATCTGGCCTGAAGCAGCACAGAGAGCGCAGAGCCACAGGGACCCCACGGGGAGCTCTTTGCAGGGCCCCCTGCAGTGCTGCGCCCCGGGTGGGAGACTCAGCTGGCCCAGAGCTGCCTGGCAGGAGCCTCGGGAAGCAATTCCCCACCTCCTGCCCTCCATTCTCCCACCTCCGGCCAGCTCCGCCCTTTGCAAACCTAATCTGAAGGGGAGAGTGATGCCACTGTGGAGACTGGACCCCAGGACTTTACCCAGCATGCTGTAGCATGACGTCAACTCTCTACGAGGAACAATTAAAACTAGAAGACGGTGGAACAACATCTTCAAAAATCGGAGCCAGAATTCTTTACCCAGCCAAACGCTCAGTGAGCAGGAAGGTGGCGTAGACACGTACATCTTTCCTCCAGAAGCCAGTAAGGAGAGGAGGCTGTGTCCCGGGTCGGGGTCAATAAACATGCTGTTGGGGATTCAGAGCACGGATTGGTGACAGGACCCAGAAAACCCAGCAAATGGAAATTCTGCTTCCAAGTAGGATGCAGTGGGTCACAGCAGGCCAACACTTCTGCAACCACAACTGGAGAAAGCCAGAGAAAGCGCAAAACTCACGTCTTCAAAGGCAGCAGAGAGCTGTGAGACAATGAAGACGAGACAAACTGAATCCCGAGAGGAGGAAGCTTTTGAGGTGGGCCGTCTGTTCCCGAGGCTGTTCCCCCAGCTTGTTCTGGCTGAGCCTTGCTGGGCCCAGACCAGAGGTTGCCGCTGGGAGAAGAGAAACCAGCCCAGAGCAGAGTGCTTACATGGGGTCAAGGCCGCACTGGACACTGGAGGGGCCTCGACCACACCCTGCTTTTTCCTGGGGACACTTGCTCAGTTTTGTGTCTACAAAGGAGGTAAGGCCAGGCTGAGAGGCTCTAAGAAGCAGAGGGGAGCGTCTGGCAGGCCCTCCTCAGACGGGGAGCTCCTCAGCAAACTGCCAGCCTTTCCCTCAAGACCATCCCCAGGTAACACGCCGAGAATCAGGAGAGCTCAGCTGGAGCCTCAGAAAGGCTGAGCCGGGCCTCTCACAGCCTCGGGGCTCGAGACTGCAGCCTGCTGGGCGTGCACGGCCACGTTGGGAGTGGGTGGACAAAGGATAGACTAAGTCTTAATCTGCAAGGCAGCCCCGCCCGGCTCCATCCCTGACTGCATCATGTGATGGGCCCTCACCATCTCTGCCCTAGAAGATACCGTCTGGGGGAGACAATGTCACCTGGATCTCTCTGGCTCTTTTGTACACAATGTTGAGCATATAATAAACAATTACCAAACAGGGGAAGGGGCAAGAAAATATGACCCAAAATTAAGAGGAAAAAGTAAACAATAGAAGTAGACCCAAAGATGATCCAGATGTTAGAGTTAGCAGACGAGGACTACAAAATACCTGTGATGAATATATTATAGAAAATTGAGGAAAAGGTGAAATAAGTGGATGAAAAGATGGAAAATCACCAGAGAATTGAAATCTTTTAAAAATTGTAATTTAAATTATAAAAACATCAAAGGGATATTCTATAACTATAATATTCAATATCTGAAATGAGTAACCCAATCAGTGACTTCAACAGCAGAACACAGGAGCAGCGAACTGGAAGTCAGGTTAATATAAAATACTCAAGCTGAAGCCCAGAGAGTAAAAACAGAGACACAAGTAACAGACATACGCAACACACTCAAAACTCTATAATTAATAATTATATATATAATATTATATATATATATATAATTACGTATAATTAAGAGTTCCAGAAAGAGAGGAGAAAGAATGGGGCAGAAGCAGTGTACAAAGAGACAATGGCTTGGAATTTTCCAGAAATGGTGAAAGACATCAACTCATGGATTCATGAAGCTCTGCAAACCCCAAGCAGAAAAATCAAGCTAACGAAAAATAAGGCAATTATTAACTCCAGGAAAATATAAAGTTACAGAACAAAGGAAATATAACCACATTACATTTCACAGCTCAGATCTGAATGATATTTACCTAATCTAATAACACAAACTAATTTTGATTTAATAAAAAATTGTGATATATCCCATTAAAAAAGAGAGAAGTTGATGATTCTCTGTCGTGGTGGAGGAACGTATGAGAGTTTAACCTTCACCCTCATAACCAGGAGGCCAACAGATAATATCTAAAACTGAAAACTAAGCAATGATAGGATAAGTATGTTGTTTAGAAATGTATTGGTAAATACCTTAAGAAATTTCTGAAAATAGCTGGAAGTGGTGGCTTCAGGGGAACAGGAATTTTCTAGAAGTAAGAGGAGCTGAGCACCAGACTACAGCATTAGGACAGCTTGCCAAACAATTCTGTCTTTTAAAATTAAGAATGTATTACTCTGATTATAATTAAGGTTAATGGATATTAAGTATTATCAAATCTTTCATGGTGTCTATTGATAAATTATCATATTTCTCATTTAAATTATTGGTACAATTAGATTTTATAATTTTAACTCACCTCTGCCTTCAAGGGATAAACTTGATGCACTCAGTGTATTGTTAATTTAAGATAGTGACTGAATTTAATTTACTAAGAATTTATTTAGAATTCTTATATCTGTATTCACAATTGAGATTGTCTCATAATTTTTCTTATAATGCTGTCTTTGCCAAGTTTTAGTATTAGGGTTGAACTGGATTCATAAAATTAATTAGGAAGCTTTCCATATATTTTTTAAATCAATTATCAGTTTATACGGCAGTGGAAATATCTCTTCCTTAAAATTTTGGAATAATCCCCCATAAAATTTTGTGGATCTGGCACTACTTATAGGAATATTTCCTTGGCAAGCCTTTCAATTCATTCTGCGGTTATTCATCTGTTAAAGTTTTCAAGTTTCCTCTTGAGACAATTTTGGAAAAGCACATTTTCCCAGAAAATTTCCCCTGTCTTTGAGATGTACAAATGTATTTTAATAGTGTTGTATATTATTTGACTTATAATTTTTACCTTACTATGCTATTTTTTAAGAATTGTTTCTGATATTTAATTCTGTTTTGTAACCAAATACATTTTTTTAATTGAGATCACATTGGTTTGTAACATTATATAAATTTCAGGTGTACATCATTATATTTCAACTTCTGTGTAGATTGCATTATGTTCACCACCAGGAGTCTAGTTGCCATCCGTCACCGTACACATGTGCCCCTTTACCACTTTCTCCTCCCTCCCCTCATCCCATTCCCTTCTGGTAACCACCAACCTATTCTCTGTATCTATGTGTTTATTTGTTTGTTTATCTTGCACATATGACTGAAGACACACAGTAATTGGCTTTCTCTGTCTGGCTTATTTCGCTTAGCATAATACCCTCAAGTTTCATCCACATTGTTGCAAATGGCAAAATTTCATCTTTTTTACAGCTGAGTAGTATTCCATGGTATGTATATATATATATATATATATATATATCTCACATCTTTATCCATTCATCCATCGATGGACACTTAAGTTGCTTCCATATCTTGGCTAGTGTGAATAATGCTGCAATGAACAGAGGGGTGCATATGTCTTTTCAAATTAGTGTTTTCGTGTTCTTTGGATAAATACCCAGATGTGGAATGGCTAGATCATATGGCAGTTCTATTCTTAATTTTTTAAGGAATCTCCATACTGTTTTCCATAGTGGCTGCACCAGTTTGCACTCCCACCAGCTGTGTACGAGGGTTCCCTTCTCTCCACATCCTCTCCAACACTTGTTACTTCCTGTCTTTTTAATAATAGCCGTTTGTACAGGTGTGAGGTGATATCTCATTGTGGTTTTAATTTGCATCTCCCTGATGATTAGTGATGATGAAAATCAACAAAGGGAAAAGACAACCTACCAACTGGGAGAAAATATTTGCAAACCAAATACAATTATTTAGCCTAATTCCATGTGTAATTCATTTCAAAACTCACTATGAATGTTTTCAACTTCCAGACGTCTGTCGTCACTGTGCCCTTCCCCTGCGCCCGCCCTCAGAGACCGGAGCAGGAGGGCTCACTGCCCTGCACCGCTTAATGTGGACGTTCCTTCCTCTAGTTACTTTCAGTTTCTCTGAAATCCTTCGTTTTTTCTTTCTATCCAGCAACCTCTTCATTTCTAGCTGATATTTAGGCGGCTACTCTCCTTTTAAAAGTCTCATCTTATCTCCCTAATACCTCTTATTTGTCCTCTGTTTCCTCAGCACATTTATTCTTGATTTTTAGTGAAGGCACAAAGCAGACGCCTTAAAGTACATACCTCTTCTCTCTTAGAAAATCTTCTGTAAAAAATGTTTTTCATCTTCATCTTGGTTGTTAGGTTCTCCATCTTTTAGGATGGACAATTTTTTTACAGGGTCCAAGTGGGTTTTATTTTGAGTGTGTGCATGTGTACATATGTGTGCACGTGCGAATGGGTTGTGTGTGTGCATGCATGTGTGCGCATGTGTGTGAACAAAATTGCGTGTGTCCCTGACTGTGTCTGCACTTGTGTAGGTGTGTTGTGTACGGTGAGGGTGTGCCTGTTCGTGTGCATGCACAGGTGTGTATTTGTGTATGTCAATGTGTGGTGTGTGCGGTGTGTGAGTGCTGCGAGTGTTTCCTGTTTGTCATCCCGGAGTGGCAAGAGACCCCGCAGACCTGGTGGGCGTAGACATCATATGAGCGGAAGCTTCTGGGTGCCCCTCACACATGTTTGCTTTCCAATCAAACCCAGCCCCTGGCCGCCCCAACGTCTGCCAGCACTTCACCTCACGTGTGTGCTGTTGGCCATCATCCCGTGGTGATTCAGTCCTGGTCTGTCCCTTGCAGAGAGTGACTGAGAGCTGCAGCCCTGGGATGAGCTGGCACTTGCTGTCAGGCTGTGTCCATCACAGCCCGAGGGCCTGGGAGGGAACCCTCCCCTCCACGCCTGTCTCCAGCTGGGCTGTGTTCTGGGGACCCAAGTCCCAGAATGGATGTGGACCAGGTGGAGCTCCTCAGGTTCAACCTCGGGTCTGCTGGGCTCAGGCTGGGACACCGGGGCCCTCCCCGGCTGTCTGCTGGCCCGGGGTCTGACCTTCTGCAGGGAATGCATCCCCAGCTTCTGCCCTGTGCTCTTTAGGTTTCTGGAGCTCCCACCAGCAATCAATAAGCCATTTACAGCTGCAGAAAGGGGAGCTCTCTCATGTTGATGGCCCCTGTGGCATTTCAGAGGAGAAGTTTTCATCAGCAGCAACCTTTGGGTCTGTCAGCTGCCCAGCTCACTGGCCTATGTGCTCTGAAAGCTGGAGCTCTGGTGAGATGTTTGTCAGACCAGCCTCTGCTCCTCATCAACTAGGAGGGTCTGGTTTGACACCTGCTGTCACCAGATGGGCCCCACCGCCCACCCCTGCTCAGAGCAGAGGGGAGAACCTGGAGAGCAGGCACAGAATGCACTGGGCACGCGGGGTCGCCCATCACCTTGAGCAGCCCATTGTCGCCATGTCTCGGGCCCTGGGGATACTGGGAGTCTGGGAACAGGGGGTCCTCTTCGACATCCACCCTCATGCTGGCACCCCCCCCCCCCCACATCACTTCTGTTCCTTGTCCCCTCTCTCCACCTCATCCTCCTTCTGTGGCCCAGCCCCGGGTAGTCTCACTCCACATTTGCCCTGATCTCTAACAGGCGCCCCCACCCCTAGCCTCTTCCCCCTGATAACACACGTCTTGGATCATGGGGTGCTAGCGCCCTCGGCGGCCTTCTGGAAAATCTAAGTTCCAGCCAGCGCCAGGCTACGTGGGGCCCCATAGGCCTGGCTGACTGCCTCCTGTCTGCTCTTGCCTCTGCCCCCCCACCCCAGCTGCCTGGAGCCCACTCTCCCTGGTTCCCGGGGTCTCGGGCCTCCTCTCCCCCAGTACTCCAGCATTGGCACCCAGCAGGGGCCAGCCAGTGGTGCTCCAGTGAGCGGACAGGCGGCCCAGGGCCTGCATCCTGTAACCGTCCTGCTAGTGTGGGCTGACCTGCTCCCTCAGAGATGACCTGAGAGACCTCTGCCCCCTCCAGAGCCTAGTCCTCTGAGGGGTCAAGACCACGAGGCCGGAAAGGAGTCAGAACCACCTGCTTCCTAGGGAGCCTCCTGGCAGAGGCCACCCCAGGGCACGTGAGATCCCTGTGGACACCCAAGATGCTGAGCAGAGGTGGGCAGAGCTGTCGAGGACGGCCGAGTGGCCAGGGGCCACGTCCGGGGCACACTCAATGACTAACGCACTGGCCCTAGTAGCCTGGATCCACGGGACTGTCACTCAGAGGCGGCCTGGGGCAGAGATCACTGAAGGCCAGCCTGGTAATCCTGCAAAGCCACCGGCCTCCCGCTTCACTGGAGCACACCCACGCTCTCCAGATGGCCCTGGCTATATTTAGGCCTGCAGTGTGCACCACAGCAGGAAGACGCCTCCAACTGGTGTGGCCGCCGGGACCTGGGGATGTCCCTGCTTCACGCTCCGAACAAGTGGCAGGTGCACCCGCTTAGGAGCTCCCTCAACCTCCGAGGTCTGGAGAGGGGAGAGGGGGTCACAGAACCACAGCCCTAGAACTGAGGCCAGAGAGGGAGGAGGCTCCGGCAAAGGAGCCTGGACGAGAAAGCACGTCCCCTTCCCGTGTCCCCACCTCACCTTGTGGGAGGCCCCGTCAGCCCTGAGGCCAGGCAGAAGAGGCTGCTGGAGAAGGCTCCTGCAGGCCAGCCCTGGGGGAGCCCAGACAGAGTGGGGCGCTGGGACACCCCTGCTTCTGCCAGCTCCTCACTCAGCAGCCCACAGGGGAGGAACCAGGGACACTGCCTTAGGCTGACACCCACGTGGTCTCCTGAGCCTTGTTGGCCTGTCCCCTGTGGCTGGCGTGGAGTCCTGAGAGAGTGAGGAGAGGCCTGGTGGGGGGGGGGGGTCCCCGATGGCACCCTCCACTGTCCAGGGCTGTGGTCAGCAAAGCTGGGTCCTACAGGGCCACGAGGATGTCACAGCTGGACAGTGAGGAGCTGCAGAAGGGGCGGGGGCTGTGCGAGGCCTGCAAACCTCAGGAAGGGGGCCCGGCCTGCCCTCCAGCAGACCCCAGCCCACGGCGGCCACTCCTCCACTGAAACTTGGTTAAATCCTCACGGATGTGTGGGAGGGCCCAGCCTCAGACAGACAGGCCCTTGCCAGGTTAGGAGGGACCCCGAGTCTTCAAGAGGGTCTGAGGGGAGCAGCATAGGGCTCCTGAGGGCCCAGGTAGACAGCCTGGTGCAGAGCCCTCCTCGCCGGCAGACCCCACCACGCCTGCCCCCCGGCTCTGCCCTGCACCAGGTCCATGGCGGGGCAGTCGGTGGGCAGCTTGAACCCAGCCCGCATGGTCCCACCTCTACCGCTTCTCCGTGCCTCAGTTTCCCCATCTGTGCAGTGGTGCCAGCCCGCAGGGTGTTCACAGAGCACCCAGCAGGAGACGTCTGTCATTCCTCCAGTGGTCCCTCCCTTCAGGGGTCTCTATCAGCTCCCCAGGGCTGCCGTAACAAACACCACAAACTCAGGCTTTCTCTCTCTCTGCTCTGGAGGCGCGAGTCCAAATCAAGGTGGGGCAGGCTGGGCCCCTCGGGAGGCTCCAGCGGAGGCTCCTTCCTGCCTCTGCCAGCTTCTGGGGGCTCACGTGTTCCTTGGCTCATGTCTCCTTCACCCCAACTTCTGCAAAGAAGTTTCTATTCCATTTCTAGAGAAGGTCATGTCCTGAGGTTCTGGGGGAGCGTGAATTTGGGGGGCTGCTATTCCACCTGCTCTGGGCTTTGGAGCAGGAGGGGAAGGAGAAAAGGTTCCTGCCTTGAGGCCCCTCCCACAGAAGGCCAGGCCAGGTTTGGGGGTGCTGAGTGACCTCATGGGGCCGTGGTCAAGGCTGACCACCCCACAGCTCCAAGTCTGAGAGGTCTGAGACCCCTGCTGGCTGATACTGGAGAGGCCTTCTGGTCTGGACCCTAAATGCAGGAGAGGACCCCGCTATGCACACCAGGAGAGGTCAACCCCCTCTTCCCTCCCTGGGGAGTCTCCCTGGGGAGAGGCCCCACAGAAATCTGTTGTCACTGTCTTGCTGCCTGACTGGCCTGAGTAGTTCCCGTCCTTACTATGCCCCTGTGTCCTTCGGGCCTGGAGAATGGTGAACCGTGAGCTGGCACTGACTCCTGAGCCCCAGGCCCCCGGTCTCTGCTCTCATGCCTGGGAGGAGCTGCTGTCCATTACAGAATGTGGATGGGCGTCCTATACAGATGGGCAGCTGGACGCACAGAAACCGGCCCATGGGCTTCTCCAATATGCAGAACAACCGACTGTGGCCACTGGCCCAAGGGCCTGGCCACCAATGGGGGAGCGGGGCCGTGCACCCTCGCCCTGGTGACTGACCGAGGGACCACGTGGACCATGCGCCCAGCAAACCCACACGCCACATTCCCTGCCGGGTGGTTGTGAGCCTCACCGTTGCCTGCCACCTGCAGGCCAGCCCTCGGTGCCTAGGGAAGGGCGGTCCTTGTAGAGGCCCGACGGCACAGGCGGAGTGGGCACCCGCTCCCTCCGCCCCTCCCAGATCACAGGCCACGGCCCGCCAGGGCTTGGTCCTTCCTTGCCTTCTCCACTTGAACTGGCACATGGATGCTGCACTGGTCGTTTCAGTCCCAACAGGAGGAGGAGCAGCAAGGACCCCGCCCTCCCTGTCGGCCCGGAAAGGCCCTAACTCGGCCTCCTCCGCCAGCCCCGCTAAGAAAACAGCTGCCACTGGTGTGCTCAGGCCCCACATGGCAAGGCCTCCAGCGGGTTTGCAGCGTGTCCGCCTCTGGACGAATCCCCTGACACTTCTGGACCTCCTGGTCTGTTGTCCCCCACCTGCCTGGGAGCTCTGGCCTGTCCACCTCACCAGTGTGGCCACCGCTCTCCTCAACCTCCCAAGGGCCCCTGGCAGCGCGTCCTGGCCAGGCTGTTCCCGGGCTCCCACATCTGCGGGGTCTCTCCAGTCCATGCTCTGCCCTCCCATTCAGCCTCCTGCTGTTCGCTTTTGGTCCTGCAGCCCCTCCTGTGCGGAGTCCTTCCTCCCCTAGCTGGGCCAGCATTCAACCCTACCTGTGGACCCAGGAGGGGGTGTGTGTGCCTGCAAGGTGGGGGCCTTCAGGCCAGGGGGAAGCACCAGCCTCCAGCAGGGGGGGTGGAGCTCCCACTCTAGAGGAAGGCCTGGGCCGCCTCAGCCCCGTCTGCCCTGCAGCTGGAGGGGTCACCCTGCCCAGGAGGCCTCGGGCTGCCAGCCTCTCACTGGCGATGAACCTCCCTCTGCCTTTCAGCCTATCACTGTCTTTCTTCAAAGGTCTGATTGTCCTAACACGGTCATAAAACGTAGGAATTTTTCCAGCAGATTCTGACTCCCTGCCCCCAGGGCCTCCTAACTATGAAGTACACTCAGGCTATGAAACACTGGCTGGGGGACACCTCCTCCAGGAGGAACGGCCCCAACTCCACAAGAGGGAGTGGATGCCCCAGCCTGGGCTCTGGTTGCTTCCTAATGACCCTTCACCCACCTGGGTCCCTCTAGACAGGGAGGTGGGGACCACCCGTGTCTCACATATTTGTGCCCCCAGCCCCGGGTGCACTCTTGGCAGAGAGCAACTCCGCAGCTCCTCAGAGTTGCTCTCACTCACCCACTCACTCCATTCATTCACTCACTCACTCATTTATTCATTCACTCACTCACTCATTCCCTCCTGATTGAAGGTGGACACCTTTGTGCCTTGGGAGAAGCCCTTACAAGGCTTCCTTACTTTTTTCTGTGCAACAGGAGACTTGAAGCTCCAAGTTCCAGCCTCGCCGCATTAGTGACTTGCATTTTGGACCCTGTGCTTCTCGGTGAGGAAGGAGGACGTGGCCCTGTTAGGAGGCATGGACCGACTGGAGGACTGACCCAGCCCTCTCCTGAGCCCCATCATAACTCATGTCTGGGCCCCAGCGGCCTCCAGAGGGGCTGCTCCTCACCTTCATCTGTGCCCCAGCCTGGGGCAAAGCGACGTGCTTTGGCACTGCAGTCAGGCTTAAGGTCAAAGAGAAGTGCTCTTGAGAGCACATTCACTTTCAGGCCTCATCCTGCTGACGGCCGAGGCCGCTGCCCAGTGGGGCAATGCCGAGTGAGCGGCTTCTAGCCTGGCAGGGCCACCTGGCCTCCAGGCTCACACTCCTCAGGGAGCATCTTCGCATGCTCCTCAGGGAACTGAACAAGAGCTGTGTGTTATAACTTCATGTCTGAGAAACGTCCTCCCTGGAGCCCACCACTGAGCCCAGAAGGTTCTGGAAACCCCATTTGGGGCACAGCAAGGAACTGCTGCTCCAGCTGCTTTAGGAAACAGCTTTGTCTACATAGCCGGGGTATGGGGCCAGAGACTGTCCCAGTTTCTGGAGTGGCTGGTCGGGCACCCAGGCATGGCAGGCAGATACTGCCCAACCTGATGGGCTACCGAATGAAACAGAGCCTGGAGGGTCCCCCCACCTAGACCTCACTGGCAGTGATGAGCAACAGCTGCCTCCATGCAGGCCTCCCGGAGGCCCACCCCAAGGCCTCCGAGGACAAGGACCACAGCTTGCCGACTGTGGGATCCAAGGTCCCGGCCCGGGTCAGTGCCTGAGCCCAGCGCTGCCTGACCACATTGTCTGTTCCCTTCCCTGTCCCCTCCGCTGGCCCAGTGCCAAAGAGCAAAGTCAGAAACTGAGCCGCCAAGCTGGCATGTTCAGAAGCTGGACCTCGTCAACGCACCCTGCACGACAGGCAGTGACCCCACCTTGCTGGTAGAGGAGGAGGAGGAGGAGAGGGAGAGGAAGAGGAGGGGAAGGAGGGGGAGGCGGAGGAGGAGGGTGAAGGAGGGGGGAGGAGCAGGGGAGGAGAAGGGGGAGGAGGAGGGGAGGAGGAGAAGGGGGAGGAGGAGAAGGGGGAGGAGGAGAGGGAGGAGGAGGAGAGGGAGGAGGAGGAGGGGGAGGAGGGGGAGGAGGAGGAGAAGGGGGAGGAGGAGGGGGAGGGAGGAAAGGGGAGGAGAGGATGAAAGGGGAAGGAGGGGAAGGAGGAAGGGAAGGAGGGGGAGGAGAGGGGGAGGAGGGGAGGAGAGGGGGAGGAGGGGGAGGAGGAGGAAGGAAGAGGAGGAGGGGGAGGAGGGGGAAGAGGAGGGGGAGGAAGAGGAGAAGGGGAAGAGAGGCAGAGGAGGAGAAGGAGGAGGAAGCATAGGGTGAGAGACAGAGCAGGAAGGCTCCTCTCCCAGCTCAGCCTCAACCAGAAGTTACTCCTCCAGCTAAGAGCAGAGCAAGATGAGCTGCTCGGCTGCACAGCAGCCCTGCGCCCACAGCCCTGTGAGCACAGAGCCCCACCCCACAGACAAGGACCAGCCGTGCGCCTGCACCCCAGATGCCAGGGCTCAAAGCCCCAGACATTCATCGGCCTCAGAAGGGAAAGGCCCCCTGGGCCTGGAGGGAGCTGGATCTTGCCAGGCCCGGAGGCTCCCTGGAAGCCGCAGTTGCAGACCGCTTGGAGGGTGGGGTGGGACTCAACTCTTCCGTAACTGCGCGGATGGAGACGACACAGCCGTCTTGAGCAGGCACGAGCGGGCGCAGGCCGGGACCTTCTGCAAAGCGCAAAGAGAACCTCCATACATGGAAGGGTTGCTGAGGGGTCGCGCAGACGGAGCCAGGAGCTGGCAAGGGTGGAAGAGGAGGCTGGATGAGACCAGAGGCAAGACGACCCTGAGCGGGGCCCCAGGCCGCGCCGGGGAGTTGGTGTCCGTCCCAAGCACTGTTCAGTGACTGCTGAGCTACTAAAATTTTACCTGTGGTTTTGCAGCTATGCTGACACGTGAGCGTGGACGTCCCTTCCCGCTGTTTGGCAGCCCGGGCCGCTGAGGGGGCCTCCTGTTCTCACGTGTGCCCGGAACACTCAGGAGAAGAACTGCGGCAGAAGCGAGCCCACCAATGCCTGTGAACTGATACCACGCAAACTGTGTTTTCTGACCATAATGCCCTTAGTCAGACTTGAAACAAGATTTTAAAAATCATCTTAATAATTTAAGACAATAAAAATAATCTTTAAAAATCTCCATTTATTTGAGAAATAAAATATGCGCTTCCAAATGGTGCATGAGTTAAAGAATAATGCATAATAGAAATTAGAAGTACTTGGGACTGGATTATAATGAGTGTTCTAAGTGTTGCGTCTGCAGTATGCAGAATTACAGGTACATGGAATATTGCAGGTGGTCCTCAGAGGACATTGTGTAGCCTTAAAAGAAGAAAAGAATGAAAATTAATGAGCCAAGTATTCAACTTAAGTCAGAAAAAGAACAAAAGGCTAAAACCAATAAAAGCAATAGAGAAAAGATACAGAATGAGCAGAAATTAACGAAATAAAAAATGAAAGGCACAGTAGGGAGGATGGAAGACAAAAGAGGGTTGGCGATTGGAAAGACATCTTTTTTGTCTCGGTTGGGGAGACACCTTTGACAAACTGGTTAGAGAGGGAGGGAGAAGCAAATGACTATTAGGAGGGAAAGGGGAACTCATCGAACACACGCAGGACTTTCAAAGGTAAAAGTATCATGAACCAATCCATTTGACATCTTATTCAAAACGGACAATTCCAAGAAAATTATGACTTTCAAAAATTGATTCAAGATGAAAGAGAAGACCTAATATTTCTGTGACCATTAGGATCATTCAACCATTAGTTAAAAATCTTCCTAGAAGAAAACTCAGGCTGATGGGGTTGTGCAGCTGTGTTCTTCCAAACTTCCAAGGGGCGGGATATTCCCGTCCGGCACAAACCTCCTGAGAGCAAAGAGGGAAGTCTCCCAAATTATTCTGAGGCCGGCATACTCTTTAAAACAAAACCAGACGAGAACGTACAAGAAAGGATATATTAGTTCGATCTGCCTCTTCAGTAAGGATGTAAAAATCCTAAACAGATCATGAGCGAACCACACCCAGAGTGGATATTTTTTAAAAGTGATGATACTAAATTGGGTTTATCCCAGGAATGTGAGAGTGAAATAATAAGAAATATATAAATATATTAGAACTTTTGGATGAAAATATTCGATAATCATGTTTTGACCTTATAGTAAGGAAGGATTTAAGCAAGACATAAAAAGGTTAACCACATGGCGGGTGGGCACAGAGGGTAAAGGGGTGCACCTACAACATGACTGTCAAACAATAATGTACAACTGAAATTTCACAAGGTTGTAAACTATAATAATCTTAATAAAAAGTAAAAAAAAAAAAGAAAAGGTTAACCCTAAAAGAAAATATTTCGTAAAGTGACTGTACTAAAATTTCAAACTTCCTTGGTTAAAAAGCACCGTGTGAAAATACAAGCCACTCACCAGAGGAAGATATGTGTTTGTTGGTTTCCAGATTTATTGAGATATAATTGACATATAACATTGTGTAAGTTTAAACTTATTGTAGCAATAATTTTGCAATATATGCCTGTATAAAATCATTATGTTGTACACCTTAATTAATATCCATCACTTCACATAGTTACAAATTTTTTTCTTTGTGATGAGAACTTTTAAGATCTATTCTCTTAGCCTCTTTCAAATATTCAGTAGATTGTTAGCTATAAAGATGTCTGCAATGTAGGTAAATTTCAAATGATCCCTATTCAGTATTTTTAGAAGTACGTTACTCATAAAAGTGTAAGAAAAACCCAAACAGCCCAGTATGAAAATGGGCAAAGGACACAAAGAGCCGAGGAGGAGCAGGGGGGAACCAGGGTGCCCACCACACCATGAAGCAGCTCTTCCATGAGTCCTCGGGAAATGCAGACTGGTAACCCAAGTTCATGGGCAAAAATCAGGAAGTCAGACAAGACCCCGTGTGGGAACGCTTCCTTCCGCGGCACCGCCCGGAGCGCAAACTTGGCCCGGCCCTCTTGGGAAACATCTTGGCGCTTTCCTGTAAAGTTGAATTCTCACAGAGCATTGACCCAGCAGCTCTGCTCCTAGACACGCTGCTTCCCCAGACGCCTGTGGGCTGCCCCCCACCCCCCCCTTGTGGCTTTCTTCACGAGGCCCCTTCGCAGTGAGGTTCCCTGACCGCTCCAGTCCCACTTGTCTCTGTTTTTTCTCCAGAGCTGCATCACCACACCCAAGTTTCTCATTTCCTATGACACTTCCTCCGGAACAGAAGCTCTCAGGGTCAGACTCGCCTGTGACTCTCACCGTTGCCCCCTGTAGGGCAGTGCCTGGCCCACGGTGGACACCCAACACGCGTTTGGCGAACAAAGGTGTGAATGAATGAATGATGGAATGCAGGGCACTGGCCTATTGATGATGGCAGACCCATGCATAATATTTTGGGGCCCAGCGCAAGGTACAACTGAGGCCACACCTCATGCCCCACACGCCTAAACCTTAGGAGCTGTTCATCATTGCCGTTTCCAGCCCCACGAAGCGACTTATGTGGATGCGTGGGGACTTCCCAGACCTGTGTGCACATCTGCACACAGCCACCTCTGGGGCCTAGGGGTGCCACTAGGGCAGGGATGCACCCCCTGGAGGACAGACCCAGGGGAGGGACTCACACATGTCCTGGAGGTGGGCTGGGGACCAGGGAGCAGGCAGTCAGTGGCCAAGGCTCTGGCCCCTGCTCTAGATGTGGACATGGCTCCCTATGGAGCATTGGTCTCCCGTGGGCTCTGCATCTGTGGGCAGGGGCATTGTGGGAGGATGTCCTGCGTGGTCCTTCCAAAGAGGAGCTTCTGGAAGTGCAAGGTGCACAGGGATCCCCTGGAGACCTGGTTGAGAGCAATCCAGATTTGGGCTCTGGGGAGGCGCTGGAGGTTCTGCATTTCTAACAAGCTCCTAGGTGATGCTCAGACATCCTTTGGGTGTCAGAGACTTAGTGCCCAGGGCCCAGGGCAGAGGCCCCCCTCCTTGGACACAAAGGACAGTGTTCAGTGCTGGACTTGACTGGCACAGATCTGGGGCCTGGCTAGAGATGGGAGGGGGCCCACAGGGGACCTTGTGCTCACAGGGGACCAGCCACACCTCTCAGGAAGGACACAGGATGAGGCCAACCATCCCAGGAGGCTGGAAAAGGGTGTCCTGGCAGGAGAGATAGTGAAAGCTCAGGCTGGGTTAGGTGTGCCCCCAGCCACGCAGCTACCCCCCACTGTGCAGGTGTGCCGAGGTCCCGGGCCACAGCACTTCCCCCGAATGTCCTCTCCACCAGGCTGTCCCCAGTGCCAGAGGCCATGCCTGCCCGGACATCCTCCATCCACCTCCCCCACCTCCTTCCTCGTGCCCCAGCTCTGGGACCACCCACTTCAGTCCCTAAGGGTCCTGCTGCCCTGGGCCCAGAGACAGCGGAGGGCACCTCCTCTGGGTGAGACTGTCACTGCAAACTCCGCCCCGCTGAGTGTGGCCCCCTGAATCTGCAAAGGCGAGAGACAGCGGCCCCCCCAGGCACCTCACCCTCAATCTGTCGGGTCCACTTCCTTCCAGGAGGACACGGGGAGACCCTCAGTCACCTGCCTCTTTCTCCAAGGAGCAACGAGAGCTCCTGAAAACCAAGCTGCTGGCCTTGGAAAAGCTGAACTTGTGCAAGAAATAGCTAAATATATTATCAGGACCTGGGAGGGGACGTCCAGAGCCTGGATAAGGCTAGCAGATGATTCTGGAATCAGATCAAGAGGCCCGTTTAGCTCGGCAGAGTTTGGATTTGTGGCAGAGAGAATTGTATCAGAGGCCTGAAGCCCAGCGGCAACGAGATTACTGCTGACAGCATCGCAGTGGGGGCTCCCTGCTGCACCCCCAGCCTGTCCGGAGGGCACAACCCACACAGTGCTCCTGGACAGAGCACGCTTCTTCCTAAGAGACAGATACAGAGACTGGGGCAGCGACGTCCAGTTCAGTCCTTGCACTGCCCTCCAGCCGCTCCTCAAGACCCACATGGCTGGCTGGCGCTCCCACCCTAAAAGTCCGCCCAGCCACTGGAGGTGGGGAGCACACCCCAAGACGGTTTCTTCCCATCTTCAAGTGAGGGTTGTCGGTGAAGGCCTTCCTGGAGGATGGGCTGGAAAGCCAGGGGCCGCAGGAGCCCAGATCCACTTGGCCTCCACCGCCTGAGTGAGGAGTGAACCCCTCTCTGCCCCCATCCCCCTGTGCCAGCCCAGCTGAGAGGGAGGGCTGGATGGGATGGGCTGGGGTCTCTGTGGGAGCCTCCAGGCCCTGCCCTCCACCCCCAGTGCTCCCAGCCCTCAGGTCAGCCCCCGAGGGTGGGCAGAAGCCACAGTCCTGGATTTCCTCTGAGATCTGGCCTATACCCCTCTCAATGCCCCCCAAGTGTCCCTGCTCCCCCACTCTATGCCCTCCTTGGAGTGTCCCCCCTGCTGAGTGCTTCTCTCCCCCTCCCCCAGCTAAGTGTCCTCCACCCCCCACAGCGGCCACCGCAGCTGCCTGGTCTTTCCCGTCTGCAGAGCCCAGAGCAGAGCCTGGTAAAGGTGGGCACCTGTGTACTCCAGCGAGGAGCAGAACAGCCGAACCCAGAGAGTCTGAGGGCTCCCTGGTCAGCTCCTGCAAGTCCAAGGGGGGCCTCCTGAAGCTTATCCTCGCCCACCCAGTGTATCCCAGCCCCCTGCTAACAGGGCCACTGGAGCCCTCGGGCCGCGAGGGGCCCTGTGTGAGGATGGGAGGGCAGGCTGCAGACATCTCTGGTCCTTGCCCTTTCCATGATAAATAGAACCTCAACCTCACGCTTCACCTGCCTGCCTGGGCTCACAGTGCCCATTCCCGCATGTTCTCTGGAGCCCTGGATGTGGGCAGGCCCCCATGTGAGGTGCAGGACACAGGGAGGGTAAGGCACAGCCTGGCCTTCCAGGAACGCTGGGTGCACAGGAGGCGGCCCAGGGCCAGCGGGTGTGCGGCAGCCCAGGGCCAGCAGGTGTGCACCGGCCCCAGGTGGATGGCCTGCTGCCTTGAGATCGTAAGACACTTGGACAGGCAGTGCCTCATCCCTTTACACTTCTGGAACCTGGAGAGACTCAAGGAACCAAGAGGTCCCCGTGCCATCCAGGCAGCATCCCAGACCATCCTGGACACCGTGGCCAGCTTTGGCCTGTCCTCCTCCATGGAAGCAGCACAAGCTCTCCTGTGCCCAGCCAGAGGGGGGTCCCAGTAGTGAGACCCTGAGCACGGCTGCTGCCGGCCCACAGATTGAGGGTGAGCGCTTGGGCCCCAGTGACCTGTGGAAGCTGCAGGTGGCAGCCCAGTGGGACTCTGCAGTGTGGGGAGGGCGGTCTCAGGCTCACCCTTCTGCCAGCCCCCCGGCCTCAATGACAAGCCCTGCATGGAACCACTTGGCCCCTCCCCACCCAGCCTCTTGGGTCACCACACCAATGCACTGGCCGTCCCCAGCGGGCCCAGTGCCCTCTGGCCCCCAGCCTTTGCCTGGGCCTGGAACCCTCACTTCTTGTTGGCCTGAGTCTGCTGCTAAGTGTCAGTCTGGAGGTCTCCCCTGCAGACTGCCCTGCGCCCCTGGCTACCTTACTAGGTCCCCTTTGCTGTCCATGTCCACCCCTGCACTGGAGCCCTGGGAGGACAGCAACCCCGCTGGCTCTGTGCACCACTGCTCACTGTTGTCCCCCTTCCCAGCCCCCAGCTGGCCTTCCCACTCCTTCAGAAGGTGCACGTGGGGCCATGGCCCTGCCTGCGCTCTGGGGCCAGCCTCCGACTCTGGCCATGGCTGACCGCCTGGCAGGCAAGGAGGCGTGGCCCAAGCAGGTGCCCGGGCAGGGAGCTGACGCCCTCACTCCACTGCTGTCCACTCAGTGGGATGCGCTGGCGGCTCCCACAGCGCTGGACCATCTGTCACCAGCTCTTGTTTGCGGAGGTTCCTCTTCCTGTCAGTCGGCCACATTGGGCGTTCCCGCCGCGGGTGGGCTGTCTCTCCTCTGAGAATGGCCAGTTCCAGACCTGCCACGGCCCCGCGGAAGCCATTTCCCCTGATGGCTATCAGGTCGCTGCTTCCTGAAATGGGGCCTTTCTCTTACCCGCCTCTATCTGTTTTTAAGCTTCACATTAAAGTGATTTCTGGTTTAAAATGAATTCCATCTTATTACAGAAAATCTGGAAAATATATAAAATAGAAGGACGGAAAAATGCTCCTGTGGTCCCATTGCCTGCCCACACTCTGAAGTGCCCGGCAGCATCTACGCGCATGTGTCTTTAACCAGAGGTGGACACAGTGCACAGACAGCGTTGTCCTGGAGCCTATCCACCATTCCTCTGCTGCGCCTGGACGGTTCCGGGGCCTTCTTCAGGGGCTCCAGCCTTGAGATGGTTCCTCAGGCCCTGGTTTCAGAGTCAGACTAGCATGAAAGTACCTGTCGCTCCTGGTGGAAGATGAAATAACAAGGGACTGGGAGTCAGGAAACCTGACTGTTGTGGCTTTCTATTCTCTGTGAATAAAAATAGATAAATGCTTCAACGTGAGGTTTCACGACGCAGGAAAGCATCATTCACAAGGCAAGGAATGTGGACACTGTTCTTTACGCAACTGTGCTTTTGCATGCGTGTGTGAGGAAGATTGTCACTGAGCTAACATCTGTGCCAATCTTCCTCTATTTGATGTGGGATGCCACCACAGCGTGACTTGATGAGCAGTGCTAGGTCTGGGCCTGGGATCCCAACCTGTGAACCCCGGGCAGCAGAAGTGGAACGTGCAAACTTCCCCACTGTGCCCCAGGGCCGGCCTCACACAACTGTGCTTTTGAGGAGGGGACTGTCTGTTTGTCCAGCGCTCCTGCCACTCAGGGTCTTGACAATGTGGAAAGTGTTGCCATGGCTAGAACAGACAAACTCTGGCCCTGAGCTACGAGGTCGTCCAGACGGCAAAAGATGCATCTGAGCTCTGGGGGGGGGGGGGGATGTGCGACAGAAACACATCTCCTGGAAGTGGGGACATGCAGAGGGCCACGGAGCCAGGCTCTGAGGGGCAGCATGGTCCCAGGCTGCAGAGTCCCCTGCAGGATGCTCAGCATCAGATCCCTCCCCTGGGAACACTTTCGGGGTCATTCTTATTTGTTTTTCATTTGACCGGAGGATATCTTGAAGGATGCTTGGACAGTGTTATGTTCGCATCAGTATAATTATCACCATTCTTCATATACCAATATATAATAATTATTTTGTTTCATTTTATCAGCAGTTAAACATTGTTATTATTTTGTGTTATGTAGAACATGCTAACTGTATTTGTATGTTCAACGTGCAATGGAGCAATAGTTGCAGAATTTTGAGGCAGAACTGTGTGTACTGGCACCTTGCTCCAGCTGTGTTGGCCGTTGTCCTTTTGAGGGAACGCAACAGAAAGACGTCATTTCAGCAGCAAGTCTGCGGCTGCCCTGCTCCCCGAGGCCTGGGCTGGCTTCCAGAAGCTTGGGCTTTCCTGCAGGCGATTTGATGTTCTCAACGGTGACTGAGCCCCTGCCCGACCTCTCCCTGCGGGTCGTCGAGAGCCTCGCGCACAAGTGCATCAGTCCTTGTGCAAGTGCATCAGTCCTTGTGCAAGTGGCACTCAGTGTCTCTGCAGAGACAGAAGGTTCTGGGCTTTCAGGGTGCTTTCCCACCGCAGGGATTAACTGTGCATTTTGATGCAGGGCCAGCCCTGCACCGAGGGAAAGGTGGGCACCGAGGGGAAAGGCCCCACCTGACTTGGCATCTACTCTTTATGCCTCTTTATTGAAAATAAAGCTCAGATACAGAAAACCACGCTGAGAGAGTGTTCAGTTTAGCAAGTTTGTATAGGGTGAGCACCCATCCAGGCAGCACCCAGGCCGACACAGACCTTCACCAGCACCCCCAAAGCCCCTGCAAGTGCCCCCATCTCAGGACCCAGCCCCCAGTCACCAGTGGCCATCCTGACGCTCACAGTCAGCCTCCCTGAGTTTCTTTGGAGCCCTGTCCCCCAGGTGAGTCCCTCCACCCCAGGTCAGCCTTGCTGATGCTCCCGCCTGTCGTTCCCATGTCCTTTCTCACTCACAGGCCTCGCTCCACCTTTGCTGTCCCTGCACTTACCTGAAACGCTTGCAACCAGCCAGGATCTGCTGCGGGGGCCCACAGGGCAGTGCACACGCTCCTCTGTGCTCCCCAACAAATGATCGCTGGATCCAGAGGCCCAATCGGACGCAGGTCAGGTCCTTCTGGCAAGCCTCGAGGTGGGGCAACCGTCCCTCAGGAGGCATCAGGTCTGCCTGCCAGCGCCCTCTTCCTGATGGGAACAGCCATAGGGGCCCAGAACCCAGGGCCACTCACCCGCGGGGACTGCCAAAGAGTGACATTCGGACCCTGTCCCTTCCTCTCATTCAGTAATTGGCGTGTTCTCACAAAAAGCCACTGCCCCTCATCTACCGTTTGATTGCCAGTCACCCGTTCATGGAGAAGAGGCAGGATAAATGCTTGATTTTTCCCTGTGTTTACCATCTTTCAAGATAGTGAATTGCTGCCTGTCATCTTCCCAAGATGACCAATTAGCTTATGTATCGTTGGCTTTTATATATATTATAAACTAATGTATTTGATGGCATTGTCAATGGCAATTAGTATCTATCTCTTTTGACTGTCAAATTGCCCCGTTTTGGTCAGTGGGGGCCTCTTCAGGCTGACTCTGGAGTTTTTGTTGACATGATTCTAGTGTCCGGGGAGCATCCTCACTCTGGCTTGGCCAGACGTCCCAGGCTGTCTCACATCTCCTCTCCCACGTCTGGAACAGCCCCTCTCCAAGAGCCGCTGGTCCTTACTCCTGGTTGGTCACCCTTTCCAGACCTCTTCCAATGGCAGAGCCCAGAACTGCAAGGTTAGCTGTTTAATTTTTCACTTCTGTGTTATGTCTGTACTTCCTGTCTTCCACAGAGAGAATCTTTGTTCTCAAGGACCAGGGGATGACACAGAGTTGAACGTCCTGCAAATATCCAGGTCCTTCAGCTGATTCACGAGCCAACAGCACCAGATCCTCCTTGGAAATGTGCCCTCCCTCCTCCACATCCCCACAGCACTCAGTGGTGCCATTGCCATTGGGCACCCCCACGCTGGGCATGGAGATGAGGGCACTGCCATGCTGGACATGGAGTCTCGGGGCACCCCCACGCTGGGCACCCCCACACTGGGCACAGAGATGAGGGTACCCCCATGCTGGGCACGGAGACAACAGCACCCTCACGCTGGGCCTGGAGTTATAGGGCACCCACATGCTGGGCACGGAGACGCAGGGCACTCCTACACTGGGCACAGGGTTGCAGGGCACCCGCATGCTGGGCATTGAGATGCGAGGCACCTCCTTATGCATGCAGGCATATGAGCTCCTCCACAGACTCCAGCGAGCTGCCCTGGCCACTTTAGGTCTGAGGTAGGGCCTCCCCCAAGACCTCGTGTGTACCAACACCTTCTGCCTTCCCCCATGGGGTGTCTCATAAGGATCAAAACCACACACACACACAGCCACATGGACACATATAGTCACACATGCACACAGAGTCACACGGGCACACACAGTCACACATGGACACACACACAGTCACACAGTCACATGGACACACACAGTCACACGGGCACACACAGTCACACATGGACACACACACAGTCACACAGTCACACGGACACACACAGTCACATGGATATACACAGTCACAGACACAGTCACATACACACAGTGACACATGCACACACAGTCATACACACACAGTCACACGGACACACACAGTCACACGGGCACACACAGTCACACAGTCACACGGACACACACAGTCACATGGATATACACAGTCACACAGTCACACGGACACACACAGTCACACATGGACACACACACAGTCACACAGTCACACGGACACACACAGTCACACGGGCACACACAGTCACACAGTCACACGGACACACACAGTCACATGGATATACACAGTCACACAGTCACACGGACACACACAGTCACATGGATATACACAGTCACACAGTCACACGGACACACACAGTCACACGGGCACACACACAGTCACACAGTCACACGGACACACACAGTCACACATGGACACACACAGTCACACGGACACACACAGTCACACGGGCACACACACAGTCACACAGTCACACGGACACACACAGTCACATGGACACACACAGTCACAGACACAGTCACATACACACAGTGACACATGCACACACAGTCATACACACACAGTCACACGGACACACACAGTCACACATGGACACACACAGTCACACATGGACACACACACAGTCACACGGACACACACAGTCACACGGGCACACACACAGTCACACAGTCACACGGACACACACAGTCACATGGATATACACAGTCACAGACACAGTCACATACACACAGTGACACATGCACACACAGTCATACACACACAGTCACACGGACACACACAGTCACACATGGACACACACACAGTCACACGGACACACACAGTCACACGGACACACACAGTCACACGGGCACACACACAGTCACACAGTCACACGGACACACACAGTCACATGGATATACACAGTCACACATGGACACACACACACAGTGACACATGCACACACAGTCATACACACACAGTCACACAGGCACACACAGTCACATGCACACACTCTGAGCCAAGTTGAATAGCTGAGGTGTCACTTCCAACACCCCACATGGCCCCGTGCCTGGCACACAGTGGATATCTAATAAATCTCTGTGGCAGCTTGAGTTTCCAGGACAACATGAGTAAGACGGCCTTTGATAAGGGAGGCGCTGGAGGCCTCCACCCGCCGGGGTTTGTGGGCTAAGAGGCTGGTCACGCCCATGAGCCCGGGGACAGGTGGAGCGAGCCACTCCAGTGTGGACTCACCCTTCAGGTCACTCCTCAAGTGTCACATCTTCACAAAGTCCGCTCGGACCCCAGCTGGGCCACGTCACCCTGCTGAGCATCCCTCCCCCGTCTGTCTGGCTTTATCACTGCTGAAGTCCCATGGGGGAGCCCAGGCTCTGCCCTCCGGACGTGAGCCCCCGAAGGCAGGCTGTGTCTGTCGGCTCCAGCCTGCTGCTCCATTCCGTGCCGCCCTCCTGGTTCGCCCACATACTCCACGCAGGCAGGAAGTGGCATGGGAAGACATGTTCTTTGCTAATTCTTGGTTGCAACCGGGGCTTCCGTCCAGCGGTCCATGGGGAACAGCCCAGAGTGCCGCATTGGAGGATGACTGGGGCGGCTGGACTCCTTTGAGAGCTCAGACAGCTCCTAGACACCTTGGGGTGTGAGCTGATGCCATGTGGCCGTTCAGGGAGCAAAACCCTGGAGATTTTCCTGGAACTGAACTTGCAAAGTCTGAAGACTCTCGAGCAGCTGTGCGGCCGGGCTGGAAGCAGGCACAGAATTGTGTGGGGACCACGTTCCCAGGTCCCTTCAGAGACAGCCACATGGCAACCGTGGAGGCTGAAGGCCCTTGAACGAGGTTCAGAAACATGGGAGAGCAGACAGGGAAGGCCCGAACGGGGCACTCGCTCCCCTCTGATGGGAACTGGGTCATGGCTCACTGCCACCCCGGACAGCCGGCTTAAATCCTTCCTCAGAAATTCCGAGAAATGTTTCACAGAAAAGAAGCAGGACGTTGAGATGAGCTCCAGACATAGAATGAACGGACGCCTCCAGCTGGACCACAGGCTGTTTTATCCGAGTGACAGCCTCCGCTTTGAACCAAATAAAAGCATGAGTTTGGGGTTGGGCACTAAGCCTAACTTAGCCACAGGCTCCTGAGAGCGCCACAGGAGCCCAGAAGGCCGCTGTGCCAAAGCCCGGAGCAAAGTCTGGGGCTGTCCCCAGAAGTTTGAGTGGAACTGACATGCTGGGGGAGCTCAGCACCACCAGCCGGGCAGGGGCGGGGAAGCCACCTTCCAAGCCCATCCCTTGTGGAGTGGCCCTGTGATCGAGGCTCTCACAGGCAGGCCCTGCAGCCGGCTCACGTCCTGCAGTGGGGACATGTCCTACAGTGGGGACATGCCCTGCAGTGGGCACACGTCCTACAGTGGGCACACGTCCTGCAGTGGGCACACGTCCTGCAGTGGGTACACGTCCTACAGTGGGGACACGTCCTGTAGTGGGGACATGCCCTGCAGTGAGGACACACCATGCAGTGGGGACATGCAATGCAGTGGGCACATGTCCTGCAGTGGGGTCCTGTCAGGTTGGTTTGGTTTCTCAAGTAGGCTTGGAAGGACTTGAAAACCACAGCCCCGGGAGACACAGAGACTGGACAAATGCCCTCAGTCATGCAGCCCTGCCCAGAGGCCACACCCAATCTGGGGTCTGTCCCCCCAGGACAGATGGCCCACTGACCGGTGGCTCATGGGTAAGGACACTGAGAGACCCCACACGGCTGGAGGGGGCGTCAAGCAGCCCACTGTGAGCAGGCGTCATTGGTGAGCCGTGCAGTTGGTCCAGGACCTGGTCAGCTCCGTATTCCCTCAGCCACCGTCAGGGCGCTGGGCAGGCCATCGTGGTGGACAGACAGCTGGAGCAGCCACAGATACTGTGGCTCACACAAGAGAGAAAGCCGCTGGCCTAGTCCCTCGGCAACAGTGGAGAGCCTTCCCAGAAGCTCCCAGCAGGCTTCCCCTCTTGCCTCCGTGGGATCACGAGCTCCACCTTGGCCATGTCTAACCACCCCTCACACGCCAGGGCCAGGAGGGGACAAGGGGCCCCAGGCCAGAACCCCAGGGGATTGCAAGGGCGTGGGGAGGAGGGAGGGATGGCTGCCAGGGGCGTGATGTGCACTGCCTGCCCTTCTGCGGGCAGGGATGGACTCAAGAGGGATGAGTGAGCTCTCCCTGTGCCTGGTGATCCCCAGGACACCAATGTCTTGTCTGAGAGGCCCACAAACTATATGGAATCCTGAGTCCCTAGGCAATATGGCTTCAGCTTGGAAACTGCCGTGCACCCCACAGCGGCATTCTAGAACATTCATGAGAGGGTGAATGGGGAGAGCTCTCAAGGCTGCAGGACCAAACCCTGCATCTGCTACCTGGACATGGTGGGGGCTGTCCAGGTCCCCACGTTCTGCCCCATAGCCTGGATGTGGGACGGCTGTCTCCCTCAGAGACCACCCCTCTATGTTGTCTGCAATTGGTCAGGTGGTCCATCCAAATCTGCGTGTTCACGTCCCTGCAGGAAGCAGGTGGCCTACTCAATGAGGGTATGCAGGCAGCATCTCTAAAGCTGAGAGCAGGGCTCAGCGAGACCACAGGGGCCACACCACAGAGAGTGGTCTGTGGGACAGGGGCAATGTCCAGCACGGACACCCCTGCAGCTCCCAAGGCCAAGCAGAAGGTGCTTGCCTGAGGGAGGTTGATGTAACTTCACCCTGGGTGCTTCTGTTCTCTCCAAGGAATTTGGTTGTGCAATGCTGTGCGTTTGGGGCTTGCTGCATGGGAGAGTTCTTTCAGCTTTCAGCCCACTGGCTGATTCCTGGGGACATTTCCACTGATCTCAGGAAAGGTGGAGAATGTCTCTTTAAACAATTTTAAGACAGGTCGGATTCAATATTAAAGTCTGTGATTACACCATCAGACAACTCTCAGATGTCATGAGTCTAAAATGGAATGCATCTGCTGTGACCCAGTTTCCTCTTTTGAAAGCTACCAGGGTTGATCCTGGATCCATCCTAGGTTGAGCCTGGGTCCATCCTGGGCTGATCCAGGGTCCATCCTAGGCTGATCTTGGCTCCATCTTGGGCTGATCCTGGCTCTATCCTGGCCTGATCATGGCTCCATCGTGGGCTGAGGCTGGCTCCATCCCGAACCGAGCCTGGGCTCTGCTGGCCTGAGCCTGGGTCCAGTCTAGGCTGAGCCTGCATCCTTCCGGACTGAGCTTGGGTCTACTGTGGGTGATCGGTTTCCTTCAAATATCTGCCCTAAAGCACCACATCAAGTCCTTAAGCTGGCCCTGCTGAGTCGTTCCCCCTACCTGCAGAGCCCTGTTTCCTGTGCTTTCTGTCACTCCTGGACCCCACCCCTATGGAGCCTGAGGTCCTACTCTCTTACTCATTCTTGTCCTTCAGACTGAGCTATGCCAGAACCATGTTTAAGTGAGAACCCCCAGGAACTAGCTTTGCTATGTTTCTTCCATGTGAGGACCAGTACTCTTACCAGCCTTGACCAGAGCATGTCTGTCTCAAGGAAGCAAGTTCCTAATGGCGCTGGCCCCCAGCCCAGAGCTCATCTGCCCCTTGGGAGCAACACGTGCCCATGGGCCACGGCTCCGTCGAAACCAGGAGCTGCTGAGAGTGAAAGGCCAGAGCGACTGTCCGTCTGTCCTCTGGAGCTTTTTAGGTGAAATCAGCAAATCATCGACAAGAAAAAATAGAAGGCAGGATGGTTGGGTTTGGCTGGGGAACCGTGGCTTGTTTTTTAAGTGAAATCTATTGGCTCTTTGGCCTTTGGAGACTCAAAAACACTTCTATCACCTGGACTAGAATCTCATTTGCTGGATTAATGGAACTAAGTGTTTTACACACGTGTTCCTCTCCTAGCGTGTGCGCTGCCTAGCACTGCAGCGCCCATTCAGCAGGGAGCTGGGGAGTGGGGGCTGCTCACGAGGAGTGCCGGTCCCTTCCTGAGGGCTGGTAACTTTTGCAGGTTTCCAGGAGGCAGAGCCTGGAGCAGAGGCTTGTGAGCAACTGCCTTCTAAACCGGGTCACCCAGGGATGCAGGCTTGAGCTGAAGGGAGCAGACCAGGGAGGAGGCGCACCCAGCCCAGGGCGCTAAGAGCAGGCCAGGCCAAGTACATCTGACCGCCAAGCTCCCGGAACATCCCTCTGAAAGGCAAATGCCTGCACCCAGGACAGCGACCCGATGCCCTGGCTCACCCAGCCATGGCGGCCCTGCTCTGGTGACGGTGCGGCAGGCAGTGAGAGCGGAGCACAGGGCGAAGGCCAGGCACCAGGTGGAGCAGCTGAATCGGACGTCTAAAAAATAAGAGCCCTCTCTCACTCTCTCTCTTCAGGGCAACCGGGAGCAAACGCTGACACTTTGAAGAGGGGCCTTTGAGTATTACTTGGTCCCATTTGTAAACTTATTTCAAGTTCTTAGAACATTTTAAACTGAAATTATAAAATTTTTGAATTCCATTTCCTTTCAAAGTGCTCTGTTTGGCTCACAGCCTCCCCGGGTACTCGCGGGCCTTATGCTCCAGGTGAACTCACCCACGGGGAGACTGTTCCCATCCCTCAAAGTCTGAAACAACACATCAAGGTGGTTAGAGATCCACCCATCTTCTAAGGCAAAATCAAGTGCTCGATTGCCTGTCTGAGCTGGAATCCCAGGTGACCTGTTGCCCGAATAAGCCGAATTCTCTGTAGCACTGTGAAGTGATAAAATACCAAATATGTGTAAAATCCTTAGCAAATATTAATACTTTGGGCTTGGTTCTCCAAAAACATTTCTACACTCAGCTATGCTTCTCCCCACTTTGGTGACACCGAACCTGCCCGCTGGACGGCATGGGGCTTCCTGAAGTTTCGCTGCCAGGACCCCCGGGGGCGAGGTTGTTGGTAGGGCCTCTTCCACCTGGGTGGGCGCACCTTCAGACCCCCTGGCCCCCAGCTCTGGTGACACTGGCTTGTCCAGGCTGAGGCTGTACTTTGCATCTCTTTGGCTTTTAAGATATTTAAATATCTCCCATCTAACTAAAGACTTGGTTAAAACAGCTTTTTCTTTCTGTTTGGACGTGGCAGCTCTGAGCTAATGACGTGTCCTCCAGTTGCAGTTTGACTCTCTGGTGGCTTTGTGGGCTGTGTGGACACCGCCTGCAAGCTCGCCCTTCCTCCAGCAGAGCAGAGCCCAGGGAGGGAGGCACGCTGGAGGGGAGAGAGCTGGGGGGTGGGCCAGGCAGGCCAGCATGGGCGCAGGCCCCGATGATACACGGGGAAGACGGCCAACAGCAGGCACTGTTTCCAGGAGAAGCTGCTGCTGCGTCCTCAGAGGGAAGACGAGGATGCTGCCTGCTCACCATGGGAGTCAGAGAACAGACGGGACTCGGGAGCCAGCACCCAGGGGCAGAGGCGAGGCCCAAGGCTGCCCTCCGCTCCTGCAGGCAGAGCCACGGCCTCTCCAGGGCCTGGACGCCCAGAAGCCAGATGTCCAGTGCCACTCTGGTCTCTGGACTTGTAAAGGGAAACAGGTCTTCTGTGACTTTCTTAATTTAAACCTTATACTTGAGGCTCAAACAAAGACTCACCAAGTAAAAGTCACCTGGGGTCAGGAGGGGCCACCCACGGTCAGAGATAAAGTCAGAGAAATGTCCAACCACAGATCACGTGAGTGTTTCAATCCTGCGAAATGTCAAGAACAGGGGACACACAGAGAGAGGGAAGGCGGATGAGTGGTTGCTTAGTCTGGGGGAGGGGGCCATACGAGGGGACGGCTAAGGGATGTGGGGTTTCTCTTGCAGGTAATGAAATGCTTGAGAGTTGATTGTGGTGATGGTTACCCAACTCTGTGAATCACCAAAAACCAGTGAATTGCACAGCGAAACTGGTGGAGTGTGTAGCATGTGAACTCTATCTCAAGAAATCTGTTTAAAAACAAGATAATGTCCCAAAAAAAGAGAGTTTTCTCAGATGACGTTTCTGAGGGTGGATGTGGGTGGGGGCTGGATCCCACGCCAGGAGCAGGCGACCGCCCGCCTGTGCGCAGGGGGCCGTGCTGCACCCCATGTCCTCCCGGCCTCTCCTTCCTGCTGTCGAGGACCAGGTCACTCCCACTCGCCCTGGCCCTTGAGAGAGCAGCCTGCACCCCCCACAACCGGGGATGCCCACTGAACTCGCGTCTCATCAGGAAGGCTGCTGCCTTCTCTCTGGTCCCCGCTCTTCCCCGTCCCATGCATGATCCTCTGGACACTCCGTGTGTTGCACGTAAGAAGTTGCAGAAATTTCCCATGATACTTACACCAAGATGAGTCAGTGGCAAAGGAAATGTTTTTTTAGATTTATCTCTTGTAATGATGACTTGAAAAGGTCAGTCATTAAGGATCTTCCCAGATCATGTTTTTACAAGTCCTTCAGTCAGAGTAAGCCTGTGCTCAGTGTCAGCTCACAGCCTGTACTGGGAGGGAGCGGGGTGGGGGTTAATCCTTCATTGTTAAAAAAGAAAAAGGAAGGTGTCAGTAATAATTCTGAGGCTTTCAATTTCTCTGCCAGGAATGTCACTTTCGCTGCACTCCTTGGGCACAGGGACGTTTCCGAGGTGGGGGCACCTGACTAGGATCTCCGGACAGAGGGCACAGGGGTTGTCCGTGGCCAGGGTGGCTCCTGCCGCCTCTCTCACCAACCCCCGAGAGGGTCCTTGCTGTGACCTTGGAGACCATCCTTCCATCCTCTGACTGTGTGCCCTGGCTCAGGCCCTCTCTGAGGGTCTTACAGGCTCCGGCTGGTCCTGTGCACCTACCGTCTGGGAGGGGCCCAGCCCAGGCGCAGGTCGTCCCATAGGTAGGCTGTGCCAAGCACTGGGAGCTGCTCAGACCATGGGTGCCAGAGTTTCAAGGAGGAGGAACCCCCAAGAGCTACGCGCCCCTGCTGATTGTCCCGTTCTGTAACCGCAGCGCCAGGCCCAGAGGACAGCTGCTTCCTCCCAGTGGATGCTTCTGGGGAGGTGTGCTGCCAGAGCCCACGTCCAGCGGGGTCAAGCAGGACACAGACACAGGGTCTGGCAGGGACTCAGACACCCCATTGGGCCCTTACAGCACAGAGCCCCCGGCGGGTTGGCTGAGGCTCTGTTCACCCCTGTGGCATGTCAACACCCCTCTGCCCAGGGCCACTTCCCTCTCTCAGGTCAAACGTCAGAGCTGTGGACTCCACCCCCCCAGGGGCCTCGGAGACACAGGGCTATTGCAATCCCCAGTGACGGATGGTAGAGGGAGTGCGGGGTCTGTGCCCCTCTGGGAGTGTTCTCAGCCTTTGAGACCGCGGGAACTCACCCTTAGTGGACATTCTCTGAATCTCAGACAAAAAAATTAATGTTCCGATTTTTCTGGAACTCGGCTTCCCAAATGCCAAGGTCAACCATTGAGTTCAGGCTGGCGAATGTAGGAGGCGGAAGAGGGGCCTGGAGGCGCAGCTTGTGCACCCCAAGAAAATCCCATGGAGGCTCCAGTTCTCTCCCCACCCCGCCCACCCAACACACTACTGTTGTTTCCTCCTGAAACCTACTGGGCTCACAAGCTCCTGTGGGGCCGGGGGCACTTTGGGAAGTGGGAATCTATGGGAGGAAACCAGGCCGAGACAGGAGCAGAGGCCAGGGCAGAAGGCAGGTGGCAGTGACACAGGCTGGGACACCCCTGGAAGTGACACTCACGGCTCGGCCACTGGGATGGCCATCCCCTGGGCCAGGAGGGGGGTGTCCCATCTCAGCTATGAGCTCATACCTGGGGGCTGCCCCCACGAGACTGCGGGGGGGCCTGAGTCTGTGAAAAGGGGGCAAGGAGCAAGGATGAGCCACTCTGCTGCAACAGAGCCCCGCTGGCGACCCCCAGAGCTGCGTTCTAGGGTCTTTCTAGGCACTTCGTGAGGGCAGCCCAGGCTGACCACGTTCCCACCTCTGTGCCCCTGGGAAGGGTGGCTGGCTCAGGACCCAGGTCCAACCATGGGGAGCAGGGAGGGGCCGCTCTCCCAGGGTCCCCCTGTGCCCATAGGACACAAAGGATGGGCAGGCCCCGCAAACCAGGCTTGGAGGTGTGACTGGAGCCTCTGTCAGCCCCGGGTCTTTATTTCCCGGCTCCTCCCACAGGGGTCACCCCTGGGGCCGGGGTTGTCACCACATCAGACAGCCAGCCTGCCCTCTCCGAGGGAGCTTGAAACAAGAGCCGCGGGTCCCTTCCTGCCGCAGAGACGGACATGGTTCCAAGTTTACGGGAGGCGTGCTGACAGGGAGCCGTCTTCCGTAGACGGAGGAGCTGCTCCCAGGGCACAGTGTTCCGATTGTAAGTAGGTGGCTCACATTTCAATTTGGCAAGAATATTATGAAGCATCCCGGAGGAGGCCATCGGGCGCTGGGCAAAGGAAGAAGGCTCCCTCGGAAACCGGCTGTGGCCCGGTGCTCGGCTCCCTGAGTTTCAGGCCAACTCTGGCTTCAGTTTCCTCTTGTCGGGGCAGGTGGCTCCGGGAGGCATGGGGCCTGCTCTGTGCACCCAGGGAGGCCACTGAAGGCCACCTTGGCCACTACCTTGCAATAAGAGGGTGGAACCTGTGACCCAGCAAGGCAGCCCTCTCCACCGAAGGCGGCAGAACTTCCAGGTCAGCCTGGGGTCGCACTCCCCCGCCCCCACATCCCCACCCAGGTCGCACTCTTCTCCCTCAACAAAGACCTGCCTGGGGAAATGCTCACCTCCCGAAGTAGCCTGTGGTCCCTGCATTGCGGACGACAGCAGCCTCTGCCTCTGCTGGAGACGCACCTGGACCACTACGGACCCTCGGGGTCAGACTCATTCCCACGTTGGCCTGCCCAGGACCCTTGAAATGCAGGGCAGCAGACCTGCCCCGTGCAGCCCCTTGGCTGGAGCTTCAGTTCGAATAAACTACAGTCAGTGCATCATTACCAGACTGACCCCTGGGAGAACTGAGTTGGCCAAACTGGGATTTGAAGTGAAATATGGCAGGTTAGGGAGACCCAAGGGGCCACGGTGGGGTGGGTCTATGGCGAGCTGGGGCCACAGTCGGGTGGGGGCCACAGCAGGTAGGGGCCACGGAGAGGTGGAGGCCCACTTGGCTCCTCACTCCCCGTGACTCCAGCCGGCATCGGCCTCCTGGAGCCTCCGTCTCCCGGACTGTAGGATGGGAATTGTGTGCAGCCCCGACAAAAAGGTGAGTGAGAAAGCATTCCATAAGTGTCAGGTGCCCCAGTGTGGTTCTGAGTCTCTGTCACATAGGATTCCTTGGGGTGATTTAAAAGTCCAGAGTGGAGACCACACCTGAGACTGTTCCGGGCGGGACCCAGCATCAGCATTCCTGTGAAGCGACTGTGGTCCGAGAGCAGCCTGAGACCGCCCCAAATCAACATGGGTGCACTCGCCCCGGGCCAGGAGCACCCAGGCCTCTGGCGAGCAAGGAGCAGCCTCCGGGGTCCGATGGCCGAGCCCGGGCCCGAGGACCAGGTAGCAGGTTTTGGTGTCATACAGGCTGTCTGGCAGACGGTCATGGCTCAGGCCCCATTAGCTCCAGATTCTCAGCTGCCGAGTCCCTGGCCCAGTGCGCTGGGAACCAATCTAGTGTGTCTGCTGGGAACCGACACTGGCAGAGGCCAGTCCGGCTTCCGCCCATCCAGCCCCAGCACTGTCCCAGGGAGGTGACCCCAAGCCCAGTGAGCAGACCCTGGACGGTCCTGGTTCTCCACCGGCCAGGTCCTGGAATATTTGAGTTTACAGTTTACTCTGCAAACTAGGAGGAAAACCCTTGATGTACACAGGAAAATCAGAACTATCCCAGGTCAACACGCACGGAGAGCAAGTTCCCCCTGTTGCTCCTAAATCGAGGACAGTGGGCACTGGGCAGGGGTGCCCTCCTGGTGGACAGAACGTGGTGCTCACGTTCTGGAAGGACCAGTGGAAAAAAGTCATTCTTCACAGAGGCATCACACATAGGACAAAAACATTCTCGAAATTCCCTTACGTGTTTGTTTCTCGAGGCTGCAGAAACAGGATGACCACACGCTGCAGGGAGCTGCATGGAGTGGACCTGGGTCCTCTGCTCTGAGGGGATGCTGAGTGAGTTTCCCAGAGAGAAGAGATCCCAGCTCCTTACAGGGACCTGAGGAAGGGCCTCCGCCTTCTCCATGGGGGGTCGTCTGTGAGCTGGTGGGCATGGAGGCAGCCGGCAGGACCCACACAGAGCCCTGCACCCTGCACTGGCCCTGGAGGCTGCCCGGGTCAGGCATGGAAAGAGTGTTCCCCACCTGAGGCACGCAGACAGTGGGCAGGAGAGGCAGGGCTGGGGGTGGGGTGTCCCCAACCCCCCGGGGGCCCCAAAGACAGTCAGCTCGGCTGGGCGGGGCTTCTCACTGCCTGCCCGCAGAGCCACATCCCTGCCCTCCCTCCCCGGGGGCATGGGAAAGTCTGTGAGCCCCATCCTCCCGCAGCCCTGGACAGTCACCACTAGACACGCACCACCGCTGGGAGAACCCGGCCTGCTTGCCCAGGACTCAGCAGGCACAGCCGACCCCTGGGCCCTTCGGGGCTCCAGACCCTTCTCGGCAGAGATTCATCTGACACCTTCCAAACATGTGGAGTTCATTCTCCCTCCTGGAGCCACCAAGAGAGTCCCTGTCCCCTGGGTTCACCCTCAAAGGGCAGGAAACCTGGACTGTGCACAGCACGGGAGAGAGCCATCCATGTGAGCTGCCCCGACTGGAAGGGGCCACTACCAGACACGATTCCTGCCCAGCTCTTGGGACCTTATCTCGTGGGAAGGGCTGAAGGTGAAGGAGAAGCAAGATTGTTTGTAGAGTGCCAACAAAATGGGGTGATGTCACAGGTCACAGGGGCTCACTGGATCCATCAGGGAAGGCTTCCTCACAGGGGAGGTCCTGGGGCAAGAAGCCAGCCACTCCCAGTCCACAGAAAAGAGCTCCAGGTGAGGGAATGGCAGTGCCAAGGCCTGGAGGCTGGATCAAGTCTGCAGTTTCTTGGAACAGAAAGGAGGAGAGCAGAAGGGAAGAATGCAGCAAGAAACCTCATGAGCTGGGCCAGAGGCGGCCTGCGTGAGCTCCCTGCAGCCCTAAGACCGTGGGAGGGTCAGCCCAGCCCCCACTGTGCATGTGGGTCCTGGCAAGCAGGCTGGAGCTGTCAGACTTGGGGTTCCATGCTGATCCACCGTGCAGCTGGGAAAGGCCCTCTGGGGTCAGGGCAGGGCTGGGGGCCTCCACCAGGACTGACACCTGGGGCTTGAGAATGAAACCCCATCATCCTTTGGAAGGAGATCCTGTCTGGTTTCTAAGGTCAGTCTGCAAGCCAGTGAGGTTGGGAGTAGGAGATTCTGACGAGGAGAGACCCCGAGCCTCCCCGAAGCATGTCCTCCGTGAGCTGGGTCCGAGGCCACATGGGACAGAGCAAGGCACATGAGTGACTCCCAGGGCCATTCGGGGTGAGGCAGTATTCTGCTGCCCTAAGCCCACACCAGGATCTCGGCCAGAGGTTGGGGTCTCCCAAGCGAGGACAGACCTGGTACCCCCCAGCCCAGTCACCCCTGGTCCACTGCAGCCCAGGCTCAGCCCAACCAGCTCCTGACTCAGAGGAGGTGCCTGACCAGCGGCTCAGGTGACATAGTGCTGCACCTGGACCTTGAGCCCTGACCTTTCGGTCACGCCCTCACCTGTGGCCTCACCTATGACTGGGTGGGACCCTGTCCCATCATCCTTGCCCCCGTCACCTGCCTCCACCAAGGCTGTATTTCTCCTGGAGCCCTGCCCTGGGCCCCACACAGCCGGCCATGTAGCATTCCCCTCATCCTACAGAGAGCTTCGCCCAGCTCCTGCCAGCCCCCCAAACTCCACCACACCCTCGGGACAGGCTAGGGCCAGGCACTGCCACTGTCTTACCCTTGTGGGCCTCGCTGACCTCCAGACCTGGCCGCTCGCTGGCCCCAAGCTGGCTCTGAGGGATAGTTTGCAGCTGTGAGGGGGTGCCAGTTATGGAACAGACCAGGACGGCCCTCATCACAGGACCTGGAGCCGGCCCCGGCCAGCCCTGTGACATCCAGGGTGTGGGCAGAGCGCGAGGCCAGGATGGAGCTGCGTGTGGAGCCCCTACATCTGAGGGGGCATGAAGCCAGCTGGTCCTGGGTACCTCTGTGGGCCAGACCTGATGGGAACAGGCTGAAATGACCAGAATGCTCCCACCACAATCCTGGGGTGGTCACCCCCAGCAAGGTCCCTGGCCCTGTGACACTTGGATGTGGCAGCCGAGAGGAGGAGCTGACAGAGACAGAGGCTGCTGGCCCGGCGTCCAGCTCACTCACTGTTGTGCAGAAGAAACTGGGCCATGAGCCCTGGGCTGGGGGCCCCACAGGCCAGCAAAGCCGAGCACACCTGGCCACACGGCCTGCAGCTTCTCTGCACGGTCTCCCAGTTCCAGAAACCACACTGCCCTCGGAGGAGAAACAGGCCTCAGGCTGGGCCCAGGTCTTCAAAGGAAACAAAACAATGCCCACAGCGCCCCAGCTGGGCAAGACCCCCTCCCAAGACCCTCAGGTGGCCTCTCCCTCCCCCTGTTCAGCCCTCTCCTGGGCTCACACCCAGACAGAAGCAGGACCTGACCACCGGTGCAGCCCACCCTCTGGGGTCACCACGGCCCAGGAGCCCCATGGGTGTCCCGGCCCAGGTCTGGAACAATGTCTCCTCCTCCCCAGCTGTCTCTACTGCTACAGCCGCAGGAAACGCCACCGCCAAGCCCACTAGCCATCGCCCTTCTGACCACGGCACCCCCAGAGCACTTCCTCCCCAGGCCCCTCCTGACCAGCGGCTAGCCCAACTCGCGCCCCGCAGACAGCGGGGCAGGGCCACGAGGGGCTCCTTCATCGTCCCCCGAGTCCTGGGCGCCTGCTGCTGCTTGGCGCAGCCTGCGTCCAGGAGACACCCGGCCCGCAGCTGCTCCCCTGAGGCCAGAACGCTCGGCCGGCGGCGCGGGGCTCCCCAGGCTCTGCCAGCGCACGAGCTCACGCTTCCACAACACTGTTCTGAGAAAAACTGCGCGAGGAGCCCTGAAGGCAGCTGTAGGACTCAGCACAAACCTGGGGGGACACATGTTCTTGTGCGGGAAACACACGGGCAGAAGCCACCAAGAGGCTGGCAGGGCCGTGTGGCACCTGTGTGTGACCTCTGCCCACTGCCTTCTGCCCTAGGCATGGGCTCCCCTCAGGTAGAGGGGGATGTGGCCTTCCCCATCTCATAGGATTAACAGGACAGTCCCAAAATCTGTGTCGTGGCCCGTGCCACTCAGTGTACACTCGCCAGGGTTTGAAGTGATTTGGCATCTGGGGAGATGAGCTGGGAGCTGCTGATCTTTCTAGAATAAAATGATGGTCTCATCATATAGAAATAAAAATGGTTGGAATTTTCAGAACAGTATTAGTTAATAGCGGCGGACATGGACAGGTCTGTTGTGACAGAAGCCTGGATCTGTCTAGACTCTTGCTTCAAGGGCATTTATTCAGTCATGTGGCTTTAAGATTCTGGCACGGCTTGATTAAGCATCCGAGTCTAGTTTCTAAGTGTGTGCGTATGTTCCAGCTCGGATCTCTTCTTTGTCACAAGATGGCTGCAGCAGCTCCAGATCATATATCCCCTTGGGTACAAATTCAAGGGAAGAATGAACATATTTTTCCCAGAATTCCCAGCAAAATTCTCCTTATTCTTCACTGGTCCTCATGGGGTCACTTGTCCATCTCTAGCCAGGAGAACATGATGCTCTGATTGACAAACCTGGGTCACATGCCCACCCCCAGGATGGACTGAAGAGGAGAGAGAAGCAGAATATTTTGGGTGCCCCAAACAACCAAGGCCCACGAGAGAGTGCCCCCCTGCTGCCCCCACCAAGGAGGCCCCTCTCCCTGCCTGACCATGCTGACCGATCCACCCTGCCTTTCCCACAGAGGTGGCAGAGAGGAGCTGAGTGTGTCAGTGACAGGACTCCACAGGAGAAGCCTGTGACTCCACGGCCAGACTGTCCTTCCACCTCCCTGAGGGCATGAGACACCAGAGCCTTCTGGTAAATGCCCTCTGGCTCAAGCCGCCTCGAGAATCTGAATGTCAGTGGGGCACCTCCTTCTGGGCTCCAGCTCTTACCAGGATAACTGTTGCTCTGGACAGACACTCCTCCCCTTTCTGTACCATCCTGTGTGGAGTTTATCGAGAGCGTTAGGAAACAGACTTAGGATTTGTCGAGTGTTCTTTGGCATTTATTGAGAGGATAGGGTTTTTCTCCCTTGACCTTTGGCAGTCACAGAGCTTACAAATTTATTGAAATTAAAGTGTCTCCGAGTTCCTGGGACGAACTGTGTTTGGGTGTCATCGGCTACTCTTTTTACATCTTTTTTTTTTTTTTTTACTGATTACTTTTCTGTACCTAGAGATCTTATGATGTTGTTTTTCCCCCTTTATTTTTACTTTTTTAATTAATTCATTTTTGTATTTTTTATTTGAGTTCATAATAGTTTAAATCAATGTGAGATTTCAGTTGTACATTACTTCTTGCCTGTCACCACATAAGTGTGCCCCTTCACCCCCCGTGCCCACATCCCCCTTCCCCTGGTAACCGCTGAACTGTTTTCTTTGTCCATGTGTTTGTCACATTTCACAAGTGAGTAAAATCATCTGGTGTTTGTCTTTCTTAGTCTGGCTTATTTCGCTTAGAACAATTCCCTCCAAGTCTTTCCATGTTGCTGCAAATGGGATGATTCCATCTTTTTTCTGGCTGAGTAGTATTCCATTGTATATATATACCACATCTTTATCCAATGATCGGTCGATGGGCACTTGGGTTGCTTCTATGTCTTGGCTATTGTGAATAATGCTGCAATGAACATAGGGGTGCATATGTTACTTTGGATGGTTGATTTCAAGTTGTTTGGGTAGTTACCCAGGAATGGGATAGCTGGGTCATGTGGTATTTCTATTTTCAGTTTTTTGAGGAATCTCCATACTGCTTTCCATAGTGGCTGCACCAGTTTGCATTCCCATCAGCAGTGTATGAGGGTTCCCTTCTCTCCACACCCTTTCCAACATTTGCTATTTTTAGTCTTAGTGATTATAGCTATTTTAACAGGTGTAAGGTGGTGTATTAGTGTACTTTTGATTTGCATTTCCCTGATGATTAGTGACGTTGAATATCTTTTCATGTGTTTATTGGCCTTCTGTATATCTTCTTTGGAAAAATGTCTGTTCATATCCTCTGCTCATTTTTTGATCAGGCTGTTTGTTTTTTTATTGTTCAGTTGTGTGAGCTCCTGATATATTATGGAGATTAACCCCTTATGAGCTATATGATTTGCAAGTACTTTCTCCCAATTGGTGGGTTGTCTCTTTGAATTTGCTTTGCTGGGGTTTCATGTATGATCTTGCATCTAGGGCGGTCAACAATTTTCTTTTCTGAATCCGTTTCAATTTCCTGTTCAAGGTTGTGCTAGCCTCGTAAATAGAGTTACAAAATATCTAACACTTTTACCAGAAACGTTTATAGAGCTTGGGAATTGCTTGTTCTCTAAATGTTTGGAAGGATTACTCATGGAACCTGTATTTAGAGGTAATTTTTGGATAACATTTTTCAAGAATCTTCTCTAGTTATTGGCTTTTCTAGTCTTTCTCATACTTCTTGAGGCCGTTTTGTTAATTTATATTTTTATAAAATTACTTTTATTGATATCTTCATATTTTAACTGTATATCTGTTGTTATAATTTTGCTTGTCTATATTTTCATTCATCTTCTGGATCCTGTTTGACAAGGATTTCTTTATTTGTAGCTATTTTTCCCCATAGACTGGCAGCTGGATATCGATCAATTTCGGTTGTTTTTCTAATTTCTCAGATTTTGCTCACAAGGTGTCCAGTTCTTTCCCCAAACTACTTTGTGTGATCCTATTTAACTTCTGTAGCTGGATAATCCACAGATCTTCAGTCCTATTTACGTCAACAACATTTAAGTCCGTCATTTTGCCTCTGGGAAGGGTTGCTGGCATGTCCAGAATTGTAACAAGTAGCATCATCACCTCCACTGTGTCCCGCACCGCCTGTGATTGTGGTTTTGCTGGCCTCTGACCCAATAGCTATTTTGGAGGATTTGTTGTAATCCCCAGTGGCTGGGGTCTCTATGCAAGCCTTGAGGGGTGACACACGCCACTGACGAGGAGGGCTGCCCTGATCCGTCCTGGGAGCACTGCCTTCGTCCCTTGTCAGAGGAAGATTCAGTTACTGTCCCTGTGGCCCTGCTCTGCGGCTGTGAGCATCTTGTCCTCATGGCGTTCTTGTTATTCATTTCTAGTTTATTCCATCGAGGGGGAAAAAACATGGTCTCTACAAAACCAGTTTTTTGGAATTGTTGAGGTTTTACGAGGTCTAGCATATGAACCAATTTTAGGAAGTTCTAATATACGCTTGCAAACATGGGTATTCTTTATATGACACACATCACTCTGTGAAACAATGTGTTCGACCTTGTTACTTGGACTTATAATCTCCATCCGTCAAAAGCTGGCAGCAGTATGTTATTATCTCCCCCCGCAAAGAAACTTCTGAAATGTGTTTCAATATTGCAAGAGTTTCGCTGGATATACTTGGATATTATTCAAAATCTAGGGCCCCAGGCTCCTGCCCTTCATCACGGCTCCTTCCGTCCTGTTTCTTCTCACCTCGCCTGCTCTTTCCCCACAGCAGCCTCCTCCTTGCACGGAGGTCATGGCTCCGTCATCACGGACACTTCTGGACTTCCTTCGGCTCCTTTGTCTCCAGATTTGTGCCTCTGATCTCATCATTGGAACGATGATGATTCGTTTCCCTTACGCTGGACTATTTAATGAGCTCTGTGATGGCCTTGTGTGTGTGGTGTGTGTACTGCTGTGTATGTGTGTGATATATGATGCTGTGTGTGTGCACTGGTGTGTGTGTGTGAGATATATGGTGCTGTGTGTGCACTGCTGTGTGTGTGTGAGATATATGGTGCTGTGTGTGCACTGGTGTGTGTGTTTGAGGTGTGTGCACTGGTGTGTGTGTGTGTGAGATATATGGTGCTGTGTGTGCACTGCTGTGTGTGTGTGAGATATATGGTGCTGTGTGTGCACTGCTGTGTGTGTGTGAGATATATGGTGCTGTGTGTGCACTGGTGTGTGTGTTTGAGGTGTGTGCACTGGTGTGTGTGTGTGTGAGATATATGGTGCTGTGTGTGCACTGCTGTGTGTGTGTGAGATATATGGTGCTGTGTGTGCACTGGTGTGTGTGTGAGGTGTGTGCACTGGTGTGTGTGTGTGTGATATATGGTGCTGTGTGTGCACTGGTGTGTGTGTGTGAGATATATGGTGCTGTGTGTGCACTGGTGTGTGTGTTTGAGGTGTGTGCACTGGTGTGTGTGTGTGAGATATATGGTGCTGTGTGTGAGGTGTGCACTGGTGTGTGTGTGTGTGATATATGGTGCTGTGTGTGCACTGGTGTGTGTGTGTGAGATATATGGTGCTGTGTGTGCACTGGTGTGTGTGTGAGGTGTGTGCACTGGTGTGTGTGTGTGTGATATATGGTGCTGTGTGTGCACTGGTGTGTGTGTGTGAGGTGTGTGCACTGGTGTGTGTGTGTGTGATATATGGTGCTGTGTGTGAGGTGTGTGCACTGGTGTGTATGTGGTGTGTGTAGGGACCCACCCCGTGGCCCATGGCAGGACGTGGGGATCAGTTTTCTTCTTTCCTGGTCCACCTGGGACGGGCCGCATCCCTTCCCACAACTGCAGCTGGACGGGGCGCTGGGGGTGCCCAGCCGCAGGTCTGGGGGCTGCTCTGTCCTCCAATCACCTTTGTCCCAAGCCCTGTGTTCATGGCTCCTGTTGCCTGGCCCGAGGTCCCCTGGAGGGCGCTTCAGGCAGGGGCCGTGTGCGTGGAGAGGAGGTCTGTGGTCCACTGCCGCCTGCTGGGATTCTGAAAGGATGGAGTCTCGAGGGGCCCTTGGGAGTCAGCACAGCTGCCCCAGAAGCAGCCCCCAAGGCCAAGATGGCCACTCGGGTCTCCAAGGGATACAGTCAGGGTCCAAACAGGAGGCTGGGAGTGGGCCAGGGCGTGCCCCACCACCTTCTGGGGCTGCAGGCTCCCCCTGACGGCCAGCGCAGCAGATGTGGGCATTCCTGTTGGTCTCGACCGGTCCTGACGCTCATGAAAATTCCTGCCAGCTTCTCACAAGAGAGTGAAAATCCGGGTTCTCCTGGGTGTTATGGGTTTTTGTGTTTCTCTCTGTCTTCCAGGGTACGTTAGTGGGAGGTTTAAGAGGAAGTCTGCTACAGGAGCAGACAGACAGATATTTTAAATGGAAACCCATTTCTAAGTGATTTTGAAGTTAATAAAAAACAGCATAATGCTTTTATTCTAGAAAATGGCTTTATAAGTCTTTTTTATTTTCCCTTACTTCATTAAAGACAGACAGGAATTAAAAAAAAAAAGACGCAGGATCAACAAGGCATAATTTACTGTTATTATTCATATTTATGAAGCAATTCCTTCCCTAAATATAACAGCGTCCTACCACCTGGAGCAGAGAAAACAACCAGTGGCCGATCCAAAGGCCGTGGCTCCCTGATTGACACCACAAAGCTGTTTCTCCTGACAACCTTGTGCTGGGAAATAAACAGCACAGTGCCCCGAGCTGGAGGGCTCCTCAGACACCTTGTGGGGTGGTCGGGGAGACACTGCAGGCGGGCTGGGGCACCAGCCGGCCCCCCGGGGTCCCCAGGCCGCTTCCCTTCCCTGGCGCCTGCTTCTCGTGTCTGCAGAGGCGACGGCCGCCCCAAAGCCACATGGAACTGCCAGGACTGTCGGGGCCCAGGGCTAGTAAGAACTGCCCCTTCCAGCTGGGGTTCTGGGGTCTTCGACTGACTCACCACGTCCACCCACACCCCAGCTCCAGGCAGACTCCTGCGGTCAGCTCTGTCCCCTCCTGTGAAGTGTCCTGATTCTGGAGAAGGACCCGAGTGCCCTCCCCACTGCAGACACCAGTGTCCCCACAGAACAACCTCCCTTGCCCGGGGTGGCCCTGGAGGTGAGTGGTCTTCCCGTGCCCTCTCAGCCTGGGCATCAGGACACCCAACCACACAGAGGGCTGGGGGCATTCAGGAACCTGGGCTGAAGGCCTGTCCACACGTCCTGCTGGCTGGGAAGGTGCCTAGGGACATCGCGTAAGGTGTTTCAACTCGGTCAGAAGATGCTGAAGAAAAGGCGATTTACTCCCAAGGGACCAAAGCTCCCACATATGCATGTGTAATACACACACGTGTACACACGAGCACGTGAGCGAACACACAAGCACACGGCATGGCACCTGTGTGCACGCATGTGTACATACCTGTGCATGCCTACATGGGCACATGCTCAAGTTCACAGGTGAGTGCACACGTGAACACACACAGTTCTTGCACACAGACAGCTCGCTTGCTAATCCCAGAGCCCTCCCGTCAGCCTACAGATGCTTCCTTGGGGAGTGGACACGATCGTGGCCTCTGCACTGCCAGGCTGTCCAGTGACCTGGAGCTGGGACAGACATCCACCTCCCTGCTCTGCTCTGCCCTAGCGACCTGCTCCAGAAACCCTCCCAGTGACAAATGGCCCAGCCGGCTTCACAGACCAACCAGGCTGGTTGGCAGTGCCAGGGCGAGACCCCCAGAGCCAGTTGGACAAGGGCCACACTGGGGGACTGTGGAGGAGGGATGGGTGGGTGGCTTCCAGGGTGCCCAGGGGCGCCTGCAGGGAGGGGGACACGAGGCCCAGCCCCCTCGAGCCTCGGGAGCCGGGGAGGTGAAGGTCGGGCCACATTCTTTACCGATGCTGGAATTCTGACATCAGATTTTCCATGCTCGGCTTGGGGGAGGATCCGGACGCTGCCAGGAGGGAGCAGCAGGCCAGCGGAGCCAGCAGAAGGCCAGGCTGCCTGGGGTGCCCACGGCTGAGGCCCAAGGTGGGAGGGCTCTGCTGGCCCTGCTCCGGTCTTGCCCCTGGGCCCAGGGTGCCCGCACTTGGCCTCCCGGAGCATCCAGGCCATCCCATTGGCCTTCCCTCGTGTGACTTTCTCATCCGAGTGCGGGGCCTCGCTGAGTCACGTGGGGACTGGGTTAGGGACTCTAAAAATAGCCCTGCGGCTGGGCCAGCATTGGGAGTTATTATTAGGCTGGGTCAGAGCCCCTCGTAGGGGCCCTCCCTTCTCAGAGGAGCCCCCGGAAAATCGAGGGACTTGGCCAAGGGTGGTGGGGCTGCCGGGTGCCCCAGCCCTAGATGTTCAAGCCGGGCCCTCCCTCCTTGGACCCAGGAGCTGGAGTCCCTCTGCCCGGCTTCCTCCACTGCAGATGACCCTTCTTCCCTCACTCCCCACGGTGCCCTATGGGCGGCTCCCGGCCCTTCACAAAGGTCAGAGTGCCCCCTGGAGAACCTGCTGATGTGGGTGCAAGACGAAAACGTGGCCCCTTGTTTGAAAAGGATTAAGGATTTCCAGACAAGTGGGGGGCCCTTCTGAGTTTAGCAAACTATGCGACTGCCCAGGTCATTCCATGAAACCAGCCCTGCACACCATCCTGTCCCCAGAGGTCATTTTGGCGACCCAAGGAGAGAAACCACAGCCCCGGAGCCTGTAGGACCTTGATCTACGTCAGGGTGCAGGGGTCCCCGAAACACCCAAGTCTGGAGCTTGTTTCCACAGGAAAAACAGGCTCCAGGCCAGCGCTTCTCCTGGTACCTCGAGCCATTCATGTAGTATCATGCACCTCGGCACAGTCATTTCTGCCAGTGAAGGAGCAGGTGGCCCCGCAGATGCAGACCTTAGTGAGCCAGACTCCAGACAAGAAGCCTGAGCTGGGAGGCCCCTCACTCAGAAACCCTTCCGTTAACCTCTGAGCCCCAGACAGGGGACTGAGCCAAGGGCGTGCTTGCTGGGCCCTCCTGTGGGCTGGCCACCGCTGGACCCGGAAGATTACCCCAGGGCTTGGGTCACTCCCCACTCTGCTCCCACCCCGCATCCGACCCTGCACTTTTCCCAGCCATGTCTGACAAAGCTTTAGTCCAAGCTCAGCCCGCACAGCCTCCAGCTCCAGCCCCAGCATCTTCCAATGCCAGAGTCCCCTCGGACGTGACCCTGCCCCAAGGGCCAGGCTCTGACCTCAACCCAGGGCAGGCCTGTCCCTGTCCTGCCCACGTGGGGTCATCTTTGGCGGTAAAGCTGCGTCTGAGCAGCAGGGTAAGAAAACACTCGTGCACCAAAGCTAACTTCTGGATCAGAGAGAGGGTGAGCCGGGCATCCTGGGGCAGACCCCTACCCCTCCATTTCTGGGAAGAAGAGTGAGGTCCAAGGCGCCGGCTGGCAGAGCTGGCCCAGCCTGCAGTCAGCCCGGCAGGTCTGGCCCTGGCTCCCAGGAAGCCCCGCAGGAAACAGGAACTCCCCTGGGAACGTCCCTGGGCCGGGCGGGGGACTGCTGTGACTTACCAAACACTAGCGAGGGTGCCCCTAAGTCGGGGTGCCAACAAGGTACTTAGGCCGTGGACGTCCAACACCACCAGAGAGATGGGGCTTCCAGGGAGCGTGGGACACTGTTGTCTCGATCGCGCCCACGGAGTTCAGTTGCAGAGCACAGGCTGCCACCTAGGAGCTGAGGTTGGGGCTCCCGCCACTGCAGGGGCTGCCCTCTCTGGTTTACAGAGGCCAGAGCGAGGCCTGGAGGGCCGCATGCTCACCCCATGACCCCAAGTGGGGCCCGTCCAGACCCCCCTCTAGGGCCTTTTTACATTCTAAAAGAAGAAACCCTTTCCACCTGCTGCCCAGGCCTGTGGCAAAGACGAGCCTCTTCCTGCTGAAAAAGTAATCTGTGGGCTGCCAGGGGCTGCCAGCAGGTCCTCGCCCCTGCCTCAGGGGACACCGGGCCCTCCTGAAGCCTTCACGCAGGTGCGCGGGCATGCACCCCCATGTCATGGAGCCGTGCACACACGCAGTGGCTGTCAAGCCATCTCCTGAAACAGCTAACCCGTCCTGGGAGGTGGCGGCTCTGCAGGGAGAAGGTGGGCAGTCCCTGCTCGGCTGGCGCAGACCAGCGGCTGACCCGAGACAGCAGGGTGAGCCTGCAACTGGGGACACAGGCACAGGGCACAGACGAGATGGGGTATGCTTTCCTTTCCCCTTTCCCTCCACCTTCTCTAGTGTGGAAACCTCCCCCGACCCAGGCCTTGAGGAGACCAGATAGAGTGGAAAGGTACAGCGAGCATGAGAGCCTGAGACCGGGCAGCGGGGGGACCGTGCAGTGGCCACTCACCCTCACAATCACGTCAGCTGCTTGGATTTCCCTGTAGCAGAGCTCAGGAGGTGATGTCCCTCCCCAGGACAAGGCCTGGTCCCTGAAGCAGATGAGTCCAGGCCCCATGGGTGCTCTGGGTGGGGTCAGGGCAGGGGGCACCCGGCAAAGAGCCTACTCCCCATGGGGAGGCAAGAGGCCAAGAGTCAGGCCCTAAATGGGGAAGCCCAGCACCTGAGGCAGGACAGTCTCTGGCCTGGGAGCCATTGACCAATGGGGGCCATCGAGGACCCCAAGCTGCCCCCAAGGCAGAGTCCTACCTGCTCGGCGTCCCCTTTGGAGTGTGGCCGAATGGGCATTTTTGGGTTTGCACCTGTAGAAGCCCTTTGGAAACCAGGATTGGACCCTCAGCACGGCCACCTCTCTGGACACAGGATGATGGTGGTTCTGTGACCTGCTGTTCAAAGGGCTCTCGAGGACGTCTCCATTGGGAGAGGACCCTACCCCAAGCCCTGTGGTCTGTGTCTAGGCCTCTAACCCTGTTGATGCTTGACATGACCAGGCCAGCCAGGGGAACCTGCAGATGGGGTGGGGGACACACAGAAGGAGAGGGAGGTCAGGGGTGCCAACCCTGTGTCCACCTCACCCCCAGACCAGGATGTGGGAGCTGCCTCTGTGGCCACCTGGCCAGCCCCTCTCCAGGCTGGGCTGAGGGAACAGGCCCAGCCCAGCGACAACAGCGGGCCCCCAGCTGTCCCCAGGAGGGCACGCCTGTGTGGGCCCATGGGTCCTATGGACCTTCCATGGCAGCTGGCGCATGTGAGCGATCCAATCCCCCTTCCCTCGGCCCAGCTTCACCTCATGCTGGAGCCTGGGTGGGCGGGCAGCATCCGGGGCGCTCATTACCGGGCCGCATGCCCTCTCTGCTCCTCCTCATCACTAGAGCTGAAAGAGACCTCTGTCTTTACCAAAGGCATGTTGTCAGGGGTGTCATTTTGGCGTCCCCAGCCCAGTCTTCAGGGGTAAACCCCAGGGCAGAAACTGTTGACTCTGGGCCCCTAGTGGGGCAGTTTCTCTCCATCCCCACAAAGTCTGCTACTCGAATCCAGCAAGGGGCCTCCGCGGCAGGCCCCAAATGCTGCAAGGGTCTCCCGGGCCCCAAGGAGGACTCTGGCCTGGGCCCTAGAGGTGGTCCTTGGGGAAGATTGGGCCACATGGGCACTGCCGGGCTGGCTTCGAGAGGGGAAAGGCAGGGCTGTCCTCTCTTCTCCGAGTCCCGGCCTGCGGTGGGACCCAGCTAGACACGGGCCTTGGCCTTTGCCCAGCACCCCCAGCCTGGTGAATCACTGAAACTCGGCCCTCGGACACGGCCCAGGTGCACCACGCACAAAGCCTGGCCTGGCTGGGGGGCCTGCACGCCTGGCTCTGCCAGCGGAGTGTTCCGGCGGCTCAGGGCTGCTGGCGAGCCTCTCCGTTCCATCACTGCAGGAAATGGAAATGTTCCTGAAACTTTTCACATTACAGCTGCTTTTACTTTTGAAGTCCGGGCTTAAAATAGCCTGGAGCGGGCCCCTCTGGTTTGCCTTTTCCAAGGTTAGAAATGGTCGGCTCCGCATGGTCCCTCAGCGGGAACCTCGCTGCAAGGAGGATGAGCTGAGCCAGATAGCACTCCTCCTTTCTACGTGACACTGGGCTGTGATGCTTATATTTTGAAAGTCAAGTAAATACTGGGTTTGTTCCATGAAGTTACTTTCTTTGGCGTGGACCAGAAGGGTGTGCGTGAGGACAACGCAGCAGAAAGTTGCAGGTCTCTAGGACAATGGCTGCTTCTCGCTCACGACTTTGCACTACAGTTGAACTGAGACAGGGCTTGTGCCAGAGAAACCCCCTGCCTCCCATCCCAGGGCCAGGACCCGGCTGAGGTCCTAACCTGCACGCTGCTGTCCTCATGGCAGTCCCAGGCCAAAGCTACTGTTACGCATGACTTCAGGCGGGGAAACTGAGGCTGGGAGGTACAGCTGTTTGCTCAAGGTCATGCTGGAACTGACCTGAATCCCCCATACCCAGCCCTTCCAGTCCAGGAGCACACCCCTTGTGGAAATGTCCAGAAGCTGTCTAGCCTCTTGGAGGGGCTGCCACACCTCCAGACACCCCTGAGAGGGGAGAGTGGCAGGTCTTCCCACTGACTCACGGGGAGTCAGGCTGTTCGTGGGGAGCCCCCATGTCCCCCTCACCCCCCGGAGCTCCTGAGGGAAGTGTCCAGGCCAGCTCTGCCTTCTCATCCACAGGAAGTGGACAGGATTGCATCTGGGGTTCAGAAGGGAGCCCAGCAGAACTCCCAGGTGCCCCTCAGGCCACACTCCCCCCTGCCAGCCCTGCAAGAGGGCCCCTAGGCTCTGCAGGTGTAGGGGACAGACGAGCTGGCCCCCTCGGGACAATGGAGAGCACCAGCCCTTAACCATGCTAGTCATAAGTGGCCCCTGGATGGCAAGGAGAGTCCTCAAGCTGCCTGGAAGCAGGTGACACCCAAGGCCCAGTTTTTAGCAGGTGGGATGAGTCAGACCACACTGTGGCTGGCTGGGGGAAGGGGGCTACCTGTGAGGGTCCGTCCAGGCCTGACCTGACACCCTCATGGCACCAACCACGTGGGGCTGAGAGTCTCACCAGGGTGGCTGAGTGTCTGCAGGCTGGTGGCTCACAGGGTCCTGGGGTCCTGGGTCTGGTTGCCCTCCCTGTCCTCCTCCCTGACCTGGGGGCCCAACTCCTGCACCGTGGTGGCAGGAGGCGGGGCCCTCAGTCTGTGCCAGGAGGCTCCTTGGCCCCTCCCCCCTCAGTCTACTTCCCCTTCCTCCACGACCCACTCCACGGCTATGGGGCTGACCGCACCGAGGTCCTTCCAGGTCATTCTCTGAGACTCGTCTTCCTGAGCTCCTCTGCAGGGCCGGCCATGCGGGGGCTGCCGACCCTTGGGGCTGTGCCCTCTGCTTACTCCCTGTTCTGCCCCAGGGACTGTATTCCCTGGCCCTCACTAACCCCCTTCACTGCAGGAACAGGGCCTGCCGGGAAGAGAGAAAGTTTCAAGCTGACTAGGAGCTCAAGAAGGTCCCTCCTATGCCTCAGTTGAGGGCATGCTGTTGGGGCCTGGGGCTGCAGGAGGTGCCCCAGAGCCAGGAAGTCAGAGCCTTGCCGGCCAGTCCCACAGAGAGGGCAGCACTGTGCAAACCCTGGTTACGAGGAGGAGGGTGTGTGGCCCCACTGGCCGGGGGACTGGAATCCAGGCAGTAGCTTGGCCTGGGAGCAAGTTTCTGCCAGACAGGCAGGAGGGTTGAGGGAAGGTTCTGAGCTCCTGCCTGAGCCGGGGCAGGGCTGGGGCTGGCAGGACCCCAGGAGCTGAGTCCACGTCCAGGCTATCCCATACTCTTGCCGTGGGCACACTCCTGGCCTAGTCTACAGCAGCACCCCGGCTCTACTTGGCTTCCTGGTAGAAGGGTCTGCAGGGAAATGATGTACGGAAACCGGTTCTTGGAGTTTGTTCATCCGTTGTCTCGTGAGGCCAACGTGAGTCTGCCCTGAGAGAAGAAGGCCCCACAGGCCGACTCAGTGCATGAAGCCATCACTCAGGGGCTACTGACCTGGATGAGTCTCTGGGGGTAAGGGAGGGTCCTCCCCAGCAAGGGTGCAGCCTAGCCACCTGCCCCACTGCAGAGCTGGAGGACCTGGGCCCGCATCAACCTGTGCAGGGGGGCGTGAGCCTGGGGAACGCGGGGTTTCTTCCTGCCCTCTCTTAGGGGTTGGAGAGCAGCTTAAGGACCTTGGGGGCAGGGGGTGAAGCTCATTCTCCATCTGTCCCACCCCTGCCCACCCTTCCGCCTCTGCTCTGGCTGGGAGGCTGATCCCAGGTTGCCTGCTGAGCTCCACATGGGTCCAGCCCACCGGAGAGCCAGGGAAAGAATGGCCAGGGCGTTACTCCCCATCCTTCTCGCCCTAGGTTGTGTGATCATGGGCCTCGCAGGTGGTCCCTGGGCTCTGGTCCATCCATCCCCTCCTCTCTCCCTGCAGGACTGGTCACACTCCCCGCCCCTGGTACACTTACCTGCCTGTATCCAGGGGACGTCTTGACTGAGCTGACACCCCCATCACACCCCCTCCGTGTTGGCACCAATGTGGCTCAACCACTGAGCAGCCTTCCTCCCTCGACTCAATTCTATTCTTACGAAGGTTTTATTTCTGGTCTTATGAATATCTCATGTCATACTTAATTAACATCGGTTCTTTGCTTCTGGCCAAAAAGAACGGCATCAGCACCACCCCCACCCCCCGCACCCTCTATCTCTGATTTTAGTCACCACAAGAAACTTCAAAGTCATGTTGTCACTCAAGCGAATGGTCACTCAAGCAATTGTCCCCATGCTCCCAACTTGCGCAAGGAGCCCTAGTGTGTGGAGGGTCACCCTGTCGAGAGTGTTGCCCTGGGCTGGGTCCTCTGAGGAGGGCTGGGACGAGGCTGGCCCTTGTGGGCACCTCACCCCAGTGCACCCCAGTACACCGACTTGCAGGAGCTGGGAGGGAGCTGGGGGCCCAGCAGAGCCTGAGTCAGGCTGGTTCAGGTAGCTCAGCGCCAGGGCTCCAGGCAGGGCTCGGTGATGTAGCCAGACCCCCTCCTTTGCAGTCTCTCTGTGTCTGAGACTCCAGCTTTCTCGGGCTCTGTCAGCCTGTCTCTGTCTGTCTGTCTGTCTCTCTGGCTCTAGCCTTGCTGTCTTTGCAGGCAGCCTCTTGTTTCCTTCTGCAGACGGCTTCCTCTGTATTGTGGGGAAGTTGGCTGAAGGGGCTCCAGTCCGTCTCATCCCCATGGATTGCCGTCCCCGATGAGTGAACTCCATCCTTCCCCCTAGCCGGGGCAGGAAGCCCCCTGGATCTAGCACAGCCCCATGAAGGGATGGGCTCAGTCGAGGTGGCGCCAACGGGGTAGGGGAGAGGGGTCCCTGAGCGAAGGGATCCAGCAGAGCCTGAGTCTGCTGGGCTCGAGGGGCAGGTGGGGTCAACACCTCTCTCCAGCAGGCAGCCAGCAGGCAGGGGACCCAGTGCCTCCTGGACCCCTGAGGGAACCCAGCAGACAGTAAAGAGGGTGGTTCCGCCCTGGCTTCATCCCCCTCAGAAGCCACGCTGTTCAGGAAACCAGCCAGGAAAGGGAAGTAGGCGTCCCTGACCTGGCTGGGCACCCAAGGCCATGTCCCTGGGAGGAGCCCAGTGGACTCTGAAGGATGAAGGACAGGTGGGTCAGGAGGCCGGTCCATGTCGCTCTCTCCGCAGGATCAGCAGGAGCATGCAGTCTGTGCTCACTGGCAGTGTCAGGAAGTGCCTCTCTCCTGTGCTCCGCCTGGGAGGGCAGGGCTCAGAAGGGCCCTTGGAGAGCTGGGAGCAGTTGCAGGAACGACTGTCTGTGCTCTGTGGCTTGGAAGGGGAGCTGCGTCCAGAAAGTCCTGCTGAAGAAACTCAGAGCTTTACCCAGGAGCAGGGCCACGGGCTTTCTCTAAATTGTGCGCGTGCGTTTATAAGTGTAGCCAAGTGTAGCCAAGTGCATCTTCCCGCGAGTTCGGTCTCTGAGCTCTAGGAAGAGCCCACTCTACCCAAATCCAGCCCTGCTATTTGCTCCCCAATCCACCCCAAGCTGAGTCTCTGTCCGTCTCTGGCCAGCGCCATCCGGGTGTGGCCTCCTCACCCTGGTCCTTGCCAAGGCACTGCTGGCCTTGGGTGTCCAGATGGAGGAAGAAGGGCTACCTGGAGCCCCTGACCTCACCCCTGCACCAGGGGAGGGGGAGGGGAGGAACGCCTTCCTGCCTGCGCAGGTCAAGCCCCAGCTCGTGGAAGGGACGGCAGAAGAAGCTGGCCCAGAGCTGGTGGTGAGCCGTGCCAGCGCCGTGATGGGGGACCGGAGCGAGGTTCTTTATTTGCCCTGAAATTTTGGGGACTCCTGTCTGGTTTGTTTCCTGGGCTTTGGCTGCAAGAGGCGGAATCTGCAGTTTCTAAGCAGGCTCTGAGTTTTGAATGAATTTTTTAATCAATACGGTTGTTCCACTAATTGATCCCAGATTCATTCTAAGGGTGAAAGGTGAGGGTACCAGCTGCTGAGTGGGCAACTGCACCATCTGCAACTCTGCTGCTAAGGTTCAGGCAATTTACTGCTGGCAGCCTAACCTAGCAACGGCACAAGAAACCGGGCGATCAAGCAAAAACTAAAGGAAGTGGTGCAGGCGAGGCCTGAGACCTGGAGCTGACCCTCCTCTCTCACGGGCCAGTGGGACTGTCAGGCGGGCTGCTGCTTCTTAAAGAATTGCTTGAAATTCATTATTTAAATAAAAGTACATTTTTTTTTTTTTAAGATTGGCACCTGGGCTAACAGCTGTTGCCAATCTTTTTTTTTTCTGCTTTATCTCCCCAAACACAGTTGTATATCTCCCCTTTATCTCCCCTGCGCACAGTTGTATATCTTAGTTGCACATCCTTCTAGTTGTGGGATGCGGGACGCCGCCTCAAAGTGGCCTGACGAGCGGTGCCATGCCCGCACCCAGGATCCGAACCCTGGGCAGCCGCAGCGGAGCGCACGAACTTAACCACTCGGCCACAGAGCCGGCCCCAAAAGTACATTTAAATAAAGGTACATTATTTAAAAAATTATGATAGAACATGTTGTAAATATTTTACTTGACTCATATTTCAAAAAATAAACAGTCTAATTAAGTCTATTTGTGGCTTGAAAAAAATCTGTCATGTATTTTCCATTCTTGAGTATATCTTAATTTAGCTTTAAATAACACTAAAACCTTCATTTCAAACCTGTTAATTTGATCGCCAGCCTGAAAAATCGAAGAGAATGTCTAACGAATCATTAAAAAGAGAAAACCAGAAGCAACAGTTTTCGAATGTTAATTATATGTTTAGATCAGTAGCATTTCTGTTTACAAACCACACTGGTTTGAATATGTGAGGGAAGATAATCAGATTCCTGATGACTATGCAGAAGATTAAAAAAGAGGAAATGGACTGAAGGATATAGGAGAATCTTGCATTAACAGAAAGGCCCGTTTCTGATATTAACATATTTTAACTCTATAACTAAAGGATAATGAAAAATTCCTACAAAATAAAAGAATACATTGTATAATATCAGAATATAAGGATGCATTTCTGTTTAATTAAGGAGACAAAAACTATGAACATATCTAACAAGAAAACGAAATATTTGGCTTTTACTAATTTTTCTTATTAGACTTGAATTATTCTTAGATATGAACAAACGGTGAATTAAAATAGAGTAAATGAGTGAGGAGGTATCCCTACGTGGCTTAGTTATAGTTATCCTCAAGGCACGCCTGTTTTTAGGAGTGAACCTGTTGCAATAAGGTATTACCAGCTGGAAATAAGTAAATATAGTCGCTCGTCTCTTAATGACGGGGAACCGTTCTGAGAAGTGCGTTGTTAGGTGGTTTCATCATCGTGCAAACAAACATCATAGAGTGCACTTTCACAAACCCAGACGGTAGAGCCCTGCACACCTAGCTTCGTGGTATTTACTGATCTCACGGGACCACCGTTGTCTAGGCGGTCTGTTGTTGACCTGAACATCACTATATGGCATGTGACTATACAATAAATAGAAAGAAATTTGAAAACACATTGCCTTTGCAGTAACAGTAAGGCCCGTGTCTTGGATTACCTTAAAAGGGTGACCCGTACAGGGAGGAAGCAGAAAGACATTCAGCCACAAGTACGTGGGGTTCTGTAGTAATGTAATAATTGTCCTCGGATTATTTCAGAGGTCAGAGTTACCAACTCTTTGTTTTCCTTTTTTTTTAACTCAGAAAAACTAGCTCTGAAATATAGTCAGAGTGGCTTTAGCCTGTGCACAAGAACACACATTTGTGGACATCACCCGTTGTTGGACACGATGAGATAAGTATGGTGACGAGACACACTGCGTTCACCGAGGGACTCACCAGAGAAGAGCCAACATGCATTTCCCGCTCGGATTTGGTCGTTCCGTGGGATCCGTCCGGATCTGGAAGGGGATGGGCTCATCTGGTGTGTTGACTAGTCTGCCCTGCAGGTGGAACTGGGATCCTCGTGGCCATGAGGGACTCTTGTCCCCTTGTCTCCTGGATCCAGTGCTGCTGCCACTTTGTGACTCGCCTCCAAGAACGCGGGGCCCACCACCTCACCACGGTTCTGCATCCCTCCCACAGCCCCCCAGGGCTTATTTCCAGCCAGTGGCGGATTCCCTCCCTTCTAGGGAGGAAGGCCAGGGTGCCTTTGGCTGCCCCTGGACCGAGGCGCCCCCCCCATCCCCTCTCCCGCAGGCGATGCCTGTCCCCACTCTACAACACCTTCTCTCCCCATTCCTCTGAGGATCTCCTGTTTTCTTTCCTTTCAGTAGCAAATTCCCCACGTGAAATGTCTCCAGGAAGCATCAAAACCTCAGTCCCGCCTTCCCTCTCACCCAACCTGTCCTTAAACCGCTCTCAACCGAAAGAGAAAAATGACCATCAACTGCCAAAGCTAATGTCCGAAACTCAGTCCAGTGCACCCAGACTTCTCTACGGCACGTGAAGCTATTGACCGTCACGGGCCACTGACTGCAAGAGGCTCTAACTTCTACCATTTTCCTTAATGACAAAGGCCACAATATGGCGGACAGTGAGTTATTTACAGGATCCACCAAAGCAAGGATGTAGTTGATTGGCGAAAACAAACCACTGACAAATTAATTTTAATAGAGAGATACATAACGTATATAAGTAGTGAGATTTAATTTTGAACAGGCCACTACTCGGGATAATATAAAAATGTGATAGAATGGTATCTTCTCACTAAACCATTTCAACCTCGCAAGATCATTTACTTATGTGTTCACCTGCTTCGTGCATCCATTCACTACCACTGAGGACTCAAGTCTTCATGCTGAGTCTTCATATGTTCCATATGTGCCAACAAATAAACTGACAGGACCCGCTCTACACAGACCTCAGAGAGAAGAGCACAGCAGAGACGTGCTCACGAAATATTGTTGATTAAGGGCTTAGATACCTGTGGGGGTTTTTTTCTTTTAAAACAAAGTTAGGATATTTTTGAAGTCTTCTGAAGATTTGAACAATGGAAAATGGAAATGAATCTTCACAAAGCTGATCTCATAAACAGAAAGTTGCGAAATAGAAATTACAGCTGAGTTGAGAACCCTTGAAAAACGGAGGCTGTGGATGACCAACACCAGCAACACTGATTATCGGAGAGAGCATCGGCACTTCTTCAAAACTGGGTCATCAGGAGAAAATGACAGCATTCTCACTTTCACCCTCAAAATGAACTGACATGACATCAGAAGCTTTGACAACTTTAAAAGAGCTTTGCCAACTCAGAGATTTTCCTTGTAGGATTTTCCTGACTTTGTTTTAGTTCTCATTTAGGACTCTCAGTGATTCTGGAACCAATTTGTCCTTTTGGCCACAACGGGTTAGGTGGGGCCTGGGATGTGCCCCTTAGCAGGGGTGGTGTCGCTCGAGTCCGTCTACCGTAGATGCCCCCATGTCGAGGCGACGAGCACTTCTTCCCCTGAATCGCAGTATGTGCCAACATTTTCTGCCTGTGTAACCTTACGCAATGAATTTGGCCCTGTCAACCATCTGTTTCTGCTGAAGGACAGGAGTTACCTGCCTTACCCATGAGAGCAGGGCTCGCATGCTCTCACATGCATCTGGCCAGAGAGGCAGCTAAGATTTTGCCACGAGAAATCAAAATTCGCTCTTTAATTTCCTTTAAAGTCAAGTGGGATGAAAACAGCGCTAACAAACTCATTCCCCAGTAGGACCACAAGCAAAGGTCAGGACTAGTCAGCGTTCTCAGAGCGAGCGCTCGAGGGGTCCCCCTTGCAAGGCCCACGCTGGACGGGGCCGCCTCAGAGCTGTGAGGAACGGTCTTGGGCACCATGAATGTTATGGGGTGGGTTAAGAACAAACCAAGACGAGGAGACGTGGGGAGCCTGTGGGAGCAGGACGGGAAGTCCAGCTGCTGACGAGGGCTCTCCCTCCAAGAGCTACGCTCTCACTATTGAGGATTCGCGAAATGTGGACAGCGACATTAGAACCTCCATCCCCCGATGGGTGACTCACTTCCATGGAGGACCGGGTTTCATTTGGTGGACTCGGGGGAAGAGGGGGTGTGAGCCATGTGCTGCTGACACCCCCTCGGTGCCTGGGGAAGGAGGCTCCGTGCTGGGGGGCAGGGTGTACCCCCTGCCCAGCCGGCTCAGCGCGCAGCCCCTGCCTCCCTCACCGCTCCTCCCCTGGCTGGGGATGGACCGGAAGCCTGCTGTGCGCCAGGCCCGCGGGCCTACAGTTCCACAGCTTCCGATAAAGCATCGGTTCTGCCTGGGCACCAGGGGAATGAAGAGCAGCTTCTTGCTACTGTGTGTCGAGTCAGGAGACACTCGGAATGCCTTCTCTGAGGAGCAAACTGTGGTCTGAATGCGCCTGTTTTCTCGGATATCGTTGTAATTAAAGCTCCGCAATCTTTACCTGAAACCCTTGGGACCAGACGTACCTTAGAATTCAGCTTTTCCTCTAGACTCCAGAGAGATGACAGCCTGCACATCCCATATATTATGCAGCACACACAGCAGGTCTGGGGAGAACCCCATATCCAGACGATTCAGTGTTTGGGAAACAACACATGGATACTCCCACTAAGAGGGCACCTACACACTCTGTTTTGCCTTAATTCAGTTCAGGTTATGCCAATAAATGAATTAAAAAACCACTTTCTGATTTTAGAGGATTTAGGTTTATGTTATTGTGCATAAGAAATGAAGATGTACCTAAACATTATTTATTAATTCATTTGCTTTTTCAAACTTTTAAGATCAACCTATTGACGTATGATTTTCATACAATAAAGTGCACCTGTGTTGAGGGGGCGGTTCCATGAGTCTTGACAAATGCAGACACCCATGTAACACCCGCACCATAAGGACTGGGAATTTTTCTCCCCTCCAGAAGGTTCCTTCATGCCCCTTGTGCTCGATCTTCCCCTCACACAGGGGCCAGCAACTTCTGAGTCACTTTCTGTCACGGTAAACACAATTGCCTTTTTTAGAATGTCACATAAATGATCCACATAGCACGTCCTCTTCTGTGTCCCGCCCTTTCCTCAGCACCATGTTTCTGAGATGGCCCGGGGCGGTGTTCTTTCCCAAGCAGCATTCCATTGTGCGTGTAAACCACAGTTCGTTTATTCCCTCCACTCTCTTGATGGACTTTGGAGGGAAAAAAGCATAGCTCTTGGTGTGCCTTTTCACTTTATTAATGGCATTTCTTGAAGAGCACAACTTAAAAATTTTGATAAAGTGCAACTTACCCTTCTTTTTTTCACTTACAGGTAGTGCTTTTGGTGTCCTCTCTAAGAAAACTTTGCCTGCTTCAAGATCTCAAAAATATTCTTGTATGTTTCTAGAAGTTTTATAGCTTTAGCTTTTGTGTGTGGGTCTAAGATCCATTTTTAGTTAATTTTGGTATTGTGTGTGTTAAGGGTCAAGGTTTATTTTGTTTCTTGTGGATATCCAATTGATCCGAGCATCATTTGTTGAAGGCTATTTTTTTCTCATTGAATTGGCACCTTTACCTAAATCAGTTGACCCTATAAATGTGTCTGCTTTTTTTTTTTTTTTTTTGGTAAGGAAGATTGGCCCTGAGCTAACATCTGTTGCCAATCTTCCTTTTTTTTCTCCCCAAAGTCCCAGTACATAGTTGTATATCCTAGTTATAAGTCATTCTAGTTCTTCTATGTGGGATGCCTCCACAGCATGGCTTGATGAGTGGTGCTAGGTCTGTGCCCAGGAAATGAACTGGCAAACCCCGGGCTGCCCAAGCAGAGCATGTAAACTTAACCATTCAGCCACGGGGCCAGCCCCCAGAGCGTCTTTAATTTTAATCCTCCACGTTTTATAGGTTTCACTGGATAAGTCTTATATATCTTTCATTGCATTTGTTTCTACACATTATAATCTTCATGCTATTATAAATGGAAATGACTTAAAATTTTATTTTTCAGTGTTCATTTCTAATATACAGCAAAACAATGGATTTTTGAACATTGACTTGTATTCTGTGACCTTGTTAAATTCAGTTATTTTGTAGTATTTTTGTAGATTCCTTAGGATTTTCTTTTTTTTTTTTTTCTTTTTTTTGAGGAAGATTAGCCCTGAGCTAACATCTGCTATCAATCCTCCTCTTTCTTCTGAGGAAGACTGCCCCTGAGTTAATATCCATGCCCATCTTCCTCTACTTTATACGTGGGACGCCTACCACAGCATGGCTTGCAAAGTGGTGCCATGTCTGCACCTGAGATCTGAACCAGTGAACCCTGGGCCACTGAAGTGGAACGTGTGCACTTATCCACTGCGCCACCGGCCAGCCCCTCCTTAGGATTTTCTATGGAGGTGATCATGTCGCCCAAAACCAAAGGCAGTTTTACTTCTTCCTTTGCAATCTGTCTGCCTTTTATTTCTTTTTCCTGTTTCATCGCACAGATGGATCTTTATTTCCATGTTGAATAGAAGGGGCGAACGCTCTTGCCTTGTTCCAAAACTCAGGAGGCGAGTATTTAGTCTGTCGGCACCACACCAGATGTTAGCTGGAAATTGTTCATAGATGCCCTCTATCAGATTTAGGAAGTTCCCTTTATTTTTAGTTTTTGGAGAGTTTTTATCATAAAAAGGATGTTAAATTTTTGTCATATGCCCTTTCTGAATCCATTGACCTGATCACACAAAATTGGCAACAATCTAAACTTACAGTGCTGGGTGTCACCAGCCAGGGAAGTCACAATGTGCCTATCGGGTGACTATTCCACACTCCCCAAGAGCTTCCAGAGACAGCTTTCAGTGTGTCAGAAAGCACTTACGCTATAATGCTGGGTTTAAAAGAGTCAAAACTGTGCAGATAGCACGCCCAGAGTGCTAAGTGAGGAGCTAAGTAGAAACAATACTTGACAGAAGGACTATCAAATCATTAACAGCAAGGGCCAGCCCTCTGGCCTAGTGGTTAAGTTTGGCACACTACACTTCAGTGGCCCAAGTTTGGTTTCCGAGAACGGACCTACACAACTCGTCTGTCAGTGGCCATGCTGTGGTGGCGGCTCACACAGAATAGAGGAAGATTGGCAGGAGATATTAGCCCAGGGCGAATCATCCTCAGCAAAAACAAAAAACAAACAAAACCCAGTACCAGTGCTCAGTTTATTTGTGGTGAAATTATGAGTGGCACCCTTCCTTGCCATGCTCTACACACGGCTCAATGGTTTTCAGACATCCTCTGGCAAGCACGTGACTTTTGTAAGGAAGTTTCAGTAATCTGGCACAATGCCACCTGATGAGAGTGGCCCTGCACTCACTTCCTGCCTGTTCTCTGTGGAATCTCAGCTTCCTGAGGACATTTACCATCTTATCCCCGGCTTCTAGAGCAGTCCACAGCCCACAGCAGGTGCTCAATAGATAGTTGCTGAATGAATAAACGAATGGATAAGTGATTGAACAGATGGATGGAGGTTAAGGCCACATGGTGCTGTTGGGGACCTGCTGGGCTTGGACTTCTGGCCCCGTACCTACTGGCTGTGTGAAGTTGGCCAGCTTTTTAATCCCGAAGCCTTGGTTTTCTTATCTGTAAAACAGAGACACATGCCTCCTAAGACTGCTATGAGGACTGGAAATAAGAATTTCAGAGCCAGCGCTGACGGCCTAGCAATTAAAGTTCAAGTGCTCACCGCATCTGCAGCCCAGGTTTGTTTCCCAGTCACGGAACCACACTACGTGCCTGCCACTTGTCACGCAGTGGTGACGGCTCACATAGAAGAACTAGAAGCACCTACAACTAGGATATACAACCATGCACTGGGACTTAGGGGAGGAAGAAGAACCGAGAGGAAGATTGGCAACAGATGTTAGCTTGGGCCACTCTTTCCAGAAAAAAGAAAAAGAATTCTAAAGCACCTCACACACAAGCAACGCCTGCAAAGCGACAGCCGTTTCTGAGCTGCCTAATGCAGAAAGTATACAAATAGGTCAGAGGGAAAGAAACCTCCCTTTCCCAGACGAGTGTGAGGTAAAGTCATAAGCTGCCAGTTAACTTACTAATGGCACAAACACCTCTGGCTAAAGTGCCCGGGTCCAGCCCCTTACAAAGAGGACAGAGCCCTGGATTCCTTCCCCTATGCGTCCAGCCAGGCTCTCTGCCTACAGAAAACGAATGTGAGTGAGTCATCTAACCCAGAGATTTTATATATAGAGGAATAAGGTTGAGCCACCCTGGCAGGAGTGTTGCAGATTGATTATTAAATGACTGAAACACACTTTGCAACTAAAAAGTGCCGTGTATCTATCTATCCACTCACCTATCTGCTGAAAGAGGACTCAGAAGCAAGCTTGTGGACAGGAATCTCACCTGTAAACCTCTCAGCTATCTGATAAGCCCAATCCATAAATAAATTGGTTACTATCTTAAACTAGGTAACGATGTGGCATTAAGTGGTAACGTGCTGTCATTTTAAAAAAGCTGACAGCATACTGCTGTTCAACAAAAGACTTGGGTCAGTCTCCCTCCTGGGAGCCCAGAAACCATCTGGCTCAGGGGGTTGGAGCAGACTGGCTCCTTTTGAGGAATTGATGTCACAGCTCTGGCTGCTTCTCCCTCCCCTCCTCTGCGCTTGCACACTGAAGGGTCAGATCCAGATGCTAGGTGGGCCAGGCCTCTCCTGAAGCCGAGTAAGCAGCCTCTGCAAAACTTACTATTATTATTTTGGCAAAGGCAACACACAGACATGGGACAACATTCCAAAGGTCATCAAGAACAAGTAAGCTTCCCTGTTACCCACCATGTTATGAACATGGCTTTAACATCCGTGATGTCAGCGTGTACTGTCTCTCTGAAGGTGGGGTAGCCCTGGACCCGGGCTTGGTGATGGTTCTGACGTGTCATCCATCCACGTGACACAGGTTTGCCGTGTGTTTCTCTGTGGCAGGCTCCATCAGACTTCAGAGGCCCTGCTCTCAGTCTGCACCTGTGTGGTGGGGGAGGGGGAAGGAGGGCCTGGTTTCCACTAAGAATAGCAAGGGAGGGGAGCGCATGAGGTGTGGCGGGTGGGCGGGGGGCTGACAGACAAGGGGGCATTTGAGAGGCTGGAAGAGTCAGCAGAAGCCAGTCAAGTCACCTCTGGGGCACAGAGCCAGAGACAGCAGTCAAGGCCCTGAGAAGCCAGAGGCCCCTGGGATGCTACTCGGGCACTGTGGAGTGTGAGTGGCAGGAGGAAGTGGGCTGATCAGGAACCTGTTGCTGCCCCGTGTTTGAGATGGCCCTTCCCAGGGCAGCAGCCGGACAGGTGGGTACAGTCTCAGGCGTGGGTCTGACGAGCTCGGCAGTACCCAGAGGAAGGCGGAGCAAGGACCAAGCATGGGCACCCCGGGACTTCAGGTGGAGCACCAGGAGGAGCCAGCAAAGGAGGCTGAGAGAGGTGGGAAGCTGGGGGAGGATCCGGAGTGCCAACATCCCGGTCGCCCCCGTTCCTGGGAGGCAGTCAGGGGAGTCAATCATATTGGAAGATCAGCAGGTACCAGGGGTGGGGACGGGCTGCTGGATTAGGAGGCCAGTGCTAACTGCGAGGATGGGCCCAGCGGGGTGGGCGCAGAAGCAGCGTGCTTTGAGGGTCTAGAAGAGCGGCCCGCTGGCACTTGGGGCAAAGACTGGTCGGCTTCTAGGAGCTTTGCAGCAAAGGGGTATAGGGCAAAGGAGGATTTTATAGGATCTGAGACAGGCAGCGTGCTTGTGAGCTGCTGGCATGACCCAGGAGGGGGTGGCAGGACGGAGGAGGCACAGATGTCGGCGGGCCTGCCAACTCAGTGGTTAGATCTCCGACTGCAAATCCTTCCTCGGTGAAGGGAAGAGCATCCGTCAGGTGTGGAGGCCTGTTGGTGGCTTGTGGAGAGAGGATCAGGGGTGAAGTGACATCTTGGAGCAATGAGGGCACAGGTGCAGAGAAGCCAGGAGGTCTGGTGCCTGGCAAGGGCGCCCCGAGAGCTGAGGGATGCCAGGGGCACAGGGCTAGGGGTTCTCTAGGTTTTCTCTGGTTTAGTTTCCTCCCATTTAGGCACAGTCAGAGTAAGCGAGTTTGTGTGTGTGCACACACGTGTGTGTGCGGGAGTGCTGGGTGTTTCTCTGCCAAGCAGTGTGAGGGGAAAACCGCCTGAGGCGAGCTGAGGAGGCCACACCACTTCTTAGGAAACAGGTTCCAGGCGTCAGTCTCCATGAAGGGTATCTTTGGCACATGCTGATTTTGTAAAAAAGTAAAACAAGCGATGCTGTATTACTCAGCAGGCTGCTAGAACAAATACCACCGACTGGGCAGCCTAAACAATAGGAATTCACTTCCCATAGCTTTGGAGACCAGAAGTTCAAGATCAAGTTCCCTCAGGGTTTGTTTTTGGGAGAGCTTTCTCTTCCTGGCTTGTAGACTTCTTGCCTTTCACATGACTTCTTCTCCATCTTCTGTTCAAGGGTGGGAGGGTGTGGGAAGAGGGTGAGTGCGCTGGGGTCTCTTATGATAAGGTTAGTAATGCTATTGGAAAAGGGCCCCACCTTACGACCTCATTTAACATTAATTGCCTCCTTATAGGCTCCATCTGCACATAAAGCCACACTAGGGTTTGGGGATTCAACCCAACTTATGAATTTTGGGGGCACACAATTCAGTCCATTGCCCACATCTGCTGAATGAGTTAGACACTGGTTTCTAAATCACAAGGGTTTTGGTGGTCAAGCTGAGCGGTCTAAGCAGGGTGCAGAGGTGATGCCTCTCTTAGCAGGGCCGGGGCCCACAGAGCCTGCCCAACGTCCCTCCCCACAGCCCAGCAGGCAGGCTATGTCTATCGCCTGCTTTAATAGAACAGCACTCACATCTCGTAATGGTACTCGGAATGGGCACTGCCATTCACTTAGAAGCTGAAGGCCGCCTTGCTGGAGCCCAGGGTGCGGGTGAGCCGGCAGGGGTCTGCCTCTTCTCGTGGACACTCTCCGGCCCTAATCCTGTGCAGCACAACTGGGAGGCCAGGCTATGGGGCGCTGGGGACGTGGCCTGTGCGAACTGGGACGTGCTCGGGTGTCAGGTGCGATTTCGAGCCTCGGTGTGAACAAACCACCAGCAGCGTTTGGATGCTGGTTACATGTCGAACGATACTCGTATCTATCGGATTGAATACAACGTATCGTTACGATTCTTTCTGGCCGTTGCCCGTTGCCTTTCTCCAGCATAGCTCTCAGACTCCGAGCACTACGGGCCTGCAGTCCAGTCGCGGAGGGCAGCGGTTCCAGGCTCCGGGCACCAGCCGACTCCGCCCTCCCCGCCGCCGAGGTCCGGGCGGCTCAGGCTGTGGAGTGCATAAAACCTCCGGTCCGCCCTGGCCGGGAACTCGGCCTGTCCTCGTCCTCCTCCCACATGTGCGGCCCGGCGCGGTGAGCTATGGGGGCCACGTGTTCCCGCTACGAGGGACAGGGAAGTCGGTCCGCACTGCGCACGGGACACTGCGCACCGCCGCGCGGCCAGTTCAAGAGGCGCCGTGGGAGCCGGGCCTTTTCGTCGTAGGAGTGCGGAGGGCGGAGTCAGTGCGCGACCGCAGCGCAGGGCGGGATGGGGCGGGGCTGGCACGCAGGCGCGGCTGACTGACAGTAGCGCCGCCGAATGCGGCCCGGGCCAGCAAGCCCCGCCTGGTTCCCCCAGGCCCCGCCCCTCCACTTGGATAGGCCCCGCCTACCCCGTACGTCCCCGCCCCTCCGTCCAGGCCCCGTCCCGAACGCCCCTCCCGCGCACGCCGCTCTCCGCACGCCCCTCCCGTGTATGCTCCGCCCCATACGCCTCTCCCATGCATGCCCAACTCCGCACGGCCCTCCCGCGCATGCCCCGCCCCGCTCGCCCCCTCCTGCGCATTCCCCGCCCACACGCCCCGCCCACAAGCCCCGCCCACACGCCCCGCCCGCACGCCCCTCCTGCGCATTCCCCGCCCACACGCCCCTCCCGCACGCCCCTCCTGCGCATACCCCGCCCCGTACGCCCCTCCCGGCAAACCTCGTCCACACGCCCCGCCCACACGCCCCTCCCGCGCATTCCCCGCCCACACGCCCCGCCCCTCAAGCCCTGCCCACACGCCCCGCTGCGCTCGCCCCTCCTGCTCAAACCCCGCCCTGTACGCCCCGCCCCTCAAGCCCGGCCCACACGCCCCGCTCCGCTCGCCCCTCCTGCGTATTCTCCGCCCCGCACGCCCCGCCCCCGGCCCGGGGCGGGACTCTCCTCCGCGGTCGGCGGCGGCGGCGGCGGCGGCGCTGCGGGAACTTCGGCGGCGGCGGTGCTAATGGCTGCGCGCGGTCCGCGGTGAGCGCAGGCGGAGAGCGACGGGCGCGGGGCCGCGGAGCAGCGAGAGGGAGCGCGCGCGCGGCCGGACCCAGCCAGGCCCGGCCCGACCCGCCGAGCCCGCGATGCGCCCCGGGGCCGTCTCCCGGCGCAGCTGACGCCGCGGCCGCGGAGACCCCGGCCGGCCAGGCCGCGATGGCGGGGAAGGCGGCCGCCCCGGGCACCGCGGTGCTGCTGGTCACGGCCAATGTGGGCTCGCTCTTCGACGACGTAAGTGCCTCCGCCGGCCGGCCCCCGGCCCCCGGCCCCGACCCCGACCCCGGCCCCGGCCCTGAGCCCTGGGAGCTAGACCCTGAGCCTCGGGACCCCGGACCCTGGCCCTGAACCCTGAGACCTGGGACCCCGAGACTCCGACCCTGAGCCCCAAGCCCTGAGTCCCGGCACCCAAACTTGGACACTGAGCCCCGACACTGAAACCCTGAGCCCCGGGACCCTGGATCCCAATTCTCAGCCTGAGTAGTATCCCGGGACCTGGACTTGAACACTGAGCTCGGACTCTGAGCCCCGGGACCCTGACACTGAACCCTCGCCCTGACCCTGAGCCCCGCCTGGACCTTGGACCCCAGCCCTGAACTCTGAGCCTCAGGACCCTAGGACCCAGACCCTGATCCCCGTTTCTGATCCCAGAGTCCTGGGATCTGGACTGGGATCCTGAATCCCAAACCCCGGGACCTGGATCCTGAACCGTGGTCCTCCAAACCCCAGTGCCTCAAACTCTGGGACCCTGAACCCTGGAATCCTAGTTCCCCAGCCCTGGCCTCCAAACTCTGTAGGCTGAACCCAAACCCCAGAGCCCAGTGCCTGAACCCGGGTCTCTAAACCACAGTCCGAATCCCTGTCCAAGGTCCCCAAATCCTGACCCTGGAGCCTTAGTCCTCAGTCCCCAAATCTGGCCCCAACCTTGGTCCCTGAATCTTGACCCCAGAACCTCAGCCCTGATCCTGGTCCCTAAACCCCAACCCCTAACTTCTGCTCTCTGACTCCCAGCTCTCCGTTATCCTGGCCCCTGGCCCCTGGCCCTGTCTGCCTGCCTGGCCGGCTGTGGCTGACTAAGCTGCGGAGGTGTAGGTGCCCTCATTTTACCTTGTAACTTAGTATCTCTCTAGTTCTCAAACAAGGGGTGTCTGTTGAAAGCCATGGAGGACTTGATGTTTCTTGTTTATTAAAGAGAAAGATGCTGAGAAGCTCTTCCAAGGCCAGAAGAGGGATGCTGACTGCCCGAGGCCTTTACCTTCTAGGGCCTCCCATCCCGGCACCCAAGATGGTCCTGGGGAGATGGAACCGAGGCCCGGGTTCCCGGAGCTCCCGAGGCAGGCCAAGGCTGACCTAGTTCGGTGTTTCAGCCGTGGTGCCACCCTGCTGTTGGTATTTAAACTGCCAACCCAAATAAAGCAGAATGCGGCTCTGAGTGGCATGCTTGTGTAAGAAAAAAGGGTGCTGGCACAGATGGAGCCTGTGATGGCCTTGCACTGTTCCCCTTCCCTCCGCAGGTGAGCGGTGGGTGCTGTCACCCCCGTGGTGGGGCTCACTGATCAGGCATGACAGATTCCCCAGGAGGGCTCTTGCTGGGCCTTTCTTTGCCGGCACCAAGCCTGGGTCAAGTGTTTCAGTAAGCTGAGTTCATGTGTAGGCCAGGTTTGATTTTGTTAATAAAAGGTAGGCACTATTTTTGTGTTTTTCTTATGTTAACTTCCAGGCGCCTGTGTATTATACTTCCCTGCTGGAGATGAGCTGCTTTCCTTCTGACTCTGTTACAGACAACTTCATCTAGTTTCATCTTTGATCATTTTCTACAAAAGTGCCTGGGATGGGTGTGTGTCTATATATTTAGCATTCTATTCTCGGCTTTCCAGTAACATGCCACTATAACATGGTTTTGCCCAGATGATTCAGATCCGTTAGCTGCGGCTTCAAAGCCTCAGAAATGTCAGGAAAATTCAGCATGGTGGGGCATTTAAGTCTCAAAGGGAAAAGAATTTTGCTGTGCAAACATTCTTTCCAGTAATCTTTGATTCTGAGTTCTAGCATTCTTGTTGTGTTTCAACTGTATACACACACTTCTCTCTGTTGACATTAAAATGGGTAACTTAATTTTCTTTTGTTTAGCCACGTGTTCTCTCTAAATTTTCATTTGTATTAAAGGCTATATGGAGTTTTGCATTATATTTACATCTGGAAGGAACATTTGTTTCGGTAAACAGTGCACAGGTTAATTCTGCAAGATGTCTTTTGATGTAAGGGCTACTGAGAATTATCTGTCTGTAACCCACAGATTTCTTACTGTGTGGAGCTCAGGCTCGAGGGGCTGGAGCTACCTCCTCCAGTGGCATGGAAAAGCAGCTGGAGGGCGCGTTAGCCAGCCTCACCCATGGACCTGGGTGCCTTCTTTGGTGGAGATTTGGTGCTGTGGTGCTGGTGGGAGAGAAGCCTGGCCGGTGAAAGCAGCGAATTCTTGAGTAAAGGACATTTTAATTCCTTGGTTTGTAGTAGGTTTCAGAGGATCTGTGTGGTGACTCGATTGGTCTTTGCATGACCTGTGCTGGTGCTGACCAACACACTCCAGATGGTGGTGAGGCCTGGGAATGAATTCTTCCTGGCCCAGTTTCATCATCTTGGAAACCAAGCTCCAGCATGTGGCCAGGGCCGTGGTCTCTTCCTGCAGGGTTATGGATCCGAGGAGGAGGGGCGTGTGAATTAGAAGCAGCCATGCCGTGCTGTGAAGGACATGGTTGTCCCTTTGTGCACGAGGCACAGGCAGTGTGTTTTTGCTTCTGTAGGACCGTAGTCTGCCCTTACTACCTCCTGCCATCCGGAGGTGACCACTGTCAGAACTCTGGCTGTAGATTTAACCATGGCTTGGCCCTAACATCCTACGATCCACAGAGCGTTTGCTCTTTCCTTGTGAGCACCCCTGACTCCGTCGTGTCCCCCAGAATGGCCAGGCCACGTTAGTCCCCACGGGGGGCTCCTCACTGTGTGATGTTGCAGACGAGGTGGGGGGTAAATCTCAACAGTACATTGGTTCTCAAACTTTTACTCCTTACGTTCTTAAAAATTGTGGAGGGCCCCAAAGAGCTCTTGGTTTCATAGGCTCTAACTACCGATATTTACCATATTGGTAGGTAGAAACCGAGGAAAGCTCAAACTGAGAAAGTTGCGTAGCTGTCAGAAGGGTGACATCATCCACATGGTGCTGTCTGGAAGGCTCACAGTTCACTCAGGGGTGAGGATGGGAAGGGAAGTCAGTGTGTCATGTTATGATGTGAGCACAGCTCTGACCTTGAGAGCCCATGAATTGGGCTCCTGGGCCCCCCACTCTGAGGACCTCTGTCCTTGCTGGTGGCCCTTCCTGAACCTGCTGGAGCTTCTTCCTGCCTGGGGCCTGGATGTGGCCGGGGGTGCTGTGAGGTTTCCAGGTTTATGGTGACCTCCAGATGACCCTCAGGGAGCCTGTGGTGGGTCTGTAACCTGGACTGGGCTCCTGCTGTCACTCTCCATTTGCCTGGAAAGGGGTGGCCCGGGCTGTGTACCTAATTGTTTTGCTTGAGATGGCTGGATTTTTGACAAGTGAGGTTTCTAGCTTTTGGTTTTTTGCATTTTACTGGAAGTGAGCTGAGGGGGTGGATTCTTGTAGGCTGTGGTGTCAGAGCTGGGTCCCACCCTGACGTGGTAAGGCTGTTTGTTTCTTGGGAAGGAGACAGCTGAGCAGCCGGGCTCCGAGAGCACAGCTCACTCTTGGTGTCTGCCTGCAGGGCCCTGGTCCTGCTGCTCATTCGGAGGTAGGTGTCCATTTCGAGCTGGTTTCCACTTTTGCTCAGTTGCCTCCTGAGCAGAGCGGCTGTGCAGGTGGGCTCTGCGGGGCTCCTTAGCCCTCACTACTGAGGAGCCCGCCGGGTTGCAGGCCTCGAGGGCCTTTCAGACAGCAGGGTCCTCGAGCCCCGCCCTGGGCCAGGATTGGCCCTTGTCTCTCTCTCATGCACCAGTAGTTTTCCCATCCTGCCCTGACCCCATGCCCCCTCCGCCTGCTGCGGCCTCCCTCACTTTTCATCCACAGCGCTGCACGCAGGGTGGGCACCCTCTCCGCCCAGCTTCCGCCCCCGCACTTTCCCACAGGGCTCCATGGAGTCCATCAGGACCTTGGGCCGGAGGGGCGGTGGTCGGTACCTGCCCTGGCGGCTCCTGACGGCGTGGGTCCCTCTGCTGCTTCAAGGGCCGTCGTTCACAAGCCGTGCACTTCACCCATTTAAAGCGTGCCATCCAGTGGTTTTAAGAGCATTCACAGAGTTGGGCACCTATCACCACATCAATTTTAGGACATTTTTTATACCTGAAAAAGAAACTCTGTGTGCCCCAGCAGTCCCCCCTCCAACCCTCCGTCTCCCTGAACCCCCAGCCTCTGGTAGTCCCCCATCTACTTTCTGTCTCTAGAGATTTGCCTGTTCTGGACATTTTCATAGAAATGGAACCGTGTATGTGGCCTCTTCCGCTTGACATACTGTTTTCAGAGCTCACCGTGTTGTGGCGTGTGTCAGTGCTTCACCCCTGTTTATGACTGAATACTCTTCTGCTGTGTGCGTACACCGCAGCTGTTGGTCTGTCCGTCTGTTGATGGACATTTGGGCTGTCTCCACTTCTTGGCTGTATAGACAGTGCCGCTGTGAGCGTTCGTGTACAGGTTTTTGTGTGGACATGTGTTTTCATTCCTCCTGGGCACGCAAGGAGGGGACTGTGGGGGCTTTGCCGACCCCGTGTTTAACCTTTGAGGAAGTACTGGCCATTTCCCACATGGTTGGTCAGCCCCACCTTGTGTCCCCACCGGCTGTATTCGGGGTTCTGACCTCTGCACATCCTCCCGGCACGCGATGTCGTCTTTTTCAGAGATATTTTCTGTGGACACACACGTGTGCTCTGCTCCTCACCCCCACCTCCCAGCCTCGGCTGCCCTCCAACGGGCTTGCTCACGGCCCCGGGGAGCTCAGGCCTTTCAGGACTGTCAATGTGTGGATGCCCGCTGCAGCGCCGTGGGGGCCAGCTCCGCTAATTCCGCTGTCACCTGGGAAGCCAGTGCACAAGGCCAGTGCCGCGAAGTGGTGGAGACGTCTCTTCAGAGAGACTGGGGCTCCTGAGTTCCCGAGCAGCAGTGTCTGCCCTGTCCGTGCGCCCGCAGAAGCAGGCTCCCGTGCGCCCGGCCAGGCATCTTCCCAGGCTCCATCTGTGTGCGCCTGGCCACGTCCCTCAGGGATGGCCGTCTCTTTTGGCATTATTGCCTCTGATCTGAGATCTGGGCGTACTTTCTCTGTGAGGATTTGGTGTGCCTGAGTGTGAGACCGTTGGTAGACGGGGACCCGCTTGTCCCCACAGTGGTCGGATCAGATAATACCGTGGTCTTGAGCCCCGTGCAGTTACGCTGCTGCTTCCTCCGAGTCAGGAAACCACGTCTGCGCCCTGCACACCTCCTCTCCTCGCGACCGACGTCATGCCGCACCCGCCTTTGATGTGCCCTGGAATTCAGGAGCCGCATGGCAGTCTCTGTTTGCAGGCCACACTGTCTCCCTGACCCCTGCCTGGTATCCTAGATCCCCACAGGCCTGCCCTCTGCCATCACCTGTCAGCCTCTGAGAGCAGGGCCTCTGCCTGGTTTGTCAGCCCTGGAGTCGCGGAGGGAGGGCGCAGGTTACTGGTGAGGGAGGTGCTTCGCTGAGCAGTGTTAAATATGGCCGTTTCAAATCCAGTGGAGCGGACACCACAGGTGGGTGGACAGCCCTGGAGAGCTCTGATGCAGGGGACACTGCGTCCACTGCCTCTCAGCCTGGGCCACTCCCAGAAGGCGCGTTCTGGCAGGACGTCGCCGGGAAAGGTCCCCCCACTTGAGTCTGAGGCCCACCTGCTCCCCGCGTTGGACCCACCACCAGCACATGGGCTGTGTGCGTTTCTGGGAATGAGGGGGCTGGGGAGGGGGCCACTCTTTCCTCTGGAGTCTGGCTCTGGTGGGCGATGCTGGGTTTTGGGAGTGATTCCATGACGGGTAGGTTTGATTTGAAGTTGTAGAAATCGGTTCCAGGCCTGCCTCCCGGTGGATTGCCCTGATAGAGCCCCCTGCCCGGAGGGGGAGATGAAGAAGCAGAGGGGCGGCTGCCTGGGGAGGGGGCAGGGTTCACTCAGGGACTCCAGAGTGATGGCTCCTTAAATGTTGACCTTCTCAATGTCTGCCCCAGCGGGTGGGCGGTGGGGCGTCCTGTGGGGAGGTGGGCTCAGTCCAGGAATTGGGTCAGTAGTGAGGGTCAGCGCAGGGTGGAGTGGCTAGTCAGAAGGGCACCAGGGGGTCTGAGCGGCGTCTCGGTCACCCGAGTGTCGTCACTTCTTGGGATGTAGTCCCACTGTCCCCGTGTTCGTGTGTGGGCCCTTCTTGGGCACGTGGGGGACATGAAGTGACTTTTGAGTTCTGCTTCTGTTGCTGCTCCAGTTAACTGGCGCACTTGAGGCTCTCCACCTCGACCTCCTCCCCAGAGATGGTGGGAAGGGGGAGCTGGGCTCAGGCTGCTGCCCGGCCAGGCCCCAGGAGGGACCCTGTGTGCGCTTCCTTCTCTGGGGTGTCAGCTTCTGCTCTGAGGGCAGAGCCAGGCCTGGCCTGAGGGGGCTCCCCGCCCCTGGGGAGTGCCGGCAGAAAACTCTGGAGGCTGGGCTGCCCCTCCAGGGCCTGCTCCTTTTACGGGAGCAGGTGGTATTTTAGTGTGTTTGAGCCTGAGAAGTGTCCAGACACTGAGCTTTTCATCAGGGGCGGGTGCTGAGCTGGTCTGCTCCCCGCATGGCCTTGAGCTCCTGGAAGGGCTTGTATGATCACACACATGTCCTGACAGAGATGCTGACCAGAAAGCCATCAGGGTTTCTGGTCTTTAATGATGGGCGAGGATAATGCTCATGCAGTTGCACCTAAAATGTGGAACCAATGTGAGGCCATTGGCTTTCTTTGGGCAAGGAGAGTGTTAATCCAGAAATGTAACCATGTGATGGTTTACATAAATCTGGAGTGGGAAGATATGGGTAGCCTGCGTGTCCCTGAGCCTGCGGGTCCTCCGTTCCTTGTCGGTCTGGGGAAGTCTAGGCTGCAGGCTCGGGCCTCTCTTTTCGGGGAGGATCCCGGGACTTCCTGTGATTTTCTGGGCTCGTCTTCAGTTAAGATCCTTGCCCCTTCTTGGCCTCGGTGATGAGAGCTTAGAGGGCATCTGCACTGTTTTCTCAAATTCAGATTTCGAATTTACACAGTGTGTTTTGGGAGATGAGGACAGCACTGGGCCAGCTCCATGTGGACCTGCTGCGCACTGCCGCGGGGCTCACCACTCCGTGGTGGGGAGGACGTGCAGGGCGAGAGGGCTGAGCAGCTGTCTGTGGAGGCCGCACTGTCAGTATGGCAGCACAGGGCGTGCATGTGACCTCAGCTGGCCCGGTCCCTGACTGCGGTCAGGATCCGATGATCCCAGGGCAGGTTGGGCAGTGCCGGGCCCGCGCTGTGGCTGCTCTTGGTGCTCGCTCACACACAGAACGGGGTTTCCCAGGCTGACATGTGCCCTGTCTGTCAGTGAAGCACGGGTGCCACCCAGACCGCAGGAAAATGCTGCCTCTGGTTTTGGTTTTCCCTTTAGCGAATAAGAATGTCACCCTCATCTCCAGGAGTGTGGCCTTGAAGTCAGCCTCTTACTGTGAGTCACTGTGACCTCGGTTCTCTTCTTGTTGGTCCTTCGCTCTGACAAAGGCCTGGGCCCCCTCCTCAGGGGTTGGTGGGGATGCTCAGGCCTGTCTGACTGGCGTGCCCTTGTGTTAGGGTGGCTTTCCCAGCTCTTGCCCTGTCTGAGGTGCCCAGGAGGCCTCTACACGGGGTCCCCCGGCACTGCGGAGGCCACACTGAATATGTGCCCTCTGCCTTCTGCACCTGGCCCTGGCACTTTGCGTCCGCCGGGCCTGCCTGGCTCCCATGGCACAGCCCTTGCTCTGGCCCACGAGCCCTGGTGTCTGGGAACTGGTATCTGGGAATGCATCCTGGAGGTCGGACCCTGTTTCTCCCTGGGCAGCGTCCAGCCATGGCCCTGGTTTCGAGGCTCACTGGCCTGGGCTCTGCTACGCCTCCTTTTCGCCCATTCTCGGGGCCTCTGAACGACTAGTAGTTATTGTAGCAACCAGAAGAGATTTAAAGGTGGAAGTCACGGCTTGGGAATTCTGCCCTTAAAGCCCAGTGCTGGGCCACCCTCTAGGGTCTGCGAGGACATATGGTGACAGGAAAGCATGGAGTTGGCTCCACCTTTTATCACGCATGTGACTGTGGGCGTATGATTTAACGTCTTTCCACCTGCTTGTGCATCAGGAAGGTAGGAATGACACCGGGCACAGTGGCTGCCGTAGATGGAGGAGGGAACGGATGCCCTGGCAGGTGTCCCAGGGCACCTTCCTTGGAAGGTCTCTGTCTTCTCCTTCCCGGCTGAGGCCTCTTTGGGTGGCAGCCTTGTCTTCACTTGCGTCCAAGGCTAAGCAGCGCTTGGGCGCCTGGTCAGGCCATCAGCTGTCCGCGGAGCAGGGCTCACGTGTCTGTGGTCACTGGGACGGCCTCGCCCTGCTGCCGGCATTGCCCTATAGGAGCGTTGTGCTCCTGCCTCTTGGCGCTCTTGCTGCTCCTGCTGCTCCCCTGCCTGGGGTCTGGGATGTGTGGCGCCTTCACCGTCGGCGCGCTCGCCTTCTCCACCACCTCCCCCCATCTGGGGGCACACCGGGCCCCTGTTGCCTGGACAGCACACCCTTTCTGCCTTTGTGCTTCTGCCCCAGCTGCTCCTTTCTGAGCAGTCGCTTTGGCCCCGTTGCACAGGCAGGCAGGACTTCACGCTCCCTTCTGGGGAGAGCCCACTGTCATCAGCGCTGTACAGCATTCTCCTGTCCTGCCTCCCCCTTCACCACCTGAATTGATTATAAGCTTCACGCCCTTTCCGTGTTTCCACTGGTGATGTAGCTGTCGGCACATCACATTGCATTCAGGTGTGCTGGCCTCTGACCAGCAGCTGCAGGAGCAGGATTTGGGGTTCTGCGCAGATGGGTGTCGGGGCAGAGGACTTGGCTCTGGGGAGTCAGAGAGCTGCAAGCCTGCTGCGTTCCCGGACCCTGACTGTGTTCAGGGCTGCAAACCTGAAGCTCCAGATGCGTCAGGAAAGGCGAGCGCCCCGCTGCCCTGGCAACTCGTGGGCTCCTGGGAACTAGTGTCCGAGGTGCTCTTGGTGGTCGGTGGGAAGGTCTGCCGGCTCCTGACTCCAGCTTGTTTTTTTTTTCACTTGTAACAGGTTGCTTGAGGTCTGATTTGCATATCACGCAATTCACCCAGTGTCAGTGTACAGTTCAGTGATTTTCAGACAATATTTGCGGTTGTGCAGCTATCTCCACACGCCAGTTTAAACACTCCCCTCCCGGTCCCCACGCGTCTGCTCTCTGCCTCCAGAATTTGGCCTTCACATTGTGGACTCACAAGTCTGTGGGCCTCATGTCAGGCTTCATTTTTCGTCCATGTTGGTGTCGCAGCATTTGCCCCTCCTTATGGCCAAGTGGTTTCCGTTAGGTGGACGTGCACTTTGTCCAGTCACAGTTGATGGATGTGTGTTGTTTCCGGTTTGGGATGCTGTGAACGATTGTGTGCGTCTCTGTGTGGACATGGTGTTCACGTCTCTTGGGTTAAATGGTCAGTGCTTTTAAAACCCTCCTGAGGCCTCCTTCTGCAGAGTCCTTGGGAGCCCGAGAGGCTGCCGTAGAAGGGGTAGGGAGCGGACGGACCCCCCGTCCTGTTTGCCCGAAGATGCCCTCCGGGCCCTCAGGGCCCTACCGATTCAGGGTCCCAGGGCTTAGTTGGGGTGCATGGGGGGGCGCCCGGTGCAGCAGGTGTTGACCCACACCTGCGTGCAGAGCTCGCTCGGCGTCTGCTGCGCTGTGGTCCGGGCAGGGCGGTTTGGGATTTACTTTCACATGGCTTCATTTCTGTTAAGAATGACATCTGTCCAAGTAACAAACAGGTTTGTGGGGACATGTGTTTTGCTTTTATTTTCTCCTTCATCACTGTTACGGTTTTTCAGATCTGTTGCAACTTCCTGTTTTTGCCGTAGCGCTGCTGCTACCCTCGCCGCTGCGCAGCGCACTGTGCGCTGTCCCGGTGGGAGGTGGGAGGCTGGGCTGCGCACGGTGGGGTCATGGTTACTCATGCTCCCAACGGAATGTGGGGGAGCGGCGGGACTGACCGAGGGGAGACAGAAGCGGCCCCAGTGGGGATTCAGGGACTGTCCAAGACAGCGGTCACCAGGGCCCGGGGGGCGGGGATCTCACCTAAGTTTCTGACCCTCTCCACCAGACTCCGTCCTTACACACGCGGCCCTGGGGACATTTGGTGGTGTTAGAGGAGGGTTCTTGGGGCAGGAGGCCTGGGTGCCGCTCGGACCGGCCTGGCGGGCCCCAGCTCCTGGCTTTCAGGTTTCGGTGGCTCTGCTGTGCTGCCCAGCTTCAGCCTTGGCTGAGCTTGCAGGTGCCTGCGTGGCTGACTCGGGGCCCAGGAGAGCTTGTTTGTAAGGACTGCAGTAGCGGGGTCCCAGCGACTCGGGGCCCAGGAGAGCTTGTTTTTAAGGACTGCAGTAGCGGGGTCCGAGCACCTCGGGCTTTCCATTCACTCGTCTTTTGTGAGCTCTCCTCAGAGCTGGACCCCTTCCAGGGGCTGGAGCCTCGACAGGGAGTCCCTGAGGCCTCTCCGTGCTGGTTTCCCACCAGCATACCCTCCAGGCCTGTCTCTGGGGGCGTCCTCTGAATTGGCTGGGCACAGGCCAAGCCCTGGGAGAAGCCTCCCTGAGGCCACTTGTGTGCCACCCCCACCCCCCATTTCCTGCACCTCCCCTGTCAGTCCTTAGCTGAGACAGGAGGGCCCTGCAGGCAGTGGACCTTAAGTCTGGAGCACAGGGAGAGGGCTGGGCAGGAGAGGCCTCCTGGAGAAATGGAGGATGCAGCCTGGGAGTGGGCGAGGTCACAGGAGGGAGCAGAGACAGAGAAGCGAGGGTCCTTGGGCCCAGCCAGGAGAGGTGAGGAGGCCAAGGAGGGGCCCTGGGAGTCCAGGGAGGAGTGTATGCTGGGGGCATGAGGAGCCGGAGCCAGCAGGCTGGAACTGGCAGGCCAGAGCCAGCGTCCGATTGGACGTTGTCGGAGGCGCCTTCCATGTTGTCAGGGCTTCACCCTCCGAGGCAGGGCTTCCACTCCCCTCGTCTTATGGGGACAAAGCACAGTCCGCATGCAGGGCAGGGGGGGACTTGCACCCAGGCAGCTTGGCTCGTGGCTTGCATGCTGGTCCCCGTGCTGCCCCAGCCACCGAACACAAGCAGGAGATGGACTCAAGGGTGGCTTGGGATGTGAGAGATGCCCTGGGTGTGGAGACTACAAATGGCTGGGGAAGCGCTGGGGCCTGAAGGCGTGGGAGCTGACCAGGGCAGTAAGGGAGGGGCGGCCACTGGGGCCACTGCAGGGCAGGGGCGGAGGTGGGAGGGGAGCCGGTCTGCTCGGGAAGCACGTGGCTGGTGTGGGCGGTGTGGCTGGCATGGGTGGTGGGTGGTGGGGCTGGTATGGCCTGGCACGGCCGGCAGGGGCGGTGAGTAGCAGAAGCCGGGCACTGTGGGCCGAGAGGCATGTATATTTGATTTTGCTCAAATGCCCGTTCCTTTAGCACCCTGGGGACTGCGGCCAGTGGGCAGATGCAGCGAGGTGCGCCTGCCTTGGCCTGCCATCTTCATCCCTGGGACCCGCACCATGAGTGGGGACGGTCAGTGCCCTCCTGCAGGCGTGCAGGGGCTGTTGGAACTGCTGTGGGCTGTCCGTGTTTTGTAACTACTGATAAGTGAGTCAGTCCGGAAGGGGAAGAAGGGGGCCTCCCGAGGACCCGGAGGGTGAGTGACTGAGCTGCTCGGGGAAGTGCAGCCAGAGAGGACGGGCGCCTGAAGGCGTGCTGCGGGGTGCCTCTGAGAGTGGGGGCCCACGTGGCATGCGTCCCGAGGACCCAGGGTGATAGACACGAGAGCACCGACCATGTGCTCTCCATTTCTATCTTCTTAATAGATAAAATTCCCACTCGGGAAGAAAGTTAAAGCTTTTTCCTGGTTTCTAGGAGAAAACTTATGTCTGTGAGCCTTGATGACCTTGATAATTTTAGTTTTTTTATAATGAAAAACATCATATAGAGTGACCCCAGAAGGCCTCTGAACTGCCTCCTCCGTATCCTGTGAGGCTTTTGAAGTGCTCTCAGCACCGCCGGCATGGCAGACCCCTGAATGGTGTCAGCGTTCTGGGGCCGTCACTGCACCAGGAGTCTGTGAGGGATGAAGAGCACTAAGCTTTAACATTTTGTTAGCGAATGAACACCCCTTACCTCCTGGGGGGAGCCGACGTGGGGTCTGCTGGTACCCCTGTCCAGTGGGGCTCCCAGGCCTGGTGCATGCGCTAGGTCTGCTCCCTCAAGAACGAGAGCCATGCCCTGCACCCAGACATCTGTCGCAGCATCCAGGTGTCCTGAAGCAGAGCATGGAGCAGAGGGACCCCTGGACAAGCTCTTCTCCTGTCACAGACGGGGGTACTGAGCCCCCTGTGCTGAAGTTCCTGAATGCATGGGTCCTCCTCACACACTCATGGATCGAGTCACGCTGCTCCTGCCCTCCTCTGGCTGCATCTCCTCCAGCATCGTGAGATTTACTCAACATTTTAACTGCTGTGGAATCCGTTTTCACTGCATGGACATCCCGAATGTCTTCACAGACACCGCTGGACAGTTTCTTGCAGTCACAGCTCTGAGCACTGAGCTCTCTCCACCCTCCTCAGGACGTGGGTGGATCCCTGAGTGCCTGTTGAGGAACCGGCTGGTGGGATCTGGGTGAGCTGCTGTCCAGTGTGCCTGGACAGAGTTATGTACATGCATGCTGTGTACACCCCACATTACGTACGTGCACATCACACACGAATGTAGTGCATTCCACACGTGCACACGTGCAACGATACAGCATCTGTACGTGTGTGTCACATACGTGGACGCTTACTGCTACCCGTGGTGGGAGGGCGCCTGGTGTTCCACATCTCGTCAGCTTTGGGTTTTCTCGGGCTTTGGAGGGTGGCTTTGGAGGGTGTGATGTGGTGTCTGTTCTAGTTTAATTACATTTCCCTGGTTCCTTGTGGTATTGAGTGTCATTTTTGAGACTTTTTCCTTGGATTTTCTAGGATCTTTGTTTCAAAATTGTGTAGCCTTTATAGACCTTCTATGTAGATTATTGACAGTTATTTTGATGAGAGGTGACCGTGGGGTTTGTAGGATGGCTACTGTTCTCTTGGTCAGTGACACTGAGTTATTTTGGGTCATTTAGTTTCTCAGGGCTGCGTTTAGATGTGAGCACAGAGAGGTCTTTTAGCACGGGGCTCTGCACTGGAGATTTCTTTGCTGTCTCTTGTTGTGCTCACCTCTTTTGTGACGTCCTCATTGTTTCTCTTCCATGTGCCGTGACACTGTTTGGAAGTCCCTGATCAGAGGTTTGGGCAGTCTTCCTGCCTAAAAGCACTTAGAGTTCCTGGGTGACCCTCTTCACTTGCTGTGGGGCCCTTCCGTGTGTCCGCGGCTGGCTTCTCAGAGCTGGGCCTCGGCCAGCGCTGTTGTGACTCGCTGTGGAATTCCAGTCTGTCTCTGGTTGGGTGGCAGGTGAGCACTTTGAGCGGGCAGGTCCCTCTGGAAGCAAGCCCCTTGGCCGGGAAGAGCCTTCCTTGCCATCTTCCAGCGCCGGATGTCGGGGAGGATTCCACAGTTTGCTGTCAACTCCTCAGTTCCTGGGTGCAGCCGAGACCTGGATGCAGAATCTGAGGAAAACAGCTGTTTGTAACTGGATTAGTTTGCTCGTTTGCGTAGGCACCAGTAGATTTTTCTCTTCTTGCCTCTTTTCTGGGTTGATGTGGCTGTGGAGCAGGGAGGGGCCACGCCCAGGGCCTTCAGACCCAAGTTGTGTGGGGTCGTGAGGTCATCGTGCTGGGTCAGACCACGTGTAAGTTAGAAGGTGAGGGAGCTCGAGCCCGGGCTGCAGTGAGGTGAGGGCTGCCTGGGGGTTCCTGTGCCGGTTGTCTGTCTGACGTGGATGGGTGTGTGCAGGTCACAGCCTGAAAATAGCTTTTTACTCTGGACCTCTGTCAAAAGTTCCTTCCTGCTCACCTACAGCATGGCTTGTGGGGCGCGGGGGAGTGGGGCGCCCCTGGCAGGTCTCCGGCTCCTCCTGCTGTGGCTTTTCTGGCTCCGCTTCCCAGTGGGCCTGGTGCTGCTCCCTCACGATCAGCATCCCTGCGGAGGGTCTGCAGGTTCTCACCCACGATGAGTTAAAAATTAGATGGTGATTGAACGTGAATGTGGCCACCAAGACTTTTTAGTGTACAGAAGCAGCGTGGCCGCCAGACGTTGCGTTTCTGTGCCCCTGTCCCTGGGCAGTCCTTCCCACCGGCTGCATATCTGGCGGGGTGGTCAGGGCCACAGCGGAGCCTCCCTTGGCAGCACGTGGGAGTGTTGTGGGAGCACGCGCCCAGCACGCATGGACACATGCTCGTTGACACGCATGGCCTGCCCAGAGAGGCTCTTGCTCCACAGAGGGTGTTCATGTCCTAATTGGGGATAACCTTCAGGATCGCCGCTCGCCTCAGCTCCCGCCCTGGACCACGAACAGTGGTGGCACATGCGTTGGCGTTTCTGCCTCCCGGAGTAGAGGTCCCATCCGCTCCTTTGCTGGGGACCCGAGTCCCTGTCAGGTGCTCTTGGGTGGCGAGGGGCTCTGTGTGGGTGGAACCCTCTTGGTCCTTCCTGTGGTGGCTCCAGGGTGGCACGGAAGAGCCTCGGTGTGGAGAGGTTGGCTGCAGTGAGGATCTCCACCTTTTTTCTTTTCTCTGCCGCTGGAGAAAGTACTGGAAGGGGGAAGTGAAGTCATAGGCACACGCAGCGTGAATGTTGGTGTGTTGAGTCTTGGCACATTTTCACATGCTTTGCTGCAGTTGATGTGTTGGCTGAAGCCCTTGGACTTTCTCTGCTGGACTGTTGAGAGTCAGAGTGGGACCAGGATATTCCCAATAGCCTTTGGAGCTTCCGCGGCATCTTGCTGACTTCTGTCACAGACCTTCTGGGCCCTTTCTGGCTCCTGTGCAGGTCCAGGCGACACCCTTGAGTCCCCAGCCCTGGCTCTGCCTGCGCCTGCCAGTGCTTCACTTCCAGGAGCCACCAGGGCCTGGGGACATGTGGGCTTGTAGGAACTGCAGTCATCTCAGCATCCCTGACTCAAGCCCTCGGCTTGGTGTGCCCGCCCTGCCTGCCTGCTTTGAGCCGAGCCCTCCCCTTCAGGAGCCGGGTCAGGCGCAGCCCCCTCCAGGACCCTCCCGAGCCCTGCTCTGCCCCGCCCTGCCACCATCACTGCCCCCTTCCTCTTGCCTGGGCTCCCTGAGCTGGCCTCTCGCCATCTTGCAGTCTTCTGACTACGAACCGAAGAAGTGCTCCCCAGCTGGGGGAGAAGTGCCTGCTGGCGTCTCTCCACGCATGGGGCCGTTTGTTCTAGCCTTTGTACACAGATGTCAAGTGGTTGACACAGCAGCTCCGTCCTGCATCTTCCCTGAGGGCCAGGCCCCCACCCAGCCTCGGCCCCACTGACTGCAGCATGCGTGTTGTAAAGGTGTCCCACAGTGGAGAATTAGTCTTCCCTTTGGAAGTCTGTGTTGGCTGCATTTATTATTGTTACTGTTATTTAAAAGTTGAGGCAAAATTCAGATACCGTCAGATTCACTCTTAGTGTGTACAGTTCAGTTTTTCAGTATACTCACAAGGTTGTCAGCCATCACCACTGTCTAATTCCAGAACGTTTTCATCACCCCAGGACGAAACCCAGTACCCATCAGCCTTTGCTCCCCGTTCCTCCCTCCTCCCAGACCCTGGCGATCACTAATCTCCTTTCTCTCTCTGTAGATTTGCCGCTTCTGGACGTTTCATACAAATGGGCTCAAACAGCATATGTCCTTCTGTGTCTGACCTCTTTTACTCAGTGTGTGTTCCGGGCTCATCCGTGTTGCAACGTGTATCAGAACTACATTCCTGTTTATGACCGAACACTGTTTTGTTGTTTGTGTAGACCGCCTTTTGTTTCTCCATTCATCAGTTGTTGGGCATTTGGCTATTATGAATAGTAGTGCTACGAACGTTTGTGTACAAGTTTTTGTGTAAAAGTAAACTTATGTTTTTAAACCTTGGGCATATACTTAGGAGTGGAATTGCTAGGTTGTGTGATAACTCCAAATACAACTTTTTGAGGAACTGCCAGACTGTTTTCCAAAGTGGCTGCAACATTTTGCATTCCCACTGGCAATGCACGAGGGTTCCAGTTTTTCCACTTCCAAAAACAACACTTGTTATTGTCTATCTTTTCCATTCTAGCTGTCCTAGTCCGTGTGAAGTGGTTTCAATTTGTGTTCCCTGATGACTAGTGATGTTGAGTGTTTTTCCATGTGCTTATTGGGTATTTGTATATCTCCTTTGGATAAATGTCTGTTCACATCCTTTGCCCATTTTTAAATTTAAGAAAATTGTTGAATTTTTCTTTGTATATTCTGGATACTAGATTCTTATCAGATACATGATTTGCAGATATTTTCTCCCATTCTGTGTGTTGTCTCTTCTTATTCTTGGTAGTGTCCTTTAAAGCATAAACAGTTTAAATTTTGATGAAGTCCAGTGTATCTGTTTTTTCTTTGGTTGCTATGCTTCAGATGTCATAATATCTAAGAAATCATTGCCTATTCCAAGGTCACAAAGGTTGACCCTGTCTTTTCTTCCAAGACTTACAGTTTTGGCTCTTACATTAGGCCTTCAGGCCATGTTGAGTGAATTTCTATGTGTGGTGTGAGGTAGGGGTGCCACCTCATTCTTTTACATGTGGATGGATATCCAGTTATCCCAGCGCTATTTGTTGAAAAGACTCTTTTCCCCCATTGAATTGTCTTGGCATCCTTGCTGAAAATTAATTGATCCAAAATGCACAGAGGAATTTCCGGACCCTCAGTTCTGTTTGCTTGGTCTGTGTGTCTGTCCTTGTGTCAGCACCGCACTGTCTTGATGACTGTAGCTCTGTGGTAGGGTTTGCATTGGGGAAGTGTGAGTCCTCTAACTTTGCTGTTCTTTTTTGAGATTTCAGCTGTTCTGGGTCTCTTCTGTTTCTGTGTGAATTCAGGGATTAGCTTGCCAGTTTCCACAAAGGAGCCAGCTGGAATTTTGATAGGGATTGCATTGACCTGTGAGTTGGGTTGGGGAGTGTTGGCATAATCTTAACATTACGTCTTCCAGTCCATGGACACAGGGTGTCCCTCCATTGATTGAGGTCCTTTAGTTTCTTCCAGTGATGTTTGTAGCTTTCAGTACAAGTCCAGCACTTCTTTTGTTTAATTGCTTCCTAATCCTTTTGCTTGCTGTAGATTTCCTGTTTCTTCTGAGTTAGTTTTGGTAGTTCGTGTCCTTCTGGGAATTTGTTGTTTCATCTAGGTCACCATTTGTTGGCATGCAGTTGTTCATAGTATTCCCTTATAATCCTCCTTATTTCTGTAGGTTAGTAGTAATATTCTCTCTTTCATTCCCAATTTTAGTAACTTGAGTCTTATGTTTTTTGTCAGTCTAGCTAAAGGTTTGTCAATTTTGGTGGTCTTTTCAAAGCACTGACTTTTGGTTTCCTTGATTTCTCTCTCCTGTTCTTCTGCTCGTGGTATTCTGCCTTTAGAATTAAATCATACAGAAGCCTTTCTTGAAAATCATGTTGCTGCTGCAACTCCTGTCACTCTCTGCTTGTCTGTCCTTGTTTTCCGTCCACACCAGGCCGCTCGCCTGCTTGTTCTGAGCAGAGGCTGTTTCTGCAGCCGCCCCTGTGGCCGCCCTTCTTTTGAGTCACCTGTGGTGGGCACAGGTGGCGTGTGACCCTGATTTGGGGTCCTCTCTCCTGCACGACCAAGCTTCGGGGCAGTTGTCCTCTGTGCACCTGGCACCGGGCGAGGGGCTCTTACCACAGATTGACTGTTGCTTGAATAAATGCAAAGCAGGCACAATCCAGTCTCCGGCCGATGCTCCTCTGAACGCCCTGGCGTCTCGGCTCCGTGCTGGCTGCTCTGAGAACCTGAAGGGACGTGGCTGCCAGCTCCGTGGGGCCTGCGGGCCCGTCGCAGACCTCACGCTCCAGTGGGCTCTCGCCTCTCTCTCAGCTCTTGCACCTAACAGTAGGGAGAAGCAGCAGGTACTTAGAACAGCTCTTTGTTGAGCCACCCCCCGAAGGCCGCCCAGCCTGGGTCTGTTGTGCAGGTGCTCCACTTGGCCCGGGACCCCACACACCTGGATTGACCTGCACGGCGCCAGCTGCAGCTTACCTGTCTGATGCCAGAGGACGAGGCTGTGGTCGGCCCTGGTCCTTGGGGAGTACGGCCACTTCTTGACTTGGAGGCAGTTTGCCTGAAGCCCGTTAGGACCAGAGGTGGCACACTCTGGTGGCCTTCCCTGTGATCACGCTTGTTCCCACCGCCCTGACCCGCCCCCTCTTGTGCTCTGTTGAGGAGAGAAGCTGCTCCCAGCAGCAAGGCCAGTCTTGTGAATGCCTTTCTTCCAGTTTTTTTTTTTTGTTTGTTTTGAGGACGATTAGCCCTGAGCTAACATCCACTGCCAATCCTCCTCTTTTTGCTGAGGAAGATTGTCACTGAGCTAACATCTGTGCTCATCTTCCTCTATTTTGTATGTGGACACCTGCCACAGCATGGCTTGATGAGCAGTGCTAGGTCTGCACCCAGGATCCAAACCTGTGAACCCTGGGCTGCTGCAGCAGAGTGCGTGGACTTAACCATTACACCACTGGGCCAGCCCTGCCAGTGCCTTTCTTAACCAATGTGAGCAAGAGGTTGACTCGACCTCAGAGAAGCAGAGCGTTTTGTGGAAAGCGCTAACCCAGCAGTGTCCCCCAGCTGTCTTCTTCCTGAGAAAGGCTGTTGGCAGCCCCCTGCTGCTGCTCCGTGGCCAGGAGCCCCTGGAGGTCAGGGTCGCAGCTTCCAGCACGGAGTACCTTTTGGGGGTGGCCTGAGGAAGCCTCCTCTCTGGGACAAAAGCTGTAGCAGACGCAGCTGCCAGACTGGCTCCCAGGGCTCTGCTGAGGGGTGGCCTGCTTTCTGCCGACCGCAGCCCTGGACCTTCCCGGCTGGCATGCAGGGGCTCGCTACCTTGAAGAATTTTCAGGAGAGGCGCGTCTCGGCTCACATGGTGAGCCTGGCACCCGTGTCCAGTACTTGGGGTCCTCAGGGGTTCCTCAGGGGCTTTTCTTCCCCCACAGACTGTGGTTCTGCCCTGTGCATGTGGGCTTGGTCTGAGCGCCCTTGCTGTGGGGCCGCCCCTGCTCAGGCATGTGGAGTGTGCTCTGGGGAGGGACACAGGCCTCACCTCACCAGTGTCCAGTGATGGAGAGCAGTGGGTGAGCCTTGCCCTCAGGGAGGATGTGGTTCGTCAGGGAAGAGAATGGCGAGATTATTTTCGAGCTGTATCTTACCTGTGTCAGCCGCAAGGCGCTCTGTGGGGTAGGCAGAGCTTCTCTTGCTAGTTTAAGTAGAAAAGGAAGTTTTAAAGACAGGTGGCTCCTGGGAAGGGCCAGGAGTCAGGCTTGGTGACCCAGGGCAGGAGTGGCCGAGTCTGTCCCCGCCTCTGGGGGCCCTTGCTGCTGCTGTTGGGCAGGGTGTGCTGCTGCAAGGACTGCCTGGCGGCTTCTGACAGCTGGGGTCCCTCTGTCAGCCCCTCCCCTTGCCAAGGCAGGTGCCTGGCCCTGCTTCCTCCTGTCACTGGCTGTGTGGCTGGAGCCCAGGAAACTCCCAGGGACAGAATGACAGCCCTGCTGCAGGAGGAGCAGTCCTGGGAGGAGCCGATGTCATCCACGTCAGCCTGCGCCCCACCCCCCCCCCCCCCCAGCATGCGAGTTGTGGGTCTTTGAGATGCTTAAATTTTGGTTACTATAAAGGACAGTGACACTTTTGCTTAAAAGGGTCTTTTCCAACAGCTTGTTGTTAGCAACCTGAAAACAGACATTTTAATCTGAAATGTAAAGAAAAGAATTGGAGTGTGAAAACTCTCCTTTTCGTGGCTTCTGTTTGATGAGGTGTGCTCTGCGCAGAGCCTGAGCTGAAACGGACCGCGAGGGCTGGCTGCGCGGGGCCACATCAGGGACATGGCTCGTCCGTCTCTGCTGCCTGGGTGCTGGGAGTCGGTTTGCAATGGAACGTGGTTCTTTGTATGTTCCTTGAGAATTTTAAAAATGGCCTTTGCCAGAATTTTTATAGCTCCAAGATGGAGACCAAATGAGAGTGTGTGTGTGTGTCTGGGTGCGTGTGAATCTAACACGTCTGTATGTAAAGAGACGTTGTTTTAATATAAACTGCTTTCCACTTATTGCCTTGACTATACATTGATTTTTAAAAATATGTGAGTGCTGAAGTTACAGCCTTTGCAAGTTTCGCTTCAGGGCGACGGAGGACTCAGAGCCAAGCGCTGACGGTGGAGCAGGGTGTGGGTGCTGGCGGCCCGGCACTGTGCCTGTCTCCCTTCACTCTGGTCTCGTTTCTGAGTCCGCATCACACAAACGAGCAGGTTTCGGGGGCCTCGTGGCGTCACTCTGTGTTCAGATGCAGTGCGGGCGCTGTCACTGAGCATGAGACCTTGGGCTTTTCCCCAGGCTGTTGGCCTGAGGAAGGGGCGGGCGGTCCCCTAGCTCCTGGCTCAGGCGCGGAGCCCCCGCAGTTTGCCGGTCAGTGTCTTGAGGAGCAGGAGTGGAGGCCCTCCCTTCGGGCCCCAGTCTTTTCCTCTCTGTCTGGGCTCCTTCCAGAGGCCGCCACGGCATGCGGCGTCCGCGCCCAGCTCCCCTGCTTCACCACACTGTGTCTTCCGTGTCCTCCTGTTTGCATGCCACAGGAGACCTCTCCCAGATGGCCCACGTGACTCTCCACAGTGCGTCCCCAGCAAGGGGACCAGGGTGACCGTAGCTGGCCTAGATGCCGCCGCAGCTTCACTTTGCCTGTTGGGGGATCCTGAGCCCATCCCAGAATCGGTCAAGGGGCACTGAGGAGGGTGCATGCGCCGGCTGGCCTGGCTGGCCTGCTGCCCCCCCTTCAGGCAAAGGGCAGTGACACCCACTGGCCAGGAGGGGACGAGCGATGGTGTCTCCGAGGAAAGAGGGTGCCTGGGCAGCCGTCCCAGCAGCCAGCACACTGTCTCCTCCATGGCGTGCCGAGGCTGCTGCCACTGTTGGCCAGCGTGGGCCTTTCCTCCTGTGCTTCGCTCAGCTGTGGGAGTGCTCGCCTGTGGGCTGGGCCTCGTGGGGCCAGCAGCTCGGTATCCATGTGTGTGTCTGCCACCTGGAAGCCCTCGTAGGTTTTGCCAGAGTCTGTCAAAGGCTGGGGGAGCTTTGCCTGGTATTTTGAGGTTGGGAACTTTGGCTTTTGAGCTGGGTGTGAAGTGTGATGTCAGGAAGTGGCAGGACTGGATGAACTTGCACTTGTGTATGTCGGCTGTCATGTCTCTGGACCAGCTGTCACATCTGTGGACCAGCTCTCGTGTTCGTGGATATCTGTGTATCAGCTGTCACATCTGTGGACCAGCTCTCGTGTTCGTGGATATCTGTGTATCAGCTGTCACATCTGTGGACCAGCTCTCGTGTTCGTGGACATCTGTGTGTCAGCTGTCACACCTGTGGACCAGCTCTCGTGTTCGTGGACATCTGTGTGTCAGCTGTCACATCTGTGGACCAGCTCTTGAATCTGTGGTTGTCCATGCACCAGCTCTCGTATTCATGGACCAGCTGTCATGTTCATGGGCCTGCTCTCATGTTCCTGGTGGCCAGATGCACAGAGCACTGGGATGGCATCTGGGATTTGGAGCACCTCAGGGCTGTGAAGGACATCTGGGCTGGCCTGGGGGCCTTGGCACCATCTTTCCTGTCAGGACTGCTGCCATCATAGGGTCAGCTGGCTGGTTCTCTGGCAGTGGGAACTTGGGAGGTACTCCTGGTCCTGCTTGTCTGCTCACACCCTGTTTTTTTTTTTTTTTTTGGTGAGGAAGATCAGTTCTGAGCTAACATTTGTTGCCAATCCTCCTCTTTTTGCTTGAGGAAGATGGTCCCTGAGCCAACATTCGTGCCAGTCTTCCTCTACTTTGTATATGGGGCGCTGCCACAGCATGGCTTAATGAGTGGTATGTAGGTCCGCGCCTTGCATTCAGACCTGCAAACCCTGGGCTGCCAAAGCAGAGTGCGTGAGCTAAACCACTACGCCAGCGGGCTGGCCCCATTTTTTTTAGAGAACAAATTGCAGACTTGGATGTCTTGTGACTCGTTTCTAAGTTCAGCCTGGCAGTGTGCTGACAGCCCAGGCCAGCAGACAGTCCCCTACTCGCTGATCCTCCCCTCTCCTCTGCCCCCTGAGTGGGGCCTCTGCCTGCTCACTATGCAGCATGCCAGCCCTCCTCGCCCGGCGCGGCCTCTCCCCACCCCAACCCCAGCTCCTGCTCCTTGGTCCCTTCCCCTGAAGCGGAGACAGCCCCCAGTAGGATCTGTGCTCGGGATCTGAGCAGTGCTTGGGGCCACGTCCTGGGAGCTGGTCCCCATCCTCACCTGTCTGCCAGCTGCTGCTGGGCTGCACCCGCTCCCTGAGGCATCTCAGCCAGTCCACAGCTGAGCTCTCATCCAGACAGCACCCCGGCCCGTTCCACGCTGACTCTCGCACTCATGAGTTGGCTGTGACTCTTTCTCACCCCAAATCCAGTTCATTACCTGAGGGCTTCGTAGCGTGTGTGCAGGTGGTTATCGCGGGGCTGTTGTATGCCTGGGAACCTGGGCCTCTAGGGCCAGCTGGGCCCGAAGCAGCTCTCCGAGGTGGTGAGTTGTGCCCGCTTCTGGTGCCCACTGAGATGCAGCCCATGTCCTCGTGCCCCTTCTGCTCCTCTTCGTAGCTCTCCTGCCACGGACAGCACGAAACCTGGTATCTGTGTCTTGTCTGGTTTGGTCTGTCCCCTGCAGAGCGGAAACTTGCCATGCACATCCACCTTGTGTGTTGCTGGCACCAGAAGGCTTGCAGACTAACCTCAGGTCCAGGGGCCTGGGAATACATCTTGGCGTTCACTCGGGTTGTGCGAAGACTGTTGACATTGATTGTGTTGCCCTCTATCTTCTTCTTCCATCCTTGAGAAGAAAACCTGAGTCGGGGCGAAGGCTGTGGTTTTTTCTTAAGCTGACAAATGACAGGCCTGGGGCCACTAGCTGTGGGTGAGCATGGGGCGGGTGGGAAGGAGGGCTGAGGCCAGACTCTGGGAAGATGTCTGAGGGATGCTTTCTACAGGAGTCTGAGCGGAGGTCCGGCTGGGAGCCCACTCCCCAGCCCGTGAGTCCTCTGAGGCCTGGGTGGCAGTGTCTGCAGAGGAGCGGCCTTTCCACCACACTGCCAGGTCCCCGACCCCATCCCTCTCTTCTGCTCAGCCTAGGCTCACCTTGTCTTCATTCCAGTGCTGCCCTCTGCCCATTGAGGGTGAAGCAGACCTTCTAGAAAGTTTTCAAAGGAGCACTTGTCTGACTTGAACAAAATGCAGTGCTTGGGGTGGTCTGTACATCCTGAGTCTGTGCTGCTGGCCACGCTGAGCTGGGGCTCCTTCCTTGTGGGGTCACGGCAGTCCCTGTTCTCATGAGCTGACAGCAAACACAGGACCAGCTCCAGAGTCACAGCGAGCGGTGAGAGAATGCTGCTGGGAGGAGCAGGAGCCACGTGAGGACCTGGGGAGACCTCCCTCCCACCGTGGCAGAGGGGCCACGAGAGCAGACAGCAGGAGGGGCGAGGAAGAGGTTGGTGGAGGGCAGGTCAGGGTGGAGGGTGTCAGGCTGTCGGGCCTGCAGGGGCAGGGGCAACTGTGGGTTTATTTTGAGTGTGAGGGGAGCTCATTCAGGTGGTTGGAGGAGGAAGGACTGGACTGCCAGCACCGCAGGGCTGATGGCTCCTGTGCACATCTTGGGCTTGGGAGGGGCTTCTGGAAGGTGGAGTCGCCGGGGCCCTGCCTGGATGGAGGTGTCCTTGTCTTCGGGCTGGTGCTCCAGCTGGGGTCATTGTGCTTTCAGGACCTCAGGCCATGACAAGGGGGAGTGGCTGCAAATGACCACAGGACCTTTGTCCTTTTGATTTATATGTATTTCTCTACCTAAAATCTTCGCTAGACCTCCACTTTGGGCTACAGGAATGGATGGGTAGTGGATGGTAATAGTTTGAGTTCGGGAGCAGGGCAAGGCTGGAAAGCAGCTTGATGTTTTTTTCCCTGTCTGGGCTGTGGAGGGGGGTCCCCTGGCGCAGCCATACCTGGCACCTGGGAGCCAGCCAAGGGGTCTCGCCTTGTGCCGGGGTCTGCTCGCTGCCCCGCTGCACCCGCGGTTCTGGTTCTGGCGTTCTGAGGGTCTTTGCCAGTCTGCGCAGGGGGCTGGCGCCCAGGACGGAGCCCCGAGTGGATGTGAGTTCTGTCTGCGGTGCTGCCTGGCGCTTCCGTGATGGTCAGGTCTCAATGTGAGCGTTGGCTGTGTGTTTAAATCAGGGAAGTTAGGCACAGGCACGTTCCTGTTCCCAAGTTCTACAAAAATGGTAATAGTTTGTGTTTTAGTGAGTGAGTGTAGAATGTGCACAGGGCGGGAAAAGCTACAGAAAATACCAGTGTGTCTGAAGAGCTCGTAATTCCGGGTTGGCGTGCTGGGGAAGTGTAAGATCAAAGGCATTCTCTTCTCAGGACTGCTGTTAGAGCGAGAGGTGTGAGTGGGTGTCCCCTGGAAGTGTCAAACCAGAAGAAAAGAGGAGAGAAGGGAAACCAACCCTGAGCCCCCTTCACCTCCGGGTGGCTCCGCTGGTCCGGGCGGCGTTGCCCGTCAGGCGTAACCAGTAGGGGTTTAGCAACTGGAGGGGGTTGCCCTCCGGCCGTTGCCAAGGAGGCACATCCCCGGAAGGCGGGCTCCATCCCGCCCTCCACGGCCATCAGCTGAGATCGCAGAGGGCTGGGGGAGAGTCACCTTGCTTCGTCAGCTCGGACCCCCAGCGTTGGGTCTCAGAACCGCGCTCCGCGAGCCTGTGCTCTGGGCCAAGGTGCCACTTTCGGGGTCTGCTGGCTCCACCACCACCACCTTCCGCTTCCTGGCCTTCACCGCGTGATGGCTTGGGTCTCCTCTCGCATCCTCTCGCATCCTCTTGCTTTGTGACTTCTTCCCACCTGCCACCGTCCTCTTGGTGGTTGAGGAGGTGGGAGGCTCCTGGCACTTCCTGCATGGGAAGACCACAGTCAGTCCAGAGACGGACGGCACACCACCCAGGGAGGCGGTTTGTCCCAGGGGTCCCTTACCAACCTCGTAAAGCCCCAGGGCTTCCTTCTCCGCCCCAGTTCCACCACTGCCTGTTGTGAATTGCATCTTGGATGTGTCCAAGAGCTTCGATCCTGCCTCCGTGCATGTGTGACACGGTTTTCCGTGGTGGCAGCTGTCATGCCCAGTGCCTGCCTTGGGGCTCCTGGGTGGTCCCTTGCCTCCTGTCAGTCAATCACCTGTTTGGTTCTCACACACATTCTGAGTCAGTGCTTGCAAAAATAGCACTCGTGTTGGGGCTGGCCTGGTGACATAGTGACTAAGTTCACACACTCTGCTTCAGTGGCCCGGGGTTTGAGAGTTTGGGTCCTGGGCACGGACCTACACGCTGCTCATCAAGCCATGCTGTGGCGGTGTCCCATATACAGAATGGAGAAAGATTGGCACAGATGTTAGCTCAGTGACAATCTTCCTCAAGCAAAAGAAAAAAAAAAAAGCACTCGTGTAATTGAGAATTGGTTCCAAAAGTTCTAGTGTTGTTTGGAATAGACTATATGTATCAAGAGTGTTTTTTAAGTGGCTAAAAACTAGTGATGAGAAATGAGCACTAGCGCGGGGAGAGGGGAGTGGAAGGTGCCGAGTGATTTCGGGGCACCCAGGACCATCCCATTTGGAGCTCCTGGCAGTGCTGTGACTTTCCATGTGGCCAGAAGGTTCTCGTCTTTAAGATGGCTACATTTGGTTTATGTATTCATGCAGCAAGTGTTCACTGCCTGTCTGCTTTGTGCCTGGCCCCGTGCTGGGTGGAGGAGCAGCACCTGTGGGCTCTGAGCTGTGCTTGGAGAGGCCACTTGGATAGGCCTGGCATGAGCCTCCTGAAGGCGGGAACAGCCACCGTGAACTCAGAGATGGGGGCCGTCTCGGTCGCGGCCCTCCGCCGCCGGGTGCAGTGCAGACGCCAGTGAGCGGTCTCCACACTGTTATTTTACAGCTTTTGTGCTGAGCAGAGAGTTTGAAATGTCACTGCATATTTTATAGAGCGTATTTTAAGTGGTACATGTTTGAAGGTTTATCCAAACCTAAAAAAACCTAAGAAATAAGCCAAAGACTTATCTAAAGCACTTTCCATCCCTTCACCTTCAGCCCACAGCACGTGGAAGTGCACCCTCTGATGTGGATGACACGTGAGGTGTTTGGGTTTACAGTCGGTCTGCACACTGCCTTCCCACATGGCTGTGGAGTGGGGTGTTAGACAGCGGGAGGGTTCAAGGGTGAAGCATTCCATTTTGGCCTAGACCCTGAGACCGGCTCAGCAACGCCTTTCCCGTATACACACGTATGCAGCGGTTCCTCCTCGTTCACAGTCTGTGCGTTTGGGCTTGTGTTGTGGAGGTGACTTCAGCGAGGAGTTAGGAGGGGAGACCCCTTCTCTCCATTTCATCAGGGACAGAAAAGGGGGCCGTGCCATGAACTCTGGGGGCAGTGAGACCTCCTGTCGGCCTGGCTGTGACCTCTGGGGCAGGCTGGGCGGCACCAGTCACCAGGAGTGATCGTGGGGTGTGACTGTCACTTGGACACCTGCATTGCTGTCCTTGGCTCTCCAAGGAAACCTCTCAAAATTAAAACAGTTTCAAGACATTAATTTATTTAACTATGTTTAAATAATTTTGAGAAAATTGATGAAATGGATGATTTTCTAGCAAAATATGCATGACCACACTGACCCAGGAAGAGAGAGAAAAGCTAAATCGGCCAGTTTTTGGGGAAAAAAAGGTTGACCAACTTGTCGAAGTCGCTGGCCCCCAAAAGCTCCAGGGGTAGATGTTTCGAGAGTGGGTTCCACCCAGCTGTCAGGGAGCCTCCAGCTGCAGTCCTGCCCGAGCCGTCCAGCTTGAGAGAGACCAGGAACCATGGCCGACAGGCAGCTGGCAGACCATCTCGCTTCTGCATGTTAGCGAAACAATCCCAGCGGGGATCCGGTAGCAAAGAATCAGAGGGGGAAGGTGTTTGTATTAGACATGGAAGCACGGTTTCCTGTCAGAAAGGTTAGGTAATGTGAGTCAGCATGTTAGTAAGTTAAGTTACCAATAGGAGACAGCTTCTATATGGTCATCTCTATAGATGCTGAAAATATATTTGGTAAAATTCAACATCTCTTGATTAAAAAATGGTTACTCTTAATATAATTGAAATGGGTGTATACTTCCTTGGTATGACTTTAAAATGTGGGATCAGACGTTTCCATTAGAGTCAGGACAAGACAGAGATGCTTGGTGTAACCCTGATTGTTTAATACCCTCCTAGAAGCTCTCGCTAGTGCAGTGAAGAATTAAACATGAAAAGAAGAGTATAAATACTGGAATATTAGAATGGAGAGACAAAGCTATTGACAAACGTGATTACGAGTCTGGAAAACTCAAGAGAATCTGCTGAATTCAGTAATGAAATTAATGCATAAAAGTCAGTAGTATTCTTTTATATCCAAACAATAAGCAGAAGAGTCCCACTTAGGATGATAAAATACATAGGCGTGGCCTTAAGAAATATATTCTCTCTATGAAGATAGTTGGCATAGAAGAGAGGCTGAAGAGAGGATGGGGTAGGTGGAGATGATATGCCCTGGTTATGAATACAAAGACTTAATGACTGAGGGAGAGAGAACTAGTGACTTTTGCTAACAGGAGACACTGTGTGTCACTTGTGGCGCTGTGGGCTGCAGGTGACAGGATCTGTCTCTGACAGGGCTGTTGTTCATCATATACGTAGTGGGGAGGCTGCTGGGTGGGCTGGGCGGCTCAGTGTGTCACCAGTGCTCCAGCCCTCCATCTCTGCATTCTCTCCTTTCTGTGCTGTGACGCTGTCCCTCTTGGATAAAGGCTGGATGCCACCATCAGGTTCTCACAGCGGTCTCTGCAAAAGCAGGAAGGAGACGCATGGTGTGGGGATGGGAGTGCATGCCAAAAAACCCAAACAAAACCCCCCACTTTTTCCTTGGGCAACTTTCATAAAACTCGTTAGTTTGGGATAATTGTAGATTTGCGGCCAGGCTGCGGATGGCACGGAGTCCCTGTGCTCCCTCAGATGAACATCTGACACGACCGTGGAGCCTTTGTCAAAGCTAAGAAATGAACATCCATACGACACTTGGACTGACTCGCGGACTTTATTTGGGTCGGACCAGGTTTCCACTACGTCCCTTCTCCGTCCCGGGTCCCGTCCACGGTCCTGTGAGCACTATGTTTCGTCATCCTGTCCCCTTGGTCTCCTCTGGGGCAGGGCGGTTTCTCAGCCTGGCTTCCGTGTCCTTGGCACACTGGGGAGACTGGTCCAGTATTTGGTGGGATGTCCCCAGTGTGGGTTTGTCTGGCATCCTGTCATGATTAGCCTGGGGTCATGAGTTTCTGGGAAGAAGACCACAGAGGTGACGTGGCCATCTTTCCACATCGTGTCAGGTGCTTGATGTCGTTAGGACTTGGCATCGTGATGCTCACCTGACCTCCAGTTAAGGGGGCAGCTGTCACCTCCATGGTCAGGCCACCCTCCTCCCTGCTCTGCCCTGCGTGGGCCCATCCCTGAGTCCACTCCACACGTGGGGGGAACCAAGCTGCCCCTCGGGGCACCTACATGTGTTGTTTGGGACTCTCCTCCTCTATTGGTTTATCCACTTGCCCATTTCTCTCGGTGTGGACTCGTGGACGTTCGTCTTACTCCTGGGTCACAGTCCAACACCAGTGTGTTCAGGTGCTCAGAGCTCCCCAGCTCTGACCGTTGGGGGTCCTTCAGTTGGCTCCTGTTTTCGTGCCCATCCTGCTGTTTTCTGAGCTCTCCCTGACTTTCCGGCCCTATAACATGCTCCCTGCGACTGAGCTTGTGTTTTCCCTGCCCCAGCCCTGGAGCCAGCCAGTTTTCCAAGGAGTCTGGTTCTTTCCTTGGAGGCTGGTGTTAGGCACAGGATTGGGGTGCTGGGGTGCTCGCTGCTCCCTGGTCATCGCATGCAGCTTTCCTATCAGGGAGGGAATCTTCCCGAAGGCACACCAGGATTCCCGGGTCTTATCCAGACTGTCTGCTGCCCACCCCAGGCAGATGGCAAAGGGAAGCTGGTTTGCTGTGGCCAGCTTACATGACCTCTGGGTCACCCCTGGGCGGGTACATTTGCCTCTGCAAACATCTGGGCTGCTGCCCCCAGGCCACCAGCAGTACTGCCTTAAATCTCTACAGCACTGCCTTGCAATTTGACAAGCAAATGAACATGCAAGTGGCAGCCAGGAGAATTCTTTTTTTTTTGTCGTGATTCAGAACTTTGTTATAAATATAATTTGGTGAGTAGGGGCACCAGAGGTGGAGATGGTGCTGCACACAACTGGTGTAGGCTTGAAGGCTGAATGCCACAGAGAGAGAAAGACAGACAGACAATCCACCCGGCAAGGGCAGGCCAGCAGCATTCTGGGGCCTGTAACGCTGGGTTGGTGGGCACGCAGTGGGGATCTTATCCAGTGCTGGCAGGGCCCCAGCACCCTGGGGGCTCTCTGGCCGAGGTCCTGGGCGGTGCCGGCTGTGGGCTCAGCTCACGTCGTTCAGGGCCTGGTGGGACATGAGGCCTTGTCAGGAGGACGCTAGGATGTGTGGGGGCCGAGGCGACTTGGGTCCCCTGCCCTGCGCCGCAGGCAGCTCACTAACAGCCAGGAAAATTCTGAGAAAGAAGGGTAATGAGTAAGGACTGCTTTAGGGAGACATTAAGATGCGACGTAAAGCTGTGAGAGCCAAACAGTTTGGAGCTCGTGCACCAAGAGAGGTGGGATGAGTGTGGTTAACAGTGCCATACTGCGCATTTGAAAGTTGCTAAGAGAGTAGATCTTAAAAGTTCTCGTCACCATGAAAAAAATTTGTAACTAGGTGAAGTGATGGATATTCACTAGACTTATTGTGGTAATCATTTTGCAATGTATATCAAATCATATATGAACATATATCAACTCATCACATCGTGCACCTTAAACTTGTACACAGCTATATGTCAGTTATATCTCAATGACACTGGGGAAAAAGGAGAGAGGTCAGGGCTGGCCTAGTGGTGTAGTGGTTAAGTTCACATACTCCGCTTTGGCGGCCCGGAGTTCATGGGTTTGGATGCCAGGTATGGACCTACACACCGCTCATCAGGCCATGCTGTGGTGACATCCCACATACCAAATAGAGGAAGGTTGGCATGGATGTTAGCTCAGTGACAATCTTCCTCATCAAAAAAAAAAAAGAGAGGTCAGTGGGACATGTTAGAACCTAGAAAGAGACACAAGCACATGAGAACTTGGTGTGCGATGAAGCTAGCATTTCAGTCAGAGAAATGGATTCTTTGGGCAGTTTCTGGAGCAGTGTGGCAGCCCTGTGAAAGACAGCTGACCCTCCTCCTCAGTCCTCCCATCACGCAAATTCTGAATGAGTCAGAGGTTCATTGGGTCTGAGAGAGTCAACTGCGGGGCACACCGTTGTTTTCTATACTCCTCAGAAAGGAAAAGGAAAACCACTGCCAGAATATAATCAGCATGCACTTGCGGGCGAGGCAGACTTTGATTTCAGAAATGTGGAAAATTTGCATGTGGGAACAGATAAAATATAGTAAATATGGAAAAGAAAAGAAACAGAAGAAATACCAAAAGAATTAAAAGAAAAATCTTGGCATAGAGAAAACCTTTCTTAGTAGCATGTGCACACTCAGGCACTCACACACACGCACACTCACAGGTGCACACTCATACACATACCCCCGGTATCCACAGACATAATAGAAAAGACGGATGAATTCATTCCACGCTTGGCGTATTTGTGTGCCAGGCCCCATCCCAGGCTCTGGGGAGATGCTGGTGAACAGAACAGAAGAGTGTCTTCAGCCATGTTGTGGTCCCGCCAATCTCTAAAGGATGTCATTTTCAAGAAGTTTATTTCCATTTAAATTGGTCTGTGAAGGTGAAGATGCAAGGCGTGGTGTGATTTTTGCACCCAGTGCCCTGCTGTCTGTCCCCCTGGTCCAACTGACCTTCCAACTTCGTTATATCAATACCTAGTTATTTAAAATCTATTATTTAGTTTTCTCTAAATACAAAGTTTACTAAGAAAAGATTTAACATGGATTATGCTTCCACTTTTTTGAATCATCATATAACAGTGCTCAATTACAACATCTGGAAAAACATTAAGTTTTGGTTGAAGCGTTGGACCATCTTCCTAGTGTCCACGTGTGCGTCTGTGCAGATCCGGGTGAGGTTTCACGGGAGAGCTTCTCATCGAAACTGTTCTCACAACGACGGATCGTGACGGTTGCTCTGATATTTCAGGAGTTCCTAGCAGCTCCATGGGATCAACAAAATCATGAAGTGGTCTTTAACTTAATCCTTGAGTTTTCCATTTCAAGCAAATTAAGAATTTTTGTGAAACAATTGAAGCTTAATAAGAATTGAAATTTTATTGCCAAAAACATGTAAATTCACTACATATATTTGCAAGAAGTGAGGCGCTAAATATAAATTGCAATGATATGTTCTCATTAGTATTCTTTTTTGAAATTCTTTTAAATATTGGATATCTGAAAATGTCTGAATAACTCCAGTCACACAGCAGGTAGTGTTAAATTCGGATACTCACTGCATCTTTTCTTTTGGATTGCCATGAGTTCTCTGGTTTAAAATAATTTGTTTTATTTAAAATGTTTTCTGTTGTGGGGCTGACCTAGGAAGTTCTTGTGGACATCGCCTCGTTGATGATCATACATGTGCACAACCTTCAGGGGACCGCGTGGGCCTGGGTCCCCTCTGCCCAGTGCCAGCGGGGCTCTCTGGGCGCGTGGCCCTGTGCCCCTCCGCGTCCACCCAGCGCTCCGGCTTGGCCTGGGGATGTGCTGCAGTGTCTTGAGGTGGAGCTTTCTCCTCCAGGTTCTGTTGTCCTGCTCTCTTGCGTGGTGTCAGATGTCACTGGGAGGGGCAGCCATGGGGGGTGCTCTGGTGTCTCCCTGGCTCCTCTGACCCCCACCTCTTGTCCTCACAAGAGCAGCCTTCACTGTTTCTTCATTTGGGGTGTTTACTTTAATATGCTATTATATATTGTTGTATTTCTAAGTACCAACATCCTCACATTTTCCCCCTAGAATTCCAGTGCACTAAGAATAAAGCCACGGGACGTGCTAGGAGACTGTCTGGGAGCGGCAGTGACTAGTTCAGGGATGCCCATCGGGGCTGCCCGACGCAGGGTATTTCTCAACTGTCAAGACAGCAGGAGGCCAGAGGCCCTGCAGTGGCACTGATCTGAGGCTTCATGTCTCCTGTGCGTGTGGGATCCCTTTGTCCTCCCCGGCTGTTGCTGTGGTGCTGTCTCTCACTGCCGGGGCGGCACATCAGCACTCCGCAGCCCACATGGCTGTCCTGGGGGGGGTGCTGTCCTGGAGGGGTGCTATCCTGGTGGGGTCGCTGTCCTGGTAGGACGCTGTCCTGGTAGGACTCTGTCCTGGGGGGCCGCTGTCCTGATAGGGCGCTGTCCTGTGGGGCGCTGTCCTGGTAGGGCGCTGTCCTGGGGTGCCCTGTCCTGGGGGGATGCTGTCCTTGGGGGGCGCTGTCCTGGGGGGCCTTGTCCTGGGGGGTCGCTGTCCTGATAGGGTGCTGTCCTGTGGGGCCCTGTCCTGGGGGGGGTGCTGTCATGGTAGGGCACTGTCCTGTGGGGCCCTGTCCTGGGGGGTCACTATCCTGGTAGGGTGCTGTCCTGGTGTGCCCTGTCCTGGGGGGGCGCTGTCCTGGGGGTTCGCTGTCCTGGGGGCCGCCCTGTCCTGATGGGCGGGCTGAGGAGTGAAAACAAGATACTCCCAGGGGTCCTGTCCCAAGTCCTGGCTGCCTGGTCCAGTCTGGCCGTGCCCCTGCCCAGCTCTCCTGCCACGGGCTCAGGCCCTGTGCCCTTCGGGCATGTTGCCTGGCCCTGACCTGCGGCCACGTGGAATGCAGATGAGGCAGACCCCTTTGGCTGGATGAGGTGAGGGACGAGAGGGAGACACAGTGGGACTGACCAGCAGAGCCCAGAGTTTGGGGACTCCTGCTGAGTGAGTCTGAAGACCTGCATGGAGGGGAGGCCATGCCACACTAGAGGCCTGTGTGCAGGTGCCCCCGGCCCACGCTGCTGGCTCTGGGCGCTGCCCAGCACTCTGGTGATGACCTGATGGCCCACCTCCCCGCCTGCCGCCGCTGGGTGTGGTTCTGGTGAGCAGGACCATCGCTCACTAGAGACCATCGATAATCAGAACCACCACCTTGGACCCAAATGGCTGTTGGGAAGCTTGGCCAACTTAATGAACAGCCAGTGTGTGCTGCACCCTTTAGGTACGGGCACCGTCGTAGGGCTCGCCTGTGTGTTAGGAATCCAGTCCTTGCAGCAGCCCTGGGTGCTGTGCACTGTGCTGATCCTACTTACAGAAGAAAACCCTGGGGCTTCCAGAGTGCAGAGCTGGGGCCAAGCCCAGGGCTGGGCTCCGGGCTCCTTGCCTACCCTGAGCGTGGAATTTCCCTCAGGGCTGGAGGCAGTGTAGGCCACCTGTCCCCTCCCTGCTGAGGCTCTGAGGAGCAGGGCCTCCTCTTGGGCTGTGTCCCCTGGGGAGTCAGGGGCAGCCTGAGGGCTGGTGGGTTCCGGGGCATTGATGCCCTCTCCCTCTTAGAAGTGCGCTGATGCCTGCCCAGGAGGGATGCAGGACCAGGTCCCCAGAGCCTCTGAGGAGTGCGCAGGAATCTGAGGTCTCACTCCTGCCACTGGAAGGGCAGTTGAGGAAAGCCATCCGCAGAGAGCGACGTGACTTGTCCAGGGAGCAGGGGCTCGGGAGACCCCAGGTGCCCCAGAGGCTGGCTGTGAGTGAGAGCGCTGAGGGGCTGCTCCCACGTGAGGCTGGAGGCTTCGATGGAGAAAATTACTGATGGGGAAATGCCCTTGGCCCAGGGATGTGTCCTTCAGAAGAATATGCAGCGTGTCTTTCTCAGCTGGCGAGACATCCCTGGCGGGGGTCGGAGAGGACATGGGGGTGCGCTCAGCTCTGGATGGAGAGGTGTTCCCGAGGTTCTTTCTGACAGAGACAGATGTTCGCTCTGGAGGAGCTGAGGTCTCTGGGAGAGGCGCAGGTGCTGGAGCGGGCCACCCCGCCCCGCCGTGTCCCAGTCTCGGTTGGAGGAGGGGATGTTGGGGTGCTCGGGAGCCCACAGGGTCGTGGTGGGCTTGCATTTCCCTTGCTTTCGTCGGTGTGTCTGGCTTTTATGAGCATTTTAACATTGCGCATTCTCTGGTCGTGTAAGCTGGCTCACATGCTGTGTCTGGCTTTTCTCGTCACCTTTGTAGCCAGGACCGAGTTCAGAGGGAGCTACGGCCAAGGCAGTTGGAGCTCGTGTAACCCCAGCCTGTCGCACGCTGCCACACCTTCCTGTGTGGCTGTCCCTGTGGCCGTGTGTTTGCAGGGAGCCGTGGAGGTCCCCCTTGCTCTGCTGAGGGTTGAAATGTCAAGACCTGGGTCATTTCCAGAATTGGAATGAAAGCTCCTTTTTAGAGAAATGTCAGCAGAGCTTATTTTGCATATGGCTGCTTTTGCACATCCTTGGGTTTTAGTGAGGTGTTGTGGTGGACATGTCATATGAGCCCTGTGAGGATGGTGTTGTGTCTGTTTGCTGATGTCCCGGGGCTGGCATAGGTGCGTGGCACACGCTCAGGGGCAGTTTCTCCCCTTTTGTTTAAAGGGGTCTGCAGTGATGACTTCTGTGAAGTGCTGCCTGAGGCTCTGGGGAGAGGGAGGAGCCGTGGTCCTGGGTGATGGGCGTGGGAGCTGGGGGCTGAGGGGAGGACTGAGGAGCCTTGGGCAGGAAGGGAGGGAGCCTTAGAGCTGAACTGAGAATAGAAAGTGCGCAGTGCAGCTCTGTGTGCTTCCAGGGTCACGGAAACGCAGTGACACTGCGTCTACAGTACGACAGATGAAGCTTCCCTCGAGATGTGCCTGGAAATGATTCTGCTCCCTGGAATTTTAAAAGTCCGTTGGGCAGTTTTAATGTTAACGTTAGGGCCCTGAACTTAGGAGGAAGGTCCCGCAGAGCCAGGCTCCAGGCCCATTGCAGGCTGTTTGGATTCTTTTGTGTGTTGTCTAAACGCCTGCCTTCTTCCTTTGTGGCCGGGTCTTTGCACATCCCCGAAGGACTGCAGGACACCTGCCTGCCTGTGATGTTGGCCTGGCGCCTGCCTTCTGCCTGAGCGTTGGTGCTTTCTGCCTGACATGTGGCCCCCAGGGGCTGGCGGTGGGCTGGGCGCGGCCCCGGCGGGGTTTTAGGTGACGAGTGGCATCCATCCCCACCAGCTCACTCCGGTCACATGGGGTGGGGAGGGATTGCACAGGCAGAGGCACCAGCGTAAGCTGCAGGCAGGAGTGTGCATCGGCCCTTGATGGACGTCGCTGTCAGTGATGTCAGCCTGGCTAGAAGTCATAAAATTTGTAACCAAAGCAATCTCACCACATCCCCAGTCATTTGGAAACTAGTGACAAGGGAAAGACCAGCACTTCCCTACCCAGACCACAAGCATTTGAGTGTATTTACTTCTAGGCTTTTCCCCCCGTAGAAATCCGTTTATTTGAAATTCTGTAAGCCGTGTTTACATTGGCGAGAAGGAATCAAGGATGAACTTAAACAGCTGGCTTCCGGGCTGCCTCTGCTGCTGGCCCTCAGAGCAGCCTTTCGGCCTGCTGCATGCATGCCCGTGGCCTTCGCTCCTGTGTGGCCGTGTGGCTGGGGCTTCAGGCAACTGGGGGTGCCGAGGACCCCGCCATGTTGCCTCCCTTTAGCTTCTTTCTTTCTTGTTCAATTGCTTACTTCTCAGACTTGCTGCCACAGGGCTGTCTGCCATAGGTAGTGTTGTGGCTCTGAATTTGAAGCCAGTGGCTCCCCTCCACTCCTGCACCACAGTGCTTTGGGGAATGATTTCTCCCTGCTGCCCACTACAGCTCTCTGTGCACCGTGGATGCTGCCTCGCCCACGGAGGCTCCTGAGCTGCTGCCTGTGACCCCCGCGACGGCCCGGGTTCTGCCCTTCTCTGCGCCTCTTGGCTGTGTTGGCGGGGGCCGGGCTGTGTGTACAGCTGTGATGCAGGGTCAGGCTGCAGGACAGAGGTGGGTGCCGGCTGGTCCAGTCCCCTCTCACGGAGCACTGGCACTTCTTTTGTGCTGGTTAAATGGTGTTTCTACAGGGTTACAGTAGGCGCAGCTCTAGGCTTACAGGGTTTGGCTCTGTTTGCAGGGCGAAGGTGGGGTCAGAGTGAGGCGATGTGTAAGTGCCGGACAGCACCCTTGGTTTCCAGAACCCGGTCGCAGGGGGAGTTGGGGGTCCTGGCCCCCGCCCTGGATGGAAAGAGGGAGAGAACCCTTGCCTCGGCCCCTGGCGCTGTGGGCGGCTCCTCAAGGCCTCAGAGGCTGGGAGAGGTCCGAGCTGGGATGTCTTCCTCCTCCCTGCCCCTCCATCTCTCTCCCACTCTGCACTCCACCCGGCTCTGCGGGTCTGAACTGCACGTGATGCAGATATTTACCTTTTCACTCAGTTGGCTAGCAGTGTGTATATTAGAATATTCTAGTTATCCCAGAACACAGACTTGTATACATTACTTTTCAGCAGTAAGTGTTTACCTTTTACGTTAGGCAGATGTCCTGATGGACAGGCGTCTTGCCTGTGCTGACTGGAGCACATGCTTTCTGAGTCCGGGCTTTGTCCTGAGACCTGAGAGGGACTCAGCCTGTCCTCCGACCCACAAGCACAGCCGGAACCTGAGTTTCAGAAGAGACTTCCCTGTGATGTTGGGGTGGGCTCTGCTGGTGTCTGTTCTCTTCTGCTCTTTCCCCAAAACTCTGGTCACAACCCCCCAGATTGGTGAGAACCCACTGAGGGGCCAAGAGGTGCAGTTTGAAGCCCTGTGCCTGGGTGCCTTGGACTCCTGGGGCTCTGGGCAGCTTCGAGGGGACCTCGGAAGGTGGCCTGGGTCTGTGTGGGGTATTCTGGCTGAGGCAGCAGCAGAGCAGGGGGAGGAGGGCCTGCAGGGCATTCCCAGGCAGGGCCGCTGCACCTGAAGAGAAGCTCAAAGGACAGGCCATGCTACAGGCAGCCTGCCCATGGAGCTGTCAGGGCCAGACGCATGTCACTGTCCCCTATATGTTTCAGATCAGTCCTCTGAACATCCTGCAGCTAGCGGGATTGTTCTAATTTGCATCTCAGATTAAATTTATGTGCAGACATGGGATCAGGGAGGCACCAGGAGGCCCGGCGTCCTGCTGGTGTAGCTTCCAGCTTTGTGACTTTGCACAGCAAGCACACATCTGTCTGGGGCTGTGACATGCCTGCCCTGAGCCCAGTGGTGAGTGTGGCTGGGCGCAGGGTCCCTGCCCCCTTAGGCCACGTTTCACTGGGAAGAACAGGTCTGACCAAGGGGCCCGTGTCAGGACCACCCTCCCTAGGGGGCAGGTGGACAGTGACAGCCCTGAGGAAGGGACCCAGAGGAGGGACGGTGGAGGAGATGCAGGGTGGGCAAAGACAGGCATGACCAGGGCCTGAGAGGCCGGGACTGGGACAGTGGGCATTGGCGGCCACCTGGCACAGCTGTTTCTGTCCTGGAGAAGGTCCAGTGCCTGCCCGCAGGGTGGTTGTGTTTTCCTGACACTGGGCAGCACTCTCTGTCCTGAGTGCTCCTCTCACTCTGGTTCCAGCCCTGTTTGTTCCCAGGCAGCCATCAGGCTCCCGATTTGAGGGAGAAGCCTTGCCTTCCTGCGTTGAGGAGCTCAGTGGCTGCCACTCAGAGGCATGCTCCAAAGAGCGGCCGGCAGAACAGCTCTGACACTGAGATTTCTGGGTTATTTTAGTTGTGGGCGTGTTTGCTAAATGTCAGCAATTTGGCTTCACTCAAAATTTGTTTTGAGATTAGGCTCAATATTGAACCTGCATTGAAAGAAGAAAACCAGGATTCTAAAATTAAAACATTAGGGAAAGAATTATTTAATTCTTGGGAGAGTATTATATTCCTACAAAAGATGTTTCCACACTTTGATTCAGCATCAGTAAGAAAGAGCAGGAGCCTTCGGTGGTTTGTGTCTGGTTCGGGTCGTGTGGCCGTGGGCCTGTGCGTGGCCCAGGGAGGACCCCTGCCTCCCCCCGGAGCCTGGCCGCAGGGTGCATGGTACCTGTTTACAGTGGTTTTTGTAGAGCAAACAAAAGATTTACCAAAGCCGCTGGTCTCTGGAAGGTGGAGGACTCTGGGGCAAGGTGGAGGCCCGGGAGGAGGAGGAAGGGGCATGACGGGCACCTGGGAAAGTGTGCGGAGGGGCTGGGCCACAGGCTCTGAGAGAGCAGAGGTGAAGCCTGTCACCCAGGTTTGCAGGGGGCTGGCCTGGGGGACTGGAAGGGAGAGCTGGCGATGGGCTGGCGTCCGCAGGCAGTGGGGGAGTGGCCTGGTGTAGATGGCCTGGCGGTGGGGCCATGGCTGTGGAAGGGTCTCACAAGGCCTGCTGAGGGGCTTACACCTCTGGTTGCCATGTAGTAGTAAAGCTAACCCTGGGGCTGCCTGGGTTCAAGTCCTGCAGCCACCTCTTACTAGCTCTGTGACCTTGGGCAAGTCGCTTGTCCTCGTGCGTCAGTTTCCTCCTGTGTACAGCGGAGCAGTCACAGGGCCAGCCTGACAGGTGATTGAGAAGTAGCTCAGTGCGCCCTGGGGATGCAGTGGACTTTCAGGGTGGGCAGTGGTGCAGCCATGCCATTGGGGCAGCTGCATTAGCCGGGCCAGAGAGAGGATGAAGGAGAACCATGGGGGTAGCTGTAGGGGTGCGTGGAGGAGTGAGTGGGGCAGCTCCCGGGGTCTGGGAGCAGCTGGGGCTGTGGGTGCCCCTGAAGTGGGAGTACGTCCTAGGAAGTCAGATCACAGCTCATGTTCCCTCCTTGAGGCCCCCGAGCATCGTTGTGGAAGTAGCTCCAGTGGTGTGAGCCGTGGTGGAAGCTGTGGGGATGCTGTGGCCATGCGAGAGGGGAGCCCGGATCCAAGGAGCAGCCGTGGAGAGAGCAGGAGCATGTACCCAGCTGTAGATCTGAAGATCCAAGCCTGAGCACTCCAGGAAGAGTGGTCCCTTGTGGATGGCAGGACCCAAGCTGGCCTTGTGTCCTGTGTGCGGGCTGTTTAAACTGGGGAGCTGGACTGACAGCCCACAGGTGGGCGTTGGAGGCTCCGGGTCGCCCTGGGTCGGCTTCCAGAATTCTGTGTGGGTGTGTGCCATAGAGTCCATAGTATTCATGATTCTCTGCTCCCTAACCACTGCCTTCAAGAGGTTTTTGACTCCACTCTTGTAAAGGGCACCAGCACCTATGCACGTGGCCTTGAGTGTGTGAACAGAGAAGCGTGTCCACATTGACCAAGGATTTGCTCCATGTTCACCGTGGTCGTCTGAGGTGGGCCCTGTTTCCCGTGGGCCCTGGGTGGCTCTTAGAGGGCTTCAGAATGCCCGGCTGGCATTGTCAACCTTGCTGGCGTCTTCCAGCGCTTGTCCGTGTCTTTGTGGACTCCACTATGAACACCTTTACTGATGGGCATGAGAAGGCGATGCTGTGATGCGAGAGAAGCCGCAGCCTTGCTGGGACAGGAGGGTGGAATTGAGTGACTCTTGACAAAATTAGGGACAGGAACGAGTTTCCTGATTGTGAGCGTCAGCTTCATTTCAGGAAGCTGCTCCGGGCTTTCTTCGGGCCTGTCCCATCTGCAGTGTTGGGATCACATTTCTGCCGTTTTCCAGCCCTTCTCACTGTTGGTGGGAACGTCTGCTTCTGGAAGCAGGCGGGATTGGAGGGGGATGGGATTGCTTGGCGTGGCGCTGTCTTCTGTGCCCCACATGGTGTGCTCCGTACATTCGTGTACACCCACAGACACCACGCTTTCTCTCTCATTCGTTGTTTATTGATGCTCCTTTTATTTCCTTAAGAGTAATTTTGAAATAAGAGCATGTTTTATGAATTCAGTTATAGTTTATTTGCAGGAAAATGTTTTCTACTTTTTGCTTGGTAAGCTGGTAAGATTTGTAAAAAGTGTGTTTCGGGCATTTGGGAAATATTGACTTCCTCTTGCCCCTGTCTGGCCCTCTCACTCCATCCCCATCGCCCCAGTGTGGCCATGTCCCTTGTGACCCCAGATGCCCTCCTTGTTCCAGTCTCACCCTGCGCAGGCCCCCACCCCACCCCGGGGCCCTGTCCCCTCGCAGTGAGCTCCTCCAGGTGCTCCCACTTTCTGCCCAGAGCGTGTTCCAGGTGCCACCAGGCTGTGGGGTGGGGGGGCTTTGCAGGGTGGGCAGTGATCCAGTGTGACTGGGCTTGTGAGCAGGGCTGACTGTCGGTCTTGAGAGGATGGTCTCGCTGCTGGCCAGACAGTCATTGCTTGAAGGTCAGGTGTGAAGCTCAGGGGGTGATTGGCGGGGCTTGGGGGCTTTGGGGGGCGATGGAGCAGGTGGGAAGTGGCATTCTGTGCAGAAGCTGGTGAGAGAGGATAGCTGAGTCAGAGGATGTCAGCAGCAGCCCTGAGTCCTGCCTGGCCCGAGCGTACAGCTGTGTTTTCCCAGTGACTACGGTCGTCCCTCTGTCCGGTGGGCCGCGGTCAGTAAGTGCTGGTCTGGGCCCATCTTATATCTTGCTGAGTCCCCTCCTGCCCCTGCCTGGTGCAGTGCTAACCTGCCTGATCACAGCCACCAGCGTCTATTGCTCGAGCATGCGCAGGCAACGCACTGAGCGCCCTGTGCCCGTGAGCTCTCAGTGGGGTGGTCAAAGAGTCAGGCTCTTTGAGTCCTGCCAGACTTCCCATGATGGTCTCTTGGCCCCTTTGCTTTGCAGTCCAGAATAGATGGCCTCTCGGCCACACTGTGTGTCCTGCCCCTATAGCCCACTCACAGGGGTCTATCGAAGGCCTGGGCAGGTCGCTGATATGCGTCTGTCCTGGGTTCCTCTGTCAGCTCTCAGACGGTTACAGCCTGGCTGGAGGAGTGCCTGTGACCCCACCCCCGTGTCATGGGTGTCAGTGACCCACGCCCCTACAGGTGCAGATGGAACCAACCCTGTGTCCCCACCTCCAGCTCCCCAGCCTGGGCCTGAGCTGCCGCATGCCGTCCCCTCACCTCTCTGCTGTTCCTCCCATCTTTCAGGGGCCTTGCCTTTGACCCCCCTCCCCTGGGTGCCTATTCCAGGCCTGTCAGGAAGCTTGGGTGAGAGTACAGAAGCCCCGACTCAGAGAGGCTCCGGTGCTCATGGCATCTGCTGGCTCGCACAGTTGTTTCTGCACTAGGTCAGCTTGGGTCTCAGGCTCACTTGCCTTATGGCTACAAAGTAGCTGTGGCCTTGGAAACTGAGGCAGTTCACCATGTCGCCCAGGGTGGGATGGGGCAAGTAAAGACGGGGAGTCCGTAACCGCGCGCTCCACACTGCCTGGATGGGGTAGAGCTGGTCTCTGTGGTTGCTCCCCAACCCAGGGCACCATGCTCTGCCTTGGGGCAGCGGTTGTGCCTGCCAGCATGTGTGCACCTCTCCTGTCCTGGAACAGTCAAGGACACCTCTGTCCCTCAGCAGTTGTGTGCTGTTTTGGGCCAGGACTGTGCCTCAGGCATCCTGTTTTTTCTGGGGCATCCTATGGGTCGGCAGGGCCCAGGAGGTGTGTGGGGTGGAAGCAGGCCCTGTTTCATGGGGGCCAGGGTGCTGTCTGCCTGGTGACGTGGCGGCTGTTTGCATGTGGTGGCTCCTGCTGCACTCCTGCTTCATCGCCGCCTCCGGGCCCTGACTCCTCCTGAACCTTGTGTTGGGCGTCAGGCCATGGGGCTCGGAATCTCTTCCCAGTGCCCGCGGTTGTAGGGGGCGGTGTGGCAGCGCCGCTCTGGGCGTGGGTGGGAACTGTATCTGTAGTTGCCCAACAGGAATGCTGTGTGGATCACATAGTGGTAACCCTGGGTTGGGGGACGCAGAGGCTGGGGGTCCTCTCTTACCTAAGGGCCAGCCAAGTGCACAGTCATCTTATGCATTTTCCCACGAGTGTGCATCAGGGCGCAGCAGGGAGAGTCGGGGAGAAGAGACAGAGCCTGAGGAGCACTCAGCACCGAGCCTCGCCAGGTGAGCCTCAGCTAGTGCCAAAGCTGGTCAGAGGTGCTGATGCCCTGCCCTGCTCTCCTCCTTTACCCTTCTCCCATCCACACCACCTCCTCTGCCCGCATCACCTCCCCACCATGCCTGCACCACCGCCCCCTCCTGCACCACCTCCCCTCTGCATCATCTCCCCCCTGCCTGCACCACCTCGTCTCCACCTGTACCATTTCCCCCCGCCCCCCATTTGTACCACCACCTTCTCGTCCATGCCACCTCCTCACTTGCAGCTCTCTCAGCTCCTGCCTGCCCTGTCCTTGTCACCAGTGGGCAGTGTATTGGGGAGAGTTGCGTCCTCCTTGGGCTTGGTTGGATGTGCATTAGCTTCATGTACAGACTCATGTTGGCTCCATTCCTCTGAGCTCGTGCTGGCCCTGGGGTTTGTCAGCTGACTGCTGATGGCGGGGCCCATGGAAAATTGTCGGGTCAGGTGACTGGGTGATCCTTGGCTCCAGCTGTGAGTGGGTGGGGGCCAGAGGGACAGAGTACATGAAAGCAGGCACTTGTGGAGCACTGGCTCCCTTGTGGGAGGGGGTGGGGACAGGGAGAGGGTGTGGAGGGACCATGGGGTGGAGGGGGCCAAGGGGTGGGCGCCGCCCTTGACCTCAGGAGGTCAGCTGCAGTTGGAGGATCTGTCTTCTCCTCCAAGCCTGCTAGAGGGCAGTGAGGGGTCATCTGCCGCATAGCGCCCAGGGGATAGGGGCTCTGAGCACCCAGAGCTGAGCTGAGGGTTAAAGGGCCAGTGCTTGCAGTGTGCCTGAGAGGTGGGGAGCGTGAGTTCATTCTCGGGTTTGGGGCTGTCTATGTCTCCCGCTGCTCACCAGCAGACCCTTTGAAGCAAATGACCCTCCTCCACTGAGGCCTGATTGCAGCCTGTCGTGCCCATCTGGAAAGCACGGGGCTTTGGAGGTGTGGCTCAGCCTTGCCCGAAGCTGGGGGGCCTCACGCATCCCCAGTGCTCCAGCCCTGTCTCTCTCCTGTGGCATGGGGCCCAGTGAGGCGTGGGGTGGGGATGTAACGCCAGCACTGCTCAGGGCATGGCTCCTTACGGTTGTCAGTGAGGAGGAAAGGAGGGCTGGAAAGACTTCGCATGTGTTTATTTTGCAGGGGTCCTATTTTTAGACTTAAGTTATTCTGGTCTCGAATTTTAAGGTTTTTAAAACTCTCCTGAGACACTTAGACTTAGCAGGTCTGATTGTTGGAGAAAGGATGTTGGGGGCTTCACTGCTTCACGACCCTGACGGCCTCTCTGGCCGCTCACCCTGGTCTCCCTGCTCGGCCTGCAGCTGTCCGGCCCCGTGCAGAGGGTCCCCTGCCTGGAAAGACCCCACGCCGTGGCTGTGCTCTCCTGCTGGGGGCCTTGGCGGTGGTTCCTGGGCTGGGCCGGGGCAGCTCTCCTTGCATGACCTGCCCGTAGGTTCCAGCGGCTGTCTCCCTGTTTGGAGAGTAAAATTCTGTGACAACTTGCCGTGGATTTTGTTTGAGAAGAAGAAAAGCAAACTATTGTCTTTGGAGCTGTCTGGTGGAAAAAGTCATAGAAAGGACCTCAGAGCCCATCAGCCTCAGCCTTTATTTTTTATTTTTAAACTCTTTTCCAGTATTTTATTATAAAAGTTCCGACATACAATAAAGTTGAAGGAATTTTATTGTTAACCTTTGTGCTTCAGCCGCCTGGGTTCTGTCGGTCGCGTCCACTGCCTGTTTGGTCAGACACTTACCCAGCTGTTGGCCCAGCAAGCCTTCTTGTCGTTCGTGCATTTCAAGTTGCAGACATCAGTATGTGTCCCCTGAGTACTTCAGCATGAGTGTCACTAGCTAGGGTTTGTTTGCTTAGTTTCCCTTTTGATACAAAATTTACATGCAGTGGATTGTGCAAATTTAAGTATAATTTGCCGAGTTTTGACAAGTGCTTATTTTTAACCCACACTGTTATCAGATATAGAGCATGCCGTTGTCCCAGAGGCCCAGCGCCCTTTCCCGCTCAGCCCCACCCCCTTGGGAGCCAGGCTCCAGTGTCCCCTCCCAGGTCGGTTTTGCCATCCAAGGATGTCCCGTCGGTGGGTCCCACGTGTGCTCGCTGCTCTGTGGGCAGGTGTTTGAGTCTGGCTGTGTGGCTTGTGTGCGATCCCATTCCTTTTGTTGCTGAGTGGCTCCTCCGGACTCCTCTGCGTGCATTGCTTGCTGCCCCGTGGTGTGTCTGGGGCTCCCCCGTTGATGCACACCTGGGCTGTATCACATTTTGGCTATTATGAGCAAAGACATTGTGAACATTTTTGTACACATCTTTTTGCAAGCATGTGTTTTCCTTTCTTATAGATAATTCTGCCTGGGAGTGGACTTGGTGTGTCATGGGGTAGGTGTGTGTTCAGTTTCATCAGAACTGCCAGGACTTCTCCACAGTGACTTGCTGTCTCACATCCCACTAGCAGCGTATGGCAGTTTTGGTTCATCTTGCCAGTATTTGAGGTTTTGGTCCCTGTAACTTGAGCTGTCCTGGTGGGTGTGCAGTGGTGTCACACTGGTTTTAATCTGCATCCCTGTGGTGGCTGGTGATGTTGAGCCTCTTTTCAGGTGCTCGTGGGCCATTTGTGTACGGATATTTCTTTTGTAAAGTGTCTGTTCTTATCTTTTGCCCATTTTGCATTGAGTTGTTTGTTTTATTATTGAGTTGTGGGAGCTCTTTCTGTATCCTGACTCCGGTCCTTTGTCAGATGCATCTTCTGCGCTGTTTTCTCCCGGACTGTGGCTTGCCTTTTCATTTCCTCAGTGATGATTTCAGTGACCAGAAGTTTTCAGTTAGGGTTCTTCATGATTATTGCTTTCTGCGCCCTGCAGAGTCTGCCTACCCCCAAGTGGCACAGACATTCTTCTCTTTGTTTCTGTAGGAGCTTTATGGTTTTACCATTTACATTTAGGTTGTTGATTTGTTTCTGATTAATTTTGTCTGTGATGAGAGGTAGTGTTGAGGTGTACTTTTTCCATTTGTGATCAAATTTGTTTTCCTCCATTGTTAAAATCACAGTATCAGTGTGTGTCTCTTTCTGGACTCTCTTCTGTTCCATTGATCTGTTCAATGAATTTTATTTTAGGACCACCTGTATTGATTGCTGTCACTTTATATTAAGACGACATCAGTGTATGTCCTCTAACTTCTTCTAAAGGTTGCTTTGAATGTTCTGGGCCTGCTGCACTTCCACGTGTATTTTAGAGGCAACTTGTCAGTTTCCTCAGAAAGCCTGCTGAGATCATGGCCAGTGTCGCACTGAGTCTCTAGATCTGTGTGGGGAGGACTGACGTCCTAACCATTCTGAGTCTCTGCTTGTGAAGGTGGCATGTCACTCCGTTTATTTCGGTCTTCAGTTTCTCTCTGCAATGTTTTGTAGTTGTCAGCGTAGGGGTCTTGTATGTCTTTTGTTAAATGTATTCTTACGTAATTTATGTTTTTTGGATGCTATCGTAAATGGTAATTTTAAACATTTCCTTTTCCAGTTGTTTGCTGTTGTCATATAGACATGCAGATGAGTTTTTGTATATTAATCTTGTGTCCCGTGACCTTGCTAAGTGGTAGCTTTTTAGAGTCCTTGGAGCTGTGTATGTCAGCAGTCAGATTCTGCAAACAGCCGGTCGTACATCTTTCTCTCCGGTCTTGGTGCCCTCTTCTTTCCTTCTCTGCCTTCCTGCACTGGCTGGGGCCTTCTGCTCGACGGGAGTCAGGGCCTCGTCCTGCTCTCCTCTTAGGGCCGGTGCATAGTTGGTCACCAGTACGGGTGGTGGCAGCTGAAGGTGGTTTTTTTTTTCTTCTTTTTTTCAGATGTGCTTTATGAAACTGAGGAAGTTTCCTATTTTGTTTTGAATTTTTTTGTTTTTTTTACCGTGCAGGAACATAGAATGCTGTCAAATGCATGTTCTGCATCTACTGAAATGGTCCTATGTTTTTTCTCCTTTAGTCTGTAAATTCGGTGAATTTCTTGGTTGTGTGTGTTCTGTTTCTTTGTGTTTCTGCATGAGAGAGATTGGTCTGCAGTTTTCTTCCTTTCCACATCTTTGAATGTCTTTGTCAGGGTTTGGTGTTAGGGTTGTGCTGGTTTCATGGGACAAATCAGAAAGTATTCTTCTTCTGTATTTTGAAAGAGTCATGTAAGGTTGGTGCTGTTTCTTCCTTAAGTGATTAGTGGAATTCACTGGTAAAACCATCTGTGTCTTGTGGGAAAGTATTTGATACAAATCCAATTTCTTTAATAGAGTAAAAGTTTTCTGTTTCATTGTGTGTCATTTTATTTTTTAAGCAATTTGCTCATTTGATCTGAATTGTCAAATTTGTCAGTAGAGTCATGTGCTGCATGATGACTTTTCCATCAACAACGGACCGTATATGCGATGGTGGTCTCATAAGATTAGTACCACGTGGCCTAGTGTGTAGCAGGCTACACCATCCAGGTCTGTGTAAGTGCACTCTGATGTTTGCACAATGACATGTTTCTCAGAACACATCTGGTCATGAAGTGATGCGTGGCTAAGTTCATACATCCTTTTTTATTCTTTTAACGTCTGTATTGATAACCTCCTTTGATTCTGATATTGGTCACTTGTGTCCGTTTTTTCTTGATCATTCTGCCTTGGGGTTTATCAATTTTACTAACCTGTTTAAGAGCTAGCTTTTGGTTTTATTAATTCTTTCTTGTCTGCCGTCCACACTCAAGCATGTTCAGAGAGTGTTCAGGGGCCGGCCGGCAGGCTCTGTGGTGCCAGTGTGCTGAGAGCCCAGGATGGGGTGTTTTTCCTCGCTGGTGTGGAAACTGCCTCACTTCACCCTTTATTCTGTCTTATTCTGCATCTGGTGCTTAGAATGCAGCTGGATAAGTCTCTGCTGAGAAACAGGGCCTCCTCTTTGGTCTTGGCCCTGAGGGCTGGCCTGTACATAAAGTGCCTGAAAGGTGGATGATTTCACTTTTTATAGGCTGTGTTATTTCAAAGTTAAACTTATATTGTTTCGTAGAGTTGGATCCCATCTGATGGTAAGTTGTCATTTTACATGTATTATGTTCTGGACACTCTTTAGGGCAACATGTTTATTTTTTATAAAATTCCTCAAGCAGCTGTTGCCCGTGGGTTAAGGTTCTGGGAGAATACATCTTTGTGAGAAGTTTTGGCACAATTTGTAGAGACTTAGCTGGCTTTATCTTTTTATTTAATTAAAGAGGAGGATATTTCTGAATTATCTTCCTGGGAAGACCTCCCTTGCTCTCTTTTATTTCCATTTTCTTTCCAGTTCTCTTGCTCTGCCAGGCTCAGCGAGAGGAGCACCGACCGTCCAAAGAGGAGAGCTGGGCCTCGGGGCGTGCGGCTGGGCCGGCCCTTCTGGCTCCTTGAGCGCCGCCTGAGCCGCCCCTCGCTCTGCACTGCCTGCTGGCCGCGCCGTTTGTGCCTGTCCTTTGGTGGAAGGCCCATCCTTACTTCCTTTGGCGGGACTATTTTTAGCCTCGGGGTATTTATGACTGCACGGACAAGATTTCCCTTCTCATGAAAGGAAGCGGGTTTCTGCAGGGATAAGCGTGTGGCGCGGGGCAGGATTTCCTGAGGAATCAGGCAGCAGGGCGCGGTGCTCACCTCGAGGGCGTGTCCCCGGGAGGCCTCACCGGCTGGTCCAGAGGGCTAGGGAGCCCAAGGAGCCCATTTGTTTTGAATGACTCGTATTTGAAACTTTTAGGAAGTATTTCAGAAAAATGAGTGGATGTGCTGTATACGTTGTCCTCGGTTGTTCCTGTTTCCTTGGAATACAGGTGTGGCCTCCCCCAGCCATCCAGTGAACTCTCGAAGAGCCTGGGGATGCTGCCCCAGGCCTCGGGGTTTGGGCCTTTGAATCCACGTCTGCCCTGCTCCCAGGCTCCAGCCGAGTCACTTGGAGCCAGTAGTCCTTGTCCTGACGGTAGGGGCTGGTGGTGTGATGGACAGCACCATGGCTCCACACACACCAAGTGAGCAGGCGGCTTCCTTCTGGCCCTGCAGGGGCCCTGGCAAAGGGGTCACGGGGGGGTGGGGGGGGGCGGGCGTCAGAATGGGGGCTCTTGTTCCCCAACCCTGAGACCCCAGGAGGAAATGATGCCCGTGGGTGGGCAGCTGCAGGAGGTGGTCCTGCTTGCGTGGGCTCTCCACTCCGCCCTTCCCGCCCTCGAAGGGCTGCTGTCCCTCTCCCTGCCCGCCGGGAGCCCTGCACGGGGCTTTGGCAGGGGTGGAGGTCCCAGGTGAGGCCCTGCGTTCCACATCCGTCCCCAGGACCCGGGTGCTCTCTGTGTCCAGTGTCCTCTTTCCCTGGAGTGGACTCACAGCCCGGGCTGCTGGCTTTGTAGGGAAGTCCTCCTTCCAGACCTTTCTACAGGTTTTAACCGCACACCATAGTCAGTGTGCCTGTGTTTGAGCACCTGCTGTGTCCCCTGCTCACAGAGACCCAGGCGGTAAAGTGGTGAGTGAGCAAACGTGCTCAGGCAAGAGAGAGAGAGAGAGAAGGAAAGAGAGACACGAGCCAGAGGGGGGCCCTTTCTTCACAAATGGTCCTCTCACGGCCATGAGAAGATGGCCCAGAGATGGCTGTGGTGGTGCTCTCCCCTGGCCTCCCCTTGCCTCCCTGTGCAGACTGGGCACGTGGGCAGTGTTTGGGGGTAGAGGGTGGCACTCCCCGACCCGTCCCACATCTGGGCGCCCTGCAGCCACTGCCGAGGGCCAGCACGAGGGAAGTCAGGGGGACATGGGGACACATGCACTGCCAAAGCAGTTCTCACAGGTGTCCCTCAGAGCCCGCGTGCCACATTGCATGGATCTAAGAAGTACATGTTTACGCTATTTCATGGATCCCAACAAGTATATTTTTACCGTATTATGGATTCTAAGAAGTACATTTTTCTTACTTTTAGTATCTCTGAATTGAGAAGAGCTTTCAAAGTCCAAAAACTCCCGAGGGGGCTGACACAAGTGGTGCTTGGTTTTGGTGAAATGTGGGTGTCATCGCTGGTGGAGGCGTGCCGTGGGTGAGGGACACCCAGAGCTGGTTGCTTCTCGTGTGGTCTCAATCTGTCCTGCAGGACGAGGGCGTGTCACCTCTGTCCCTGACAGACCCTGGGCTGGAGGGGCCGGCGCCTTTCCTGGAACCCTGAGGGGAGAGTTGGGGTTCGGATCCAGCCCTTCTGGGAGCCTCCGTCTGAAGTTTACCTCTGCTGCTCTCCGAGCTGAGTTCCTTCTCCGTGAAACAGGGCCCCGGCCCGCCTGGCTGTGGAGACAGACGGGGCAGCAGCCTGGGCTCAGCTGAGCTCACTGGTGCACTTGGGGGCTGCGATGGGGGGTGCTGCAGGAGCTGGCGTGCCGATGCGGCAGTGGGGAACCTGGGGCACACGGGCAGCATGTGGGGCCGGTTCAGCAGCAGGCAGAGGTCTGCTCCAGGGGACAGTGGGAGGGTTGGTCACTCCAACTGTGGACCACTGTGGGCAAGATGAGCCACCAGGACCAGTTTGGTCCTCCACGCTGTCACTCCAAGGCAACCACTAAGGAGTCAGAAGTGGGGGCGATTCCTGGAGCTTGGAGAGAGAGGTGGATGGAGGGGCATTCAGTGAGAACTGAGGCCTCTGCGAGGACCATGGGCCGCACACCCTGGCCGCATCTTGTGTTCTGCTCACATCCTGCCAGGACGTCCCTGGGCCCCAGGCAGCTGGGGGCTGACAAATGTCTGCTGCACAGGCCCACCCCCTGGGGTGCAGAGCAGGCTGCTGAGGAGCACAGGGGCACTCATTAGAAAGTGAGTTGCGAACATCACGACACTGGTAGAGATGTCCGAGACACCCCTGCAAAGAGGGACGCTGTCCCCTCTGAGCACTCACTCGGGCCATTTATCCCGGTACAGAGGTGTCTACACCATTTATCCTGGGGCAGAGGTGTCCACATACGGTGGGAAGTCACTCTCCCCACTCACCTCTAACAGCCTCCTGCCGTTTCTTTCTTTTTTCTAGCGTGTGCTCAGGGGTCACATGCTGATCTCGATAGTTCTTTAGTCCGACACTGACGTTGCCGAGTCTAGAGCACTTGTCCTGTGGAGTGTCCCACTGTTTGGATCTCTGGTCGTTTCTTCTCTTCCTTTCAGGTTAGGCACGTTGGGCAAGAACACCAAAGTGGGTGTGCCCCTCCCCTGCAGGTGGCCCGGCTGCCCACCTCCTTTCCGGGAAAAAGGTGAACATCTTGTCATCCACATAAGGTCATGTAGACATCTTTTTTGTGACTCCTTCATTTGGTTCTTTTGTACATTTTTCTATAGGATATTTTGTCGGTTTTCCTTGAATTTCAAGAGTTCTTCAAATATTAGGAAGATTAGCGCTTTATTCGTGATTTATATTACAGATATTTTCCATCACTTTGACATTTGTCTTTTGATTTCGCTATGGTTTTTGCCGTGCAAAGGTTTTTTTTTAAATTGTTGTTTAACGTGTCATTCTTTTTAAAAGTTGTGTTTGGATTTTGAATCACAGTTTATTTTTCCATATGAACTTTAGAATCAGCTTATCTCGTTCAGCTGGGCGGGGGCCGGTCGCTCGGTGGTGCCTGTGTGGCCTGGTGTTAGTGGATGGTGTTAACTCTGCACCGACTTGGAGAGAACTCCTGGTTTTACGGTGCTGAGTCACCCTCCCTGAGAACGGGAGAGGAGTTCCCATTGACTCAAGTCTATTTTTTGTCTCTGCCAGGAATGTCTCAACGTTTTTGTCTTATAAAATTTTCACATTTTAAAATTTATTCCTAACTTTTATCTTTTCTTATGTGCCTTTGTAACTGGGGTTTTCTTTTCGAACATATCTTCTGACGGGTTATTGTTTGTGTTTATGATGGCTGTCGATTTTTACATCTTCACTCTATATCCTGCTCTTTGTCCTGGATTCTTGTCTTGTTTGGCTTGGTCTCCTCAGTGACCCCTGGTCTCAGATGTGCTGTCAGGCCGTCTGAGACACGGTTGTTCACCCCTTTGTCTCTGAGCGTTAGGCCTCTGATTGTTTTCTCGTTTTGATCTCACTCCTCATATCTTTGGTAGAAGATTTAATAGTCGTGGACGTGGTGGGCTCTTTGCCTTGTTCCTCACTGTAGTGGGAGTGGCTGGTGTTTCCCCATGAGAAAGGGACTGGCTGTGAGACGAGGCAGAGATGTGTGTGTGGTGTGTCCTAGAAAAATAGATATTCCTAGGACATATATTCTGTGACATTCACAGTTGTTGCTATTAAACAAGAAATAATTTAAAAAAGCAAACATTTCACTCAAAAAGCTAAGATACAGAACTATGCCATAAAGGGAAGGAATGTAGGAAGGATAAATATGAACTTAAATATTACTGAATAAAAAAAAGAAAAACCTAGAAAAACAGTAAATAGGAAGTGTTTGTTTGAATACTTAAATGAAATAAGTATTTGATAAGGCTAATTATTTGAGGGAGGGGTGGGGAGGGGCAGAGGGAGACGGGGAGGGATGACAGATGGACACTTGGCGTGCCCACACTGTAGCACTTGGGGACAAGGACTGGGCATATAGTTCCACAGCCTGTTGTGGGACAGTGGGCTAACTGTTAGGGCTGAATTTTAAATCTGATCCTTACCGTAGATCTCATACCTGTAGTAAAATCTGTAAAATCGGAATGTGGCAAAAATGTTCAAAATAATATTTATTTTATTACGTGCAGACATACATATTTCATATTTATAGTGTTAAGGACATGTATTAGTTTTCTGTGCTGTGTAGTAAATTGCCACAAACTTGGTGGTTTAAAGCGGGCACCATTTATGGTCTCGTGTTTCTGTGGGTGGTGCCCTGCACAGCTCGGCCGTGTCCTCTGCTCGGGGTCTCCCGGCTGTGCTCTCATCTGGAGACCGACTGGGGAAGGCCTGCCTGGAGCTCCCGCGGGTCCTGACAGGAGTCACTTCCTGGAGGCCGTGGAATCCCAGGCAGCTTGCTTCTCCAGGGCCGGCTTCCAGCCTCTGACCTTTAGCTGCTTTTCAGATGGCTCACCTGAGGGCTGATAAGGTCAGCCCTACCCAGGATAATGTCCTTTTTGATTAACTTAAGATCAGCTAGTTTTGGAATTGAACTACGTCTGCAAAATTCCTCACCTTTGCCATAGAATGTTACCTAATTGCGAGAGTGACGTCTTATCATACTCACAGGTCCCACCCACTCAAGGGGGAGGATTATATAGGAATGAACACCAGGGCGGGTCACTGAAGGCCTGGATTCTGCCGTCCACAGGAAGTACAAGTCGTTCCTGCTTCATTAAAATTTATCGCAAATGGTTGCTGACTGTTACTGAAGGACTTTTCAGTTAATTTTTTTTACGTTCATTGATTTCTTCTCCATTATTCTTCCTTCTTTATGTAAATCCAAACTTTTGACCTATATTATTTTCCTTCTCCCTGAAGAAAATTTTAAAACATTACTTTTTAGTGCAGGTCTACTGGTCATCAATTTCCTCAGTGTTGTTTGTCTGAGAAAGTCTTTATTTCTCCTTCGCTTTTGAAAGATAATTTTGCTGGACACACAATTCTAGATTGGTGGGTTTTTTTTTCTTTTATCACTTGAAACATTTCACTCTGTTCTCTTCTTGCTTGCATGGTTTCTTTGAAGAAGTTCGCTGTAATGCTTGTCTTTGTTCCCCTGTAGATGGGGTATATATTTTTTCTTCTTTCAAGATGTTCCCTTTGTCTTTGGTTTTCTGCCATTTGAATATTAAATGATTTGGTGTAGACTTTTAGGTATTTATCCTGCTTGGTGTTCTCTGAGCTTCCTGTATCTGTGGTTTGGTGTTTGTCATTAATTTTGAAAAAATTCTCAGCCTTCAGATATTTCTTCTGCTCTCTTCTCTCTTTATTCTTCTGGAATTCCTTACATGTATATCTTTTGAAAGTCTCTCACAATTCTTGGATTCTGTTTTTTTTTCAGTTATTTTTTCTCTTTGCATTTCAGTTTTGGAAGTTTGTATTGACATGTCTTCAAGCTCACTGGTTGTGTCCTTGGCTCTGTCCAGTCTGTTAATGAGCCTCTCAGAGGCATTCTGCCTACTGTTGGCTGTAGCTGTGGTGTCAGAGACTTCCTCTAGTGTCCTTGTTTTTGTCTCCCCTGTTGTCTTTGGGGTTCCCTAAGGACTCCTTCTCCTCAGAGATAGTCTGTGTCTTGCCCCTCTTTTGGCTGGAATCCACTGTCATTACTCTGGAGCCCTGTTGGTGTGGGCGAAAGTGACTACTCTCCCATCCTATGATTCAGTCTCCGGCTGTTAGTGGGCCTGTGTCTCTGGCCTGTGGCCTGTGCACATGTTTCTTATCTTCCCCTTCCCCCATCCCTTAGGTAGGATAGGAATGTTAGTAGGGGAAAGGCCCTTCCCACAGGTGGGCTAAGGCTCTGGTAAAGGCTTCCTATGCAGAGTAGGCTTTTTCTTTTTGTGAGGAAGATTGGCCCTGAGCTAACATCTGTGCCAGTCTTCCTCTGTTTTCTGTGGGATGCCAGCACAGCGTGGCTTGATGAGTGGCGCTAGGTCTGCACCTGGGATCCGAACCTGTGAACCACGGGCCACTGAAGCGGAGTGTGTGAACTTAACCACTATGCTGCCAGGCCAGCCCTCAGAATAGGCTTTTGTTGTGGAGAACGCTGTGGGTGTATTTCAGTGGTTACTCTTCCCCTCCTGCTGCCAGAGCCAGGAGGGGATTTTGCTGTGGGTGCCCAGAAGTCAAACCTAGAAGAATGTGGAGCTCTCCTTAAGGTTGTGGTCCCCAGCAGTTTCTCACTTTCACACGTTTGCACTCAGCTTCCAGCACTTCATCAGAGTTACCATTTACATCTTCCTACTAGGTTATGGCTCCAGCAGCTTCTCTTCCCACTGAGCAGGTCTTGGCTGGGACTCTGTGTATATGTCTGTCTCTCCAGGTTTCAGGGTGGTGGTTTGCTAGCCGTTCTCTGATGGGTGCAAGAAAAGTCCTTGTAAGGACCGGGCTGAGAACTTGCAAGCTCTTTGTGTGTTGGAGCTGTAACTGGAAGTCTCTGTCTTTTGATTTTCTTAGCCTTGTTAGTATGGTGAGTTGTATTAGTGGCTTTCCTGATATTGAACCATCCATGTGTTTGTGGAATAGCCCACTTGGTTACAGTGTGCGAGTTTTTACCACACTGCTGCCTTCTTTAATCTGGATGTCTGCATTGACAGCTGTCATGAGATGGTGTGAAGTTTTCCCTTTTGTGTTTGCTGTCTGTATCATGTTTATATATCAATATTTTGTTTGTTTCACAATAGAGACTTTGAAGTTTCCCCTCTTTTACTGTGGCCTAGAGCTGTGCTATCCAATAATGTAGTCACTAACTACGTGTGACTGTTTAAACAATTAAAATTAAATAAAATTAAAAATTCAGTCATTTAGTCACACTAGCCACATTTCAAGTGCAAATTTGGCTAGTACAAATAGAGAACATTTCTGTCATCATAGCAAGTTCTGCTGGGCAGTGCTGATCTAGAATCAGAGAACTTCCCGTGTTGCTGGAGGCATCATGCAGTCTGCACTCTCCAGTCCAGTGGCCTCTAGCACAGGCGGTTTTTGAGCAGATGTGTACGTGAGGTGTGCTTGTGGTGTGGTGTGTGGTTCGGGGGTGTGTGTTGTGTGGCATGTTTCAGTTGTTGGTCTTTTTCTGGCGTTTTCATAGCAGCTTTTTATGCAGTAGGCAAATAGCCCAATAGCTTTCATATAAATTGCAAATGGTTCTCCCTGTTTGTCTTTCGCGTTTTATTGTTGCTTATAGTAACTAGTGGTTATGTAAAATCTGGCTAAAGTGTTCTGAAAGCTTTCCTTGTTTTTCTCTTCCTCAAGCTTTTAAAATTGAGTTAAAAATATGAAAGTAATGCAGAGTAATTATAAGCATATGAAAAGTGAAGAAAGTGAAAGAAAAAGAAATAACATTGCCTCAGATAAACCACGCTAAAATTTTGGTGTTTTTCCCTCAGTCTTTTTTCCTAACTTGTTCACGAGGCTGTTGAGAGGGTTCAAGGTGGCTAGCCGCCAGGGAGTGCCTGTGACAGTGTGCTGGGGTCCGGGCTTCAGTCCTCGCGGCCCTGCGGGGCCCGTCCTGCCTTAGGGAGGCGTGGGGCAGCTCTCCTCTGCAGACGGCTGTGCTGTCTGCTCCTTGGTGGTGGGCCCTGTGTGTGGGCCTGATTTATCCTGTGCTCCGTCCGTCTCTGTTGAGGTATAAACCGCTTCTGTGTTAACCTGTGCTCCTCATGGATGTTTTTTTTGGTGGAATATACCTAACATGATACTTATCATTGTAAGCATTTGTAAATGTACGTTTACAGTGTTGTATGACATCACCGCCATCTATACCCGGAACTTCTTTATAGTCTCACACATTTGTTTTTGCTGTCTGCCTCTTACTTCTTCAGTGGACGTGCTGCGTACCTTTCCTCATCAGTGAGCCTTGTCTAATCCTCTTCTGGAGCATTCTAATTATAATTCTCTTATAAATGGCGTTATTACAAACTTCTTGTGTACAGAGCCTTCTTGCTATTTAGAATTACTTTTTTTTAGGGTTGACTTCCAGAAATAGAATTCCACATTTGGAAGGAATGAGTATTTTTAACATTTTCCCAGCCGTTTTTTTAATAAAATAGGAGTAAAGTACAGTAACGTACCTAGAAGAAGCGCACAGATGAGCTGAGGCCGCCATGTGGCTGCATTGCTTAAGTGCTGGCTACTTTAGATTTGCTTTCCTTTTTTTTATTGTGGTGAAATATACATAATATGAAAGTTACCATTTTAACCAAGTGTACAATTCCGTGGCATCAGGCACACTCACAGTGTTGCACAGTCGTCACACCATCCGTCTCCAGAACTGTTTCGTGTTTTCAACGGAAACTCTGTCCGCATTCAGCACTAACTCCGCGTTGTCCCCCCAGTCCCTGGGCCCATCTCCTTTCTGTCTCGGTGAATCTGACCCTCCAGGGACCTCGGGTGAGTAGAGTCACACAGTATTTGTCCTTTTGCGACTGGCTTACTTAGCATGTCGTTAAGGTTCATCCGTGTCATGGCATGTGTCAGAATTTCCTTCCGTTTTAAGGCTGAATAATATTCCATTGTTAATGTAGCGTATTTTGTTTATTCGTTCATCCGCCAGTGGACACTTAGGTTGTTTCCACCTTCTGGCTGATTGTGAATAATGACGCTGCCATGAACGTTGGTGTGCAAATAGCTGTTTGAGTTTCTGCTTTCAGTTCCTCTGGATGTGCGCCCAGAAGTGGAATTGCTGGATCATATGGTAGTTCTATTTTTAACTTTTGAGCACCTGCCATACTGTTTTCCACAACGGCTGCACCATTTTACATTCCCACCAGCAGTGCACTGCACAGGGTTCCAATTCCTCCACATCCTCTCCGATGCTTGTTATTTTCTCTGGTGTTTTCTTTTATAATAGATGTGGCGTGGTATCTCATGGTGGTTTTGATTTGCGTTTCCTTAATGACTAGAGATGGTGAGCATGTCTCCGTGTGCTTGTTGGCCATTTTTGTACCTTCCTTGGAGAAATGTCTGTTCAAGTCCTTTGCCTATTTTTGAATAGTGTTGGCTCTTGTTATTGAGTCATAGGAGTGTGTTTAATACGTTCTGGATATTAACTTCTTCTCAGATGTATGATTTGCCAGTATTTTCTTACATTCTGAGAGTTGTCTTTTCACTGTATTGGTAGTGTTTTTTTTTTTTTTTGGGTGAGGAAGATTGGTCCTGAGCTAACATCTGTTGCCAGTCTTCCTTTTTTTGCTTGAGGAAGATTGTCCCTTAGCTAACATCTGTCCCAGTCTTCTATTTTGTATATGGGATGCCACCACAGCCTGGCTTAATGAGTGGTGTGTTGGTCCACGCCTAGGATCTGAACCCATGAACCCTGGGCTGCTGAAGCAGAGTGCACAGACTTAACCCCTATGCCACTGGGCCGGCCCCAGTAGTGTCTTTTGATGCACAAACGTTTTCGATTTTGATGTAGCCCAGTTTATCTTTTCTTTTGTTCCCTGTGCTTTTGGTGTCATATCCAAGGAGTCATTGCCAAATCCAGTGTCATGAAGCTCTCTCCCTGTGTTTTCTTCTAAGAGTTGTATAGATTTAGGTCTTATGTTTAGGTCTTTGTTGCATGTCGAGTTAATTTTTGTATTTGGTTCTAAGTAAGGGTCCAACTTCATTCATTTGCATGTGGATTTTTAGTTTTCCCAACATTTGCTGAAATGATTGTCTTTTCCCAATTAAATGGTCTTGGCACCCTTGTCAAAAATCATTTGACCATGTATGTGATAGTTTATTTCTGGACTGTCTGTTCTGTTCCATCGGTCTGTGTGTCTGTGCCAATGCCACCCTGTTTTGATTATTGTAAGTTTGTAGTAAGTTTTGAAATCAGCAAGTATGAGACCTCCAATTTGTTCCTTTTCAAGATTGTTTTGGCGGTTCGCATGCCTTGGGAATCCATGCAAATTTTAGGATGGGTTTTTCTGTTTCTGCAAAAACAGTAGTTGGGATTTGGTAGGGATTTTGTGGAATCTGTAGATTGCTTTGGGTAGTGTTGACATCTAAACAATGTTGAGTCTTCCAATCCGTGAACAGGGGATGTCTTTCTGTTTTTTGATTTAATTTCTTTCAGCAGTGTTTTGTAGTCTTCAGAGTACAAGTTTTTTGCCTCCTTGCTTATTTTTATTCCTAAATATTTTCTTCTTTTTGATGCTGTTGTAAATGAAATTGTCTTCATTTTCTCTTTAGCTTTTTCTTTGTTAGTGTATAGAAACGCCACTGACTTTTGTCTGTTGATTTTAGGTCCTACCGCTTTGCCGAATTCATTTATTCTAAGAGTTTTTTGTGTGGAATCTTTAGGGTTTTCTACATGTAAGATCATGTCATCTGTGAATAGAGACAGTTTTACTCTTTCCTTTCCAATCTGGATGTCTTTTCTTTCTTTTCCTTCCCTAATTGCTCCGCTATAACTCCCGGGACCGTGTTGAGCAGGTGTCGTCAGAGCGGCACCCTTGACTGTTCGTGTTCTTGGAGGACCGGCTTTCAGCTTTCCACCACTGACAATGGTGCCGGCTCTGGGCAGTTTCGATTTTGAGTGTCGACGTCTACAGGCATTTTCTCCTTGGGTTCCTTTCTTTGCTTTTCGATCTAGAAAGGCCTTCTTTCTTCCATGAGGACAGCTATTTGCTTATATTTTCTAATGATTTTTTTGTGGTTTCAAGTTTTTGTGTTTGTCTTCTGAAGTCATCTAGAGTTTATTTTGTTTGCAAAATAAAGGATCTAATATAGCATTTTAAAAATACTTAGTTGGTTGTTCTGGTACTCCTTGTCGATTAGCACCTTTGCCCACAGCAGTATGAGATGTCTCCGTATCTTCTGCTGACGGCGTCACGTCCTGGGACTGAAGGGGTGCCGCATGTCTTCCGGGGGAGTCTGTGCGTCGTGCCTCTGGCACCCTGGCCTTCTCTGCTTTGGATGCTCTCTGTTAGGGGCGTGAGACACACCTGCCAAAAAGCGAGTCTCAATTCCTTCATGCTTTCTACTGAAATGGAATTATTTGGTGAAGGTCTTTTTTCCCTTAAAGAATAGGCCTTATAGAAAAGTACGAGTCACCCCAGTGCCACTGGAAGGGGTCGCTGTCCACGTGGCACTGTCCTCCCAGAGGCCGTCCACGCAGGGGGGCCTCCGGTGAGGAGGGCGGCCGAGCCACAAAGGGGTTGCCCAGTGTCTGCCCTCCTACATCACATGGGCAGATTTAATTCTGTGGGAATTTTCAGCAGAAAAAATACTGAATTGAAACTGAAGGAACTTCTGGACTGGAGAAAAATGTTTTATTGGTACAAAAAAATAAGATATCTGTAAATTTTCTCTAAGGATACGGAAACTTTTTAAAAACTTAAAGAATTTGGAGCTTACAGGTGCATTCTGAATTTAGAGCGTGCCTGTGAGCTCCTGCGTCCGCAGCCGTCGCTGCTCCCATGCAGTCCCCCGGCCACCTCCTGGTCCTGTCGCCCTCGTTGTTTGCACGCTGTCCAGGTCCTCACGTTCACGCTCCGTTTGGCCAGTCTGCCTCGCTGTCCAGTCCCGCGTCCGTGTGTACATGGCACAGTGCTGCTCCCGTGCTCCCGCGGACCCTGGCTCTGGGTGCCGGTCATCGCGTGGAGCTCTGCCAGTGCCCTCCCAGTTCTTGGTTCCCTTCTCTGCACTGACGGGCTTGTTGCTGCCCATCTTTTCACGTCACTTTTCTCCGAATGCTCTTCCCTTTCTAAGCTGGCCAGTTCTTCTGTTTCAGGGACTCTCTTTCTGTCTCCCTTTCGACCCCCGTCCCCAGGGATGCGCGGCTCCTGCGGTCCCGCACTGTCGGGGTCGTCCGAGTCCTTCCTGGGAGCTTTCTTCTTCCCTTGGCCATGACTTTTCCAGGATGAGGCATGAGGTTGGGCCTCTTTCCTTGTCGTGTTGCTACTGGAGAGTCCCTCACTGCCCCCAGCCCCTTATTGTTGTGTTAGGTTTTGGGGAAAAGAGATGTCTTGATCCAACTTTGTTTACCCTCTCTGCCCCAGTGGTTTGGAAAGTTCTTACTGTCCTCTTGACCTTAACGTCATCCTCCTTGTATACCGTACACAGTAGTGTGTGGCTGGGAAATGAAACGTTCCTCTCCTGGTGATGGTCCTTGAGGAAAGACAGAGAGAGAGTCTGATGCAGCTTACAGCTCAGGGTAGAAAGAGGCTGGGGTTAGGGACCCACCTTCCAGGGCTGGGGGTGCCCGGTGACCGAGGAAAACAGGACTGACTGAGGAGATGGACCTGAGAGCAGTGAAGGCATGGGGCCATGAGAATCTGCGGGAAGAACAAGTGCAAAGGCCCTGAGGCCTGAGAATGGAAGGAGGTCAGCCTCCCAGAGCAAAGCAAGGCAAGGAGAGGGCAGAGAGGTCACGAGTTCAGGCCATGAGAGAGGCAGGAAGGCATTGCAGGGTTGAGCCATTAGGTTTTCTGAGGGTTGCTCTGGTGCAGAGTGGAGGATGGACCAGAGAGAGTCAGGGCGGGGCAGGAAGAGACAGAGGGAGCGTGGACCAGGGCCATAGCAGAGGGGCCGCAGAAGGCGAGGGTAGGTGAGTGTGCCTCTGCTTCAGGGCAGAGGCGGCAGGGGGATGGTGGTTGGATGTGGGGGAGAGAGAAGCCTCCATGTTTTAGCCTCTGCAGGTGAGGAAGGCAAGAATGGAGCTGCGGTTGACGGAGGTGAGGAGGGGCTGCGAGGGCAGCAGGTGCATGAGAGAGGGAGGAGAGAGCTGTCTGCAGTCCAGGGGGCATCTGGTGGTCGTGGCGCTGCCCCACTACAGGGCAACCGAGTCTCCAGGTTGTGGAGGGCTTCCTGGAGGCGACATCCTCGGGCTGTCTCAGGGTAGGAAAGGGACGTCCCATGTGTGGAGGTTGGGGAAGTGAGCACAAACCTGCAGGGAGGACTGGGGAGGGGTGGGCTGGAGGGGCTGTGGGGCCAGGCACACAACGTGCTCTGGAGGAGCTGGCGGTCAGCCAGGCAGACCTGCCCACGAGTGGAAGAAATGCTGCCCAGGGAATGGCCTGGGACGGGCATCGTGGCGGTCACCGTGGCCACAGTGACCCGACAAGCAGGGGGCGGCCAGGGCTCCTGAGAACCTCATCCCTTTTCAGTAGATTTCTTCTCTTCCTTCCTCTAAGTGTTTTTGGCTCCTCTGTCGTTTATTTAGATCTGCAGTTTAATTATTCCCCAGCCTTTGAGTGGCCTCTTTCTAAACAGTAAACAAATACAGACGTATCTTTGTTTAAAGCACTTTTATTAGGACTGTTTGGTTTTATTGTTTCAGTGGATCCCCAGTCAGAGTGGGCTAAAAGTCCTGTTAGTGATTTAGATGAGACAGTGACCAAGAATTGGGCTAGAGGAACGTAAAATCCCAAAGCCACTTCCAGACTGTGACCGACTGTCCCACTGTTGGCTTCCACATGTGCGTCTGCTGGCCTCCAGAGTGTCAGCCGGGCGGACGGCCTCCAGCGGGCGCCCAGGGCTGTGCCTGCCCCAGGCGACGTGGGCCAGGCTGTGAGACGGGCCGCGCAGGCTCTCGGCAGCCTCGCTCGAGGTCCTGATCCATTTTGCAGACGGGACAGGGAGCTGTCAGTACTCACGGCGGCTAGAGCTGGATGTGGGGCTGAAGGCCATGTGAGCAGATCAGAGGGACACGTGCTGGTCAGTGTGAATTGACGGCTTCTTGGCGGCATCAGAGCCAGGCTGTCCTCACTTGGGCCTTGCGACCATTGTCCCTCCTTTCCTTCCCTGGCGGTGGTGCGGGTCGGTGACAGCAGGGAGAGCAGGCCCGTGCGGTGGTGGTTTTGGGTTGGCAGGCTGCTGGCCTCAGAGGCTCTGGCTCCCTGCTGCGGGCCGTGGTCTCCATTGCTCCAAGGCTGGGCCTGGGCAGGGGGGGTGGCCGTGGCAGGCGGTGGCGGGGGTGTTTGCACACATGGGCGTGTGCCTGCTTGTGCTGGGGGCATGTTGTAGAAGGCCCGACTCAGGGGTTCTGCTTGCCAGAGGACAGTAGGAGCGGCCTGCAGGGGCGCCAGGACCGGGTGGAGGAGTGCCGTGGTGGTGCAGGGTGCTCCCTGTCGGGACCTGAACACAGGCCTGCCGTGCTGGCTGACCCACCATTTGTCGGGGTCTGTCCAGCCTCTGCACCCAGGACACAGAGGAGGGAATGTGTATGGCTGCTGTCACGAGGACACACAGGCACACTAAGTCTTCACTTCCATCCCCGTTGTCCCTGCATTGGTCCCTGGTCATCGCAGTCCAGGGTCACGCAGGGAGGCAGGCATTACCACCTACGTGTTCTCGTGCGAGTGGGAGGCAGGAGACGGGGCTGGCACAGAGGAGCCGGGTGCTGGGCGGGCCCATGGGGAGCAAGCTCCAGAGGTGACTGCTGATGCCGCCTGAGTTGGCTTTGCCTCATCCCTGAGCGCGGCGGGCGCAGTGTATTCGCACCTGCCCCTGCAGCCCCGTCTTGGGCCCACCTTGCCACACTCACGTGGCTGGGGCTCCCGGAGCACAGCAGGACAGGAAGTCACGGTCCGCCCTCCTGCGGGCTGCTTCTGGGACTTCCTGTTCAGGGCTGAATAGTGTTCGTTGTCTGGATAGACCACAGTTTGTCCACTCACCCAGGGGTGGGCATCCGGACTGTTTCCCTCTCGGCTCCTGAGACTGTGGGCGTTCGTGTACAGCTTCTGTGTGGACGTGTTTCCGTTTCTCTTGGGCTCACACCTGGGAGGGGAGCTGCGGGGTCGTGTGGTGACTCCGTGTTTAGCATTTTAAGGACCGTTCCGCAGAGGCTGCAGCGTTACATCCCTCAGCCTGTCTCAGGGCTCCAGTTTCTCCACATCCTCGCCAGACTTGCTGGCATTCTCCTGGATTTCAGCCGTCCGCATGGGTGTGCAGTGGTATCTCTCTGTGGCTTGATTTGTGTTTCCCTGACAGCTAACAATGTTCAGCATCTTTCCGTGTGCTTATTGGTCATTCTGTTTACACGCTCTGCCCAGTTTTAATTAGTCACTTGTCTTTTGTGGCCATCTCTTCTTTGCTCACCTGGGAGGGTGATGGGGTGGGTGCAGCACCCTCCTCCAGTGAGCGGGAGGTGGGCCGGGGCCCGCTGGGTGGGGGTGGCCTGCACTGGGCCTGGCTCCCGAACTCGGTCTTGGTGAGCGGAAGGCCCCACAGCTGGCTGGACCCTGGCCTCCATCTCTGTGGGTGGATCTCCAGGGTCTTCCACTCTCTCCTATGGTCTGTAGGCTCTTGTTTCACAGCGGGGTTTTTTTCTTCCTTCGTTAATTTATTTGAAGTTCAGTCTTCCTGCTGGTCAGGCCACTGAGAAGTGTCAGCTGACACCAGGCCTAAGCGCCTGTGGGCGGCCTCCCTATGCTGCTGCCCTGCGGCCTGTGGGTGGTGCCTTCGCCGCCGTGCTCAGCCTGGTCCCCGGGCTCCACGCCACGGCGTCCGAGCTCTGCTCTGGTCGGGCCTGTGGTCTGAGCAGGGGCCTGAGTCCCAAGGGGCGCTGGCTGGTTTTGTTTTGGGTCATGGTGAAGACACACAACGCTGGATCTGTCATCCTCACAGTTTTCAAGTGTGCGGTGAGGCGCGTGAGCGCAGGCCCCAGGGTTCTCACCTCCAGGTCTGACGCTGCACCCGTCGCACTTGAGTCCGGCTGCGGGGCCCTCGTTTTAAAGCGTGCTCTTCCTGAGCAGTCCCATGTCCATGTCCAGGGCTGCGGTTTCCTCTTGGCGCCTCGTCCACGGCTGGGTTTGGTGGGGCCGTGCGCCCCGTTGGCCGGCTGTCTGGTGGTCCAGGACCCCCAGCAGGGATGCATGTGAAGACATCTCATTTCTTGCTTTGTGCGCTCTTTTCTGGCTCTTCCTGGGTGTCCAGAACATCCTCTCTGTTCTGCCTGGTTCTTGAAGCCAGCCCTGGGGTGGCAGCGCGCACAGTCCCGCCATGGCCGTGTGGACGAAGGCTGCTCCTTGGCCAGCTGGCTGGGTCTGCCCTCCGTCATCCTGCAGCAGACACCCCGCCTGAGCTCCTCCCTGTGACCGCCGTGGGGGACTGGGCAGGGCTGCAGGTTGAGCATGGATGCCGGGCGCTGTGGGGCCTGCCCTTTGGCGGGCGAGGTTTGCAGGGGAGGCTGCAGATCAGGCCCTCCATGCAGAGCGGGGTCCCCTCATGTGGAGGGAGAGGCTCCCCGTGCAGAGTGGGGTGACCCCCTTGTGTGCACACCCCAGCTCCCACAACGATCAGGTGTGTTTGGTGCTGTGTCAATGGTCATCTGACTGTCTTTTCTTTCTTCTTAATTTACAGCCAGAAAACCTGCAGAAGAACTGGCTTCGGGAATTTTATCAGGTAAGAACTGCTTGAGCCAGCGTGTTCTTTGAGCTGGATTGCTTATGCAATAATATTTATTCCTGTGGAAATCCCGTCTTGTCTGTGCAGCATGCAGACTGGCACTGTCACGGTGCCGACTGTAACAGGTGTCACATTTCTACTTCACCCTCAGTCGAGTTCCTCCTTCAGGTCCCTTTTCAGGCTCCTCTCCTTTCGGCTGGGATTCCGGAACCTGTCGAGAGGGTCCTGTGTTCGCAGTGTGAAGGTGGTCAGGCCACGCAGAGGGGCTGCTGTGCACTCTGGCAGGACGTGTGGGTGACCGGGCCAGGGGAGGTGCCGTCAGGATGAGGTGCAGACTCCAGCGTGTCTGAGCAGATGTTGAGTGAGCCCCTGGGTCGAGGTGGGTTCTGCTCTGGGTGCTGGGGTGCAGCTCTGAGAGGCGGATGGAGGGTGCTGCTCCCGGAGCCTGTGTTCCACGAGGAGACGCATGGTCAGCACAGCCAAGACCAGCTCAGGACCTGCAAGGCTGTAGCCTGGGTCCAGGTTGTGCGTGTGTGTATGCGTGCATGTTGGACCCCAGGTAGGGTGTTTGAGAGGCCACTCTGAGGAGGGGATGTTTAGACTGAGGCCTGGTGGATGGGAAGGGCTGAGCAGCCAAGGGCATCCAATTTGGCCGGGGTGGCCGGGTGGCTGTGGGCTATCAGGAGGCGAGTGTGGCCGCAGCCCAGAGGGTAGTGCAGGGTAGAGACAGCGTGTGTGTGAGGCAGGGCCCGGCCACCAAGGCCCTTGCGACAGTGGGGGAAGGGCTGTGGGGAACTGTGCCTCTGCGTCCTCCTTGTCCCCCCTGCGTCCCCCCGTCCCCCTTGCACCCCTCTCGCCCTGTCCTCCTGCAGCTCTGCTGAGCCCAGCAGATGTGTTTTGTGAGCAGGAGGCAGTAGCAGATATTGGGAAGTGGCCTCTGGGCCTCCCTTCCTCCCGACCTCAGGGCCTGGTGGGCTGAGACCCAAGGGGCTGAGGGGGTGGCACTGTGGTGGGTACACTTTGGGTGGTGCTGTGTCCTGACTGTCCCCTGAAAGGTGCTGGCTCTGGGCTAGGGAACCTGAGCACAGGTGGATGAAAATGGGCCAGTGAGCTGCTTGGGCTCCTGCAGTCCACGCTGGGCATTGAGGGGCCACCATGTGTTGGGTCTACCGGTGCTGAGCCATCCATGTCCTACTAGATGCTCAGGGCCAGTGGTAGGGCGATGGCGGGTCCTGCTCCTGTTCTGGAGATGACAGTGGGACCTGGAGGGGAGAGCCGTGGGGCAGGCCTTCCTGTCCCTCACCGGAAGGTGTCCGCCTGGGGTGTTTGGAGGTGGTGTCCTTCCCTCCCCGTCCAACATGGACTGTCTGCCAGGCATCCTGCCAGATGCGCTCTGGGGCTCCCTCTTCCCGCGGCCATGGAGTGAGAGGCCCCCTGTCTGGCTGGAGCCCCGTCCAGCTCTCTCCGTGTCTGTGTTGGTTTTGGCCAGAACAGCTGCGGTGTGAATTTGCAGCTTTTGTTTGTTTGTTTGCTTTTCAAAGCAGGGCCTGGGAGGGTGTGTGCTGAGCACGAGTCTGAGATTCGTCGGGGATACACCTGGAGGGGCGAGTGGGCAGCTGGCCTGGCTCCGGGCTGGGAGGGGTCCTGGCAGTGAGGGTCCCAAGGGAGCATGCATGAAGCCTGCCCATGTGCGGGGGCCGTCCTTGGTGACGGGGGCAGTTGTGGGGAGCAGGCAATGAGACCCCGACTTGGTAGGCCCTGTTCTGGGTCTCAGAGCACACTCCCACCTTCCTCTCCTTCGACTTTGCCGAGGACTAGAGTCACTGGTGTGTTTCCGACGGTCGGGTAGCCAGTGGTCTGAGAATGAGTCAGAGCACGGCGGCTCTACTCTTTGTGAACTCGGACCCCCGGAAAACCAGCCCACAGCCATGTCCCTCCTTTCTGAGCCTCCTCGCTGCACACGTGCGTGTCGGGCTGTTTCTGGAACCCAGAACCCGACAGGGCAGGCAGCTGGCACTTTGCTTGAGGCCCGTTTCCAGAGCACCTGGTGTCCTTCCTGGAGCGCTAAGCCTTTACAAAGAGAAGAGGAGATAGCACGATGGGTGCTTTGTGACGGATGCGGCTTTTCCTGGTTCGTAAGCAGAAGCCTCTTTGGAAGGAAGAAATTTCAGTGACACTTAGAGAATTTTCAGTGACAATTCATTAAGAGTAAGATTTGAACACAGTTGCCCCTCCGACACTTTTTTGGGCTGACTTGCTGGATGAGATGATCATCCGGCTGACCGTGGCTCGATGGCTGGCCTGAGTGGAGAGCGAGTGGGCGCCGCCCTGAGCAAGGGCTGACGAAACCGCCTCTGACCACTGCTCGCCGGGCCCATGGCCCAGGGGCGCTGAGCGGCTGCTGCTATCCTTTTCTTTTCTTTTTTAATCCTAGAGTTTCTATTATGCAGTTATTTTACTTTTCAGAGTCGCCTTTAAGACACTGCCTTTATAAACAGAATTGAGTATGAGCTTCATGCTCCTTAGAACACTTGGAATAACTTTTGTTTCCTGTAAACTTGATCACTGTAAAAACGCAGGAGGCAGGAGGAAACGTTTTCGTTTCCATCGTTAGTCCTGACGAGCTCTGAGGCCTTCTCACGCGTTCTGTCCTGGCGTCAGGCCGGGTGGTCAGCCTTGCAGAAGATGCAGATCCTGGTGTCACCCCAGCTGGCGCCCCTGTCCTGTCCTGCCCTCCCGTCCCAGCTCTGACCTCTTCCAAGTGTCAGGCTCCTGGACCCATCGCCATGACCCCACGGTCTTCCGTGTGTTGGGGTGCCAGGCCCCAAGTGCAGGAGCGGGCCCGACTCTCACCCGCCAGGCCACCAGCGCACCTCGTGAGCCCTCTTCACAGCCCGTCCAGGACCTCCCCGGGGCCCGGCCACGTGGCCAGTCCCTTCTCCGGCAGTAGCAGCCGCTCTCTGGAAACGGGACTCAGGTCGTGTTGCTCTCCTGCTCCCTGTCTCAGGTGTTCGAGCTGGGGTCTGTGGGCCTGCCTGCCTGCCCACTGCCTCCCTCTGGCTCTGCTTTGTCCCTCTGGCCATCCTGCGTCCCCAGACATACTTGGTGTTTCGGGCCTTGGTGCTTGCTCTTCCCTGGATGTGCCCTCCGTCCGTGTCCTTGTCCTTGCTGCCCCTTGGGGAGGCCCCTCCTGGTCACCCTCTTGGCCTCCCCCCAGGTCTTAGTGTGCTTCATGGCTTCATCTTGCTCTGAGCTTGCATTCGGTACTGGTGGTTACTTACTTATTTCTCTCTCCCACTGGAAGCACAAGCTGCACACCTGTGGGACTGAATCTTGTGTCCCCAAAGTCCGTATGCTGGAGCCTCATCCCCAGCGTGGTGGTATTGGAGGTGGCACCTGTGAAGGTCACCAGGTTCAGAAGAGGTGATGAGGCTGGGGCCCATGATGGGATGAGTGTCCTTATCTGCAGAGGAAGGGGTCGTGGCTTGGGAAGTGCCAGCTGCCCTTCCAGGTGCTGGGGGCCAGCAGTGCAAGGGCCAGATGCCCCCGCCCTCGGGAGCTTCCACTGCACTGCGGAGACACCGGACACGCCCAGCGTGGCCCAGGGGCTGGCACTGGGAAGGAGGCGAGCCACGGGCGGCTGGGGTGCAGGGCCCTTTCATGGGGTCCCCAGGACAGCTCTCGGGGAGGCCGCAGCAAGGCCCGAAGGCAGGGCGGGAGCAGCCATTCTGCTTTGGTTGGTCATGTCTAACCTTAGTTCCTCAAACTGCGGGCAAGGTTCTAGGAAGTTAATTTGAACCTTTTCCCCATTTACAAAGGTGGTGTGTTGCCTGTCAGCTCTTGGGGCAGGGACCTGTCTTGCTCATTGCTGAATGCTGAGCACCCAGGAGTGTCTGACGCGTGGCTGTGCTTAGCGGTTCTTTGTTGAATAATACTCGGGAAATTACACAAAGCAGAAAAGTATTTATAAATGAATCTCCCCCACGCTGTCCTGCCTCTAGTTTGTGGAGTGCACCCGCGTGTCTGGCCGTCTGCGTGGATGGAGGAAAAGGTAATTCTTCCTTAGCCGGTCACAGATAAGTGTTGTTTTGCAGCTTACTCTTCTTTTGGTAGACCGGAAAATCTTTCTGTATAAATTAATATAAGCTATCTGTTTTAATGGCTTCAGAGTATTTCATTAAATGGATAGGCCATCATTTTTCTCTGGATGGACTCTTAGGTTGTTTCCAGTTTGTTTGTAGTCATGCTGTGGATAAATTTAAAAACAGATATAGTGTTGGCTCACACGCAAATATAGAATAAGCAAGCATTGAAGATTGTGTGGTGAGATAAATATTTTTGTTTATTAACGAGAGAACCAATAAGTTAGAATTGGTTCAAAGAAGAAAACAAACGGCAAACAAATGGATTCTCCCCTCAGCAGTGCTGTGTGCGTTTGCATAATAGATGTAAACCTGGCCAATAATCAGTTGCATTCCACCGACACTGAGCTTCCCTGTGGTCAAGGACCATTTGCATCGCTATCTGTTTTTAGAATTCACAGAATTGTGGAATAGCTCTGCGATAGCTCTGCGATAAGTGGAGGTAGAAATCACCCACATTGGTGAGCCGAACAGGCACTTTCTAGTCTTTTTTGCTCATTTTAAAGTCTTTTCACTTTTTTCTCCTGAGAGTAATTTAAAAAATATGGTGATGAGCAAATCTGCTTCCAACTGACTTGGAGGAACCAGGTGCCAAGTTTACCCTCCTGCCTTAAACAAATTAACCCCAGAAAGCCTCTACGAAACAGGGGTTTTCAGAGATCAGACAACAGGCCATGCATCCAGGGCAGTGACGGCGGGAGGGGGAGGAGAGGGAAGCCCTGTCGTTGGCCTGGTTTGCGCCCCGGAGAGCACTTCCAGGCTGGTATCCAACAGGGTAAAAGTCACAGTTTTATTGTTTGCATCCAATCAAAAATTACCGGGCAGTCAAAGAAGCAGGAAGATAGGACCCATAATGAGAAAAATCCGTCAAGAGTATGGCTAGAGGATCAGTTTTATTGATCTTGGTGAACCTGCTTTTGGTTTTATTGGTTGTGTCTGTTTTTCTCTTTTCTCCTTCACTGATTTCTGCTTTTTATTTATTTTTTTCTTACTTTTGATTACTTTGGGTTTACTTTGCTCCTTTAAATGTAATTTCTGAAGGTAGAGGACAAAAATGACCAATTTCAGAAATTTGACATGGGGCATCATCACTAAAATCCTTCTGACATTAAGAAGATAGTAAGGGGAATCTCATGAACAACTTTATGCCAGTAGATTTGGAAACATATGAAAGGAACATATTTTTTGAAAAGCAAGGTATCAAAGCTTAGTTGAGAGGAAATAAATGAGCTCAGTAGCCTTCTATCTATTAAAGTAAGATTTGCTCAACTTTCCCACAAGAAACCCTCCAGAACCAGATGGTTTCACTGGTGAATTCTATCAAACATTCACTCAAGAAACAACAGTTCTACAGAAGCTTTTCAAGAAGATTGAAGCACAGGTGATACTTCCTAACTCATCCTGTGACGCCGGCAGCACCCTGTCATCAAAGGCAGACAGAGGCACTGCGTGGTAAAAATACAGGTCAGTATCCCCCATGACATAAGTGCAAAAATTCATAAAACTTTAGCAAGTCAAATATAAACCCACACCTATATATAAACATATGTGGTACACACGTAAGCATGTATCAGTATATCAAAAAGTTAATGCATCATGGCCACGGGATGCAAGCCTGGCTTAACACTCAAAAGTTAATAAATAGAGTTTACCATGTTAACTGATTGAAGAAGAAAAACCATATGATCACCTCAGCAGATGCAGGAAAAAGTGTCTGACAAAATTCTATAAACATTTCTGATAAAAACTCCCAGCCAACTAGGGATAGAAGGGGCCTTAACCCTTTAAAGAGCATCTGCAGAGACCCCACGGCCAACAGCGTAGGTAGCGGTGAGAGGCGGGGTGCTCTACAGGCTGGGAGTAGAGCAAGGATGCCTGTCTTGCCTCTCTGTTCACGTGGTACCGATGGTCGTAGCCAGTGCAATGGGACAACAAAGGAAATAGTCACACAGATGTGAAAGGAAGAAATAAAAACTCTGTCTGTTGGCAGAAGTCATGCCTAGGTGTTTAGAAAATCATGAGGAATCCACAAAACTTTATTAATGAAAGTGAATTTATTTAGTTTGCAACATAGAAGTTCCGTTTGAAAACATCTTCTTTATATTACCTATGAACAGTTGGAAACTTAAGAAATAATATTTACAATAGCACTAAAATGAAATACTTGCATATAAATCTAATGAAATATGTTGATATCTGTACACTGAAGACTATGAAACACTGATGAAAGGAATCCGAGAGGATGTAAAGAAAGTGAGAGCTATGCCATGTTCATGGTGGGAAGACTAAACTGTGTTAACACGTTCACTCACGTTCCAGTCAGTCTCTGCAGGATGTTTGGGTGGAAGACTGCAAGATGGTTCTGAAATTTATATGGTAAAGCAGACGAACTAGAATAGCCAAAACAGTTTTGAAAAAACCCCAGTCAAGTTTAAGGACTCACACTTTCTGATCTCAAGACGTCCGTGAAGCTACGGCAGTCGAGACTGTGCTTTTGGCAGGACAGAGATCTAGATGAGGGGAACGAAGAGATGCGGGAATAGACCCATAGGTGTGGCCAGGGCTTGACGGAGGTGAAAGTCACTCGTTAGGGAGAGGTCAGCCTCTCAACAAATGGTGCTGGAATAATTGGACATCCATAAGCAAAGATTTGTTAGAATACCAAAAGCACAATTCATAAAAGAAAAACATTGATAAATTAGAACTTATAATTAGGAACTTCTGCTCTTTGTAAGACACTGTTGAAAGACATGTTGCAGATGAGGACGTGGGGGGAATGTTTGCAAGTTGCATATCTGATGAAGGACTTGTATCTAGAATATGTAAGGAACTCTCAAGTCGGTAATAAGAAATTAAAGAACCCAGTTGAAAATGAGCAAAAGACTTGAACAGACACTTTACCAAAGAAGGTACACAAGTGATAAGTAAGCATGTGAAAAGCTGCTCAACATCACTGTCCTACGGGAAATGCAAATTAGAACCACATGAGATATCAGCTCTGTCCGTTAGATGGGCTAAAATTAACAAAACAAAGTGTGAAAACCCTGACGATGCCCAGGGCTGACAAGGACACGGCACACGTGGCACCCTCACATCCTGCTGCTGGGCATCCAGAGTGGTGTGGCCACTTTGGAAAATGGTCTGTCCATTTTTATAAAGTTCAACTTAGACTCACCATGGGACCCAAGAACCCCACCCTGGACCCCGTTGATGTGAAAATGTGTGTTTACACAGAAGCCTGAAGTGGGTGTTCCCAGTGGCTTTGTTTGTAACCTGTCCTGGAGAGAAGGCAGACGCAACCGCCACATGCCGTCCGATTGTGCTGATGTGGTGTGTGGGACAGGCAAGACTGGGGACCGAGGCAGCCTGCTGCTGCAGGAGGGGCCTTGGACGAGATGGTGCCCAGGGCACGGGGACCTTGTGAGGCCTGATGTCACCACTCCATATTCTGGGGTGGCGCTGGTCATTGAGAAACACGTGTTTTCCTCTGAGACCCCCAGTCTTCCGCATTCCAACCCATGGGTCCCGTCTGTTTTCTAGCTCCGCTCTTGCTGTGGCTGCACTCGTCCTGGGTCTGCAGATCCCATCTACAGGTGCTCCCCACTCCCCGGGTGTTCATTTCGAGGCTGGGCCTCCTTTCCAGATGCGTGGTCCCAGCTGCCAGCCTCCCCTGGATGTCTCTCAGGCTGAACTTCTCTGTCCCCTGCCCCCACACCAGTCCTGCGTCCCTGACTCCCTCCTGCTGATGGAGCTCCCAGCTCGGGCCTCAATCTCGGAATTTGCTCTGCTCTTCTCTGCCTCTCTTGTCTTGCATCCCACGTCGGCAAGTGCTGTCACCACTACCTTCAGAATATCTTTGCTCCTGTCCCTGCTGCCACCCTGGCAGGCCTCTCTAGTCTCCCTGGCTGGCTGCAGTGGCTTCCTCCTGGTCTGCTTCTTCGCCTGCATCCTTCCTGCCTCCTGGCCACTGAGCAGCCTGTTCATGAGCCAGATGCTCACTGAGGCCTCCAAGGTCCTGCATGAGCTCCCTCCTTGTTCTTCCTGCCTCAGGACCTTGGCACATGCTGTTCCCTCCGACTGACCCTCTTCTCCTTGCGTGTCTGTTCACTTGCTCTCTTGGATCATGCAGGCTGGGAGGCTTTAGCTGACTGCCTCCTTTAAAACTGCAGCCCCTTCTTCTCATTCCCTCTCCTGCGCCTGCGGGTATTACTCTTCTCTGTTGCACCAGGTCTCCCAACATCCCATATCATTTTTTACTCTCATTCCACGGAGGCAGGAGTACACCCCAGCTTCTAGGTCAGTAAATATTCATGCCTTATTTGGGGTGCCCAGAGCACACCCTGAGACAGGATCTTGGTGGACCTCGTTCTGGCGGGGCAGCGAGTACCAGGAGGGGACTGGGCTGTGGGACTGGCCGGGAGGCTCAGGGAGTGCTGAGGGGTACGCCTGTGCTGTGAGCAGTGCGACCCGTTGGCCAGTCCTGAGGCATCTTGACCAAGGGCCAGGCTCTGTTATTACTCTCAGTTCTTTTCTCTGGCTGAGGACAGGGGAGCATCTGGCCCGGGGTGCTACAGTGATGTACAGAGATTGTGACCCAGATCAGACTCAGGGCTGGACGCTGGTGTGGGAGGGCCAGAGCTCAGGGCCCAGAGCACAGCCCGGCCGGGTGCTTCCTGTGCACTGGGCCTGTGGACATGTCTGCCCCAGCCGCAGGTCCCCAGTGTGCTCGGTCTGTCTGCCTGCCCAAGGTGTGACCTGTACCGGTGAGAGGCGTTGTCCTGGTGTGCAGCCTTCTCAGTTCCCTCCCCTCGTCCCATCGAGGTGGGGCCCTTCCGTCACCCACCAAGTCCTCTCCTGCCCCTCCCTCCACCCCTCCCCTCACCTCTCCCCGGGTCTGAGTTCCTTCACCGCAGGTGTATGCGTCTTTCCAGAACTGCACATGACTGGAGCCCTGCAGAATATGCTCTTTGATATCCGGCTTCTTTCAGTCTGCCCGGGTTTAGAGGGTATTCTGTCTTTCTGTGTGTGCTGGCAGTTCGCTCATCTTATCCTGAGCACATAGCTTGGGGTCCTCTGATCTGCTGACCCGACCGCCCGTCCGTGGCATCTGGGCTGCTTCCACTTCTGCTTCTTGGGAACAAAGCTGCTGTGAACATTTATGTGCGAGGCTTTCTGGGCACACATGTTTTCGTTCCTCTTGAGTGTGTTCCTAGGGGAGAATTGTTGCGTCGTGGGGCAGACGTGTGTTGAAGGTTTTAAGAAACTGCCCTCAGAGGGCTCCCATCACCGCATCACAGCCCCGCAGTGGGAGGTGAGGGTTCTGGCCTCTCCATCTCCTTGGCCACATTTTGGGTTGTCGGTCCTTTATGTTTTAGCTCGCTGAGTATTAAATGCCTTATGACAATATACAGCCAGTCCTGGGAGTCTAGTGGTTCAAAGTCCATGCTCTCACCCCCACGGCCGGGGCTCGTGTCTGGGACAGGCAACCACACCACCCATCTATTGGTGGTCATACTGTGGTAGCTGTGATGCAGGAAGCTATAGCGCCGGGATTTCAAATACCAGCAGGGTCACCCCTGGTGGACAGGTTTCAGCCGAGCTTCCAGATTAGACAGACCAGGAAGAAGGAGCTGGACACCCACTTCTGAAAAACTGGCCACGCAGACCCTATGAACAGCAGCAGGGCATTGTCTGATGGAGCGCCAGAAGGTGAGAGGATGGCGCAGTAGAGACTGGGCAGGGTCCGCTCTGCTGTCCACAGGGCTCGAGGGGTCGGAGTCAGCCCGACAGCACTGACAACAAGCAGTGTACAAGGAGGAAGCAGGCTGTTCAGAAGTTGTTAGGCGCACGCACAGTGATTTCTCGCTGTTCTAAACGGTTTCTTTGTTAGTGTGTGCAGAGCCCTCGGTAGAGGTGTGTAAAGCTGGTTTGGTGTTCATTTGTGTCAGCGCTTTAGGTTCTTTCTGGAGAGACAGTCAGAGCTTGCTGCGGGGTGCAGGCGTCAGCAGTCTTCGCCCTCTGTCCTCGTGTAGTGCAAGGAAGAGCGTGGTGGCTCTGGGAGGACCCTGCGGTGGCCCCACTCAGAGTCCTGCTTGACTCTTGAAGGGTCACTGCCTCTGCTGATGTCAGCATGACTGCACTGTGGCAGTTTGGTGCTGGGGCTGTGGGACGGACTGAATTGTCCCCCCAAGTTCACACGTTAGAACCCTAACCCCAGGAGGATGGCCTTAGGAGGCGGGGCCTGGGAGGGGATTACAGTGTGAGCTGGAGCCCTCATGGTGGGATTGGGGCCTTATGAAAGAGACCCCAGGGAGCTCCCTTCTCCCTTCCACCATGTGAGGACATGGCGAGAAGATGGCCGTCTGTGAACCAGGAAGCGGGTTCTTAGATGCCAGATCTGCCGGCACCAGGATCCTGACTTGCAGCTTCAGACTGTGAGAGGTGAATGTCTGTGTTTGTGAGCCGCCCGGCCCGTGGTCCTTTGTTACAGCAGCCCAGCAGACTAGGACAAGTGCCCCTTGACGAGAGACCCTGAGAGCTTGCTCTCTCTCCCCCTCCACTGTGTGAAGACACAGCAGGAAGACGGCCGTCTACAAGCCAGGAGAAGAGTCCTCACTGACCCTGCTGGCTCTCTGATCTTGGACTTCCAGCCTCCAGAACTGTGAGAAGATATACGGCTGTTGTGTGAGCCACCAGCCTGTGATATTCTACCAGAGAGATGCCCCGCTGATCTGGTGGCTGGCCCTGCTGCCTGCTGGCGAGGTCACAGAAGCTTGTGACATCCTGTGTGCTGGGCTGCGAGAAGAAATGCCTGCAGCCCACACAGCTGACTCCTGGCACCCTGGCTGGCCTGGCTCTGTGTGGGGTGTGGACTCTGGGAGGCATCTGAGCAGGGCCTCAAGGGGCTGAGTCTGGGCTTCCTCCTGGGGGCAGGCACCCAGCCTCCAACTGCACACAGCCTGGCACAGCCCTGGAGTAGAGGGAGGGCGGCCTGGGCCTTCAGAGGACCAGCCCCCCCACCCACTCCAGGCCAGGGGTAGGCAGACAATCTTTAAGAGCAGAGTGTTTTCAAAGCATAGTTGGTAAACAGCAGTAATCTTTTCCTCTTGAGAAATTCTTTTGTCCCTTCTCTGCTCCTTATCTTGGCTGTCAGGCTCCCACTGGCTTGTTTGTAGGATGTAATTCCTTTTTAGGTCACTCAGATGCTCCTCTTTGGAGAAAGCCTAACAAGGCTGGCTGTTTCTATTTTTAACGCTGACTCTCGGCCAGTGGAGGGGACGTGCACTGGGCAGGCTGCTCAGCTGGTTTCCTGGGAACCGGGAGCCACCTCTTGTGCGGCCCCTTGCATGGTGTCAGGGGGCGGGGAAGCTGCTTTCCTTTGGCTGGTTGGGGTGTGTGTGTTTTAATTGCCCATGCTCTTGCTTGACAAAATTTCTAATTCACTCTTTTCCACAATGTTTTTCTTGGGCCTTCCTATGGAAGAACCCACATATTTTTATCAATTGCCTATTTGTTTCCTTAAAGTTAGAAGAAGCTGCTTTTTTTGGTAGAAGAACTTAGGCCAAGCACATGGGCAGCTTTGGGCAGTGACTCGCTCATTGTCCAGGTGAAGGCAGGCCAGCAGCGTCACTGTCAGGCAAGATATAAACTGCTGAGCAAGAGCTCAGGTGGGAGAGGCGTGGGTCTGCTCACAGAGCTGCTTGGGGGCCTGGGGACACTACCCGTGTCCAGTTTGTGCTTTACCGAGATGCGTTTCCCACCAGCCGCGACATGAGCTCGCCTTCCACACCCTGAAGGGCTTTTCCTGTCCATCCTCGAGATGGCCGTGTGGTCTGCCCTGAAGGGATCTATGTCCAGATTCATCCTGGCTCCAGAGCTCTGTCCCAAGAGGCCGGGGGAGGCCAGCAGCTCTGTCTTCTAGGCTGCAGCTGTTTTCGTATGGTCCTGGGGTGGGCGGAAAAGGTGTGGGGCCTGCCAGCCCAGTGTGTCACCACAGCCCATCTGCCTGGCACCGCGGCATGCGTGGTGGCCTTGAACTGGTCCTGCCCGTCACGGGCTTACTCTGTGTCTGGCCTGTGCTGAGCGCCTGATACCAGCGTCGTTGTCGACCTCTCGCAGTGACCACCCAAGGCAGGCTTGTAAGGAAGTGGATGCTCAGAGACCCCAGGGCAGCAGGCACGGGGTCCCCACCAGGAAGTGTCAGAGGATCAGGAATCCAAGCCGGTGTGCTTCCTGGAAAGCTCAGGCCTCTGCTGCACCCTCCCGCTGTCTTGGAGTGGTGTGCTGGGCCCTGCGCGTCGTGCTTGCTGGAGCTGCTGGAGTTGTCAGGAGCTGGGAACCAGTTGTTCATTGCAGCGTTATTAAAAATCTAACTCTCAGGACTGGCCGGGTGGTGCAGCGGTTAAGTTTCCACGTTCTGCTTCGGTGGCTGGGGTTCGCTGGTTCGGATCCTGGGTGCAGACCTACACACTGCTTGTCGGACCATGTTGTGGCAGGCATCCCACATATAAAGTGGAGGAAGATGGGCACAGATGTTAGCTCAGGGCCAGTGTTCCTCAGCCAAAAGAGGAGGATTGGCAGCAGATGTTAGCTCAGGGCTTATCTTCCTCAAAAAAAAAATCTAATTCTATGGACCTGTAATTGAGTACATTATGTTGAAACCGAACCTCATCACTCATCACTTCCTAATTATTTTACTACATTTTGCTCCTGGGATCCTGGTTGTTTATGCCTGTCGTGTCTGTAGAAGGGAAATACAACGTGACCATGTGTTGCTGAGCCTCTCACTGCTCCGTGGTCAGTGACCTCATGTCAGGAGCTTGACGTGGGCACGTGGGGCATTTACACTCTGGAGAGCGGGGCGTTGGATGCGTAGCAGACCGCTGCCTGTAAGGCAGGCGGGACAGGAGCTGCCTGGTTGGCCAATGAGGACACGTCTGTGCCCAGGGCAGCGATTCCGGGGGTGTTTCAGCACAGCGTAGGATTCCTTTGTCAAACAAGGACGTTGTGTCGGAAGTGCCACCTGTTACTGGGGTGCCGTTTGGTGAGAGTGCAGGGTAGGGGACATGTTCCAGAATCGTCAACCCCAGGGGGAGCCCAGCCCCTCCTCCCATCTTCCTCCTGTCCTCCTGGGGTGGTGGTGCCTCACTCCCCTGCCTTTGGGGTCTGTGGCTCCATCAGTGAAGGTTTACATTTGCCCCATAAGGTACCCCACAGCTTCACTCACTTAAAAGGGAATTGTTTTTCTGCTGGCAGAAATTTCCCACAGCATATCACTAAAAATTATCCTCTTCTAAGGAGAGACTTTGAATTTCTCATGTTGGGCTATAATTAAATCTGTTTTAAAATAAAGTCTCTAATCTGTGTGTCTCAGTCTGCCTCTGCATGATATGATTACAGGTGCCCAAGAGTTGAATGGATTTGCCTCATGAGCACGAGGCCTGCCCTCCCCTGGAGCAGGCCAACAGCAGTGGTTTCCAGGCTGTGTCCCAGAGCGAGCAGTAAGAAGAGCCCTTGCTCTCCCTATCTCCCCTTGTCTTGCCCATAAGGAACCAGGGAAGATCAGAGACTGAAGGGAAATCACATCTTCCATTGTCCAGACTCACAATGAAGTGGCCAGTGGCGGTCCCCACCCAGCTCCAGAGCTCCGATGGGGCTGGACAGCGCTGGCCTGGGTGTTGGGACAGTGAGGTGTCCTTTGGGTTTCTGGTTTTGCTTCCACTGAGGTAAATAGTGAATGTGTTCAGCAAACTTTTTATTATGATGAATTTCAAACATCTGTAGAGAGAATAGTAGAGTACTGGTTACCCCATTCAGCCGTGTTGAACTCATCCAGTTTTGTCTCAGTTCTGCCTCCACCCACTCCTTGCCCCCCCCCCAATCATTTGAAGCAAAAATCAGAAGTGTCATTTCCCTTGTGAATAGCTCAGTGTGTGCCTCCGAGAGAATTAACAGAACAACCCTCACAGGGTCACTGCTGTATCTAAAAAGATTAATAGTAATTCCATCATCTCACTAAATATCCGGTCAGTGTTCACATGTCCCCGGTTGTCTTATGATTTACTTACATAAGATGTGTTGAAATGGGCTGACAAAAGGTTTTACATAACTTTATGGAGGTGTAGTTGTGCTACAATAGACTTCACACGTTTAAAGTGTGTGGTTTGATGAGCTGTGCTGTCCATCTACACCTGGGAAGCCATTGCGACCACAAGAGTGAGCATTTCCATCACGCTCACGAGGCCCCTGCTGCCTGGTAGCTGCCCCCTGCAGCCCTCAGGCCAGGAACCCACCAGTTTGCCTCCTGTCACTCCCTCTCCATCAGGTTGCATTTTCTAGAGTTCCGTATAAATAGAATCAAACGGTGTGCACTCTTCTTGTCTGGCTGCCTTCACTCGGCTTGCCTTGGCTCTGTGTGGTCAGAACACGGACTCTGTGTGGTTTCCATCTTTTAGAGTCCACTGGGGCCTGCTGCACGCCCAGCAGTGACCTTTCCCAGTGCGTGAGTGGTGGCGAGGCTGTGCCCTGCAACTGTGGCCTGGACTGTTCGCTGTGAACTCTGTTAGATCAGGGTGTTGACTGTCATTCTGGGCTGTGACTGTGTGTGTATGCGTGTGCGTGAGTTTCCGTTATTAGCCTGTGCACATTTCTGGTTGTGCTGTCTTCCTGCCGAATCGTCTCTGATGTTATGAAGTGTACTCCTGTCTCTTAGAGTCTCTGTGTCTCGTTAATGCAGTCACTCCAGCTTCCTAGGCCTACCGTTTGCCTGGTGTGTTCTTTCTGCTTGTTACTGTCAGTCTGCGTCTGTGGAAAGTCTGTCCCTCACAGGCAGCGTGTACGTTAGTCCTGCTTTCCTAACCCCCGTCAATCCCTGCCTTTAATTGGGATGTCTAGAGGGCACTGTCTAGTCTAGCAGAACTTTCTTGGATGGTGGGAATGTTCAGTTCTGTGCTGTCCAGTACCGTGGCCACTCGCCACATGTGGCTGTTGACTACTTGACAGGTGACTAGTGTTGAATTTTAAAGTTATTTAATTTTAATTAATTTCAGTAGCCACCTGTGGCCTGTGGCTGCCGTGTTGGACAGTGCAGTCTCAACTGTTAGCCTGCAACGTGACTGTTGCCGCGGTTGAATTTGGGTCTCCCCTCATCACTTGGTTTCTGCCGTGCCCACTGGGTTTGTCACTTGTTCCCCCATTCCTGTTTTCTTTTGGATTGTTTCAATTTTATTTTTTTGCCTTCCATTTTAATTTATCTATTGTCTTTTTTGCCTTTTTAAAAATATGTTTTCAGTGGTTGCTCCATGTCTCTGGTCTCTGGGCCTGGATGTTTCCCCATCTACTTTGAGTTGCCGTTACACTGCGTCGTGTACAGTACGTCTTGAGGTCGTGCGGGTTACCCTGTGGCTCTGTATTGCGTCTCTGTGCACTGAGATCCCAGGGGGCACGATTACAGTTGTTGCTTTAAATAAGGGGTCAGCACCCTCCCCTGAGCCAGGTGCCCCCTGCCGCCTGGTTTGGAATTTAGTTTTATTGGAGCGTGGCCTGCCCATCTGGGTAGCGTGTCTCTGCTGTTCTCATCTACACGTCCACACCGCAGAGTGGAGTTGTTGCCACGGAGACTGTGTGGCCTGCAAAGCCTCGAATATTTACCTGGCTCTTGTTGGGAAAAGTCTGCCAGCCCTCCTCTAGTAGATTCCTCATAAAAGCCTGATGGAGACAGAACTTCTTAGATTTTTGTGTCGAAAGCTGTTTTCTATGGCTTTGCTATTTGAAGGACACTTGGCCTGTGTGTAATCCTTGGCTCATACTTTCTCGTTGAGATTTTCAGAAAAGCCGCGTCCCACTGCTGCCTGATTTCTCTGTTGTCTGTGACCAGCCTGGCGCTGTTGGAATGCTTTCCGCTTTCCTCGCTGATCTTTGTCCTGGGGGCCTTGAGGCTTGTCTCTCTGTCTTTGGATCTGGCAGTTTCACGAGGATGTGGCCTGCAGTTGATTGTTCGGGGTTAATTTTCTCGGGTACTCAGTGAGCCTCACTGTGGAGGCTCAGGTCTTTTTCTATTTTTGGCAAGTATCCCTGGATTATAATTTTGCATCTTAGTTCTGGTCCATTGTGTGGTTTTTCCTCTCCCGGGACCGTGAGAATACAGATGTTTCTCCTCCTTTGCCTGTCCTCCATCACTTCCCTCTTCTTGCTCGCTTCTCGTTATGTCATTTTCACTTTCTTGTTGATTTTTCTGGCTTCAATGCCCCTTGTCAAATCTTCCCTTCAGTTGATTCTCCGTTGGGCACTTTGTAATTTATCCTTCTTTTCTGTGATGATTTTGTCTTTTTCTTCCATTTCTTCCCTGAGGTTAATCAGCAGTCTTCATTTCTTTCTCCCTCTTTGTGGTCCGTTTCTATTTTGGTTTTGCATTTCTGATTCTAAGTGGTTTTCATGTTCTCGAATGCTTGTTTGAGTCTGTTTAATCCTGTCTGCACGTACAGCTCTGCTCTTCTTCGTGGTGGTTCTTCTTTTCCTCGGTTGTATGTGTGATGTTTGTTCTTGCTTTCTTGCAGCAGCTCTGTAGGGACTTGTTGAACCTCCTCGTCGTCGTCTCAATGGTATTAGCGTTCTGCGGGATTCCTAGTTTAACAGCACCCTCTTCTGTCCATCTAGCAAATCCTGGTTTTTAGGGGCTCCCAAGTGTGTCTGTGTGTCTCTCTGTCCTGGGGATGCCGGGGGATTTCATTGTTCTCTTGGGTCTGTGTGTCTGTCTGTCCTGGTGGTGATGGGGGATTTCATGGTTCTCTTGGGTCTGCATGTCTGTCTGTCCTGGTGGTAATGGGGGATTTCATGGTTCTCTTGGGTCTGTGTGTCTGTCTGTCCTGATGGTGATGGGGGATTTCATGGTTCTCTTGGGTCTGTGTGTCTGTCTGTCCTGGTGGTGATGGGGGATTTCATGGTTCTCTTGGGTCTGTGTGTCTGTCTGTCCTGGTAGTGATGGGGGATTTCATGGTTCTCTTGGGTCTGCATGTCTGTCTGTCCTGGTGGTGATGGGGGATTTCTTGGTTCTCTTGGGTCTGTGTGTCTGTCTGTCCTGGTGGTGATGGGGGATTTCATGATTCTCCTTGGTCTTGCACATCCCTGTTTTTCCTTTTCTTCTTTTCTCCTTTGTCCTCAGTGGCCTAGAGCTCCCCCTGCCTCTTGTCTTTCTTCTTCTCCTGAAGCTGTGTCCCCACGTGATGCCGTTTCACATCGCGTCTGCTGCCTGCGTGCCCCTGCGCTGGGCTCCTCCTTGTGGATGCGCTCCGACCAGCGGTGCTCTCCGCTGTTTCCGACTCCTCACTTTCTGGCAGTCCTCAGAACCTGCCTCTGGCCGTTCTCCCGGCCTCTTCCCGCTCTGCCGGTGTCACAACAAGCGCATAGTTACACTGTTCTGTACTTAGATCCCAGAACTTGGTCGTCTTATAGCTGGGAGTCTGTCCCCTTTGACCCACCTCTCCCCACTCCCCCCAGCCCCTGGCAACCACCCCTCTACTCTCTGTTTCTGCGAGTTTGGCTTTTTTGGATTTTGCAACTAAGTGAGATCACATAGTATTTTTCTTCCTTTGTCTGATTTGTTTTACTTAGCAGAATGCCCTCGAGGTCCCTCCACGTTGTCACAAGTGGCTACGTAAATGTATGTATGTGCACCTCCTAATTCCATCATTTCTTCCTCATTTATTTGCTGAGATGTTTCCATACAGGTCATATGCCGTTCTCTATTTGTTCTTCTAGAGATACAGATAATGTAAGAAAGGTGGGGTACATTCTTGCTGCATTTTCTTTATTTACCAGTTTTCAAATGAACGTCCTGATTCCAAGATGACCTGTGTATGGGGTTTTTTTTGGTATCATTGTGAACTCATGGGTAAGAATATATTTCTGTTTCAGTCCATTTTAGGTGATAATACTATCCTGGATGGAGTTTGGGATGTCAGGTGGAGTTACAGTTCTCAATAGACAGTAATTAGCCCAGCTTCCCAGGTGGATGTAGTCAGGGTCTTCCTTCCCTTCATCAATTCCTCCATAGTTCGCTCGTCCCTTTGGCGAGGCTGCCTGGCGCCAGAGGACAGCATCAAGGGTTTTCTGAACCTGCTCTTTTCTCATTAGCCCGCTGCACTTGGTTGTAAAGTGATGTCCGGTTTGTTTAAGGAAAGCCTCGTATGGACTCGTGATGTCGCCTTTTGTATCAATGAAATGTGTGCTTAGAGAGTGTTGATTTGTGGGTCTGGAGAATGATTTGTGTCCCTCAGTACTGTGTTCTTTTCCAAAATCATTCATTAGTTTTCTCCTGAAAATTTTCATGATAAAGATCTTGTCATTTTAATAACTTAGTTTTCGAATGAAATGTGACACTTCATGTGTTTGTGTTACGTTTCTGCATAAGCTTGTCTGTCGGGGGACACTGTGCTTTCTCATGGGCGTGGTGTGGGTTTTGAAACTTCCTCTCGTGTCAGCACTGTTGGAGGCAGCACTTCAGGGCCTTGTCAGTCCTGACGTGTGGCCAGGAGTGTCCGGGGCTTGGTGAGCATCACCCGATCCCCCCACCGTGGACAGGTGCTGGCCTGTGCGGGGTTCAGGGCGCAGTCCGGTGGGAGTGTGGGCATGGGGAGCTGCCAGTGAGCGCAGAGGAGAGGAGGTAACAGAACTGGGAGTCCTGCCAGGGGATTGGGGTCTTTCAGGGTGGCACCGTGGAGCCGATCTGCATGGGGAGGGGGTTGGAAATTTGGGGGAGCCGATTGGGGTTCAGTAGTTCGGGCAGAGGGATGCAGAGCCACAGCGTGATGTGCTGTGCATGTGCTCTGAAGCCGGGCGGCATCTGTGGGGTGAGTCCTGGGCCTTACGGGGTCTGCCTCGATGCCGCTCACTGATGGCTGCAGTTCAGCTCAGGGCTGCTGTGGCGAGTTTGGTTTCCCCGGGCCGCTGCGCCACGGGCTGTGTTCAGTGAGCACGGGAGTTAGCCGGCTGCCATTGCTTTTACGACTGTGTTCCTCCAAAGTGACACCCCGCGTCTCACATAAAGAGGTGTGTTTGCAGTGCTGTGTGGTGTCGGGAACGCCTCCCTCCTCCGTCATGTCTGCCAGCGGTGGTCCCTCCTTTGGCCGGCTCTGGGCCTCCGTCGGTGGATGTTCAGCTGAGTGCGTTCCATTTAATACACAGCTGCTTGTGAGCGAATCCAGGCTGTTCTGGTTTAAGTTAATGGGACCTTTTGTCAACAGCTAAATGAAAGTGTGTCTTTAAGACTCCTGACACACTTCTCCCACTGGGGGGGCAGCCAGTGGGGTTAAGATAACTACCCCCGGTGAAGTTCAGTGTGATTTTGTCATGATAATGACTGTTCATAGTCTTACTTTTCATACTCGTGTGCCTGAAACCTCACCGGCTCGGGGACCTAGAGTGAGTGTGACATTGTTGATAGAGGTGAACTCACACTCGGTCCATTAGAAAGTGTCGCTTGGGTCATTGTGTAGAGTATGTTGAGTTTAAGCAAATGTCACAGAGACAAAATAATGTGACTAATATGACAGGTTCCTCTGAAGAAGGTTCCCAAGAGGAAGGGCCCATGATTCTAGGAGTGAAGAGAAAGCCACCCTGACAGAGCTGGGGAGAAGAAAGTTACCCGGGAGGTGGGGTCTCAGGGGAGTTATTTCAGGCCACTGAATCTGTCAAAATCCTAACAAGAGTATGCCGACAAATATGGAAAATAAAACAGTGGGCTACAGACTGGAGATGCTCAGTATACATCCCAGCCCCCTAGAACAGAGATGCCAAGGAGGGCAGTACCTACACAACTGTCGCTCTGATTTCCTGTGCAAGGAAAGTGATGCTCACGGAGCTGCAGCAAAGGCCTTCACCTCGTGTGGACCAAGAAGTGCCTGATGTCCAAGCTGGACTTTGAAAAGGGAGAGGCACACGAGATCCAGTTGTGACTATCCGCTGGCTACCGGAGCGCTCCAGAGAATTCCAGAGGAAGGTTAGTCTGTGTTTATAGACAATAGCAAAACCTTTGCGTGGATCGTGGACACTGTGGGCTGCCCTGAAAGAACTGGGCATGCTCAGCACATGACTGTCCTGATGTGTGATCTGTGCTGTGGACAAGAAGCCACATCAGGACAGAATGGTTTCCTACAGGCAAAGGTGTCCTTTCATCTCCCCATCTGTTTAATGTGTATGCAGAACACATCACACGAAAGGCTGGGTAGACTCAGACGGAGTGAAAATTGCTGGAAGAAATGTCAACAATCTAAGACACGCGGATGGCACCATCTTACTGGCAGAAAGCAGCAGTGACGTGAAACCACTTCTGACGAAGTGAAAGAAGAAAGAGCCAAAGCAGGACTGTGTGTGAACATCAAGAAGACAGAGATCATGGCTACAGAAGAACTACACAGCTTTAGTGTAGACAATGAAGACTTTGAAATTGTTAAAGATTCTGTTTCCCTCAGCTCAAATTATATGGAGACTGCAGCCAAGAAATCGAGAGGACTGAGACTCGGAAGGGCAGAGACGGAAGAATTAGGAAGGATTATGAGGTGTAGGGAAGGGTCGTTAGAGACCACGGCCAAGGTTATCCGCACCCCCGTCTTCCCACTTACTATGTACGGGCGCAAACGCTGCACAGTGAAGAAGGCTGACAGGGAGAAACTGGATTCACTTGAGAAACGCTGTTGGAGGAGAGCTCTGCGGACACCCTGGACCGCCAGAAAGATGAGCAAGTGGGTCCCACAGCAAATGAAGCCTGAACTACCGCTGGAGGCAAAATGATGAAACTGAGGCTGTCGTACTGTGGGCACATCATGAGAAGGGAGGAGGCTTTGGAAAAGACAATAACGCTAGAAATGTAGACGGCAGCCAGAAGAGAGGAAGAGCAAATACGAGATGGATGACTCCATAAGGAAGCCACAGGCACGAGTCCATGGGAGCTGAGCAGGGCTGCTGACCACAGGGCATTGTGGACAGCACTCACTCACGGGGTCGCCAGGAGTCGGAGCCCACTTGACACATGGCACATGACAATGATGAAATTTTATTTGGCTATCTAAACTTAGGATCCATTAAGATTCAGTTTCAATTTAATTTAATTTCAGTATAAATTTAATTTGGAAAATCGTTGTGTTTACCAATGAAAATATATTGAATATGGGTCTTTCTTCCTTCTGGAAGGATGTCGGTCAGGGTGAAGTTGTTGCTGGGACACAGGAGGGATGCACATTACAGACTAGGGGAGTGCACCAGACCTCAGCCCTTCTCAGTCCCTGCTCGTCTGAGGGGTGCTGCGGTACAGGGGGTCCAGCCAGAGAAGTCACGTGAGAGGTCGGAGAACTGTGTGGTCCTGGGACGGATAACCTGGTACTTGGGCCTAAGGCTCGGGAGGGAAGGTGGAAGGGACGGGAGGTCAAGGACGTGGAGAGGGCAGGCGCCATCCGCGTGGCTCCAGGCTCAGGGCTGTGTTGTTCCAGGCCCTGTGATGAATGGAGGGTGCCCTGGTGAGGGAGGGCGCCGTGCCGCAGCGGGAGACGCTCGCTGGTAGCGAGAGCCAGGCCTGCTGCTCGGGCCACACGGCGCCAATTCCCTGGCTGCCCTCGTGGGTCAGGGCGCCTGCCTGTCCAGTGATGAGGACGTAAGCACAGGACCAATGCCCTCGACACTCAGGCCAGGACATGTGTTCTCTTCCCGTCCCTGTTTTACCAAAGCTGTAAATTTCCTGAGAAAAGGTGACTGAGGGGGCTGTGAGCTCGCTTCCTCCAGGAGGCAAAGAGCTGTAGCCACAGCAAGGGCACAGGAGAGGAGGCTGTTGGTCACCCCTGGAGAGCTGGCCGGTGGGAAAGTACTGCCTGGTGGCCTCGGCGGGGTGGCTGGGCCCTTCCTGGAGAGAGGGGTCAGCTGGGCAACAAGGGTCAAGTGTCCGTGTTCTGCCAAGAGCCAGGAGTGGCTGGACACCTGGTCGGGCAGCAGGTGGAGGGAGGGCAGGGCCCAGCTTGAGCAGAAGGAGGGTCCTACAGGCCTCTTGAGAGCATGCGGTGCTGCGTGACAGATGGACAGACGATTTCTGGGGGTGAGGCCTTGGGCCTGGCTCACTTAACTGCTTCAGCCCAGGGCCCCTCTGATGTTGAGGGCAGCCTGCTGGCCAGAGCTGTCCCCTCAAGGCCTGGAGTGAGCTGGGGTCTGCCGCCCAAGGTGGCTGGGCGGGAGGCCTGGGCTCTCCATGGAGCCTGCGGGGGCTGGTGAGGGAGCAGGGGTGCCACAGTGACTGTCCATGGCCGGTCACAAGCCGACACCTCCACCTGACTGTGTCGGTTACTACATCCGGCCCACACGGGGAGGGGATCGGCTCTGTGATGTGAGGGGAGCAGAGTGGAAGGATTTGTGGGCACATTTTAAAACCATCACCGGGCCTGACTGGAGCAGGCCTTCTGAAGGCTGGGCGGGGGGGTGGGCCTCGTGTTTAAAGGAAGGGGCTGGGAGGCAGGTTTCGTGTGTCCATGGGGGCTCAGTCTGTGCCTAGGGTTTGCTAACCAGTGGTCTTCAGAGACCGTTGTGCCCGAGACTGTCACAAGTGGGGTGACCCCACAGTTTGTCCTTTAGCCTGGGATGGGGAAGCTGGAGGCTGGGGTACCTTGGCGGGGTGGGGCTGCGGCAGCAGAGGCAGGTGTGCTCCTGCGCTAAGTGAGCAGGTGCGCTGCCTCACACCGTTCTCTGTAGCTTGCAGAAGCCGGCCGTTGTTGCAGTGTGCCACCCAGCACCACCCACCTGTGGCTGCAGGGGGTTATCCTGTGACACAGTATGTTGGCAGAAATCCTTGTGGAGAACTTTCCTGTCTAAATAAAACAGGCAGAGTGCTAGAAGAGAAGGCTTTTTCCCTTTTCCTTTAACTTTCCACCTTCTCCTCTTCTTCCTGCCTGGAATGTCGGCCTGGGGCAGGGAGGGGGTTTTGCAGCCATGTTGCAGTCGTGAGGATGAAGGCCTGTGCTAAAGGTGGCTGAGCAGAAGCTGGGAGCAGCCAGTTCGCGGATGCCATCCGTGAGCAGACCCGCCGTTCTGGCTGCTGGCGCCTGCACTGTCTTGGGGCGAGTGGCTGGGGGTTGGGTTCTGTTGTTGGCCAAACACTATCCTAACAGATACCTTGTTAGCCAGTTTTTCCGAGAATTTTGAATTGAACTCCATCACCCTGGTAAAGCTCAGCTTCTCATTTGGTCGCTTTCCTTGGTGAGCCTTCAGCATGAGTGAGTGCTGCTGGAGAGCCCTGCAGCAGGAGAGGCGAAGATGCGCTCAAGGGGGCGCAGCAGGAAGCGCCTTGGGAGTGAGCCCCAAGCCGGGCAGCACGCCCCTTCTCAGAGGGACCCTGCATACGGCTCCTGAAAGATGGGAGGGAGGGAGCAGCGCTCTGGCGAGGGGGCTGAGAGCCTGTGGTGGAGACCCCAGACCCCAAGGTGAGATTGGGCCCCAGGTAGGGCCTGGGAAAGGGTTTGGACCTCACGGCTAGGAGCCCTGGGTCTGACTCCCTCACGGTGCCCGTTGTGGGCCTGGCATTGGCCAGTGTGCCTCAAGGCAGCTGCTGCTGCTCCAGACGCTCCAGCACCCCCTCAGAGGGCGGCCCCAGAACCTCCTGTCTGACAGCCATGGTGGGAGGTGCATGGCTAGTTCCCAGGGATCTGCACTCCCGGCTGTGGGGGGCAGCATGGGTCCAGGGTCCCGGCCACAGGATGCAGGGCAGGCGTAGTTCTCAGGGTGTGCCCGCTGGGCTCACTCCGCTGCGTGTAGCTGAAGCTGGCTCCCTGAAACCGGATCCTGATTTGGGGAGAACATCAGTGGTTAGAAAGCCAGGGAAGAAGCAGGGCTCGTCAGTGCAGACAGATTTGGGTCAGCAGTCTCAGGGTGGAAAGTCAGCCCCGGAGTTCCATTGAGAGTAAGCAGATATGGCAGAAAACCCAGGGGTCGAAGCCAGTGGTGAATTCACATTTGCTGGCGATGCTAATGCAGTGGTGGATGTGCACTGAGCCTCCGCTCCTGGGCCTGTGCAGAACATCCCTCACGCACGTGTCTCGCGTGCTCCCCCCGCCGCTCCACAGACTAAGTGCTCTGGTCATCCCCTCTGCAGAGGGGGGACTGAGACACAGAGAAGCAGCGACGCACCCAGGTGCCTCGGTCACACGCAGGGCGTCATGGTGGGAGATGCACTGCTCAAGGAACTAGCTGCACCCCGAGGGCCAGAGTGAATATGCAGTCGGGGGCCTCCCAGCCTGGCCTGGGAGGGGCCAGCATCCTGGGGGACCATAGCACTGGGAGTTGAGGGCAGGTCCACGGAGGCGAGACTGTCGGGCTGAGAGGGCTCATGGATGCTCGTGCCCAGCCCCAGTGCTCTGTGGCTGAGAGTTGTTGTTTTAAGTAAAGCCCAAGTGGACAGGCTGGTCCTTTGGGAAGAACTTCCAGCCATGCTGTGACGGAGCCATGCTGTGACGGAGGCATGCTGTGCAGGGCGGCCTTGGGCCCAGAGGGGTGGCTGTCAGCCTGACGAGTGCCCAGGGAAGCCCGTGTCAGTGCCCATGAGGGTGGTGCCCACCCCACGCGTCTCAGTTGGTGCCACTGTGAGCTCAGGCAAGGCTGGCTCGTGCCGCCTGGTGCAGCGCTGGTCCTGCCACCCAGCACGTGGTCCAGGCCCAGGCTCTGCCTCCCTAGCTGTGCCCTAGCCCCAGCGCGTCCACCTGGCCCAGCGTCCACCTGCTCGGCTGTGGCACAGGCCGTGATGCGGCTGTTGGGATGGTGAGGTGGGGAGTGCCTTTCGTTCTTCCTGGCCCGGTGCAGGTGCTGTGCAGGTGTCCCGACAGGGCCAGATGAGAGGGTGGCTCATGGATTGCAGCGGTGGGTGACCGCCTGGGCCCTCTCTCCCACCTGCTGAGGTCCCTCCTGCCCTTGGGGAACACAGACGTCGTCCTTCGTTTGTGGAGGAGGCTCTGACAGGCTGGGAAGCTGGCGCAGGCCGTAGTGTGCGGGCTCCTGTGGCTCAGGCATGTCTCTCCCACCTGGTTTTGAGGTGCCAGCACTGCTATGGTGTCCCAGCAAGAAGCCTGCCTGCCGGGCGCCCAGTCCTGCCCGGAGCCCAGTGTCCTCCTTGCTCTGCTGTGGTCTGGTTTCTGTGGAGTCCACGCTTTAGGTGTCGGCTTCCTCTGTGTGGAGCTGCTACTTTTGGATCTTTGCATCATTTTGGAGATCTGCAGGATTAGAGTCAAACGTTCGAGGAGTTCGGTATAACTTGGATATTATATTCTGTGCAGTAAAAGGCTATTTCAGTTTAAACAACAAAATGTCATTTAAGAGGGAGAACGTTACTTAGGATTTAGATTAAGGCAGACACATTTGAACATTTGCAAAGAGGGGTCACGTATTTCTGCGACTTAAAGCGAATGTACCGGTCCTGCTGGCGGGGCAGCAGGGGCTCCACGCACCTGTTTGGGAAACGCTCGAGCGCCCCGTGGCCGCCCTTTGTGACAGAGAGCTGTCCCAGTGGCTTCCATCTGGCTTTTCCTGGGGATTTGGGATTGTGGTTCCCACTTATTCAGTGACTAGTAGCATTCTGATTTCTCTTTTTTTGATAGAAAAGGTGCCTCCACGAAATGCGGGAAGTGTTTCATTGGTGCAGACTCCTGGTCTCAGCCCACAGACCCCAGTGTCCATGCGCGTCCCTGCGGCCTCCTTTTTGTTTTCCTCCCCCTTTAGTAATTGGGTGAAGAACATGCAGATGCTAGGAACTGCACATGGAAGATGAAGTGTTGCTGATGTCATGACATATATACTAATCCTCATAATGATCCGCATGTGCCAGACAGTCCTTCGTCCTGAGTCAACAGTTACCAGCCTTCCGGGCAGGACTGTCTCCAGTGGAATTCTGTGTCCCCTTCGTGAAGCTCTGGTTTTTGCCATCAGAAGCGTGAAATCGTGTATGTTGTCAAGACATTGCAGAGGGAGATGAAGGAAGAGCCTGCCACGTCACGGAGCCTTTGGTTGTTCTTCTGGGTGCCAAGGCCATCCGATCCACCCACTGTAGCCGCCTGCGGCCCCTGGCTCCTAGGTCACTGCCCACCGGTCTAGCCGACATTGTGTGTTCTTGTCCCTGCTGAGCCCTGAGGGCAAGCCTGTCTGGTGACCTGACCCAGGCCGGCCCAGGGCATCTCCTGACCCGGGTCCTTTGTGCAATTTGCAAACTGTGCCACAGGCCAGAAACTGTCCCACCCTATTCCTGTTGGTAAAGGTGCCCATGTGGTTCCCTGAACTTGTGTTGTTATCCTTCCACTCCAGCGAGGGTGTGCTGTCTTGCAGAGATGCCGCGAAATGTATGTGAGAGCATCTGCCGGGGGGCCATGGGGGCGGATGGCATCCTGGCCGCCTTGGCCGTCTGATCATCTGATGGCAGCGCCTGCACTGGGGTTGGGCTCCACTCTGCCCTGCACACGTGGCATGTGGCCTGCTTCCCGCCCCTTGTAGGCAGGGCTTGCTCTGAGGCCTGTCCCCCGGCCCTGACCTCGCTCCAGGTGCCTCGTCCCCACGAGCCTGCGCACAGGGGCTGGTGTTCAGGGACAGGAGAGATTCCATGCTGTGTTTGATGAGAAATGAAAATCGCCTTAGTGAACTCCTGATAAACATTTTTGAAAGGAGAGTAAAGAGCTAGCCAGGAGCAGTTTATTTAACTAGCTGGCACCAAATATGGGTGCTTTTCCCACATGGCTTAAATAAGTGTTCTGGTCAGGATTTTTCCTCCTTTTAGAGAACACGCCCCGTGCCAGAGATCGTGTTTTATGTCACAGCTGGGAACAGCGGGCTGTAGTCGCTCCCAGATGCTGGACGCGCCCATCGAGAGGGGCAGCTGCTGGCCGCACTGCAGGTCATTCGCCCTGTCTGAGACCCTGCCTGGTGCTCTCCCCACTTGGAAGTGTGCATGCAGGCCGGCCACCCCGTGCCCAGTCCCCCACCACTGGCTCTCCAGCTCCGCCTGTACCCTTGCCTGTGAATCCTGGATGCAGCCGCTTTCCATCAGACTGCTCAGCCATTGTCTCCAGAGCAGCCATGTCTCCACGGCAGCCCATGTGTGTCGATGGCACGCTGACCACTGGGCGCTGGCAGCAGCAGGAAACTGAGGCTCAGGCTCGGCCCCAGGTGCTCACGTCGGGGGTAGATAGAGTCGCTTTGTGTGGGGGCCTGTCTCTGGGATGATGTGTTTGGGGATGGGATAGTAATTTTGCAGGTTTTGGTAAATTCTTCAGAGCCAGCCGGTGCTGCCCTGTGTCTGGGGGTGCCTGGGAGAGGGAGGAGAGCACAAAGCCAGGAGGAGCACAGCGGCAGCACGGGAGGTGCAGTGGGTGCAGCAGGCGGGCCGGGCCGGGGAACACACAGCCTCTCGGCCTCCAAGAGTCCCAGTCCCCAGCGTGCTCCCATTGCACCTGCACCCTCAGCCTTCTGGTGCCAGCAGCCCCCCTCACTGGCCCTCTCTGCTCCCAGGGAGCCCTTCCCCCAGCTGTGCCCCTGGGCCAGCCTCACCCCTTTTGTGGCCGTCGTGGCATGGTGGTCTTGTTGCCCCAGCAGTTTGCCCAGTCAGTGACGCACTGCCCCGCGGGCCCAGGAGGGCAGGGCTGGTGAGGGTCACCTGAGACGCCCCACATGGCTCGCTGCAGAGGGTGAGATGGGGGTTCGTGCCGTAACCAGGTGTTGTCAGGTCCCCTGTGCTGGGGGTGTGGGGCAGCCAGAGGGCAGCCCTCTTAAGACAGTCTTCCCTCACCTTCCTGGGGACCACTGGGAGGCTCCACAGGCCGCATCTTCAAGGAGATTTACTCGCTGTCATCTAGGAATAAAAGTGTGTGCAGGTTTGCTGCATTGCAGTGGGGTCAGTTCAGGCGGAAGCACAGGCGTGGGAGGACACTGGTGACCACAGAGTTGCTGCTGAGGGGCCTGGGCCTGTTGGCTCTCGTGGGGTGGGTAGCGCTGAGAGGAGGTGGGCCGTGCTGGTGCTGCCGCCGAGGGCCCGCATGGCCTGGGTGAGGTTGTCCCTGCAGTGATGTGGGCTGTGCAGGCCGTGCGGGAGACAGCCCGGTTCCCAATGAGCACAACACGGTCAGCTCTGCTCACTCCTGGGCGGATTAGGGGTGGTGTGCAGGCACGCACATGCACACGTGCTTGCACATGTGCACAGAGCACATATGCACTCACACACACACACAGGTGCGCGTCCAGGCTTGTGCCCTTTGTGGAGGCCGTGTCCGGGTGTCAGTGGTGGCTGTCCTTACTTGTGAGATTATGACTGGTGTATTTGTTCTTTTGGGCCTTTCCAGATGCTCCACAGTCGATACGTATGACATTTTATGATTGGAAAAAAAAATGACCCTAAAAAATGGAAGAAAGTTCTAAGAAATTCTGAATTCCTTCTAAGGAAGTTATACTAAAGGGGAAGTGGGAGACACTGGACACCGTGATGATCGGATGCATAAAGGCGGTGTGGTTCCTAGGATTTGTTAAAAAACCGGCGTTGTGAACGTGGGTTTGTCCTGACAGCCCCTTCCCCGCGGGGGTGGTGGGCCCCGTGCGGCCCAGGGGAAGCGCTGACGGCCCTGTCCTGTGCTTCCTTCCCAGATCGTCCACACACACAGGCCGCACTTCATGGCCCTGCACTGCCAGGAGTTCGGGGGGAAGAACTACGAGGCCTCCATGTCCCACGTGGACAAGTTCGTCAAGTAAGTCTGGGCGCCCTGCCTGCTGCACCCTCCCTGGGGCGGGGCGGGGCGGGGGCTCCTGGGGGGCGGCGGCCGCAGCCTCACCGTTCAGTGTTCTGGGAGGCACCTTCGGTGGGCCACAGTTTTCCAAAGAGAAAGTGTAGCCCAAGTGTGTGACAGCGTGCCTCCTGGGGGGCGCAGGGTGACAGCGTGCCTCCTGGGGGGCGCAGGGTGACAGCGTGCCTCCTGGGGGGTGCAGGGTGACAGCGTGCCTCCTGGGGGGCGCAGGGTGACAGCGTGCCTCTGGGGGGCGCAGGGTGACAGTGGTACCTTGGGCTTAGAGACTTCAGCCCTGGCTTCCAGGTGGAGAGTCTCGTCCATGTTGGAGGTCACACTTCGTGTGGTCTCATGGCTGCCAGCCTGCTGCTGCTGAGGACGCATGGACGAATGGACAGACAGGACTCTTTCTGTCCAGTAGCTCACAGCTGCATTTGTCACAGTGAAGTGGGGACAGAGCTCCAGTCGCCTTTGGAAAGGGAAATCTCTGTCGTTTGGGAGGCAAGAGCCACAGGCAGCATGCCAGCTTCAGGCGCATGCCCCACGGCTCCTCAGGACAGGCCTCCTGCTGCTGCTCAGGGAGGAGGGGCACCGAGGCCTCTGCACGAGTTCCCTGCTGGAAAGCGGTCTCCCCATCTCCCTGTTGGTGGCGGCAGCTGCTGGAGCGTCCTCTCTTCCTTTTGTTGTGCGTCTGGTCCGAGTGCCTGGGGACGCCCACTCTGCCCTCAGGCACCCTGAGCCCGCCTGCTGTGTCCCCCACGCCCAGACTGGGCACTGTGGCTGCTTCTGCCAGCAGAGTGTGGAGAAGTGCCGCTTCCTGACTTGCGAGGCGGTTGTCAAGGGCCGCTGTGCTGGGAGGCAGCTAGGGCAGGTGTGGGGCCCACCATGGGACAGAGTCCGCGCCCTGTCTGCCTGGAGCCCAGCCTCAGTCCTCCTGTTGAGGTCCCCGATGTTGGCATTTGACACAAGCAATCCATCCATATTTTCACCTGTTAAATTGTGGGGTAATTTGTTAAAGGGCAAATTTTTAAAAGTAAATTCCTCATGTTTCTAAAATAATCTGTCATTTTAAGGCAATTCCAATCAAAAGTTTTCTTAACAAAATAGTACTAAAATTAATATGGAAGAGCCAAGAGTTGAGAATAGCTGAAATAATTCTGAAAAGAACCGGTGGGTGTTCTTAGCTCTGTGCTGCCGGCTTCCTGGAAGCAGTGAATGCTGCGATGGGGACGGACGCCCAGCAGAGCTGCAGTCGAGCCCGCCAGAGTCAGCGGGGTGTGGCGGGTGGCGGCTGGGTCCAGGCAGCAGGACTGGTCCTGTGTGGGAAGAAAGGACTCCAGGTCCCCATTTCACACTGCAGCTGTCCCCACGCGGGGTGAGTGCCAGTTGTGCTGCTGAGTAAATGTGAAGGGCACAATTACAGTTCCGAGACGGAAATGTGGGAGATATCTTTATGTATTATTGGATATATTATATATATTAGAAATTTAATATGTATATGTTATATATAGTGTATCTTTATAGCTTTGGGAGAGGAAGAGGTTTCTTTAAAAATGTGCCGAAAGTATGGCCTGCGAAAGAATAGGTCGATAAACCTGACCATGTTAAAATTAAGAGCTCCTTGTATCAAAAGACTATAAACAAAGTAAAAATTTAGTCCAACTTGGGAAAAAGTACTTTACTGACCAAAATCGGTCTTTAAATGTGTAAAGAACTCCAGGAAGTCAATAGGGAAAAAACACCACTGGAAAAGCCGGCGTTTCACGGAGGAGAGAAGCCGGGTGGAAGGCGGTCCGCTCTGTGTCCAGCAGAGCCGCACAGCTCCTGTCCCCCACGGGCTCCGCCACGCTTTCTGCTCCCCGCCGTCCTTGTGCTGTGCTAGATTTTCCTCCTACCCGTGCTGCACACGTCACACCTTGTTGTCATTTTCGCTTTAGACAGTCTGTTATCTTTTAAAAAGTAAGAGAAAATGTTATTTGTTTTTGCCAGCTCATCTGTCATTTCCGTGCTCTTCCGTTCTTTGTGTTGGTTCGGGTTTCTGTCTGCTGTCATTTTCCTTCAGCCTGAGGGCGTCTTTACCATCTATCTCCACACAAATCGCTGCTGATGGCTTCCCTCAGCTTTTGTTTGTCTGAAAAAAGTCTTTGTCTTCACTTTTGAAAGACATTTTTGTTGTAAATAGAATTCTAGCTTGTCAATTTTTTTCTTTTAGTACTTTAAGGATATTGTTCCATTGTCTTCTGTATTGCATTGTTTCTGATGAGAATCTAGCCATTGTTCCGATCTTAATTTTCTGTATATAATGTCTTTTTTTTCCCCCAACTGCTAGATTTTGTCTTTCTAGCTGGTTTGCAGCAACTTGATTATATTGTCTTTAGTTTGATTCTCTTTGTGTTTATTTTACTTGGAGTTCTTTTGAGCTTTTTCAATCTGTATGTTTATAATTTTAATCAAATTTGCAAAAAGTTTGTCCACTGCTTCTTTAATATTGTTTTTCTTTTCCTTTCCTTCTCTTGTGTCCTCAGACTCCGGTCCTAACGTTGGATAGATGCTGTCGTTCGGGTCCCTAAGCCCTTTTAATTCTTTTCAGTTCGTTTTTCCTCTTTCTTCAGTTTGGATAGTTTCTGTTGCTGATCTTTGAGTCCCTGATCTTTTCTTTTTTAGGTTTTAATCTACTGTTAGGTCCAGCCAGTGAATTTGTTTCTGCAAATTATTATATAAATTTATTTAAAATTACTATATTTATTTAAAATAAATTTATATAAAATTACTATATAAATTATGTAATATAAATATTATGTTGCCAGCTCTAGAAGTTTTGTGTATGGTTCGATGTCGTCTGTCTTCCCTCCTTGTGTTCATGTTTTCATTTAAGTCTTTGATCATGTCTATAATGCTGCTTCAAGGTTCTTGTCAGTGAATTGCCTTATTTTTGTCCTTTCTCGTCTGTTTCTGTTGACTGCGTTTTTGTAGACATGTCATATTTTGTTGCTTCTTCGTGTGTCAGGTAATTGTTGACATGGTGCAGACGTCGTGAAGGGTGTGTCATTCAGTGTCTGCATCTTGTTTCTTCCCTTGAAGCGTGTTGGGGTTTGTTCCTTCAGGCAGTCAGGGTCTTGAGGCTCAGGTTGATCCTTCAGGCTCCTTCCCTCCCTCCTTCCTTCTCTCCCTCCTCTCTTCCTTCCACAGTCGGTCGGTGGTGTTTTCAGGGTGATGGGAAACTTGGTGTCCAAGCTAACATCCTGTGCCTCGTAAACAAATGCCTGTAAAATGATGAGGTGTCTGTGTGACTTTTGCATTAAAGAACTCACTTGTTTCCTTCCAGAGAACTACTGTCCAGTGATGCAATGAAAGAATACAACAGGGCTCGAGTCTACCTGGATGAGAACTACAAATCCCAGGAGCATTTTACAGTAAGTGTTCTTCCGTTCCATGGATCAGCATTAGAAAAAGGGAGCGTCTGCTGAAGCCACCCTTCTTCTAATTAAGTAAAGAGAGTCTGTGGACGGCTCTCTGTCACAGCGTAATGCCATCATGCCTGAATTAAAATGTCACTGCGTTCCTGCAGCCTGTTGGGTGGTCCAAGTCCACGGCTCGCCTGGCAGGAACGTGGGCACAGTGCAGATGGGGGGCCTCGGCTGCTCCTGGAAGGCACCTTGATTGGCTCGTCATCAGCTAGCACGACAAGGCCTGCATGGGAGTTGGAAGGTGGACTGCCAAGGACCCCAGGGCTTTGGCATGCGGGAAGATAATAGGGAGAGTCGGGGGCTCCAAGCCTCACAGAGACGAGGGATTAAACCAGCCGTGGATCTGCTCTGCAGAGGAGCCTGTGCCACCAGGCTTGCTCCTGTACTCAGCCAGTCCTGGGAGCCCTGGACAGACCTCCAGAGGGGCCGGGCTGCCTCCAGGGGCATGGGTCTCCCTCCAGAGGGGCTAGGCTGCCTGCAGGCGGGTGGGTCTCTCTCCAGAGGGGCAGGCTGCCTCCAGGGGAATGGGTCTCTCTTCAGAGGGGCCGGGCTGCCTCCAGAGGGACAGGTCTCTCTCCAGAGGGACCAGGTGACCTCCAGAAGGGCTGGCCATAGCGGAGTGGGACAGAGCCCCCCACAGAGCTAGGTGAGACCTGTCCCTCCTCCTCAAGAGTCCTTGTTCTGACATGGATAGTGGACCCTGGGAAGGCGGCCCCAGGGAGGTGTGATAGCCACAGGATGGACGAGGGGCAGAGGCAGGACTCAGAGGCTTCTTGGAGAAGCAGATGTTGAACGGGTTTGCACAGCTGGTTGTGTGTTTGGAGGATCGTGTCTGAAGCGCCGTGTCTTGAGGGAAGCCCTGAAGCTGCTGCGCTGGCCTGGTTTCCTCTGCTGTCTGTCCCCTGGCATCCTTCCCCTCCCTCTGTCCCATCACTACAAGTACAGGTGCCTGTTTGATGGTCTTCTCCACAATGCACGATGTTGTCTGCAGGCAGCAGCGGTGTGGGTCCTGCCCTCAGCTTGTCCCCTGGCCCTGGGAGCCTGGTGTGCAGCAGGCACTCAGCCACCATTTGCCGGCTGCTTGGAGCACTGGATGCCCATGTGCTGAGGCAGAGGCTGGGGCCGAGGAGAGCGTCCTGTGCAGGGAGCAGCAGGAGCAAAGATGCCACCTCCCCAGGGCTGCAACCTTGAGATCGTCCTTCGGGTTAGCCAGGCATCTGTCAGTTTTCAGTCTTTAAATCTGGGGCATCTAATGCCAGTTAAGTCATGTCTTTCCATTGCTGAGAGTCACATGACTGCAGGTTCATGTCCCCACCCTCAGCTGCATCTGCAGGATGCTGCGTCCTGGTGTCTTTCCTCTGCTGCTCTCCTTGGTAGCTCTCTCAGACCCTCCTCCAGGCCCACCTTCCACCATTCGCAGGTCGCCTCCCTGCTGGCCTGCTGTGCTTGGTCCTCCACCCCACTGCTTGCACCGGTCTTGGCCCTTGTCCCCTGAGGTTGGGGCACAGCCCCATCCCTCTCTCCTCTGGCTTTCTACCTTTTCCATGCTGACTGCGTCGTCTCAGCTTGTCCTTTAAATAAAGATGCTTCTGTCCTGACTCGCGTGCTTCTCCGTGCTATGACCAACTTCCTCCTGTTCTCAAGCAAGGCTTATTCAGATAAAAAAATACACTATCTGGAATTAAAAATACACTAGTTGGGGTTAACAGCAGGTTAGACACTGTAGAACAAAAGAAAAATTAATTGAACTCGAAGACATGGCAATAGAAACTACTCAGAATAAAACAGCTAGAGGAAAAAAGTTAATAGAACATGACTTCCCTGTGATATACTATCTAGTGGTCTAACATACATGTGAACGGAGTCCCAGAAGGAGAGGGCGGAGGTGTCTCCTCGCCACCGTCACCCTCAGAGGCGTTGGTCTCTGCTCGCTCTCTCTGCTGTATCCTTGAAGCCGCCGTGTTCCAGCAGTCATTGGTCACCTCCTCCTCATGGAAACTGTCCTTGGGTCTTCACAGCCTCCTTTAAATAGAAGACACAGGTATTTTAGAAGTAAAAGGATAAAGAAAAGTATATCATGCAGACGTAAGGTAAAGGGAAGTAGGAGTGGCTGTATTAATATCAAAGTAGACTTCAGAATATTGCCAGGGATAAGGGGGGCCTCTCATAAGGATAAAGAGATCAATTCCTCAGGAGGACAGCGTGCACCCAGTGTCAGAACTCACATGTGCGTGAAAGCTGACGGGGCTGGAAGGAGACCTCATCTGTGGCCTACGAGGTTCCCACGCTCTTCTTTCACTAGTTGGTGCTGTGGGTGGACAGAGTCACGCCAGCCAACGTGACCCCACTGACGTCCGGCTAGAGGAACAGCAGGCACAGCCGTGGGAGGAGCACACCACACGCTGAGGGGCAGGGACAGGAGCGCGAGTGGACTGCTCGTTGCAGGGCAGGTGCCAGAGGGCTCAACACCACGTGACTGGGAAAGGATGAGTCGGCTTCCACTCTGTTTCCTCAAAAATATCTTTCCAGAGGAAGGCAAGAGAAATTGCGATAGAGATTTTTCCAGACAGGTGAGCCTCGCTTTTAAGCTTTTCTGGACAAGTGCAGAGCAGCCTTTAGGCGGGGAGTTTAGGTCCGTCTCCGAGGGCTCTGCTGAGGCCCGTGTTCCGGGCGCCTCCACCCTGGCTGCTGAGACGCAGGCCATCTCGCAATTCGTGCGTTCACATGGACCACTCACCATGACACATTGAAATCTGGTCCGTAAGACAAACCTCACAGGTATGAGAGTTTGAATCGTGCAAAATATCTTCTCTGACCACAAAGGAATTAAATTAGAAGTAAACAAAAACATTATCTGGAAAATTCCCAAATATTTGGAAATAACCAACTTGTAAATAACCCATGAGTCAAAGAGAATTTCACGAAGGAAATTAGAAACTTTTTCCGATTACATGAAAAACAAACTGAAAACCTTCAAAATTTGTGAGATGCACCTAACGTAGTGCTTAGAGGGAAATTTCTAGCATTAAATGCTTACATTAGAAATTTTTAAAATGAAGAGCAAATTAACCCAAAACAAGTAGAAGGAAGGAAATAATGAGAGCAGAAGTCAGTAGAATAAAAAATAGAATGGTAGAGAAAATCAGTGAAATCAAGCTAGTTCCTTAAAATGGTCAAGAAATCTGACAAACCTTCCCAGTGGGTCAGAGGATCAGAACAGGAGTGTGTCCAGGACAGAGCCCGGGGCGGGTGGGGTCGTCCAGGTGGGATTCAGGCGTTTCTCCTGGGCTGAGGGACGGCACAAATTGCCTCTCAGGTGTTTCGCACCTCAGTGCCACGCGGGGCTGGAAAGAGGACGTGCAGGGCTCCGTGTGCACCCTGGGTGGTGGAAGGGGCCTTGGCACTTGTGCCCAGAAACTGCAGCCCCGTGGAAAGGCTGGTGGCTGGAGCTGGTGTCACCTCCCCCCTCAACCATACACAACCCTGTGGAAGTTTTCCATGTCTTTTGGAAATGCCCACTTTCCTGGTCCTCCGTGGTCTGCTTTGTGTCACATGTCGCACCTGCTGACATCGTACTTGTGTTTCTCTTCCAGCCCAAATGCTGGGCGGGCCGAGAAGAGCAGTGGTGGGTGCCGGGGAGCCTTGGGGCTGAGAGAGTCCCTTTGGCCTTGCTTCAGCCCTTGAGATTTACCTCAAAAAGTCATTTCACAATTTGCAACAAAAAACAAAAGCCTGAAAAACGAGCATTCCCAAAATTCAGCAGTTTCACCAAAGAAATACACATTCTTGTAAACATTTGTGTATAAGGGTGGGCATCAAAATTACTTGATAGCAAAAGTTGGAAGTAACTTTAAATACCCGAGTTAGCGGTTGTCACACGGTGGAATAGCCGTGTGATGGAGCATCTGCAGCCGCTGCAGACGGCGTGGCACAGGGTGTCAGTGAAGTTAGCGCCCCGCCCAGGGCTCATGGGGCACAGGGGCTGCAGCCCACACTTGCGCCCCTCGAGGATCTTGCCATCCTGTTGGTGTGCTGAAGTACTTAATGTAGTAGTATGTCTAGTCTGTCCTTTGATGCATAGGTTTTCAAACTTAAAACTTCTGAAACCAGGGTGCTCCCACCATTCGTGGCACCGGGGTGCGCCCACCATTTGTGGCATCTCATGGTTAGCCTGGCAGCACTTCTCCTTCTTGGCCGTAAATACAGTGATGGCACCGTAGTTGGTAACGTGGCCATTCTTCTTGGTTCCAGCCTGAGATGGCACTCATGTGGCACCTCACTGGGTGGGTCTGACCCCGGCTCAGGGGCACAGAGGGAACTGCCCAATGTGCTGTGTCAGACTCAGGGACAAGCCCAGGTCTGAAGCCCCTGAGGCTGTGTCTTCAGGTGTCCACAGGACTGGACAGTGTCTGGGAGACACTGCCCACAGAGGGCGTGAGTGGGTGCTAGGCAGCTCTCCTTCAACCCAGCGGTGCCCGTGGCCTGTCTTTCTTTTCCAGGGTCACCGTCCTCCTGGCGATCCTCTCCCACAACCATGGTCCTGTGCGAGTGTTAATGGCCAGTGGGCTAACTGGGACAGCCATATTTGGCAGGTGGAAAGGGTCAGTGATGTTCCACACTCTTTGTCTGGAGCTCATCCCAGAGTCGGCTCAGGGAGAGGTGTGCGTTTGTCATCCCCGCCTTATGACTACCACGGTAATGGTTTGCAATGAAATCCTGTTTGACCCTGGGCCCTTGGAGCACCCCTGTTGTGCCCATCCATCGCCCCTCACTGTGTCATGTGTGGAACTGTCTTTGCTGGGGGCCTCTGGACACCCTGGTCAAGGGGACCCAAGACTCCTGGGGTCCTGGGCAGGGCTGGGCAGTGCCGTGTGGCCACTCTCCCACCCCAGCCTGGTGGCCTCTGGCTGTCAGAGGGAAGAAAATTTAATTTTTACAAGATTAATGGTATTGGAGCAATATTTTTAGCTGAGTGTGGTTCAAATAATAGGCCATTAATTGAAAAAGGAAATTGAAATGAATTTATCTTGTACATAAACGCTGTCACAGGTATTAATAGGGATCAGAAAATAGTGGCCTGTTCCCAGAAAGAAGCTGAACCTGAAGCTGCACCTGGTGTGTGAACATGACATGATGGCGGGGGTTGCTGCATGCACAGAAACATGGAGGGCTGCAGGCCAGGCGTGGGGCATGGCGGGGACTGCAGGCATTTGTGGGGGTGATGGCCTGGAGGAGGCTGTGGGCCTGGGGGCCTGTGGCCTGGGGGAGTGACAACCTAGGGTGCACCGGGCCCGGAGGGGCTCAGGCCTGGAGGGGCTTCACCCTTGGCGGGAGAAGTGCTTTGGGCCTAGGGGGCTGCGGCCTGCAGGGGCTGCGAGCCTGGGGGTGGTGACAGCCTAGGGGGCTTTGGGCTTGGAGGGGCTCAGGCCTGGAGCGGCTTCACCCTTGGTAGGGGAAGTGCTTTGGGCCTGCTGGGGCTGCAGGCAGAGGCAGGAGCCTGCAGATGCACATCTGCACCAGGAGATGGCGCCAAAGCAGCGTTTCGAGGTGCTCAGAGGGCACATTTTAGACTTAGAAAAATGATGATGTTAAATTTTACTTGCTCATAAGAGCCATCCTGAGTGGCCATTTACTTAAGCAGAAGACTTATCCGGTCTACTGGGGGCCTGAGAAGACAGACTGGCCCCCACTGGCTGTCCCCTGAGGAGCATCCCTCTCCCCAGGGCCTTTACTGCTGGCCAGGTTGTCGCCTGCCTGTGTTTCTCCAACGGTCAAGCACTGGAAGCCTGTGCCTTCACAGGTGCTGCCCTGGAAGGCTGGGGCCTGTCCTGTTCACGGGAACTTATTTGAACATCCCACATGGGGTGGACAGAGGACCTTGGCCCAGGGCATCGATGCAGCCATGTGGGAGCTGGACGGGACGGCCGGGAGCTCACAGACTGTGTCCAGGGCCCCTCGTGCCCTAGCTGTTTCCTCCTGGCAGTGGCTGCTCTGATGTTCCAGTTGCTGGCCGTCTTCCTCCCCAAGTTCGACTCCCTGAGAGCAGCAGCTCTGTGTCTGAGGCTCTGGCCCAGGGCCTGGAGTGGCGCCTGCACATACTGGGAGCTGGGAAACGCGTTCTGAGTCCAGGCAGGAGCAGGGCTCCTGGGGCGAGAGGAGCCAGGACTCAGTTGTGGATGAACATGGACACCCTTGGCCCTCCCAGGGAAGGTCCAAGGCTGTGGATGCACCATTGTAAGCTCGAGAGAGAACGCCAGCCTCAAGGAAGAATTCGAGGCCATCGGTGTTTACATTTATTTAAGACCACAGACTGGGTGAGATCCCCCAGGCGTGGGCTGCAGAGGGGTCCGAGTGTGGGGCCCCTGAGCCTGAGGCCCCCACTCTTGGAGACTGGGGAGATGAGCTGGGTTCATCCAGAGCACAGTTGGGGAGGTGGAGGAAGGCAAGGCTGGGGGTGTGCTGGAAGCCACGTGGCAGCAAAGAAAGATCCATGAGGGATGAGGCCGCAGACTGCCTGGGCTGCCTGGGAGGGTCTGGACTTCTCTGTGCCCAGGGGTCAGAGAAGACAACTGGCACCCAGCAGAGGAAGGACTCGGGTCTCAAATGGGAGCTGTGCTGCCATGGCCGCCTGGCTGAACACCAGTAGACGTCCTGGACGCTTTCCCCAAGGGGAGCAAAAGTCCAGTGTTTTCCATGATCGAAGGTTAAATTCCTTCGGTATCCTGGCTGGCGTTTATGTTTTAGCATCCCACTAATGTTTTTGTGTTTGCCCAGAAAGAACAAGGATGTTCCAGTTCTAATCATCAGCAAGTTTCAAAGCTCTAGTTCTGTTCACATCATGCGGTAAATAAAACGTCAGGTTCTCTCGCGGAAGAAGGTACGTGTTTATGGTGCTGGACTCGCTGCGAGCAGAAAGAGGAGCCTCAGAGGAGCTGCATGCGAAACCCCGAAGTGTGGTTGGGTGCCCTGCTGCTGGGGACACTTAAGGCCCCAGGCCTTCTGCCTGCTGCTGGTGTCCCTCCCGCTGGTGTGGCGGGGTGCCGATGCCCCAGGGACGAGACCCGTTGTTGTTGGGGCCACTGCAGTGTCAGGTGGAGAAGCCAGCGGCCTCCACTCTGCGTGTTTGGCTCATCCTCGCTGTCCCCGGATACCTGTGCCTTGTAGAACATTTGCAAAGCACAGAAAAGCAACACGCAGCAGAGGCATTGCTGTCGCTCAGTTGTCCCTCCTCCCAGACTGCAGAGGCGATGTGTTCTGCTGACCCCGCAGGCCCCTTGTCTCAGAGGACGCTGGCTGCCCGCCCTGCTGGCCCTCCATGCTCAGCCCCTTCTGTTCCTTCCCTCCTCGCTCCTGCTGGGGGCTGCGCCTCCCTTCCCTCCTCAGGCCTTTGCACTCACCCCGCCCTCCCTGTGCACTCCTTCCTTCCCCAGATGCCGAGAGCTGGCTCCCCCAGGAGAGGCTGCCTGGGCCTCCCTGTTCAACGCCGCCACCCTCGCCGCCTCCTGGGGCGCTTCCTTCCCTCAGTCCTCCGTGCTCTTCCTTTCCTGAGGCACTGTGTGGATCTACATGTGCGTGCTGCCCCTTCCTCGTGCCTGGCTCCCTGCTGCTGTTGTGTGAGGACAGTGCCAGCACACCTGCTGTGAATCATTGCATTTAGGGGTTGAGCCCACGTGGAGCAGTGTTGGTAATCCAGCACGTGACATGAATGTGTGACTGTCAGAAAAACGATTTGTACAGGAACACGTGAGAGAAATCTCAGTTACACAGATGGGCTCCAAGGTGGGCTGGGAGTCTCTTCAGGTGGGGTCGGCTTCCTGGGACCTGGTGCTCATGTCCCCCCGCTCCCTGTGGGTGCCAGGCCCTGGAGCACAGCAAGGAGTGGGGAGGTCCCTCCAGAGGGTGTGCAGGGGGTTGCCACGTGGCCCCGCCAGGTGAGGTGGGCCAGGCTCAGGGAGGATGGTCCCCCGAGGAGACAGCTGACCCCCGGGCCTGCGAGGAGGGACCTTGAGGCTGTGTGAGTTAGACCGGGCACGTGTGCTGCTGCAGAGCGTGCTCCCCCAGTACCCGAAATGCTCTCGCCACAACCCCCTGCCTCCTGGTCCCAGCCTTTCGTGCCAGCCCCTTGGAAAATGCTTACGCCTAAAGCATTCTAGGATTTTTGCCTCCTGGGAACCACCCCCAAGGAGGTCTCAGGTGCCCGGTGTTGGTCACACGTGTCACTCGGTTAACTTCGCAGCAGCCCAGGCCCCCACGCAGGCCTTGGCACTGAGCAGGTGCCTGGTGTGATTTCCACAGCTTCCAAGTGTCTGTTGATCAGAGGCCCCGATAGCACAGGAGTCGAGTCCTCGTTTCACCAGCCCGCGGAGGAGCATCGAAGACGTATCACTCAGTGCCTGAGAAGCCTGCATATCGATGGCGGGTGTAGAGCTGGTGGCTTTCCTGTCCCCTGGCTTCAGAAATGGCCGAATGAGGAAGAAATGGCAAATTTATTTTCGTATGATTTCCTCGAAGTCTTGTTTCACTGGAGTAAAGGAGTAAACATCACAGAGTGAGATGTTCTCACTATTTCTGCTGGTCGTTTGTCTGACCTGGGGGCCCAGAGGAGGGAACAGAGCGGATTGTGTTTATCAGTGTGAATTCAGGGCTTCCTGAGGTGGGAGAAGCCCCGAGGAGCACGGGCAGGGCCACCCAATGTCCCCTCACCTGGGGACCCCATGCTCTGCTCACCAGGTGGCCCCATAGTTCCCCCTTCACCTGGGGACCCCATCCTCCCCCTCGCCTGGTGAACCCCGTCCTCCCCCTACTTGCCTGGGGACCCCATCCTCCCCTGACCTGGGGATCTCTTCCTCCCCTCACCTGGTTACTTGTGAGGAAGAAGAGGAGGGGGAGGAGAGGAGAATGGGGGGTCACCTGGCTCCTGAGGCAGGCTGGCCGGGGTTCCCCCATGCAGCAGCAGAGGGGCCACCCAGGAGGGCGGCACAGGCTGATGCAGTGCTCAGGGAGCCATTCCTTTTCGGGGACGTGAGTGCTCCTAGAACAGGGCCTGCAGGTGACCGTGCCTGTGGGCAGCTGTTCTCCACAGCGTCTGCTCAGTGCTGGGCAGACCCGGACATTTCTTAATGGAGAAGCCGCAGGCCTGGGCGTTCCGCTCCAGCCTGGAAAGCCCACACTGGTGTGCGTGCTGCTGGGCACGAGGGCTGCTGGGGACAGGATCCCACAGACCCCAAACCCTGCCTGCACTCAGACGGCTGGGCTGGAAGAGTGAGCCGGGGCATCACCGTCTCAGAGTGCAGGAGGCACAGACTGTCCCCTGCGTGGCAGGACCACGGTTGCCTGTTGCTGTGGCCTCCTCCCTCCCATGGCTGCAGCCATGCCAGTGGGCAGCCCCAGCCACGTTTGCTGCGGGAGGGGCTGGGCTGGAGCCTTCGCTGCAGGAGCCTTTTCTCAGAAGTGTCTGTGCAAAGCTGGCCCTGGAGCCGTGCGTGGTGGTCTGTTGGCAAATTTGGCATGCCTGTAGGGCAGTGTGAGCACAGGCAAGACTGGCTGGCAAAAGCTGTCCTCGCTGGTGGCGCTGGGCTGGTGCCTTCGCAGTGGTGGTCCAAGGGGGAAACTCTTGTTAGAGCAGACACTGTGAGCTCCCCTTGGGACTTTTTATTTTTTTGGTGAGGAAGATTGTCACTGAGCTAACATCTGTGCCAGTCCTCCTCCGTTTTGTATGTGGGTTGCTGCCGCAGCATGGCCTGATGAGCCGTGTGCAGGTTCACACCCAGGATATGAACCCCTGAACCCTGGGCTGCGGAAGCGGAGCACGCGAACTCAACCACTAGGCCACCGGGCTGGCCCCACCTCGGGATTTTGAAAGGTGAATGCTCTCAAGCTGTGGCAGCCTGGAGTGGGGCACCAGGCCCCTGGGAGCCTCTGTGCCCTGGAGGACAGGGCATCTGTGGAGAGTGTTGTACACCAGATGGCTTTGGTGACCACGGGGTTGCCTTAACACGTGGTGGTTCTGACTGCCCCTCAAAACTCTAAAAGTGGGGTTCTGACTTGGCAGAGGAGCCTGAAGCCAGGGACCTGATAGGATCCTTCTGTGCCTGGAACTCAGCATCACCCAGGGGCCCTGAGAAGGCCCAGGGTGCTGTGGACTGTCCTCCCCGAGCTCTGAGGCTGCGACTAGATGGACGCCTTCATTGCCGCGGGTGTCCCAGGCCCGTTCTCCTCTGCCTTCCAGAGTCCAGCTAGCACCTACATCCCTTGGTTAATTTGATCCCTGTAAAGAGGCTCACAGGTGAGTTTCATTTTCTGTGAGGCGAGAAGTGCTAGCCCAAACAAGAAATCCACGGACACAAACTTCAGGAACACCGAGGTTCCCCGGAGCGCCGCCTTGCTGTCTGTGTGAGATTAAGGGGGGGGGAGGTGACCGTCTCTGGCTCCTGGAGAAGGCTGTCAGCCCCTCCCCTGCAGGACCCCCTTCAGGAAGCTCCTCCCTCCCAGGACTGAAAGCTTCGCTTTGCAAACCCAGCCTGGCCAGCAGGCTCCCGTTCCCAGGAAAGTGCGGTGGCCTGTGTTGGTGTCCTCCCTGGAAGTCAGACCCTGAGGCCCAGGCACACGCCCTGGAACCCAGGAGGGGTCACTCCATGCCCTGGAGAGGTCGGTCCCCACCCTAGAGGGGTTGGTCCCCCCCAGGAGGAGTCTGTCCACGCCCTGGAGGGGTCAGCCCACCATGTGAGCCGTGTCTCCACACTCCCACTCCTTGTCCATGCTGGTGGCTCCTGGGACCAAGACACCTTGCCTGCTGGTCAACCACTCACTGCTCCTTCCTCTCCTGCCCCCCCTCATTTTGGGGGGCTCCGTCCTCTCCTGTCTGCCCCATCTACCCCCGTGTTTGCACTGCTGAGAAGAGGGTCCTCAGGGCCAGCACAAGCTGGGAGGGCTCTGTGCTGGCCTTGGTGATCCTGCTTTTCCAGGAGAGCGGCGCCTGCAGTCGCCCTCCACGCCCCCACCCTGGGCGCCTGCTGAGGGGTGAGGTGGAGCAGCAGCCACTTCTTTCAGTCCTGGCCCTGGGGCTCCTCCCCCGCTGCCTGGCGGCCGGGGCTGCAGAGGGCTGGGGGCAGGAGGAGCTGTGCGGCTTCGGTGGAGACCCCTCCTGCGTCTCCTGTCCTCCCCTCCGTGATCTGCCCTTCCCCCCCTCTGCTCTCCTGAATCAGATTTTAGGGGAAATTTATGGAAAATTAATGTAGTTTACTGGTGTTCTTTGATCCAAGGAAAGGGAAGGAAGGCAAATGCCTTTCTGATGAGGGGGCTCATCTGCCTTGCGAGCGGCCCCCTCCCGCCCTGGCGGTCTGCCTGCCTGCTCGCCCGCCTTTGGGTCCAGACAGGCCTGATAAAGTGAGAGAAGCGAGATTGGTTTTCCGAGGGCACCGGGCCCCCCGTGCTCAGCTAAATCACGGCTGTCTGCTCCATGGCGGGCGGGGTGATGACCCGCTCCCCCCTGTGCACCCATGGCCCCGCGGGACGCAGTGATGTGCGGCCGGGCAGCGGCAGGGGGCTGCAGTGAAGGTGAAACTGTCATATCGATCTTTTTAGCACTAAAATATGAGCCACTTTACTCCGCTCCCGCTGCTGTGATGTGAAAAATAATAACTCGGATCCAAATTAAAAATATTGATCCCGGGAAGGTGCTGAAAGTAAATAAACACTTCCGAAGTTTTCGGGTCAGCCGAGGAACGGGCTCGGCAATAAATGTGTCGCACGTCGGAGGCCAGGGTTCTGGATCTGTTTTTTCTTTGAATTGATTTTTCATTATTTACTTCCTAAAAGTGTTGGAATTTGGTCCTCCACTGTTCAGTCCCAGTGTTTGGGCAAATTATTTCTTTGGGGCTTATGAGGTGCTTCTAATCCACTCGCTCATTGATTGATTGATTTTTGACTCAATGAGCTTGCAGTCCCTACCTCATTGCGGGCTCCCATTATAATTTTTTATACATTTAGGCTTGACTTTTTTATCTCCCTCTAACAGATGAGCCGATGTTGGGTTATCAGACGGGGGTGGACAATTGCCACAAGGTTAATTTCGTCTGACTCCCTGCTTTCCGAGGACATGTTGGGTGTGTCGTGGCCATGGGCTTGCGCAACGGGGTCTCAGGCTTTCCAAATGCCTTTACCCAGCGGGGCCAAGACCCTGGGGTCTGCGAGCGGCCCACAGCCGGGCGAGGGGGTGGGCGCGCTCAAGTCTCGGGTGCCGTGGTTCTTGCTGAGTGTGAGGGGACGCTGAACCCTGCGCTTCTGGAAAGTTCTCCCCTCAGGAGGCCCCAAAAGTGGGGTGAATCTCCCTTACTGCCGTGTGGGTCCATGTGGCCTGGAGGAGAAGGGAGGTGTGGTGCGAGCAACAGCTCGGGGGGACAGAGGAGGTGGTGGGATGGCCACTCCCTCATGGTGGAGTGTGGGGCAGGTCTTCCTGGGAAGATGTGGGACTAACAATGTGGCTTGTCCTGCTGTCCCCAGAGCTAGGAGCCTTGTGGCCATCTCCCATTCACCGGTGCCCTGCGTGTGGAGCTGCCAGGCATGGAGTCTGCCCAGGCTGGACCCCGGGGTGGGAGGGAGGGGGGCTGTGCCTGGTGCTCTCGGGACACCAGCACTCATTGCCTTGCTCCACATTTTGGGTTCCAGATGTCGGGAGGGCCTGCCGTGCCTCTCAGTGTCAGGAGGGCCCACGTGTGCCCTTTGGTGTAGGGATGGCCCACATGTGTCCCTTGGCATCGGGAGGGTCCACGGTGCCCCTCAGAGTCGGGAGGGCCCACGTGTGCCCCTCAGTGTCGGGAGGGCCCTCTGTGTCCCTTGGTGTAGGGAGGGCCCGCTGCGCACCTGCTGGTGGCCTGCTCATGAGGCGTGAGAAGCAGGGGCCAGATGTTTTCGGTGTGCACTGTCCTGACGTCGGTGCTGCAAGTGGTGGCGGGAAGAGGTGTGGTATGTGGCATGCACGCGTGTAGTCCCTGTGCACTGGCTCCGGTCAACCGCAGTGGTCAGAGGGTCGGCCGAGGGACCCTGTGTGGAGGCTTCTCTACGTTACTCAGACTTGAGTGGGTGGCAGAGAAACTGTCTCAGTACCTCACATGAGCGCCCGAGATTCTGATCGACTGAGGTCAGGACGGGTCAGGAAGGTGGACAGGCATTTCTGAGAGTGGCTGGTGTGCTGGCCGGAGAGAAAGAGGGCCACCAGCTGGGGCATAGGTGGAGGGCCATCGCTGGGCCCCTTGACGGAGGCTGGAGCCCCCAGGGGTCTAGGCAGCCTGTCTGGGAGGGCTAGGGGGTCGTGGAGGAAGGAACTGCTTTTCTCCATGCTGGTTTGGGAGCAAGGGTGGGACGAGGAGGATGTGGAAGTGGCCCTATGTGCAGGCATCCCCGGGTGTGGGGTTGGCCCTGTTGGTAATGTCACCCTGCTCCAAGATTTTGTTCGGGAGGTGGGAGGAGCCGCATCATCCTGGACACATGAGTAGCTCTCCTGGGACCAAGGTGACCACTCCCCAGCAGAGAGCTCATCTCTGAGTTCCAGATGTCTGTGAGCATCCAGCCCTGTAGTCATATTTTCTGACCGTAATGCCCTTTTCTGGAGCGCTGGTACCCACCTCTGCTTTGGCACCATTTCCGCCTCTGGACGCAAGTTTCAGATGAGAACACGTGTCTGAGAAGGATGGTGCATCCTTCAAATGCACTTGGGAGGCTTACTGGCTGCGTGAAGAGGTTCTGCAATGCTGCCACTCCACCTCCCCAAGGACTGGGAGAGGAAGGCTACCTGCAGGCGCGCCAGGACCAGGTTGGTTTGTGCCTCGGCAGATGCAGAGTTGAGATCACAAGTGCTGGCTGCCTCAGCAGCGGGCGTGGTCCAGCTTCCTATGTGTGAAGGTGAGTTGAAGCCTTTCCATTTGGCTGCAGGAACATGGGTGCTGTGCTCTGGGTGCTGGCCCTGCTGCTGGGCACCAGAGGTGCAGAGATTCAGAGATGAGCGGTCACACCTGACCTCTGCCTCAGAAGCCCGTGGTCCAGGGCTGGTGGGCCCAGGGAGGGCCCGCATGGAGGCCTAGGGCCGGGGTGCAGCAGTTCCTCTGCCGGGACAGGGAGGTACTGAGAAAGGCACCTCAAGTCATCATGTTGTACTCTGTAAGTTGGTAGAGTTAAAAATAAGAAGGAGTTTCCTCGGAAGAATCCAGAACTGGAAGGGCAAAGAGCTGCCGTGGCCTCAGCTCTGGGGGCTGGCCATGGTCACCTGGCTGTGGGATTGTGTGCGAAGGTCCTCTGCCTCCATGAGGAAGGCAGGGCGCTGCTCGACAGCGTGGCTGACAGGTCCAGGTGGAGCGTATCTCCAACACCGATCCAGAAGGCTCTGCTGTCTAAGCTGCATTCTGAAGGATGACCATGCTCAGATTTAACCAGGATCTGGAACTGCGATTCCATCTTGGCGATTAGTTGAGACATTCATTCATTCACTTGGCAAACCTTGGTCGGGTCCTGCCATGCACACGTGTTCTGTACTGGTGTCGTGGCGGGCGTAGCAGAAACTGGAGAGGAGCGCTCTTCTGTTGGGAGAGGACGCCCGTGCAAGCGCAAGGCTGGAGCCCAGAGCACCGGGAAGTCGCCCAGGGCCTGTGACCGCATTGGCCTGGCCTGTCTGTAGCCTCGTTTCACAGCGGGAAGCAGGCAGGAGAGGAGTCCAGCAGCTCACTAACCCGACCAGGCGGGGCACAGTGCGAGCCTGCGCTGGCAGCTGGGCTCCACGCAACACAGCACACAACACGCAACACAGCACGGCGTGTCACACCAATGCACCGCACACGGCACACTCACTCTCTGCCATGGAGCTTACACACTCCAGTGAGCGAATACTTACACAACATGCCACATGACGCTCAACCCATGACACAAGACACGCTGTACCTGGCACGCTCCGTGTGACGTGACACACTCTTGCACTCTGCCCCTGTGGAGCATGCAGATTCGAGGGGACAGATAGGCGGATGTGCAGTTTACAAAGTGTGAAAGGAGCCTGATGTGACATGTGGGCCATCTCAGAGCGCCCCGAGGGGCCTGAGGAGACTGGAGGCGAGAGCAGGCTGCTCTGAGCAGGTGGGCTATAGTTGGAACCTGAAGGATGAGGAGTGAGCTGTGGAAGGAAGAGGGGAGAACATTCTGGCAGGGCAGTCGTGTGTGCGGAGGCTGCGTAAACACGGAGATGTGTCTCCTGGGCCCTTCACAGACGGCCTGCTGCCTGCTGTGGGGCATGTGGTCCTGGGTGGCCTTCTGTGCCTGCCGCTCCCCTGGGGCCACACCTGCCTGGACAGCCCACACTGGTGCAGAGTGAGTTGGGGTTGTGCAGACCCAGCTTGCAGGGCCCTGCACGACGCCCTGCAGGAAGAGAGGGAGGGCGAGCTCCGCCAAGGCTTGGGGACCCGAACAAGCTGCACTGGAGGACAGAGACAGAAGATGAAGGATTGTGTCCCCAGCACCCTTTGTCAGGAAGCTTCTGTAAGGAGGTGCTCCACCAAAAGTGTGGACCCCGGGACCCAGGGGATGCGGGAAGCGGGGTTTGCACACACCAGCACGCTTGAGGGCAGGAGCAGAGTTCAGACATGAGTGTTGGTTGCCTCCACCATGACCAGAGGTGTGTGGGCTCTTTGCAGAGGGCGCTGTCTGGCTTCCTAGGCATGAAGAGTTGACGGCCTTTCCATGCAGCTTTAGAAACACCGGTGTGTGCTTCTGTGTGCTAGGCCTGACTGCCAGCAAAGGGAGATCCCAGGACATAACCACATACCAGGCGAGAGAGCACTCATGCAGCTGGTTAAGTTTCTAAGGGAGATTCCCCGAGAAAGTGAAATTGGTAGGTGATGTGATGTGTTGAGACATCCTGAGATGCGATTTAGAGTGTGTGGACGATTATGGTAAATAGACATTAAAGAACTTACTTAACAGAAAAAGAAGGCTGCGATGAACTCCAGGGAAAACGAACAGCTGTTCAAGAGAGGAAAAGCAATCATAATATAATAAGTGGTTCTGTTGGGAGGAGCACTTTCAAAGTTATAATGCTATGAACACTGTTCATTTAAATAAAAGTGTGATTATCTGCAGAGGATGGGGATCAGGGATTGTGTTTGTGTGTGTGTGTGTGTGTGTAAGACGTGAGTGGAGGGAAGACAGTGTAAAGGAGTGAAGTCCTCATCTTTCACAGTGGAAAAATCAGTAGTTAATGTTGAAAAGTAGAAAATGGAGAAGTAGCAATATAAGCTTTAGAATCACGGAGGTCAATACCAAAAGAAAACAATTACGGGAAAGTAAGTGCTTTCTCGTGAGTAGAGAAGAGTAGAAAATTGAAGTGATCGGGGAACTGCTGCTTTTCATAATAAGGCTTGCAGAACTGTGATTTTTTTTCTTAATCAACTTAAAAAAAAACTTAGAGGTAAGAAATTTCTTCTCTTAATGGTAATCTCAAAGAAGACTTGCAAGAGGAGGAGGAGGTGGTGTTTGTGTAGGGGGTAGACAGGAGGTGGCACGTGGGCACTCGCTGGTGCACTGGGGCAGCTGTGACTGGTGAGTGGGAGTGGTTCTGGTCATCTGAGCATGGGCCATCTGAAAGAGATGGGCAGGGAGAGAGGAGGCTGGAATCCTGAGGCTCCTTTGAGCATCAGGCGAAGGAATTTGTATCTGATTAGATGGTCAGTGAGGAACCATGGCTGAGTTTTGGGAAAAGAGGTGAGGTGGTCAGAGGTATGGGAAGACAGAGAGGGGGTGGGTGGGTTATTTCAAATTTAAAAGGCCTGGCATGGACCAGAAGTAGTGGTCCACTTTGGTTTTATTTTCTTGACTCTAGTTCCTTCTCCTCTTTGAGCCCAAACTATCCAGGGGGTGTCCCCAGTGAACACTAAAGAGAAATGGGGTCAAACTGGGAGGGGGAAGACAATGCAGATCTCTGCGTCTCAGCTGGGATGGGGAAGCCAGACAGCGTGTGGCCAGTCTTCGAGGAAAGCTTGCCTTTCTCCCCTTCCCTGCGTGCACACCCTTCACTCCACCCAAACCACACCATGTCCCCAAATGCATATCAACACCCCTTTGTGCTCTAGTTTTGAAAGCACAGTCCACAGCCAAGGGTAAGTTGAAGCTTAAGATCCACTTTACTGAATTGACTACATTGAAAGTAATGAGGACAATATCTGCTTCAGGAAAAAAAACAAAAACCGAATGAAATACTTTCATGACTAGTCAGAATGGATTTGCTAATATAAAAGTACGTTGTTTACATCTTTAAGTTCAGTCATGTAATTATGGCTCGAAGGTGTCAACTTGTAAGTGATTCAGTGGGAAATTGAAATTTGAATAATGTCACCATTTATAATAGCATCAAAATATGAAATATTTAGGAATAAATTAGGCCAAAGATATGCAAGCCCTGTGTACTGAACACTACAACATATTGCTGAGAGAAATTAAAGAAAATCTAAATAAATGGGGAGATAGACCATGTTCATGGATTGGAAGACTCAATATCATTAAGATGTCGTTTCTCCTCAAATTGGTGTAAAGATTCAGTGCAATGCCAATCAAATCTGAGCAGACTTTTTTTGTAGAAATTGACAAGCTGGTTCTAAAATTTATGTGGAAATTTAAAGGACCTAGATTAGCCAAAACAACTTTGAAAATGAACAAAGATCGGGGACTTATGCTACCTAAGATTTATTCTAAATCTACAATAATCAGGGCAGTGTAGTGTAGTATTGGTGTAAAACCAGATGAAAAGACCATGGACAAGAATGGAGAGTCTAGAAATAGGCCCACCATTGATTTTTTTTTTAAAGGTTGGCACCTGAGCTAACTTTGTTATCAATCTTCTTTTTTCTTTTTTTCTTTTCCTCCTCAAAGCCCCCCAGTACATAGTTGTATATTCTGGTTGTAGAGTAGGTCTTTCTGGTTCTGCTGTGTGGGACGCCACCTCAGCATGGTTCGATGAGTGGTACTAGGTCGGTGCCCAGGATCCAAACAGGAGAAACCCTGGCTGCTGAAGTCGAGTGCCTGAACTTAACCACTCAGCCATGGGGCCAGCCCCCTACCATTGATTTTTTTTTTTTTTTTTTTGAGGAATATTAGCCTTGAGCTAACATCTGCCACCAATCCTCCTCTTTTTGCCGAGGAAGACCGGCCCTACACTAACATCTGTGCCCATCTTCCTCTATTTTATATGTGGGACACCTGCCACAGCATGGCTTGACAAGTGGTGCCATCTCCTCACCCAGGATCCAAACAGGCGAAACCCAGGCCACTCAAGTGGAAGGTGTGAACTTAACCGCTGTGCCATCAGGCCGGCCCCCTTCTTGTTGATTTTTGACAAAGGTGTCGGGGCACCATGTGCAAAAAGAGAACCTCAACTTTTACTTCAAAACTTATAAAATTTGAACTCAAAACATGTCATAGACCTAGCATAAGAACTAAAACTAAAATTTCTCCAAGAACACAGAGGAGAAGATGTTAGTGACCTTGGCTTTGGGAAAGATTCCTTAAATATAAGACAAAAAGCACAGACTTTTACAAAAGAAAAATTAATCTATTGCACTTAAAAAATATTTATTCTTCAAAAGATACATTAATGGGTAGTTCACAAAGAGAAAATATTTTCAAAATATATCTGACAATGGGTCTTTCTCAAGAGTACTATATATAAAGAACTCTTGCAACTCAGTACTAACCAGACAAGCAACTGAATTTTTGAAAGATCTGAACAGACACTTCACCCAATATAGAAATGGCAGATGAGCGCATGAAAAGATGTTCAACACTGTTAGTCATTAGAGCAATGCAAATGAAGACCACATTGTCCTTTAAAGAGCACCAATTTTCCACTATTGGCTGAAATTGAAAAGATTGACCAAATCACGTGCTGTTGAGGGTGTGGAGGAACTAGAAATCTGAGCTGTTGCTGTCCTGGAAATGCTGAACCACACAGCCAGTTGGGAAGACACTTTGGCAGTTTCTTAAAAAGTTGAAACTACACCTACCATGGGGCTGGCCCAGTAGGGTAGTGGTTAAGTTCATGTGCTCTGCTTCGGTGACCTAGGGTTCATGGGTTCGGATCCCGGGTGTGGACACACGCACAGCTCATCAAGCCATGTTATGGTGGCATTCCACATAAAACAGGAAGATTGGCACAGATATTAGCTCAGCGACACTCCTTCTCAAGCAAAAAGAGGAAGATTGGCAACAGATGTTAGCTCAGGGCCAATCTTCCTCACAAAGAATATACACCTACTCCAGCCACTCCACCCCTTGGTATCTACCTAAGAGAAATGAAAGCACATGTCCACACAAGGCCTTGTATGTACATTTTTGGGGCAACTTTATTGATAGTACCCCAGAACTGCCAACAATCCAAACATCCACCAGCAGGTGATGGATCAACCAACTGCAGTACAATCCAGCTGTAAAAAGGAGTGAGCTGTTGGTACACACGGCAGTGCAGACAAGCATCGAAGTAATTATGCTAAGGGAAAGGAGTGAGAAAGAACAAGAGCACATTCTGTATGCTTTCACGTATTATAGAACATTCCTGAGAATGCAAACTAATCTACAGTGACAGAAGGCAGGTTAGTGGACTCCTGGGACGGGGCTGGAGGAAGGGGCTGTAGGGGAAAAGGGACACAGGAAGCTCCCAGAGCCATGGATGTGCTCGTTATCTTGATGGTGGTGACAGCCTCACGGGTGTCTAGATGTGTCACACCGCATCTAGTTGCAGACCTTAAAGCTGTGCTGTTTGGTAAATGTCGCTTATGCTTCAATAACGTTGTAAAAAAATCTAGTCGTGGTTAATAGCTGATAAGCGGTCAAACTTTAAATAATTTAATCGAAAAGGGAGATATTTCCATTATGAGCTGACTCCATGTAAAAGCTACACAAATCACTCTGTATGTCGTGATTAAGAAAGCTTAACATTCCACAAGACTTAACAGCAGAGTATGAATGATTTTCAATTTCATGTACACACTATACAGATGTTATCAATATAACATTGAAAATTCAGACATTCTTTCGGTTAAATAAGCCTTTATTGACTTTGAACATAATATCATTCCAACTCAATAAAAGTGATTTTGGTTGACACCCATCCGCGTTTTCTCTGCACTTTGGGTGGGCGGGCGCCGTCTCCTGGTTCACCGTTGCTCAGTCGGTTTGCAAGTGAGTTGCATGTCTGTAATGGGGCTGTTTTTACGTGATTAGGAACCATTGCATTTTTCCATCTGTTGCTCCCATTTTGAATGAATCTGGATTCACAGATGCCTGATTCCCTGTGGAGCATCTTCCTTGGTTCCGTCTGCACCTCATAAGTTGTAGTCTTGTTGTGTGTCTGTCCCCTTTTCCAACTATGAGCTTCTGGGCCCGGAGGCACTCAGTGTCCTGCAGGTGTCCCCTGGGGTCCAGCCGGGCATGCAGTGTGCATTTCTGTCTGGCCAAGTTCCTGCGTTTGTGCGACCTAGACCTGCATCCTGGTCTGGGTGTGTGGTCCCTGCTAGTGGCCTTGCCTATGGCCTCGTGTGTCTGGGAGCCATCCCCTCCCAGCTGACAGCATCACCCTTGTTGGTCCAAGAATGCCTGTGCACCCAAGTCCCGTTGAGTGAAACCAAAGTAGAGGGCATCAGCAGGTGAGTCCAGCGTCACGTGTGGCTGGGATGTCATCAAGAACACCTCCCCCCATCTGGGATCTGGACTCCTGCCTGGACTGGGTGCTGGGGGCTACCAATGGACCCTTTCCGTGACAGAAGGAAGTCACACGTGTGCCTTTGGGAGGAGTTGCGACCAGCCCCTCCCCATGCCAGGTGCATGCACTGCCACCTGCAGTGGCCTTGTCTCTTTGAGGAGCGGGCCCCAGGGGTCTGCCCGGGAGCTGAGTGGGGAGAGAGAGCAGAAGCACCCATGCAGCAGTGGCGCAAGGAGCTGTCCCCATATTGCGGTGGCTCCCTCCTGTCACCACAGTCTGAGCACACAGCTGCCCGTGGCCTTGCCTGTCCCCAGCTGTCCCCGACTGTCCCCTGCTCTCAGTCGGCTCACTGTGTCCCCCAGGGTGGCAGTGATACTGTGAGAGATTCCTTGAACAGGCCCCTGAGAAACCAGGACGGTCCCTGTTCCTTTGCCCAAAGCCCCTCTCGGTCGGTTTTTCTGATCCCCGGGTGTGATCTGTCTTTGCTTCCCTCCCACCCACACAGGCCCGCTCGCTGCTGGGCCCCAGGCTTGAGGTCTTTAGCCGTGAGCCTGGGGTCCCTGCCTGAGTGTGGGGTGGGGTGGCCAGGCATGGCTGTCGCCTGCTCCATGCAGGTCTTAAGCTGCCCCTTCCCCTGTCACTTGCCGGCTCTCTCCCCAGTGGGGAACCCGTGCCGGGCTCTGTGGCACCGGTGGGGCGGAGGAGCCAGTGGCCGGCCGATCCATCAGGCGCAGACAGGCGTGATCGAGTGCCGTGTCACACGCAGCCCGGGAAACAAATACTCCGCGCGGAATGTATTGGTGAACAAACTGAAAAATTGTAAAGCTCTTAAGGACTTTCATGCTTGTTAGCATTTTCTGACAGAAAATCAGTGAAGCGGTGAACATAAAGAAAGAGTCCTGGTCGCTCCGCAGTTAGCTGCTTGTTCCGTTCGCTTGCCCTCGGGGGACGTTTCACTCCGGAGTTCCGCCTGGGCAGCCTGCCCACAGGCTCCTCTGTGACAGTTTCCACTGCGATCCTCCCAGGTCCCTGGGCTCTGCTTTTCCCTGAGCTGTGGCCTCCTGTGGATCCGTTTTCCGTTCCTGGAAGGACCAAAGATGGATACTTTCTCGAAAGCCCAGACGGTTTGACGTCAGACACCAGGAGCCGGTGCGGCGCTGAGATGGTGGCCGGGTCACCCCGTTTCCAGAGCCCGAAGTCTCTAGGAGGTGGGTCTCGGGGGTGTCCCGAGGCCCAGGGAGGAGAGCCGTGCTCAGGGCTCCGGGCCGGGGGCCTCGCTGAGGCCTCCTGGGTGTTGTCTCGTGTTCATTCTCAGGTGGGAGGTGTCCTTGCCAGCCTTCTGTGCTGGTGACTCCTGCACTTCCTGTGTCAGGTTGGGGTCGCCGTGGAGGGTCAGGGTCATGCAGGGTCCTTCTTTAAGGCCTTGCACAGCCTCACCTGGAGGAGAGCGAGGTGTGTTTTTCCGGTGAGACGATGATGCCCGTCGGGCACCTGTTCCACCCCTGCAGTGCTGCAGCGCAGAATGCGTCCTGCACCCAGGTGCTGGGCTCCGGCGCTGAGCCCTGTGTGGTGCTGGCTAGCAGTTGGCTTTGTCGGCCAGTCTCTGGTTGTCCTGGCATTTAATCTCCGCTGCCCGCATGTGCAGACAGACAGCCCGGTGCAGCATGGTGCCTGCTGTGCGCGACCACCCGTCAGTGGTCCTACCTCCTCTCTGTGGAAGCCCGTGGGTTCTAAGTTGGTGGGGGTCGTGGTCATCTGGCTTTGTATTTGGATGATGTCCTTTTTGGGTTTATGTCCCTTAGGCTTGCTCCTGTCCAGATGTCCAAGTAGTGCTGCTTCCTGTTGTGCTGTGTTAAACACGTCGTGTGGCGCGAGGGAGAGGAAAACAATGCTGAGTCGAGGAAACAGCCTTAGTGCTCACCCGGCGCAGGGGTTCCGTGGACTGGTCCTGACTCCTCTGCCCTCAGACTGGATGGAGCGTTCTGCAGACTGGCGCTGGTCCAGGTCCCCCATCAGTGGTGGCTTGTCAGCAGGCGCTCGTTGCTCCCGCTGTGTGGCCTGGATGCTGAGCCGTCAGGGGCCACCCCTCCCTGCCTTGCACTTTCCCAGGTGGGGGCAGGGCCAGCGGTCCAGGCTGTACCACTTCAGGGCCAATCCCAAGACCCAGCCCTTCCTGCCCCAGGCCACTCAGACCTGAAGAAATGAGACCAGGGCTTGAAAGACCTTGCGGTGCTCCTTGCAGATGCTCCAGTTCCCAGCAAAGGCTGATCTCGTAGAGCTGGTGACTGTCTCCTGGAACACATCCTCCCAAGAGCTCACATCCCGAGGAGACACGGGGGCCTTTAGAGCGCGGGAAAACCACCTCTTAGGGTCACAAAGATAGTCTTCCTAAAGGTCAGCTTACTCCACAGTTTCTCCTCGGTTGCGTATCTCTTGCCTTTCGGGAGAAGGCATGACCTTGAATTACTATGAAGAACAGCAGCGTTGACACGTGGGGTTTCCCTTGTGTGTTCGCCAGGTCAGGTGGGGAGAATGTGGTCAGGCACCATCCCCTTTTCACGTTTGCCCTAAAATCAAGCAGCCGTACGCCTGGCTTTACTCAGGGTTCTCTCTCACGTCATGCTTAATTTTTAATAAATCATTCAAGATCCCTTCCTGGCTGGTTTCTCCTTTGTGAGCCTGAGAAATGGTTCACACGCACGGATGTCTGTGTCTGGAGTGCCACGAAGGAGAGGCACTGTGAAGAAGCCCGTGCGCATCTCTGCGGCTTCATGCCGTCTGTGCTGCGGGCCCTGAGTGCGTGGGACGCTGTTAGAGGCGATGAGCAGCCCTCCAACAGCGGGTAAGGACGTGAGGCAGAGGTGGCCACAGGCCTCCTACTCTGCAGAAAGCTTGAAGTCTAGACAAATAAAGCACACGTTGTGTTCTCAGACAGCCCGAGCACTGTCAGACCACCTGGAGCAGATCGGGCAGAGGGGCCTTAGCGGGCCTGGCACTTTGTGGTGACTTCCCCGTCCCTTCTGGCCCCACTGGAATGAACAGTGTCTGTGATTGCCCGAGAAAGCCCTGAAGGATTGGCCACACTCGCTTTTAAACATCTTTCAGACGGAAATTGTTACACTTTGCTCTTCATCTTGAAATTAATGTTTGGTTGTCAATTTTTACTGCTGATCTAATGGATGAGGACCAGTGACTGCAGCTGTCCCCTCGGAGCCAGCCCCGGGTGCGCTGTGCAAACCGTCTCCAGCAGCACCCCGTAAGTGACTCAGCTGGAGAAGCACCTGTGCGTAGGGAGCTGGTCAGCCGGTCTGTGCTGTGCACTCAGTGCTCTGGGGACGTGGAAGATTTTTTTTGTTTCATTTCTTTTTATTAATCCATCACCCTCACCCTGCCAATCAGAAAAAAAGTGGCTGGATGCAGCTTTCTGAGCCGAGGCCAGACCAGCCCACGTCGTGCAAGGCTGAGGCTCCGTCCGAGGCCGGCCGCGTTTTCGGCATCTATTTATGAGACCCAGTAATGTGACAGTGTGCTGGTCTAGTAGATGCTGCCGCACACGCTCCGGACAGCAGGCGCTTCCACATGACCCGAGCCGCCGAGCCGCAGCCCCTTTGGGTCAGAGCTAGGCTCTTTAATAAATGTTGGCTGTTCTTCCAAACATCGTAATCATTTAAAGGGTTTTCAAAAAGAGAGAGAACAAATCAGATCAAACCGTAACTGTTGTGTCTCATTCCAGAGTTAAGTGTGTGTAAAAACGTGGGCTTGTTTCGCGTCCCCTCCCAGTTTTCATCTATTATCACAATAATTGAGTTTGTAGCGGGAATTAAATTTATCAAATTGCGTTATCCTCTTTAGAAATTGGATAGGTACCCTGGCAGGGCGAGGCAGAAGTTAATCCGCTTTGCTAAGGCCCCCAGTGGCAGCACACACAGGCCTGAGGCGGCTCAGACTTCGTCCTGTCACCCTGGACACGATGTAATTTCTCCTCAATCCCTTGTGCAAATAATGACATTTGAATCGAGCATTAACAGGCTTAATTACTTTAAAATTGTCATTTTAATTTACACTGATATAGTATTGATCATACAAGCAGAGATTAAGCTGTTCAGTGGAGCGGATGATGGGGAATTAAACATTAAAGGGTCCTCGAGGGGCCGCGCGCTGCCCAGCGAGAGCCGGGAGAGGGATGATGTTTCTCGGTAATGAACTGGCGGCATGCGGGGACATGAATCTTGGGCTCTTGGAGAAGGGGAAATAATGGGGTTTGGGAAGCATTTGCAGGTTATTCATTCGCTGCCATGCACCAATTCTCCGGTGATTCATCCGCCTCACCAACATTTATTTATCCAGCAGATTCCGAGCTCTGACCTTTTTGCTAAGTACACTGAACATAAGTTGGAGTGGAGATTTTTCAGGTGTAACTTTTATAAGTATTTGTTATTTTTTCTTATTCCTAGGTAACATCAACCAGAATTACTCAGTTCTTCTAATGTCCCCGTGTCCCTGGGCCCTTGTGGCTGTCGGTCATGTGGTGAGAGCAGAAGTGGGGGGCTGAGGGGCCCGCCGTTCACGAGGGGCCATCACGGGCGCGCACCCCTCCTAACACGGCTCCTGTGGCCGCGCCACACTTCCTCCGGGGACGATTCCAAAGGCAAATTTCAGGGTTCAGTCCCTGGTCCCTTTTCAGATGGAATGACGTGAGAGGCGCACTTTCTTGCCGTGGGAATAACAGCCCTTTGCCTCTCTTTTCAGTTCAGTTTTCTCATGATCATTGTGCAGAGCCACGTGTGTAACTGGAGCGGTGCCGCCAGGTGGAGAAGTGCGGAGATGAAGCAGGATGCTTCTTTTTCAGAAGCAAGCACATTTGACGACTTCTTTTGGCTGACATCAGAGCCATCAAATCTTTTAACCTCAAACTGGTTCAGCCTTAGAGGTTGCGTAATAAAAACTCACGTGATTGATTTTATAGCTCAATAGGGAATGATGAAATTCTTGATCACTGTCCATAATGGCTTTATTTTAAACGGTGGGCTGGAGATTTAATTAAAGCATGATCAGGGAAATGAAAAAATGCTGATATTTCTCTCAAGTGAAATGTGGATGTGCGCAGGGATCTTAAGGGGGCTTCCCGTTTCCCCCAGTGTGACTGAAAGCTTGTGTCGTTCTGCTCGTTCTCGGAATTGCTCGGTGGTGCCAGCCCTTGGCCGCGGCACGCTCAGTCTGGTTCAGGTCTGTGGCCAGCTTAGACAGCCATGCTCCGACACGGCACCACTGCCAGCTTCCATTGGCCACCTGTTGTTTGCCAGGTACTGTTCTAAGGACCCGACCACAAGTCCCCCATTTTATAGGTAGGGATCCTGAGACACAGAAAGGCTAAGAAACGGCTGGTGAGGCATGCTGGTGAGCGAGTGGCTGGCCCCCGCTGGGCCCCGCAGCCCCTGCTACGCAGGCCGAGTGAGTTGAGAGGAAGCGCACGCGTGTCCTGTCTCCCCCTTGCTCTTGAGACCAGCTGGCGTGTCTTCACAGAGAATGAGAGGGCGTCTCGCTGACCCCGGGACAGACCCTGTGCTCATGTCTCAGCTTCTCCCCGAGAGCAGGGGGAGGGCCCCAGCGGCTCCTCTCGTTGCTGGCAGAGCACTGGCAGAGGGTGGTTAACCGGGTAGGGAATCAGCCATGTGTACAGTTGAGTCCTGGCCGGCGTGGGGTGACATCAGGAGGGTGACATCAGGGGCTCTCCTTCCTGAGACGGGGCGTCAGCGTGGTCCTGGAGGCAGTTTTGAGATGATCATGTGCAGTGAAGCTTGTGTGGGGATGTTAGGATTTCAGTGCTTGCCTCTTTGACCTTGAGCTCTAGAATAGCTTTGTTCTGTGTGCTCTCTCTCCCACTCTGCGTATTTTGTTCGTTGGCATTTCATTATTTCCTGTGGACCCCAGCTCTGTCCTCCCCCTGCACTGTTCTCATCGAGTGTAGCTCCTGGCATGGTATGTTGAGCATCACACAGCGACCGGGCGGCAACGATGACGTTTAATTACGCGCGTGTGCCCCCAGTCTTGCAAGGGGGATCTACCATCCACACCCGGCCGTGTGCCCTGGCAGCACCTCCTACCACTTCCTGCCCTCTCAGCCCCCCAGCACTCATGGGTGGTGTGCTCTTTCCCCGTGCGAGGAGTCCCCCACCGTCCCCCCAGTCTTTCCGCTCACTATGCCCCTGCCCGTCCCTTTCCGGCCTACCCCAATCCCAAGCCCCTGCAGGGTACTCTGGACCTCCATTGGCAAAGCCCCAGGCTTACACACTTTTTCCCAGAAGACGTTTCTTCTCTCACTGAGCCCTCCTGATCTGTCTTCTGCCCAGCCCTGGGCCCCCGTGCCCTCCGTATCCCCCTTCACACTTCCAGCCCCTCCTCCTTCCACAGGCATCGACCCTTATATCAGACTCTCCCACCGCATCCTGGGCTTGTTGTCATTCCCACCAGTGCAACTCTGTGACTGGGAGGCAGGCCGGGTGCCGTGGGGTCTCTGGTCCCTGAGGAGGGCCGCCTGCTGTACCGTGCCCTGCCTGCCCCCGCCCGTTGCCCTGCAGGGGTGTCGTGCTCCCAGTTGTGCATGACTTAGCATCCCTGCTGGCCGCCCAGGAGATTCCATCAGGAGTCGCCCCAGCATCGGTTAGTCCCTTTGTGCGGGTTGTCTGCCTGTCGACACACATGCCGGCTGTTCCCTCTTCTGAGGGAAGAAACCTCTCGACCCCACAGCTCCCCCTGGATTCTTGGTCCTGTGGAGACACTGATTTCTCTTACTTTTAAGGAAAATGGTAGATACCGTTGTGGTCAGGGTGGCAGCGCCAGAGTGGAGAAAGCACACATGGAGGGGGGTTGATGGGGTCACTCTGTGCTCTTGTCAGTGTGTCTGATTTATGTCGAGGCCATTAGTGGGAGACAGCCTTTCCCGTAAGCCTATTCGTGATTTGGCCTCCTAAGGGCGGTGGGGAAGCAGAGGTCTTTCTTTCACTTCGTGGCCAGCTGGCCACTGCGTGGCGGAGTGTGGGGTGTGCTGCAGCTGCTTCCTCTGCCTCTCCTGGTGGGGGCGGGGGGCCTGCAGTGGCTGGCGGTCAGTCAGGCTCCTGGTGGAGTGGCCTCCCCCTGGCTGAGGGAGGGGCGTCAGACTCACGGGGGAGGGGATTAGAAATGGGCACCTCCCTGCTGTGAGAGTAGGAAGCCTTTCCTAGCTGGCACGCCCCTCCTTACTGTGCCTTTTTATTCCAGTACCAGCTAAGGACACATCTGAGGCTGTCCTCTGTTCTTCCTCTGGGTGGTCAGGGCCCCAGGGATTGGTAGGAAATAACAGTGTCACCTAATCAGATAATTGTCAACACCGAGCTGTTATAACACTGCTCTGCATGCTTTCCATGTGCCCCCATAAAGGGCTCAAAGCTACCCTATGAAGCAGATGCTGGATTGTCTTCCCATGTTACTGATGGGGAAATTGAGGCACACAGAGGTTCAGTAACCTGATTGATGGCTCCAAACTAGGAAGAGGCAGGTGCTGGATTCGAGGTGGGCGTTCTGCTCCAGAGCTGCATTCTGAGCTGCTGGGCACTGCTCACACTCAGTGGAGGAAGGTGGGGTTGAACAAGGATGCGCTGGGGGGACGGTCAGGGTTGGTGTCGATTAGAGGTTGATCCAGTGAACACTGGGTGTTAAAGCTTGAGGCCAGGTGTTTCAGAGGTTGACATAATACAGTACCTAACTCAAGGCAGAGACAGACAGCTACGTATTCGAGTGGCTTCTTTAACGGATGCTTGTTCTGTGTTTGTCTCCTATAGACCCTCACGTAGGAAAGATTAGGTAGTAGCCCTGTTTTACAAGTGGGGGAACTGAGACTTTACTGATGTATGTATTTGCCCAAGTCACATAGCTAGAAATCGCAGAGCTGCAGATGGAGGTAATGAGCTGCACATGGGCCAGGAGACAGTGTTACAGTGAACCGTGGAGAGACGAGAGGACGGGGTGGGGAGTGCGTTAGGCATGGAAGATGTGTGTGCTTACAGACATGTCACTGGAGCCCGAGAGGGGATTGGAAGTCATTTTTGAAGAGATAATAAGTGACAGTTTTCCAACATGTGAAAAATCTGAATACACAAATTCAGGAATCTCAGTGAGCCCCAAACAGGATAAAAAAAGTCCGTACCCAGACAGATCATAGTAAAACTGAGCAAAACATACACCAAGAGGCCGTTTTAAAAGCTGCTGTGGGGAAGGAGGGAGAATGCCTTCCGAGGGGCAGCAGAAGCAGGGAAAGCCGGAGGACATTCAAGGGTACTGTCAGCCCCTAAAGGGAAGCTGCCAACAGAGAATTCGATGTCCAGCAAAAGTGCCTTTCAAGAATGATGGTGGGGGGGAATGGCCCGGTGGTGCAGCGGTTAAGTTCGCATGTTCTGCTTCTTGGCAGCCCGGGGTTTGCCGGTTTGGATCCCAGGTGTGGACAAGGCACTGCTTGGCAAAAGCCATGCTGTGATAGGTGTCCCACATATAAAGTAGAGGAAGATGGGCACGATGTTAGCTCGGGGCCAGGCTTCCTCAGCAGAAAGAGGAGGATTGGCAGTAGTTAGCTGAGGGCTAATCTTCCTCAAAAAAAAATAAAGAAATGACGGTGGGTTGGGGCAGCCCGTGGCCTAGTGGTTAAGTTCAGCGCGCTCCACTTTGGTAGCCTGGGTTTGGTTCCTGGGCGCAGACCTGCACCACTCGTTGGTGGCCGTGCTGTGACAGTGACCCACATAGAGGTCATTGGTGGAATAGAGGAAGATTGGTGTTAGCCCAGGGCAAATCTATCTCAAAAAAAAAAAAAAAAAAGAAGAGGAGTGATGATGGAATAGACATTTTTATTCAAATAAAGCCGAAAAGGCTTTGCGACCAGCAGACCCCCACAGAAGGCAGTACCTACTGAAGGATGTTCTTCACGCAGATAGAAAAGAATCCCAGGTGGAAAGCCGGAGGTGCAGAAAGGAAGGGAAAGCAGTGAGAGAGGTCTCCGTGGGGTATGCGTGTGTGTCGAGCACGTGCCGTGAAATACCTCCCGTGGCTGAGAGCAGAGGGGGGAGTAACGGCCACCGGCACCAGCGGCGCCCAGCTGGGCAGATGTCTAGGGTCAGCGCTGCCAGGGCTTGACCGAGTCCAAGCAATGAGCTGTGAGCCGGGAGAGGTGGACCCGTGTCAGGCACGCCTGTCGAACAACATCGCTGTCCTAGCATTTCCATGGAACGGGGACTGAGTTAAATTATTGGAAACTGAAGTAGACAGCGATTTCCCAGTATAATTGAAATTTAAAAATCAATTAAACCTTTTTAGTAGCATTTTATGCGCCTCAGGCTTTTCATGGCCGAAGGTATTTTGTAAACAGCTTGTGTTCAGTTTGGACATCTCTTAAAGTGCATTTTACTTTAATTATCCTATATCCATAATGCACATAACCTATTTCTCCAGAACATTTGTAAGAATGAAATTGTAATTGAAAAGATAATGATTTTTGGAAGACAAAAGATAAAAGTCAGAGCTGTTTTAATTATGATGCAAACTCTCCACGTAATTTAATTGACATAAAAGTCTATTGATTTGCTTTGGTAGTCATTTAGACACGGAAAAATATGTATGACATAATGAATTTCATAATTAAAACCAGTTGTTATTTGAAGACTGAGATTTTTCTTTGCTCGTTATTGAAACTTTCGATCTGCAAAGTTCTGGATTATTGAAAAGAGCATCCATATTGCAGATGAGTCTCATTTTGAGAGGCAAATACCTAAGTGATGCAAATTAAAAAATAATGTGGGGGTGATTGCAGAGAGACTCAGGATCCCTTCCCAGCTTTTTCACTGATGATGGACAGGACCTCTAGGTCTGCGGCATTTCTTTTCGTCGCCTAGGCTGGTAATGGGCACACAATGTGAATTCTGTAACGTGTACCTCTCCGCCTGCTCGCCCTTCTGCGATAAAACAGGCACGGCCGGCTGGTCTGCCTGCCACCTGTTGTCAGGCCTTGGCTCGTGGAATATGTTGCCCCAGGCGGAAGTCTTCAGGACTCCCTTTTGAAGAGGAAGGTCCAGAATGTTGTGCTGAACGGAAGCGGGTAATTGTCGGGTGAAGGAGACTACAGGGCTGTGGACTGACGAGGTCTGCAGGCCCCTCCTCACACCTGTCCCCTTCAGAAGGGCCAGGGCGGTGTCTTCAGCAGTGGGCACTGCCCACCCGGCCCGCCCTGCCCTAGCAGGGAGGACAGGCCGGAAATGCGGTGGGTGTGGGTCCTTCCTGCCCCGCCTTTCTCCCTTTCTCTGTGCTGGCAGCGTCAGCCACTCGCCGGCACCTTTCATCTCGTACACGTGGGCTGTTCCCCGGGATGCAGGAGCAGCCTCTGCCCCGTGTCTACAACTAACTATGAAGGGAGCTAGGAATTTCATGTTGCAGAATTTCTCACATCACCACCGGCCTCCAAGTTGTGGATCTGGGGGTCACTCTGCGCCCCGTGCACTCCATGTGCCAGGTCAGGCCCTGTGGCCACTCCTTCCTCCCAACTTACTTCCTGGGCACCACCTGCCCCTGGTTCCATCCTCGTCCCTGAGCGCCCTATGCCCCCACCAACCATTCCTGACCTCCCCTTGTCCCCATGACTCTCCTTTCTCCCTGTTGGCCACTCTTTAGTCCCACTGACCACCCTGTGTCCACACGGACCACCCTGTGTCCACACGGACCGCCCTGTGTCCACAGTGACTGCTCTGTGTCCATACTGATCCCTCTGTGTCCAAACTGATGGCCCCATGTCCAGACTGACCGTCCCCATCTACACTGACTGCCCCCCTCCACGCTGACAGCCCTGTGTCCACGCTGACAGCCCTGTGTCCATGCTGACCACCCCATATCCACGCTCACCACCCTGTGTCCACGCTGACTGCCCTGTGTGCACACTCACTGCTTTGTGTCCGCACTGACTACCTCGTGTCCGCACTGACTACCTCGTGTTCACACTGACTGTCCCATGTTCACAATGACTGCCTTGTGTCCCCTACCCTTTGCTCTGGCTCTAGTCCCTCCTCAGCAAGCTCAGCATCCATGGCATTGAGGACTGTCCGCATGTTGACCACCTCCATTTACATCTGTGCCCAGACTTCTGTCCTGGATTCCAGACTGGTGCGTCCAGCTGCCTTCTGATGTCCACTTGAAGTGTCTTACAGCCATTTCAACCTCAGCTTGTCCAAAGCTGGACGCCTTCTTCCCAGAGCCCTCCCTGTCCCAGGTGACGGTGGCGCCCACTGCCAGCTGTCCTGGCAGAACCCTGGCGCTGCCGTCGAGTGCCTCCCCCACTCACAGCCTGTGCTCAGAAGCTGAGCCTGGTGGGCAGCTCCCTCTTGCTGTCCCCATGTCATGGCACCATCTTGCTCTTGGCCGTTTCCCCATCGGGAATTCTCAGACCCTAGGACGGTGCGCGCACGGAGGAGGTGCCAGTGATCATCTGTGGAATGGCTGCGTGAGTGAGCAAATGAGCGAGCGCGCTCAGAAAGGCTATTTCCTGAGCCAGCTGGTGACCTCACCCCGAGTTGAGGAGGGCGCAGAGCGTCCCTGGCTGTTTGAGGATCTGGCATCACCCACTGCGTCACCCTCAGCACCACGTGGCACCCACCCCTGCCTGACAGCCTGTCTGCAGGGCCGCTTTAAAGGCCGTGTCGTTCCATTTAGCTGTTCCTCACCGTGGTAATATGAAATGTTAACAGGCGCATTAATCTGGGGGCATTTATTGTAGGCCATGCGAGGCATTGAGTGGCTGCTGCGTGGACTGTTTGCCCTCCCTGTCAGGATGACTGGTGCTTTGCCCGGCCTTTCACGGGCTGCCTGATGGAGGACACTGCAGCCAGGGGCTGTGACATGGCTCAGCACCCCGTGTCCAGCATGCAGCTTCCACGGGGCATGCTTTATAAAATGCTCTTTAATTCAGGAGCAGAATATCATTAACTTTGTAAGTAGATGAATACAATGGACAACCAATTTAATTAACTTCTGATGTCGGCTGTTGGACAGGAGACAAAATGAAATTATACGTGCATCTCCGGAGCAGGCAGCCAGCCTAGAGAGGGGCTCGTGGTGAGGTCAGACAGGGGGACACCTTTGTGCCGTCATTTCATGTTTAGCCTCAGAAGCTGAAATTGGAAAGTCAGTACTTTGTAAATAAGTCAGCTCTCATTTGAGATGGTTACAGAGCTGCTTGGAGAGGCAGAGCAGCCCTCGTGACAGTGACATTCTAAATGCCACCGTCCCCACATGCTACCCTTCTGGACAGTACTGGATGAAATGAGCAGTAATGCCGCCCCATCCAATTAGATTGCCCGTCCCTGAGTTTATTATACAGGAAAAGATCAATGAAGCTCTACATTGATTTAAACAAAAGCTTTGTTCCATTTATTATTGTTTATAATCTAATGAATGTTATAGTAACTTTGCTTTGATTTATTACTCAATCTATTAAATTGTTTTAAAACCAGAAATCTTGGGCTTACTCTTGTGAAATAGTTGTTCCGCCTGTTGGTAAAAAGTGTGTTATTTTTTGCGCATTATGTTCAGCCTCTTGGAAGCACTGTGAAGCGATGCGTGATGTTGTCCTTTAAAACCAAGCAAACAGCCCTGCATGTGAGATCCAGAGCCGCGTAGCCCGTCACTCCACACACTGCTCCACACAGCCATATCTCTCTCATTTAACCGGGAGTCACTCAGCTCCTGCCGTGTACCAAGCATTGTGCTGGAGACTCACAAGTGACCAGACCACCCTCAAGGAGCTCCCCCTCCAGCTCCAGTAAAGAAGACAGATGGTAGGAAGGAAACAAGCCCACAGTCAGAGTGGGCAGCACTGCAAAAGGACAGCGGGATTTGCTGGGGCTGCTGAGGCTGTATAGAGCAGATGGGAGGGCTACTTGGAGGAGGCTGCATTTCCATGAAAACCTGCAGCAGCAGGGGGTCATGTGAGAAGAAGCTGTAAAGGGGGAAAGGCAAAGCAGGTAAATACCCTGAGGAGAGCAGAACTTGGCCTTCTCTGGGCCCTGAGAGCCAGTGTGGCTGGAACCTTGTGGGCTGCGGAAGGGGGCGTGAGGGATGTGCAGGGGCAGGCCAGGGAGGCCAGCGTGCTAGAGCGTCAGGGTTCCGTTTTCTGTTTTTAGAAGGTCGCCGTGGCATCAAGTGCAGAAGAGGCCGAGGAGCAGTGGCAGGAGAGGAAGCAGGGGTCCCCGGCAGAGACCCCGCCTGGCCTGGAACAGTGGGATGGAAAGAAGTGGCAGGTTGAGATAGACAGTGGCTCTGTAATCCGTGGGATTCATGTATGGAATGGACATTTAGGGGAGGGACACAGAGGGAAAGAAGCCCCTAGAGGAATCTAGAGAAATCCACCTTTCCCCGGGAGCAGGAGGGTGAGCACTGTGATAATGTCCTGACTTGGGAGACTGGACTCCTGATGAGGATCCGGGTGGGGACTGCGTGCCCCTGGACCTGTGAGGCTGGCCTTCAGGGGGAGCCCAGTGCTGTGCCTGTGAGAGCTGTCAACTGGCAGGGGGGACGGGGGAGGCCACCCCAAAGGGAGAGAGAGGGGGAGGGCTTCACAGGGGACCCTGAGCAGATCCACTGTGTCATTGCCATCTGGAGGGGGAGGTGCAGAGAGGCACAGTGTGGTGCCCTGAGACCCGGAAATATAGGTGCTGGCAGGAGGAGGGAAGGGCAGGGTCCCAGGCTGCTGAGATGCCAGGGGCCATGAAGTCTACTTTGGATTTACAACCAGGGCATCATTGAAAACTTGGCATAGAATAATTTCACCGGGTTGGTGAGAGCCAGCACAAGATTGGAAACAGTGCAAAACTCCTAAACACAGAGTTAGCAGACCGGGTCTAGCAATGTGTAAACACATGCATCGTGACCAAGTTAGGTTGATGCCAAGAATGCAAGGCTGGCATAACATTTAAAGTCTCTTAAAGCAATTTCGCTACTTTAACCAACTAAAAACCAGAGCTCCCTGTGATTGTCCATCACGTCACCCTGGCCAGCTCTGCCTTGCTCATTGCCCTGTCCTCTCAGGATGATACCCAGGGCTCAGCCTGCAGACAGACTTCTCTCCCCTCAGCGTTCTCACAGCCTCAAATGTCAGTCTTCACAGACAACTCACAAATGTCCCTTCTTACCCAGACATTGAGCGTGAACTTGAGGCTCAGGAATCCAGCCTCCTGTGTGGCATCCCCACTTGGGTGTCTCACAGGCATGTCAGCATCACAGGTCTAGCCTGATGCCTCTTTCCACCAAACCCTGGCCTCTATTAGTCTCCTCGACCTGAGAAAGTGGCAGCTCCCTCCTCCAGCAACTCTGACAAGGCCCTGGGGCATTGCTGACCCTCCTTTTCTTTGAGACCCTACTTTCAATTTATCGTCAAGTCCCGCATTCAGTTATATCCCCCACTGCGCCCTCACCTCCATGCTCCCCATCCCCAACACGCACAGCCTGTCCTCAGTGCAGAGCTGGGCTCTTTTGTTCAGCCTGGAGCCAGACCTCCTAGCAATGCAACAAGACAAAAAAACAAAAAGAGAAAAAGTATAAGGATTGTGAAGGAGAAACAAACCGTCCTTACTCACAGATTATACGAGGGAACATAGAATTATTCGAACTAAAAGTGAGCAGAGCAGGGTTGCTGGATGTAAGATTAATATACAAAACTCAATAGCATTCCTATTCGCTAGCAACAAATGGTTGTAAGCCAACAGTGGTTTAAAAAATTTTGTTTTCTAACAGCAATAGAAAGTAAAAGAGACTTAAGAATAAATCTAAGAAAAGATCTTCAAGACCTTTATGGAGAAAATTATATAACTTTGTTAAAAGACATTTACAAAAGACTTCAATGTATGGCTAAAGATAGGTCATGTTTATGGGAATGACGTCTGGTTGTGATAAAGGCGTCAGCTCTCCCTGAGCCGATCTGTAGAGGCTCTGCATTTATAGCCCTAATCCCAGCACGGTGTTTTGGGTATAATTTGGCAGCTGTTCTGAAGTTTCATATGGAAATACAAAGGGCCAAAAATAACAAAAGCAATTGTGAAGTAAAAGAAAATGGAGCACTTATGCTACTAAATATTGACTTATTATAAAGGTAAAATAGGAAAAAGTCTTGTTATTGAAAGAGACCAATGGAACAGAATCGAGATCCCAGAGAACAGGCCCCAAATAGATGGAAATGTGGTATACAAGTGTGGTGATGTAAATACTGGGGGAAACCAGACAATATGGAATTCCATCTGAAATGAAATAACACGAGATTTTGCCTTGCGCCACACCCGCAAATAAGTCCCTGTTATTGTAAAAGCCTATATGGGAAAGACACAGTCTTGCGGCTCTTACATAGGAGTATGGGAAAGGTCACTGTGGAGTCAGATTAGGGAACTATTTCCAAATAAGATGTAAAGGCGTAAGCCATAAAGGAATATATCCATTGACTTGACTGCTTTAAAAACAAAAATTTCTATTTAATGAAAGATACCATAAAACGATTGATGAGATAAGCCAAGGAGTGGGAGAAATTCTTTGTAATTCAAGTAATAGACAAAGAAAATAGGAAAATGGACAAGGGATATGAATGAGGAGTCCACAGGAGAAACCCAGCACTCCAATAAATAAAAAGCAGTGCTCGACTATGCTAGTGTAATGCAAATGCAAATCAAACCAATGACACATAACTTCACACCCACTCAAGGGGCAAAGATCACAGTCCACTGCCACCAGGTCTTGACGAGGCTGTGAAGCAGTGGACACTGCCCCACACTGCTGGTGGAGGTGTGGGTCATCATGGAGACCTGTGACGCCCACCTTGAAGATGCACATACGCTATGACCCAAAAACTCCAACCACATATTATATTTATGTGTATGCACACACGTTTAATACAGAAAGATCCTGTGTTTTCTCACGCTTGTGCTCAAGGACACCATGCAAGGATGTTCGTCACAGCAACAGTTGTAATAGTGAAAACATTGGAAACAGTCTTCACGTCCAACAGGAGAATGGATAAATAAATTGCAGTGTTTTTGTATATGGGGTCATTATGTGACATTAAAAATCATCTAAATTTGCATGTCTCAACATTGAACATTTCTAAAATATACCTTTGAATGGAAAAGACTCAAGTTCCTGAGGGCAAGGTAGATGTGATGGCGCGGATGACGCCGAGAGTTCCAAGCCCAACCACCTTTGACCTTGATCATCGCCATTCAAGATGGCAGCCACCTCTGGGGAGAGGACGGTGACGTCAGTGATGCAGAGCAGGGTCCAGATGCAGCTGCCCTTGTGTGGCCCTGCTGGGGTATTGCCACGTGGAGACCCTGTTGCCTTGTCTGCCCACTGGGCGCCCAGCGTGGGACAGGGGTGTCGTCATCATTCATCCATGCTGCGCTGTCCTGATCCGTTTCTTCCTTTATTACTTCATTTCTTATATATAACACAATGAACACCTCTGAAATCCTCATGCAGCATGAGATCTTTCTGGAACAGTAACTTATGTCTGCCTGTGTACTCCTGCCCTGGCTCATGGCCCTACCCCCGCAGATAACACCTATTCTGAATTTTGTGTTTATCATTTTATTCCTTTTTTGATGTAATTGTAATATCACATTTTTTTTGTTTTAGCTCCTTTTGATTATGTTTTTTGTTCTCTCAGTATTGTGCCATATGAAGTTTTCAGAAATTTCCTCTTTCTCGACATTGTTTGTGAAGCTCACCTATAGTTTGAGTGTACTTTGTTTCTTTTCTCCGCTGTATAGTGTTCTTTTGTAGGAATATTTTGAATTTCCTTTACCCATCTTCACATTGTTAAGATTTGGGTGGTTTTTAGTTTGTTAGTGTTTCCAGAATTGCAGCCACTGCATTCGTATGCACCTCTCCTGAGAGCTCCAGCTTCTCTGAAAGGGAGCTCTGTGTGTGTACATACAAGGTGTGTGTGTATTTATGCGAGTCCCCCAGGTGTAAAGCAGCTGTAACATTGTGGGGTTCTAAGCTCATGGGATGCATCCCGTCTCCCGTAGCTGTGTCCTCAGTGCTCGTTGGTCCTTGAAACTGAACGTCTTGGCGTTTGTCCTGTCTTACAAGGGAGACGAGGTGTCGAAAGAGGACACGCCCGCCCAGTGTGCTGATGCACAGCCTCGGGAGCAGTGCCAGGCCCGCCGCGCTCTGACCTTCTAAATTTGTCCTCAGAGAGCGGAGGTGTTTGCAGCTGGCCCTGAGAGAATGCTAGAACTTGAGCTGAGCAGCCTGCACCCCTGACGGGAGTTTCTTCGGGTCCCTCCGCACCCGCATGCTCCTGTGCACGGCCGCATCCCGGCACGGGGTGGTCAAGTGTGAGGGGATCCGTCCGCTCTGCGGTGAGGGGCTTCTCCAGCCCTGAGTCCTTCCAGTCTGTCAAGTCAAACTTAGAACAGCTGATGTTCTGTATTTTGTTGCAAACTTGAGGATTAATTATCCACAGTATCTGATGAAGCTTTTTTCCTGTTCATAGATCCTTGTATTTTATTTTTTAAAAATAACGAGTTGAAAGTGCTTTATCCGTGGAAACACCGTAATGTGCTATCTCAGAGGAGCTTAGAATCACCGAGTTTGGTGCTGCATTTCATAAATGCAGTCGGCCTTCCTGACAGGTAGCATTTCCAGGCCACATGCTGGGCTGTGACCCCCCTCGCACGCTCTCCTGTCGCAGCAGTAGAACGTAGCAGCCAGCTTTGCAGGGGAGCCCCCTCCGGGTCCCTCCGGAGAGGCAGAAGTAGGTCTGTGTCCCCTTGCAACTGTGGAGGGGGCTCCCTTCTGCAGGCCTTGGCGGGCGCACCGGGGGCTCAGACCCAGCTGTTGCTCGCCGGGCTGCTGGAAACCAGCAGCTGATACTTTCTCGAGGATGTCGGCTGCACAGGTGACCGCACCTGTTACCACCTTGGGGTCATACTCGAGAAGCACTTGTGCGTTTTCCTCTTTCCTAGTATCCGAGAAGAAAGATGTGTTCCTGTGTGCCGCTCTCGGCTAAGCTGACTTGATCTGAGCGCTGGGAATTTTCTCTCTTTCCTACAGAAGCGGGCCGGATGCAGGAGGCGCGCAGGTTAATGATATGTACTTTGGCTGCTTACCTAATTGCGGAAATGATTAATTACTGGCCATTGATTTGTTTGCAAATACAAAGTGATGGAGGTGTTTCTAACGAGTAGCTTTGTGTACTTTCCTCCTCGGCTTCTGCCTTGGTGAGGGCGGCCCCATCAGGGAAGTGGAAACACTCAACAGATGTGTGCTGTGCGATTGTGCACCGTCTGCAGTGCATGTCGCTCTCTGTCCCTGTCCTGAGTCAGCGTGTCTGAGGAGCGGGCTTGCTGCTATCAGGGCTCAGCTCCGGAAGCAAACTGATGACTGGGTGTGGTCCTTTGTCGCATTAGCAGGCTCCAGTTGAGGCCGGCAAATGGCTTTAGCAGCAGCGTTTGCAGATGCCGGGTTTGGCCCCCCCCACCCCCGCCGCTGCGGAGCTGCCTGAGGAGCAAGTTTCAGCTGCCCTCCCTGGGCGCTGAGTCGTGCGAGGCCCAGGTCGGGCCCAAGCTCAGGCCGTAGCCCGTCTCAGAGACACACGCCTTGTTCCATGTTATCACGGGAGCTCGAACCTCCTGTGGCCACACAGCTCCATTTCTGCTCCACACCCAGCCCGCCCTTCAGAGCCCTGAGGGCCTGGCTCTGTCAGTGGACCGACCACACCAGGGGGCCGACCTCACACCGTGGGGTGACCCTGCTGCAGAAGGATCCGGGCCCCCGCCCTGCGCCTGCTGTTCTGGCAGAAATTCAGCACCAACTGAACTGCGTTTCACTAATGGAGAATTAATAAGCACTCTTGACAGTCAGGTTTATAAATATGTAAAAAGTATTTTAATTGTTTTTAGCAGAACAGGCAAGGAGTCAATATTCACAGACGTGACAGACACAGTGTTGACAGGTGTGGTGGTCGGAGGACTGGGCGAGCGCAGGACTTCCCGAAGGCAGGCCGGGGCACGCTTCTATTCAGACGTCGTCATGTCCTGTGATAAATGGATGCCCTGAACCGTATTGATAGAGTAGGTCAAACATTCAAAAAAGTTGGGTTGAACTTTGACTTTAAATATTCATTAGAGCTAATTATGGATTTTCTGACTCTCTGAATTACAGTTTCTATACCTGCGTTGGCAATTTATTTTCCATTTATTTATTGTAAACTTTATAATATTATATTAGCTTTATCACATTCAATGAGGTAATAGTTTAAATGTTTGCAATGATATTTATTTACTTACACTTTTTCAGAGTGCTTTCATTTCTAAAACAAATGAAAATATGTCCTTTTAAAGGGCTAATGTCAGTGGTGCAGCTGTTAAGATTCATTCATGGGCTTTCTTTCTTGGGTCCACCTGCTGCATGTGTGCCCCCCCCCTTCCGTCTTGCTTGCAGGGGCCCCAACTGTGTGTTGTCAGGAAAGAAGCCGAATGCCAGCTGTCCTCAGGTGTGTGCTGTCCAGGTGCCTCGGCTCCTGTTGAATGGGTTTGGGGCAGATGCCCAACAAGATGGGAGCAGGTGAGCAGTGACCTTGCTTCCAGTTTATTCTGTCCCTGCTCGGTGGTCAGCCTGTTGCACTGAGAACACATCCGAGCGCCCGTCCCGCAGCTTTTAGGACCTGATGGTATCATAAGATAAATGAGTCCTGGAGGTGTGAGGTACCACACGCCATGCTGATGTGTTGCTGAGGATGCTGTACTGTACTTTTGACACCTGCTAAGAGAGTGGATCTTAAAAGTTCACACCACAAGAAGATAAAATTGTAGCTATGTGGTGATGGGCTTGTTAGCTTAGACTCACTGTGGCATTCATTTGTTATATACAAGTATCTAATCGTTATGTTGTACACTTTATACTTAGACAATTTTGTATGTCAATTATATCTCAGTAATGCTGGGGAAAAAAGAAATACTGTAACAATATTTCTGTTTGGGAAAAAAAAGAAAACCCTAATGGCAGCTCCTGCCCTGGTGTGTGGCCTTGGGCCAGGCATGGCCAAGGGCTGAGGACAGGCAGGCCCTTGGGGCCCAGGGTCAGGTACATGAGACATGCAGCCCCTGTGTCCCCTGGTGGCAGAGACCCTGTCTGTACTGCCTGGGCCTCCCTGTGAGGGGCCATATCACATCTCTCTCGAGGGGGCTCCCTCCGTCCCCCAGAGGGCCCTGTCATGTGTCAGCTGGCCTGAAGTGCTTGCATTTGGGTCGTGGTCAAGATGCAGGCCGGGGGGCCCAGTGGGGTGGCTTCACGTGTGTGCGCGTGTGTGGGTGTGTGTGTGAGACCGGTCAGGGGCGGAATGTGAGTTTGCTGCTTAGTGTACCACTTCAGCTGTCCCTGCCAAGCACAGCATGGGTGGGGGGCCCGCAGCCGCAGCCGAAACAGACTGTAGTCTGGTGCTCAGTAGTGCACCCTCTCTGCC